>NC_136063.1:1823756269-1824356269 GCF_964261635.1 Lissotriton helveticus
TTAGTTGTCCATCCCGTATTGATTACATTCTGCTCGATACCGGTTCCTGGAACAGACTAGTTGACATGGAAGTCAGACAGTCACAGGATAGCAATCATAATCCACTTTGCATGGAAATAAGATGGGGTAATGAGAGGGAAGCATTAAATGGCCCACTTATGATCACAAAAGAAGTAGTTCCATCTAATTGCAAACGCAGATTAAAGTGGAACAGGGTGATGTGCCAAGAAGATATTTTGATCCGTATTAAAGAACTAGTAGAGGCAGAAACTAGGGAACTCCTATCCCATACCTCCGCCCAGTCAACCGAACAAAGCCGGAATTTTATAGACTCCTACAAGAGTCTAATAGAGAAAATTGGTTAATTCTTCACTATAAGAGATACTAGTGGACCAAGGAAGAAGAATCCACCAAAAAGTGGCACCCTATGGTATACAACAGGTTGTAGGGAAAAGAGAAGGGCTATAGCAAACGCCATTAGGAGAAAGGACGCTATAGCAGTTAGGACGGCTAGAAGGGAATATAGCGATTGCATTGAAAGTGCAAAGAAGGACTGGGAGGAAGAATATTGGCAACAACTTAAGATCGCTGCCAGTTCGAAGAACTCTACCCTGTTTTGGAACTTGATAAACAAACTTGACAGGAGGGGAGTAGAGCCCCTCCCTAACCATATAACTGAGCAACAATGGCATTCCCATTTTTCAAATCTGTATTGTGGCGAAGATGATTTAGTTCAATTATGGAGGGTACAAAATGACTTTATTAATGAGGAACTTACACCTGTAGAACAATTTGTAGACCGAGAAGTTTCTGATGCTATCAGGAGCATAACCCCCCTCTAAAGCGGCAGGCCCGGATGGGTTACCGGGCGATCTATACATACATGACCCTAAGCTGTGGTCTGATTTTATTGCTCCTCTAATGAATAGAATCCTTCATGGATCCTTCATGGTCCCTGACTCGTGGAGGGGCACTGAAGTTGTTACTATCCATAAGAAAGGCGATAGGGAGGACCCTGCCAACTACAGGCCGATTAGTTTAATCGACGCTGCTCAGAAAATAATTGGCAGGATCATTATAAATAGAGTAGGTATGTGGCTAGAGGAGGGGAATATACTGTCCCACTTCCAGGCGGGTTTCCGCCAGAATGTGGGTACTATGGACCAGGTTTTCAGGTTTTGGGCAATATACTAGAAATCAGTAACCATTATGAAGGGGAATTTATATCTGGCCTTCATAGACCTCAAAAGGGCCTTTCATTTGGTGCCTCGTGATAAACTCTGGAGGGTGCTGCTGGAAATGGGGTTCCCGCGTTACCTCCTGGAGTTTATAGTTAAACTTCACGTAGATAATTATGCTAGAATTAGATGGCGGAATCAGAGACAGCTAACAGGGAGGGTGCCTGTGGATAGGGGGGTACGCCAGGGCTGTGTGATGGCCCCGACATTGTTCTCCCTCTTTATCAATGGGGTGGTAGACCATTTGAGGGAGGACAATGCCGATGCCCCTGTCCTGGCGGGGGAGAAAACACCAACCCTCCTCTTCGCAGATGACACCCTCCTGTTGTCCAAAACCCCTTCGGGCTGCAGAAACTACTGGACAGATTCAGTCTATTTTGCGATGAACGCAGGCTGACCATTAATACATCCAAAACCAAGTTAATGGTGCTGCCCCCTTCAAAAAAAGCAAAGAAAATTAATATCACCCTTAATGGGTCGCCTCTTGAGGTGGTGGAGGATTTTGACTACCTGGGAATCAGGATTAACAATAGAATGAAATGGAACTCCCATGTTGCCAAGATGCTGCTAAACCTCAAGAGAGTCTCGGGAGCCAGTCTGAGGAGTCAGCGTATGTCAGTCAGCAGGCCTATAGCCCGGGCTCTAGCTGTATATGAAGGGAAGGTGCTGTCCTCCGCAGTCTATGGGTTGGAACTGTGGGGCTGCGAAAATGTCACCGTTTTGGCTAGAGCAGAGAATACGTTTATAAGGGACTTAGTTGCCGTTCCTATCTCAACCCCATTGAAGCCCCTTTTTCATGATATGGGCAAACGCTCGATTTTAGACATAGTACTCCTTCGCCCTGTGCTGTTCTGGGTGCGCCTGAGAAGGACCCCAGAACTAGCAAATTACGCCCTGGTGATGGACGAACTGATAGCCTTGAATAGTGCGAATAAGATCCAGTGGCTAAACAAATTGAGGCAAATGGTCATGAAGCTGGGATTGGCTGAATCCTGGACCTCACAGTCCCCTCCTCCAAAGCAAGTTGTTAAGAAAATCTACTGGGAGTGGGTACACACTGAGGAACAGAAGAGTACAAAATTGGAAGCTCTAACCACACAATTTTTGGAGCATAAGCCCACTAGGAGGTTTGAACCATTATTAGATTTCATCCAAATACCAAAAGACAGATCATTTTTTTTTAAATGAGGTATGGGACACTACCCATTAACAAATTTATTAGGGGATGGAAAGGAACACGGGTCTCAAATGGCACCTGTCCAAGCTCTCCATGTGAGACCGAATCCCTACCACACTTTCTGTTTGGTTGCAAAGCATACAAGAGGGCGAGATCGCGATGGTTGAAGCCAGTATGCAGGGAGTTGGGGGTTAGAGATTTTAGGGTCGCCCTCCGCATTCTCTTAACCGATACAACATCTTTATTTGTTGTATGCGGAGTTGCAAAGTACCTATCAAGTGCATGGCTCACTCGCACCAGATTGCTAAATACTAATAAAGTATAGATCCTGCATGTACAGAAAGCCCATATGTATATTACCGTTGTTGCACTTTAGTACCGCTATCAGAGTTGTTTTAAAAGTGTAAATAATATTTTTATTGGTTTTTATCTTATGAATTGTACATTTTTATCATGTATGCCATTAACTTGAATGTTTGTACTTTTATGATATGATTATATCGAATAAAGTATTACAACAATAATAGGAAAATACACCTTCGCTAGGGAAGGATACTTGCACCTTTGCTTTGTAGATTTGTCAAGTGCATTTTATGGGAGACGTTGGGAGGGATGGGAGCCCCGGAGGATATTATTAGTTTCTTATCTAAAATCTATGCTCGTCTGTCCGCAAAGATACGTTATGGAATACATGGGGAATGCAAAAAGCACTTTAATATTACACATGGAATAAGACAAGGCTGCACACTTGCACCTCTTCTGTTTTCACTTCATATAAATGGCGTTGATATTTTACTACAGAATTTGGGGGTAGATGTCCCAATGATCGGTAAGCGGGCAACACTCCTATTATTGTACGTCGATGATGCTGTCCTAATTTCAAGGACAGCGAACGGATTACAGTCCCTGATGGACAATTTTACTAGATTTATGACGGAAAACATTTAAAAATTAACCTGAGTAAGACTTTGGTTATGTCCTGCGGTAAAAGGAATATTAAAACAAAATCACATTATATTAACGCTACATTAATAGAGAGAACGTTTACATGTTCTTACTTAGGGATTCCTTTTAACAGTAAAGGTACTTGGAATACACATATAACTCTATGCAAGTTGAAATTTGTGAAATTGGGGGAGGCTATTTTTAGATTCTCCCAAAAAATTGGTAAAAAACCTGTACGGGAGATTCTCAAGCTATACGGAGCAAAGTGCATCACCGGGGAGCACTATGGGGCCAGACGGATACTTTGCCATTACAAATTCTTGCAAACAACTTTTTAAGACGTTTGTTAGCCGTACCGGCCTCTACCCCTTTCATTATCTTGCATAGAAAAACCGGAACACCATATATACACGATTTGATTACCATAGCCGCCTTAAATTTGTGGCACCATATCTGGACTAGGGAAGAAACTCGCTTTACGAGGGATATTATTTTAGACTGTTTGTCCCCAGACCGATGCAAGAAAATACCTTGGTTAAGTATATTAGTGGTCTCTTAGAAGAATGCAACTTGCCCCTGAATGGAAATCAACCTGAAGACATACAACACATCAGTAAGGTTGATTTGAAAAGGAGTCTCCTGAATGTTAGGACAGCCTTAAGAGATGAGGTTTCAGGTTCTAAGAAAATTGCTATATCTTATCTTAAGGGACCAATCGCCATGGGTCTGCAGCCATACCACGTTTTTATAACTAATGTACAGCATAGATTCTACCTAACCAGATACGGATGAATACATTACACCATCTTTTTGCTTTTCCTAAAAGGGGCAAGTGGTGTGCTAATCTTCCAAACTGCCCGTGTGATGGTAGATCCAAACAAAGCACCCTTCACTTTTGACTCTTTTGTAATTTGTATATAGAAATTAGAAAAATGTATCTCCGTCCAATTTTTAAAGATAATTGCCTGTAATCCTATAAAACTTCTTTTAATTATTTACAGAATTTGGAAAGAATACCAGTCTGCAATGCAGTAATTTGTTAAATAATGTCAGCAAAAAAACAAAGGAATGACCTTGTTCACTTAGAAAAATTGAACTAAGAATTACTATAGGTATACATGTATAATGATTGTGCTTATTTTAATTATGTTAAGATAATGTTTCTTTTGCATAGTATTGGTTATAAATGGATTTTATTGTATTTCATAGAATGCTTTTATGGACATTTTGTATGATCCGAATAAAGCTTGATTTGATTGATTGATTGAGTACATAATTCTGTGTGGGTGGATAGAGAAATTTCCAGGGCGTATTTGCTCTACTTGCAGATTCGTCACATTTTGAATAAATTCCCCCAATAGTCACGAGACAAGGTGTGGGTGCATGGCTGTTTTTACCAAGAACTTCTCAAGGAACCAGCGAGCAAAGTGACTTTCCATTCTCCCTTCTGAGTTCAAATGGTAATGCTACGCAAAAGTGTAGAGGGACACCCAACTCACCACTTTGCAGATGTGTGCTATCGGAACTCCTGTTGCCATTGCAGAAGTACAAAACTTGCTCTGGTGGAATGAGCTTGAATACTTTCTGATGGCTCTTTGTTAGCCAGAGCACTGCACATTGTAATTCATAGGGTTATCCATCTTGATAATGTCCTCTTATGCACTTTTTTGCCTTTCACCTTCTCCATATAGCCCACAAACAGCTGATCATCTAGCCTTAACTCGCATGTTCTGTCCACATAGAAGCTAACTGCTCTCTTATGATCAAGACGATGCAGTCTCTGTTCTTACTTGGTTGCCTGTGGATGAGTGAAGAAGGTTGGGAGTCTGTTTGGCAGGAAGGCAGCCTTGGTTTTAACACCAATCTGTTAGGACTGAAAGAAATGAATATATGTTTGACACTAAACGCTTGCAACTTGCTAACACGTCTAGCTGGTGTGTTAGTGATCAGGAAGACTGCCTTAAATGTGAGTAACGTAAAGGACAACTATGTAATAGTTCAAAAGGGGAAAATAAAAGAAACACGAGAACCAAGTTGTAGCCCCATTGAGGCATCCTAAAAGGGATTGGTGGAAACTTGTTAATTGTCCCTTTAGGAACCTCATAACTATGGATGGTTTGAAAAGGGACAGCCGGTCAGGTAAACAAAGAAAAGCCGTTAAGTCTGATAAGTGAGCTTTAGCAGTACCCACTGCGCCCCACTGCTGAGCTAGTGAAAGGACAATCCTAAGATGTTAGACAGATGAACCTGAAGAGGGTCTACTAAGCTGTCTACATATCAATTGGTAAATGAATTCCATCTGCCTCAGTACACTATCTTGGGGACATGACTGTGGGCACACAAATTAATATCCACACCTTCAGAAGGTAAAGAAAGAGATCTCATGTTGCCCGTTAAATCTCTAGAAATACAGGTGGAGGCTTTAGCAGTTGGGATGAAGAACCCGCCATGTGACTGCAACAAGAGGTCTACTCTGTGAGGGAGACAGAGCGGAGGGCACAGGTCGAAGCGAATAAGGTCTACATTTTACACCCTTTGTGGCAAATCTGGGGGCAATGAGGATTACTTGGGCCTGATCAAGAAAACTTTTCCTTAGAATTCGAGCATTCAAGGGAATGGAAGGAAACACATAATGAAGCGAAAAGTTCAACTTCAACTGAAACACATCCCCCAATGCTCCCTGCATCGGAAACTAGAGGTCACAGAATTTCAGGAATTGAGCGTTCTCGTGAGTGGCACACAGGTCAATATCAGGAGTCCTCCAGAGCTGGAATATGTCCTGGATTACTTCCGATTCCAGATGCCACTTGTGGTTGGCAAGATGAATCTTACTGAAACTATCCACTAGCACATTGAGCATACCTGCAAGGTGATGTGCCACCCGGCAAATCTAATGTTCCTGAACCCAAGACTAGAGTCTCAGAGCTTCTTGGTAGAGAAGTATGACCCTACTCACCCCTGCTTGATGATATACTACATAGTTTATTGTCCATCAAGATCTGAAAACACTGATCACTGAGGGAAGTGAGGAAGACCTTGAGTGCCAAAATTATGACCTGTAATTCCTAGAGGTTAATGAGCAATCTCCGCTCATCTAGGGACCAGGGGCTTCTGATCTCACATTCTTCCAGATATATTACCCACTCTAGAGTGGAGGCATCAGTGATACCTGTTGCCACCGGAGGGATAGAGTGAAATGGACTTACTTGGGATAGATTGCTGTCCATCCTCTACCACTGTAAGGCCACTAAAGTGTTATAAAATGTGCTTGAACCACTGCCTGCAAAGACATCATTGGAGTGCCCTCATGTGTCAGCATGCATAGGTGACCAGAAGGATGAAGGAGGATTGCAGATCGAAGAGGCATAAGACCATCAGGACTGGAACAATCACTCCATTTTGAAACATCACAATCATAGCCTGGATGTTGTGAACCTTCTGAGAAGAAGGGAAGGCTCATTTTGCAATGGTATGCCATCCCGTCCCTTCCAATTTATCACGTCTTCAAGCAAAGCATTGCTGCAAGATACCTTGCTGCGCTGCACAAAAGGGAGAGAGCAGGAATGTGCCATATTTAACATTATTTGGCATATTCCTGTCCTCTGTTTGTGATGGCGCAACATGTACTGCTTGCACCAGAGCAGGCACCCTTGCACAGGGGTGCAGTATTGTTTTTGTGCAGGAAGGGTCATCTTCCTGCACAAACACAACGCTGAAAGACACTTCCCTCAACTAAGTGTGTTGCAGAATGCCGAACACTTAGAAAGCGGAAACAATGAAAATATATAGACACATTTCTCCTCGCTGTACCTCCCCTGGGAAGGTGTAGAATGTTGACACATTCCCAGATTTATTCGGGGAATGCACCAAAATCAATGGATGGATGCATAGAAATATCCATGCTTCACCTATGGAACGCCTTGTCAGGGCAGAGTAGCGCAAGGCAATGACTTGCGCAGCCTTTTGTTAATCCAGCCAGGCTTGGTAAATCTCATTCTAGGTTTTGTGTAGCCCTGCACTCCTTGCGCGGGTAAAGGGCAATGCAAAACATTGATAAATATGCCTCTGGATGCACTGTAATGTAACTAGGGGAGATGTAGAATTGTTGATGGAAAAGTTCATATTGACCGACAACTTGTCAGTTGTGTGCAAATGGTAGGACACATCCCTGGTGAGTTGGCTTTTAGGAGCCAGTTATCCCGGTAAAGGAATTCTGGAATTAATTGTCATCTGTGATGGTCTGAATCTACCACCACCACCTTTGTGAAGACTGGAGGAGCAAAGTGAGGTCAAATGGGAGAACAGCAAACTAATAGTGTTCGGATCGGACCGTGAAGCCTAGAAAATTCCTGTGTATCTGCAGGATAGGAAGGTGGAAGTAGATATCTTGCAGGTCAACAGACACAATCTAGACTTCCATTTCCAGTGCTAGAAGAACCAGAGCTAGGGACAGGATCACTAGCCCCTCTCCTGCTCTGGAACACACTCCAGAGTACCCATTACTAGTAAGGTCAGAACCTCTTGCTGAAGGACAGTCAGATGGTCTGGCAGGAGTACTGGTAACTGGAAGAGATGGTTGAGGGTTCTGCTGGAAGGGTAGGGCATACCCCTTCCCACAATCTACAAGACCCAAAGGTCTGGAATCCTCAAAACTTGTGAAAGGTCTGAAGTCCTCCAAACGTGTGAAAATGGGATGTCTGTCCCCAAAATGACTGTGTGTGTTCGGACAAGGGTAACTATGGCTGTTTTCCTGTAGTGGTTGGGGAAGAAGAGGAGGAAGGAGAAAGGGGTAGAGCATCTGCTCTTCCCTTGCTTTGTCCTCTGTACTATTTGTAGAGGGAAGATCCCCTGTTGTTGGGGCTGCTGTTGGGTGTATTGCTGATGGTCCCAAAAGTAAATCCCCTGCAGAAACCTCAGATTATGTTGTGGGAAAGGCACCAGGTGTTAGCTTGGGTAGAGAGACAAAATATCGAAATAAAAATATTGAGATACAATAATATTGATGTTTTAATTTCGATGGTACAGAATATCGAAGTGCAAAATATCGACAGACAGAATATCGTTTTTAAGGTATGTATGTTACTAATATCGAAATTTACTAATATCGAAATTTTATTTAGTGTTATGTATTTTATTATGTTGTTTATATGTTTGTTAAATATGTTTTTTAATGTATGTTTTGAAATTAGTAATTTTGTTTACATTTTGCGTTTTAGTATCAGAGCGGGTTATGGGTTTATAGGGGAATAGGGTGGGAAGTAATTTAATAATAATGAATGAATAATTAAAAAAAAAATAGTTGTAATTAATAATTAATTGGTAATTAATTATTATTAATTAGTTAATTGAATTAATTACAGTTAATATTGTAGTATATACCATTGTTTGTTATTGTTAATTAATAATTAATTGTTAATTGTTAATTAATTAGTATTAATTAGTTAATTTAATTAATTAGAGTTAATGTGCTAATATATTTATTTTTTGTTATTGTTAATTAATAATTAATTGATAATTAGTTATTATTAATTAGTTAATTTAATTAATTAGAGTTAATGTGCTGATATATTTAATTTTGTGTTATTGTTAATTAATAATTAATTGTTAATTAATTATTATTAATTAGTTAATTAAATTAATTATAGTTAATGTTCTAATATAAATAATGTTTTGTTATTGTTAATTAATAATTATTTGGTAATTTATTATTAAGTGATTAAATGATGTGATTTATTTATGTGTAGTGGGTTGTGTGTTTATAGGGGAATAGGGTGTTATATAATTAAATTTAACTAATTAAAGAGATTGTATTTATTTATTTGTATTTATTGTTAATAAAATGGCAATTAATATGTGTAAATTAGGTCATTTATAATTGCATCAATTTAATAATATTAATTGTTATTAATTGATTAATTGATATTTATATTAATTGTGTTTTTGTATGTGTAGTGTGTTGTGTGTTAAAGGGGGAGTAGTGTGGGAAGTAATTTTTACCCCCATGCTATCCAACGCTTTCTCTACTGTTGCACCCTCTGGAGTGGGAATAGTAATTTTTTACCCTACGCTATCCAACGCTTTCCCTACTGTTGCACCCTTTGGAGTGGGAATAGTAATTTTTACCCCTACGCTATAAAACGCTTTCCCTACTGTTGCACCCTCTGGAGTGGGAATAGTAATTTTTACCCCTACGCTATCCAACGCTTTCCCTACTGTTCCACCCTCTGGAGTGGGAATAGTAATTTTTACCCCTACGCTATCCAACGCTTTCCCTACTGTTGCACCCTCTGGAGTGGAAATAGTAATTTTTATCCCTACGCTATCCAACGCTTTTCCTACTGTTGCAATATGTGGTGTAAGTATATATATTCATTTATATGTAGAGTTTTTAATTTATTTTAAACGTATATGTATTAGTTATTATTTTTTAAATATGTTTTAATGTTTTTATTTAATATTTGAAAAATTATATGTATTTTTAAAAAATGTTTACATTATTATTAATACATTTAAAAAAACGATATTTTTAATTTCGATATTTTTGTACTAAGATATTTTTTTTCGATATTTTTGTACTTACCTTTATGAAGATATAACTCCGATATTTGTGATGTCGATATTTTTGTGTCGATATTTTTGTATGTAGATATTTTGTCTGTCGATATTATGTCAGATTCGCGACATTGAATGTGGCAAAGTCAGGGTTGTGGAGACTTACTTCTTGAAGTATGTGGGAGAGACTCATGCCTCTTCTATAATTTTTTCTTTTTTCTTTGGTGACTTTGATGAAGATGGCTACTGCAGCAACTTCAATCACTGTCTCGATTTTGACGTCCCCAATGCTTGTCTTGTGCTAGGCCATAAACATCTTGGCCTCTTGTTCTTTAATCACCTTTGTATGCATACACTGACATGATTTGCAGGCCTGCGGGTCGTGGTCAAATCCCAGGCACCAAAGGCACATGTTGCAGGATTTCTGATGGAGATTTGGCCATTACAATCTCTGTATGGTTTAAAGCCATACCGCTTGGCTGGTGTCATCGTGAGGTAACTGTAACCAAACTTTTTATATTTTTTAAGAAATCGCCCATGACATCAAGACTCCTGAGAAGAGTTTGTAGTGCTCCAGAATGTGCAGGTGTAGCACAAAGAAGGAAACTGATGTCAGCACTCCTAAAGGTGAATTTTATGGCTCTAATGACTTCGCAGTGATGCCATGTATGGCAATGAAGTGGAGCCAGCACATTATATTTGCATAGGAGAGCTATTGAAGAGTTTCCCGATCCTGATTGGCACTGGGGATATTCAAAAAGATGAGGAATTTGCAGGTAGAAGTATCCATCAGAAAGTAAAGATCTGTGAGATGTTGTCAGAGTTAAGAGCATGAGAGAGACAGAGGAGTAAGTTGAGTGAGTAGAGAAGATAATGAGGAAGAATGAGTGAAGAAATGTATAAACTAACAAGGATTAAATGAGGTGAGTGAGGAAAGTGACATAATGAGCAATCAGTTAGTTATAGTTAGTGAATAACTGTGTAAGTGAGGAGTACGTTACAAAATGGCCCCAGGTTATTTGTCACTGACAAACAGCTCTATTTTGTAACCAGCAGCACTTTGAAGTTTGAGTGAAGTCAACAACCATACAAGTATCAGAATCCAGACAAAATGGACTCATGCTATACATATTAGGCCTTTGGCTCTAATCCGTCCCCAAATGGCCATTATAATACCACTTTCAATAATTTTGTTTCTGGTGCACTCAATATAGGCAATAATTTATGACCGAAAGGATTTTAGCTCTGGGAATGGTCAATGTAGATTAGAAGCATAAAAAGATAGAGGTATTCACAGATCTTCAATAGCACTGGATATCAGATTATCAGCAACAGAGCAGCACAGGGGAAACAGCATTCTTGCTCCTCTGAGGAAGAGCAACCCAAACATACTTTTCATTGCTTTTTTTTAATTTTTTTTTATTGAGAGTTCAATTATAGCAATACAATACAATAGAAATCCAATTAACACAGTACGCGGAGGAAAAAAGCTGAAACACATTCATACAAATTGTCATTTTAACCTTTTAAGTTATAAAGTGCACATTTGTGTAAGAGCAGACAATTAATAAACTGGTTCAAATAGCCAAAAGATTTTGTTTAGAATTGAAAGAATACATAACATACATATACAGTAAATGTTCTCATGTTTTCATGTTTTCACATTTAATATTCCAAAGCTAAGTTCAAAAGTGCAGTGTGCGGAGATAGAACCATCAAACTAGACTAATAAATATTTTCGATAGAGCATAAATAAGGTTAAGTAATTGCTGATGAAAAAACAACATGAAATGTATAAGGGGTGAAGAATTTGATTAAATGCTCATAAGACAGCACATGCCATACTTAAATTCAAGGTTTAAAGACCTAAAGGATCAATATCTGATAAGGTACTTTAGAGGGCGGATTTGGGTGCTAGGTAGGAAGCTATTTGTAGAAAAGCTAATTTGGGGCTTTCACTCTACCATTTTTGATTATTTCTCATAAAGCAAGCCCACCATTGTTTTCAGTGTAAACAATATTCTGGAGACAACCACAGACCTATAATTACCAGCATCTTGAATTGCAATAATCAGTACTCACTTCTTAGTGCTCCCAGGGAAAGTGTAAAAATCACCTTATGATTATTATTTAGACATTTCACAACTTGTGGCAGGCAAAGAAAACATTCTCCCCTGGAAAAAATATACCTGAGAGAAAAAGTTAGCTCTTTCGCTCTGATTGCTATATTTCTTTTAAGTCAAAACAGTTTATGATCTGTGATGAGATAGTGGCACGAAGGAGATGTGATCTTGGTGTGATGAACACCTAGTCAAACTGTTTGAATTTATATCAGGAAAAAACTTGTGTTGGCAACTATTAAGTACAAATTACCTAGAAATAAAGGGTGTATTAAGTGACTGCAGCAACCTGATAACTGAATGCCCTCATTATAGGTGATTATGAAAGTATGTAGTAAATGGACAAATTGCTAAGAAGTATAAAAAAAAGAAAGCTGCAGGGGGCACTATGTGATGCTCAGGATTTAAGTTAATATGAGTATTAGTACTATTAAAAATTTCACACCCTAAAGAAGGGGTTATAGTAACACATAACAATAAAGATGTGTTGGGTTTAGTTTTTAAATCATTAAGCACTTAGGAAAGATGAATGTATCGTGAACATAATTTTTTGTAAATTGACTGAGAACTAATCTAAAAGTTGTGTTAGTAAATGTGATACAGAAAAAATTCCCTGAGTAACACACAAGAAACTAAATTAAAAATTAGATGTTACTACTATAACTTTCATATAAATACAATGTTGAAAATATTCATTTAATAACAATAGTGTTATGGTTATTTATACTCCCCTTCAGAATTATGCATTTCAAGTTTTGAATCCTATTATGAAAAAACCCTCTGTTAATCAGTTAACATCCCATTTGAAAAATTGGTGAGATTTTAATCATTTGTGGCCACAATTACTATCACACGTGATTGATTCATAACAATCAGTCAATCAGAAATATAAGGCTTCAAAGGGAAGGACCATCTGCTCTCAGATGTTTGTATTTAAATGAAACCTTTACGCAGACATTATCAGATCTTCCCCAAGTTAGGATGATGTGTTCATTTGTTTGATATCTACATCAACCTCAAGACACAGGCCGTAGGCATCAGGTGTAGTGGTTGTTCTAGGCGTCAGGTTTCTTTGTCCTCAGCAGGCTCTGAGTATTTCTTTAGTGATTCTTTTGAACAGAGCTGCTGGAGATCCGGTCTTCGTTGAAGGAAGTCAGTCCTTACAGGAGTTCAGGAGATTACTGGCTGCAGGACAAGGCCCTCTTTGGCGCAGAATCTCAGGAAACTGCAGGCGGGCCAGTAGGGCTGGGGCCAAGCCAGTTCTTCTCTGCATTCTCCTCTGCTGGCCATCTTCTTTCATCCTTCTTCTTTGTAGGTATTATGAATCTGCCTCCTGGGTTCAGGGCTGCCCCCTAAATACTGCATTTAGGGGGCATTTTATGGGTCTCTGCTTCAGGTACCAATACAATTCTGACCTTAGGGTGACTACACCCTTGGTGTGCTCACCCTATGTGGGAGAGGGGGCACAATCCCTAACACTGATTGGAGAGTGCCTGCCATCTGCAAGATGGTGGGCACTGAAGGGTGAGCTTCACCTCGCCTCTCCCACCTGAAGGGTGGGGTTGGCATAGGTGGGCACACCTTTTGGGTTGTTCTAATTTTTCCTGCCTGTCCTCCCACCGAAAAGGGGGAGAGACAGGAAGAGGGCCAGCTCCTGATAGCAGGAGAGGCTCGGGTCATGTTACAAAGGCGGCAAGGCCTTTGAAGCTCCCCTACCACAGATAACCTGGGGGGGCTGTGACCACCTCTGCCCAGGAAAGGCTTAGTTTTTGGGCTGAGGAAGCAAAGGCTCCCATCCCATTGGTCCAGAAACATGTCTTGTGATGTCAGGCTGGTGGTTACCAGTTGGGGAACCCACCAGAGGCTGTTCTCTTTTTCAGGGTGTATATCTAAGATTCCCTCTGAGTGCATGGTATAATAAATCCCAACACTGCCATCAGTGTGGGTTTATTATGCTGAGAAGTTTGATACCTAACTTCCCAGAATTCAGTAAAGCCATTATGGTGCGGTGGAGTTCGTAATGAAAAACTCCCAGACTACATAATCTATATGGCTTCACTGCACTTAAAATGTCTAAGAATGGACTTAAACACTGTAGGGGTACAGTGCTCATGCAACTGTACTCTCACCAGTGGTATAGTGTACCCAGCTAGAGGGGTGGCTGACCTGTACCATAGGCAGTGGGATGCAGGCATGGCACACAGGTATGTGTGCCATGTCGACTCTTCACTTTTCTCTGCACCAAAACACACAGCCTGCAATGGCAGTGTGTGTGTGTTAAGGTACAGGGCCTTTAAGGGTGGCTCAATATGTGCTGCAGACCATAGAGGGCTTCCCTGGGCACAGTGTCCTTGGTACCCATTGTACTTTTTCTAAGGGACTTACATGTGGCCAGAGAGGTGACAATTGGGGGCAAAAGGGTACCATTTTGGGAGAGAGTATAGTGCCCTGGAAACCTGATTGGCAGGGACACAGGGAACATCAAGTCAAAGTGCATCAGAAACCTGGCAAATAGTGTGTAGGTGGGTTACTGCAACCAGAAACCCACTTTTCTACAAGAGAGTGTTCCTAATAGCCTGGAGTGAAGTGGGCACTGTTTCTCACACTATTTACCTCTGCTTACCGCAACATACTGCTGTGCACACAGTGATAAAAAGGTGCATACAAATATTGCGATCCAACATACAGAGGAAAACTAGCACAGGAAACATTGCTTATGAGTGTCTCTATACTTGAGGGAGCGAGCCATGAATAAGAAGTGAGGACAGATGAGTGAACAGCGAATAATGAAAGGCAAGTGAGCAAATTAATGACATAGGTATCTATTGGTGCCACCTGACCACTTTTATAGCAGCATTCTAAAGAGGATTGGTGGTAGTGTTTCCCCATCAAAGGAGAAAACGTCCGCACATAATGTCAATACATATCTCAAAAGATCATTTAACGTGAAGTATTTTAGACAAATTTGTGTTTATATCATTCAAAGTGGTGCTATTATCGCCTGAAATACATCCACCACCTATGATGTTAAAATGCACAAAATGTGCCAATATCAAGAAAAAAGAAATAGGATCATACAGCACTCCCAAATGCTTGTTACGTTACATCTATTGTTGTAAAATATCTTAAACTAGTTTCTTGGATTTGTCAATCAATGATATTGTATTTTGAATTTTTTCCTTATTCATTAGTATATAACAATTTATCACAACAGACTCCAAATTATGGATCCAGACCCGATATTAGACTTCCAAATCTTTATTTTCATAGATATAAAAACTTTCCAGGTCACACCGCCGACACGCGTTTCGTCTCAAGGAGACTTTTTCAAGGCAAAACGTATAGTTAAGAATCTTGATCAATTGACCCGTGTCGCACAAAAAAGGGGTAAGAGTATGGCAATACTGGTGACGTCTGCCACCTGGGTGCAATCCCAAGAATAATGGGTCAAGACGTAGTATTAGGAATCTTGATCAAAATGACCCGTATCGCTGAAAAAAAGGGAAAACATGGTAAGGATGGTCCCGTCTACCACCTGGGTGTAATCCCACAAGTATCTGGGCAAGACGGACTTGTATTCGGCTACCACAAATCACCTACTAGATATGAACTTGACACTTTGTAATCAAGGTCAAAATTCTCAGTTTTTATAAGTGAATCACTATTACTGCGTGGAGGTTGCTCTGCTGTATTGCGAAGAAAATCCGAGACCCTGATAAGTCTCTTTTAATCGGCCGACCGTCTATGGACCTCCACTGCTTGTAGCCCTTTTATAGCAGCATGACAGGTACAAAAGTATGAAAAAATCACCTAAAGACTGTATTTATTCCCTCTTTCAATACATACTTAAAACAATAAATGTAGGATGAAAACAATTTAAATGTGTTCTATTGCTGCCCTTGAGGCCTTCCCTGGTCACAGTGCCCTTGGTACCCATGGTACCTTTTGCAAGGGACTTACATGTTGCCAGAGAGGTGCCAATTGGGGGTACAAAGGTAAAGTTTGGGAAAAGAACACACACAGGCCCTGGGAACCTGATTGGGCGGGACCCAGGGCACATCAAGAAGTCTGGCAAAGAGTGGGGGAGGGGAGGGGTACTGCAACAGAAACCCATTTTCCTACACAAGAACCCCCCCACCTTCCAAAGCTCCAAAGGCCAGGAGACTCAGTCAAACCTGGGATAGTCTTCCTAGTCTTTGAGGCGAGGAAGTGTAGTGGAAGTGGTTTGCAAGTTACAGGGCCTACTCTGCCTCGCATCCTTTTTCCCAAATCAGTCCCTTTGGGGAGCTGGCCTACCTCAACAGTTTCGGGACCTACTTCCCAATGCTCCATTCCTAGCTCTTTAGTTTCTTTACCCCATCTTTTTATCTTGGGCTCACAGGTGCCTACCTCTGCAAAAGTCTAACATAGCTAGGGCAAGTCCCAGCTTACCCAAAGAGGTTACCCACAGCTTGAGTAACCCCACCATGACCAATAGGGTCAGGGTACCTAACTTGCTATTTGGCAGGGGGTTAGACCACCAGGCCGAGGACAGTGCTGCCATGAAGGTTAACACACAGCAGAGGCCACTGACAGCTGCCAGCACCCAGAACCACACCTTTAGCTCTGAAGGGGCTTACGTACAGACTTCTTTGAGTTCTGGTTGTCTGTCTGCTGTTTTAGGGTAGGGGTCACTTCACTATGTAGTGAACACCCTTCTTCCACCCTCTGTTGTTCCATCTGAGGAGCCACCAACTCAGGCTGGACAGTTGCCTGACTAGTCAGGTCTTTTTGTGAGCTAAGGAGGACTACACCAGTTCCAAGTTGGAGGTCTACCTTACTAGGATAGAATCTCCCTGACCCACTGGAACTGTGGCTAACAGTTGTCCACCTTCTGTACACTGTCTTCTTTTTCTTTTGGGGCTTCTATGCACTAGCTGTACGTTCAGCCCCTCCCCCCCAGTCCTTGCATGAGGTCTGGCACTGGACCAGTACCTCACTGTGGCTACGACCAACCTCTGAGTGGTCACTCCCAAGGAGACAATCAAGGGGAGGGTGTTTGTTAACTACCACCTTTCTCGAAATAAAAGACCCATCCATTTCTAGGGGTACTATAGCCACAGCCACAGTGGCCTCCCCTGAGGGAGCCCTTACTCTTTTTGTTTTTCCTGGGACATACTGGTTGGCGAGCACCAACCTGTCATGCACCACTGTGTGACTGGCACATGTATCTCTCAGGACACGGGCTGGGATTCCATTCACCAGTAAGTAGTGGAAGTTTCAACTCCCCTCTGGAATCTCCAACTACCCTTTTGTGCCCATTTTCCAGTTGAAGGCTAGAAGGACTTCCTCATCTGAGAAACCACCCTCAGAGACTACACTGGCAACCTCTGGAGCTGCACTAGGGGGCTCTGCTTTGAGGACAGCTAGGGTCCTTGGTGTGGTGACCTGTCTTTTGACAGTTGTGACACCATACCTGTTGGAATCCCAACTCTTACCTTAGTACCCAGTTTTAGGTTGTGAGGTGTCTATCAATCAATCAATCAAGCCATTTGTATAGCGCGCTACTCACCCGGAAGGGTCTCAAGGCGCTGGGGTAGGGGATACTTTACTGCACGAACAGCCAGGTCTTGAGTTGCTTCCTGAAGGAAAGGTGGTCCTGGGTCAGCCGAAGGTGAATGGGGAGGGAGTTCCACGTCTTGGCTGCCAGGTAGGAGAAGCATCTTCCTCCGGCGGTGGCTCTGCGGATGCGTGGTATGGCGGCGAGGGCAAGGCTGGACGATCGTAGCTGGCGGGTGGGCGTGTAGAAGGTCAGGCGGTCTTTGAGGTACTTGGGGCCTAGGTCGTGGAGAGCCTTGTGTGCGTGGGTGAGGAGCCTGAACGTGATCCTCTTGCTGACGGGGAGCCAGTGCAGGTCTCTCAGGTGGCCGGAGATGTGGCTGTGACGGGGGATGTCCAGAACGAGTCGTGCGTAGGCGTTCTGGATGCGTTGGAGTCTTTTCTGCAGTTTGGCTATGGTTCCGGCGTAGATGGTGTTCCCGTAGTCCAGTCGGCTGGTGACGAGTGCCTGGGTGACCGTCTTCCTGGTCTCGGTGGGGATCCAGCGGAAGATCTTACGGAGCATACGCAGGGTGCTGAAGCACGATGAGGAGACGGCGTTGAATTGTCTGGTCATCGAGAGGGAGGAGTCCAGGATGAAGCCCAGGTTGCGTGCGTGGTCCGTTGGCTTGGGAGTGGAGCCCAGGGCAGGGGGCCACCAGGAATTGTCCCAGGCGGAGTGCGATGATCCCAGAATGAGGACTTCTGTCTTGTCTGAGTTCAGTTTCAGGCGGCTGTTCTTCATCCACTCGGCGACGTCTTTCATCCCTTTGTGTAGGCTAGCTCTGGCGGTGGCGGGGTCGTTGGTGAGGGAGAGGATCAGCAGGGTGTCGTCGGCGTAGGAGATGATGTTGAGGTTGTGTTGTCGTGCGATAGCTGCAAGGGGGCTCATGTAGACGTTGAAGAGGGTTGGGCTGAGTGATGATACTTGTGGTACGCCGCAGATTACTTCGGTGGCCTCAGATCTGAACGGGGGGAGGCGGACTCTCTGGGTTCTTCCGGCGAGGAACGAGATGATCCACTCCAGGGCCTTCTCTTGGATTCCGATGTTGCTGAGGCGCTGTATTAGGGTGCAGTGGCAAACCGTATCGAACGCTGCGGAGAGGTCCAGGAGGATGAGGGCTGCTGTTTCCCCGTTGTCGAGCAGGCATCTGATGTCATCTGTGACTGCGATGAGGGCGGTCTCGGTGCTGTGGTTGGCTCTGAAGCCGGACTGCGAAGGGGCAAGGATCCATTTGTCTTGAGGAAGACTGCGAGCTGTCTGTTGACGGTCTTCTTAATGACTTTGGCAGGAAAAGGGAGGAGCGAGATGGGGCGGAAGTTCTTGAGGTCGGTGGGGTCCGCTGTGGGTTTCTTCAGGAGGGCGTTGAGCTCGGCGTACTTCCAGCTCTCCGGGAAGGTGGCGGTGTGGAAGGAGGCATTGATGATGTCCCGCAGATGGGGTGCGATGATGGAGTCGGCCTTGTTTAAGACGTGGTGGGGGCAAGGGTCGGTTGGACATCCGGAGTGGATGGTGTTCATCGTGCGGATGGTGTCTTCGGTGCTGATCGGGGTCCAGTTGCAGAGGGTGGTGATAGGGGGTGCTGGTTCGGTGGGCCGACCCTCCTGGACAGGTTTTTTAGGGGGCTACCTGGGACTCCTTACTTTTATCTTTAGGAGGCTCACTGTCTTTCCTCTGGGGAGGTTTTTTAACCACTTTCTTTTGGTCACCCCCAGTGGACGTCCTGGTCACCCTTGTCTAACCAGTGGTCCGCATTCTTTCCCAATGCTTAGAGAGAAATTGGACCTATGCCTACCAGATACTGATGCAACTTTTCCTTAATATGTGTTGTTTCATAAACAAATTATAAAGACCATCATAATATTGCACTTTACTTCCAGTCAACTAGTCACCTAGTGTCTTCATTGAGCAGTCTACAATTTCCACGCAGGGCTTACTCTGGGTTTTATGAGACCCCCTGAATCTAATTCTATTCTCCTCAAAAGGGAGGCCAAATCCCTCAATCAGGGTGACCTTTATGAGTTCATAGGACTCTGCTTCTGCCCCATTGAGGGCACTTACCAGAGAAAAGTTCCCAAAGCAGTGCTCACCACTGAGTTTTCTTCCCTTTTCTGGCTACACAATCCCTCTTTTAGGCTGTGCACCACCTGGCGATATCATCACCATCCTCAAATATAGGGATTTGGGGCTATTTATTAAGTTGCTGTCACCATTGATGGGAGCTAGTCTCATCTCTGCTCTTTCCTTTTCTAGAGCCAGGAGTCTGGTCTCTAGGTCCAATCTTTTGGCCAACGTCACTAAGAGGTTGCTCTCCTCATTGAGGCAGTCCTTAATGGACTCAGAAGCACCAGACCCACCTGTGTGGGATCTAGGTGCCTTGAGTTGTATTTTTGGAGTCAGGGGCACAGGGGCCTTCTCCTCCATAGGAAGTAAGGGGGGTTAGAAGTTATCCTCATCCCCTATATCTTCTTCCCCATCTGAGAGGTCTTCACCTTGCCAACAGCTCCTGCAGCTTTTGTTTGGAGGGTTGGGACCCCATGACAATGTTTTTCAGTTTGCATAGAGACCTTAACTCCCTAAATACTAGATGGAGGTAAGGGGTGAGGTCGAGCTCCTCAACCATGTTCGCTATGCCATTTGGTAGGTTTTCACTAACAGCTGAGGTCTTGTTAAGAGACATTCTGAAACAAAACTAAACCCTCTTACCCCTAAATATGGTAAGTTTTTATTTTTCTAAAACATTCTAAAGGAGTTAACCAAGGCCCTAACAAGACTTTGTAGTTTTGAAAAAAATTGCAAATTTTTAAAAAAAAAACAGAATTCTAAAGTAATTTTAGGAATTCAGTCATGTGGTCAGATGTTGACCAAGTCAGTTAAACAAATGCAAAGTTCTGACTCTGTATATACTATACCAAATGAAGGTATAGTGTGAGTCCAGTGGATCCAGCAAAGGCTTACAGAGGTTAAAGTAAATAGCAACTTACTCTCTATTTGTGGTAGTGTGGGCGAGCAGTAAGGCTTAATCAGAGGGTAGTTTAAAGGATGTATTGTACACACTAAGGCAACAAATGATTTCATACACTGAAAGACTGAACTCCGCCCAATTGTTTTGTATAAAAAAAATTCTTTATTGTATTTTATTTTTAGGACCAAGCCAGACTTGGTGCAGGTATGTAAAATTAGTACCTTTCTATATGCAGTTGAACATAGATACAGGTAGGCCAAATGTTCAGGAACAATTGAAATTACTTTTAGATTACTTTGCAATTACTTTTTAGATTACTTTTCAGATTACCTTTTCTACTCCGTGTGATATGCCTAGATATCACACTGGCACATTTCCTAACTCAAAGGTAAGTAAGTCAGTTTTTGTAAATACACAGTTTCTAGGTTCTCATACAATTTCCAACTCCGCATAACTTTTGTCACAGAAAAGCAGTCAATGCGTTCCTATAGGAGGAAATGAATAAATGTAAGTACTTGGTTGGTAGAGTTGTGTTTCTGGGTTAGAATCAGGGTTCCCCCAGGGTCAAGGATGCACTCAGAGAACACCCTCAGCGGCACTAGGGCGGCCGGGTACAGAGAGCTGAGTCCCAATGTTATCCATTGGGGATTGGGGGCCTTCTGTTGGTGGCTGCTCATGGGCAGGCCACAAGGTTGTGGGAGCCAGGCTCCTAAGGTTCAGCTCAGGGCAAAGGATTAGATTTCATGAACAAGGTGCACCCACAGCAGCACAGGGGCGGCCGGGTGCAGTGTGCTGGCTTGGCGTTGGCTGACTCGTTGTTTTCAATGGATGTTGCCGGTTTTGGGCTTTGACTGCATGCTCGGTCCAGGAAGTCTTCCAGGAGGAAACAACAGCTAAGCAGGTAAGTTGGAGGGCTCGGGGACATAGGTGCACCTCAGGTCCTCTTCTACAGGGTGCAGGGCGGCCGGACAGAGGGGGCCGTTTTGAGGTCAGATTCCACCGAATCGGGTTACTCACGGTTAGGAGTTCTCCGTGCAGAGGCTGCAGGCAACGTCGGGGAGTCTTGGAGGGGTCAACCCACAGTGGTCTCGGACTCTGGAGCACTGGTGGACCTCGCTGGAACCGGTGGGAAACTTGGACTCGGGCCATAGGCGTTGGGTGCAGTGGTGGTTCCAGGCATGGAGTTTCTTTTGCCTCAGTAGACTCAGAGTCTGTCTTTGGAGTTTCTTTTGAACAGAGCTGCTGTTCACAGGAGATCCGGTCTTTGTTCAAGGCTGTCAGTCCTCCCGGGGTTCTGGAGGTAGCTGGCTGCAAGACAAGGCCATTTTTGGCGCATCATTTCCAGAAACTACAGACGGGCCGGTAGGGCTGGGGCGAAGTCAGTTCTTCTCTGCAGTCTTTTCTGCTGGGCATCTTCTTTTCTACCAAACGTCCCAGAATTCAGTAAAGCCATTATGGTGCTGTGATGTTTGTAATGACAGACTCCCAGACCATATACTCTTTGTGGCTTTACTGCTCTTACAATGTCTCAGAATGTCTCACCTGTACTCTCATCAATGGTATAGTGCACCCAGTTAGAGGGGTGATTTATCTATGCAATAGGCAATGGGTTGCAGGCATGGCGCACGGGTATGTGTGTCATGTTGACTTTTCACTTTTCTCTGCACCAAAACACGCAGCCTGCAATGGCAGTGTGTATCTCTTAAAGGTACAGGACCTATAAGGGTGGCCCAATATGTGCTGCAGCCCTTAGAGGCCTTCCCTGGTCACAGAGCCTTTGGTACTTATGGTACCCTTTACAGGGTACTTGCATGTGGCCAGAGAGGTGCCAATTGGGGGTACAAAGGTACAGTTTTGGGAGAGAATACAGGCCCTGGGAACCTGATTGGCAGTGCCCCAGGGCACATCATGTCAAAGTGCATCAGAATTCTAGCAAAAGGTGGGGGAGGGTTACTGCAACAATAACCCACTTTTCTACAAGAGTAGAACATTGCAATCCACATACAGAGGAAAACTAGCACAGGAAACAATGCTTGTAATTGTGTTAATACATGGGGGAGCGAGCAATGAATAAGAAGTGAGGACAGATGAGAGAACATGGAATTCGTAGTGAAAAGCAAGTGAGCAAATTAAATACTAGGTATCTTTTCGTGCCACCTGGCCACTTTTATAGCAGCATGACAGGTAAAATCACCTAAAGAATGTATTTATTCCCCCTCGCACTACATATTTGAAAGAGTAAATGTAGGAAGAAAACACTTTAAATGTGTTCTATAGCTGCCCTAATAACCCCTGACAGGTAACTAAAGTAAAAAAAGTCAGAAAGGCAATGTTAAAAAAGAATAGATATTTTCATTTTAAGATCTACTTAAGAAACATGTCCAGGCCATTGCAGAATGTTGAAAATGAAGAGATACCCAGTATGTTTCTCTCAGAAAGGTGGGAACAATACCTGGTGTTTGTAATGAATATGAAGTGAGTGAAGTGTGGGACAGGGACAACCTGGAGAGTGTTGGGTAAGGTTGTTGTAAGGTTCAATCATTTGGCCAAAGCAAGAGTGACATGAGCCAGAACCGATCTCTGTATCTAAAGCTTCTGCCACTTTTCATGTTCCTCTCTGAGAAGGGTGCTTGAAGCGGGGGCTGGGCAGGAAAGCTTTAGAATGTTGGCACAGAATACTGACACAGGGCATTCTTGTCTCAGAATGTCCATGCCAGCCTCTGCCCTGGTGGCAGAAGAGGTCAAAAGTTCAATTCAGCTGATCGAGATACCACTCAAAGTGTGTGCCCTCTTTCAGCCAGACTGCTGGATAAACTGCATATTACTTTTTGGCAATAACTGGGGCCTCCTAACAAGCAAAATACTTCTACAGTCTTCAACTAGTTCAGCCGGGAAACAACCTTTACATAGCAGTCATTACAACGCACTACCTACACAGCGCAGTCATTACAACGCAGCTGCCCTTACATCACATACCAGCACAACGCATGCCAATACAACGCATGTCACTACAACGCATGCCATTACAATGAATATCATTACAATGCATGCCATTACAACGCATTATGAGGTAAGTAATGGGGATTTTTTTGTTTTAGGGTGGGTATGGGTTCTGGGGTAAATCGGGATAGTATTTTTATCCCTACACTATCCAACACTTACCCAACTGTTGCACTCACTACAGTGGGAATAGAAATGTGTACCCCTACACTATCCCACACTTACCGTACTGTTGCACTCACTGGAGTGGGAATAGTAGTTTTTACCCCTACACTATCCAACACTTACACTACTCTTGCCCTAAAAGTATTGCGCGTTGTAATGGCATGCGTTGTAATGGTATGTGTTGTAATGGAATGCGTTGTAAATGTAGTTTCTAAAAATGCGTTGTGATGGCATGCGTTGTAAAATCATGCATTGTAATGGATGCTGCGATGTAAAAAACGCGTTGTAAAGGCATGCGTTGTAATTGTTTGCGTTGTAACATCATATATTCAGTTCAGCCTCATTCAGACATGTCAACATTTTAAAAGTAGATATTTTGAAAACAAATTAGGGGGAATGTATTTTGCTAATTGAAATACAATAAAGAAGTAGCAATTTCAGGTCAGAATTCTGCAGTTTTCAACTAGTTCAGCCGGGAAACAACCTTTACATAGCAGTCATTACAACGCACTACCTTCACAACGCAGTCATTACAACGCAGCTGCCCTTACATCACATACCATTACAATGCATGCCATTACAACGCATGTCACTACAACGCATGCCACTACAATGAATATCATTACAACGCATGCCATTACAACGCATTATAAGGTAAGTAATGGGGATCTTTTAGTTTTAGGGTGGGTATGGGTTCTGGGGTACATGGGGATAGTATTTGTATCCCTACACTATCCAACACTATCCAACTTACCCCACTGTTGCACTCACAGGAGTGGGAATAGACATTTTTCCCCCTACACTATCCAACACTTACCCTACTGTTGCACTCACTGGAGTGGGAATAGCAATTTTTACCCCTACGCTATCCAACACTTACACTACTCTTGCCCTAAAAGTATTGCGTGTTGTAATGGCATGCGTTGTAAAGTATGCGTTGTAGTGGAATGCGTTGTAAATGTAGTTTCTAAAAATGCGTTGTGATGGCATGCGTTGTAAAATCATGCGTTGTAATGGATGCTGCGATGTAAAAACCGCGTTGTAAAGGCATGCGTTGTAATTGTTTGTGTTGTAGCATCATATATTCAGTTCAGCCTCATTCAGACATGTCAACATTTTAAAAGTAGATATTTTGAAAACTAATTAGGGGAATGTATTTTGCCAATTGAAATACATTAAAGAAGAAGCAATTTCAGGTCAGAAACAGAAAAAGCCATTTGGGCTTAAACATTGGTAGTCTCAAGCTTGAATCAGGTGTGTTGTCATATATGCTCATTGAAGAGAGTTTCAGTGTTCACATTTATAGGTGGGCACCTATTGTCACAAAAGCATTTTACCCTACTCCCCTGAACCATAATAAAGCCAAAAGTGGACTCCCATTGTCTCAATACAGGATAGACAAATAATAGCTGTATGTTGTATGAATTCTTTTTCTAAATAGGAAAGGCCAAGTAAAGCAAAGCTGGCCAGGTGATCAATGCAACAGTGCAGTACAGTGAGAAAACCACAGTCCAATAAAGTGTATCTAATATAACCAAAGGAATACATTTTTTCTGACTGGATTTGTAAATGAAAAGAATGTTTACAACTATACATTTAGTTTTTTGCGTGTGTGAGAACCACAAAAACTGCCTGCTATGCTGAGGATAAAAGGTGTGATGCCACAGCAATACCTAAAAGAATATGAATGAAAATTAATGTTTTTATGAAAATTATGTTATGTATTTGATGGCAACAAACAGGTTGTTAAAAAAGCAAATGTTTAGTGAGGGAAATGTGAATCAGCTGTGCTATCATTTGTGAAAGATAAAAGTGTGTTTTCACTGAAAACACTATTCTTTGTTTACGATTCTTTAGCCTAAAATTAAAGAATTGAAGCTCACAACTGATTGTAAATTTGGAAATGGGTGCACTGAAGAACAACCTCCATTTTGTGTGAACTGAGACTTAATGCAGGCAGAGGCAGTCCAAGATGGCCGCCGTGTTGAGGGAAATCTCACAGAGGCGACTCTCTTTCTCTCACGGAGAACCAGCATAGGAAATAAATGTGCAAGGCAAATGAATGCAACAAGGGGGTGTGGATAGTAAACAATTTAGGAATGAATAGGAAAGGGAACAATACCGGGTGTATGTAATGAATATGAAGTGAGTGAAGTGTGGGACAGGGACAACCTGGAGAGTGTTGGGTAAGGTTGTTGTAAGGTTCAATCATTTGGCCAAAGCAAGAGTGACATGAGCCAGAACCGATCTCTGTACCTAAAGCTTCTGTCACTTTTCATGTTCCTCTCTGAGAAGTGTGCTTGAAGTGGGGGCTAGGCAGGGAAGCTTTAGAATGTTGGCACAGAATACTGACACAGGGCATTCTTCTCTCAGTATGTCCATGCCAGCCTCTGCCCTGGTGGCAGAAGAGGTCAAAAGTTCAACTCAGGTGATAGAGATACCACTCAAAGTGTGTGCCCTCTTTCAGCCAGACTGCTGGATAAACTGCATATTACTTTTTGGCAATAGCTGGGCCCTCCTAACAAGCAAAATACTTCTACAGTCTTCAACTAGTTCAGCCGGGAAACAACCTTTACATAGCAGTCATTACATTGCACTACCTACACAACGCAGTCATTACAACGCAGCTGCCCTTACATCACATACCATTACAACGCATGCCATTACAACGCATGTCACTACAACGCATGCCATTACAATGAATATCATTACAACGCATATCATTACAACGCATTATAAGGTAAGTAATGGGGATTTTTTGTTTTAGGGTGGGTATGGGTTCTGGGCTTCATGGGGATAGTATTTTTATCCCTACACTATCCAACACTTACCCCACTGTTTCACTCACTAGAGTGGGAATAGAAATGTGTACCCCTACACTATCCAACACTTACCCTACTGTTGCACTCACTAGAGTGGGAATAGAAATGTGTACCCCTAGACTATCCAACACTTACCCTACTGTTGCACTCACTGGAGTGGGAATAGTAATTTTTACGCCTACGCTATCCAACACTTACACTACTCTTGCCCTAAAAGTATTGCCCGTTGTAATGGCATGCATTGTAATTGTATGCGTTGTAATGGAATGCATTGTATATGTAGTTTCTAAAAAATGCGTTGTGATGGCATGCGTTGTAAAATCATGCATTGTAATGGATGCTGCGATGTAAAAACCGCGTTGTAAAGGCATGCATTGAACTTGTTTGCGTTGTAACATCATATATTCAGTTCAGCCTCATTCAGACATGTCAACATTTTAAAAGTAGATATTTTGAAAGCAAATCAGGGGGAATCTATTTTGCCAATTGAAATACATTAAAGAAGAAGCAATTTCAGGTCAGAATTCTACAGTCTTCAACTAGTTCAGCTAGGAAACAATCTTTACATAGCAGTCATTACAACGCACTACCTTCACAACGCAGTCATTACAACGCAGCTGCCCTTACATCACATACCATTACAACGCATGCCAAACCAACGCATGTCACTACAACGCATGCCATTACAATGAATATCATTACAACGCATGCCATTAAAACGCATTATAAGGTAAGTAATGGGGATTTTTTAGTTTTAGGGTGGGTATGGATTCTGGGGTACATGGGGATAGTATTTTTATCCCTACACTATCCAACACTATCCAACTTAGCCTACTGTTGCACTCACAGGAGTGGGAATAGACATGTTTACCCCTACACTATCCAACACTTACCCTACTGTTGCACTCACTAAAGTGTGAATAGCAATTTTTACTCCTACGCTATCCAACACTTACACTACTCTTGCCCTAAAAGTATTGCGAGTTGTAATGGCATGCGTTGTAAAGTATGCGTTGTAGTGGAATGCGTTGTAAATGTAGTTTCTAAAAATGCTTTGTGATGGCATGCGTTGTAAAATCATGCGTTGTAATGGATGCTGCGATGTAAAAACCGCATTGTAAAGGCATGCGTTGTAATTGTTTGTGTTGTAACATCATATATTCAGTTCAGCCTCATTCAGACATGTCAACATTTTAAAAGTAGATATTTTGAAAACTAATTAGGGGGAATGTATTTTGCCAATTGAAATACATTAAAGAAGAAGCAATTTCAGGTCAGAAACAGAAAAAGTCATTTTGGCTTAAACATTGGTAGTCTCAAGCTTGAATCAGGTATGTTGGCATGTATGCTCATTGAAGAGAGTTTTAGTGTTCACATTTATAGGTGGGCACCTATTGTCACAAAAGCCTTTTACCCTACTCCCCTGAACCATACTAAAGCCAAAAGTGGACTCCCATTGTCTCAATACAGGGTAGACAAACAATAACTGTATGTTGTATGAAGTCATTTATTAAATAGGAAAGGTCAAGTAAAACAAAGCTGGCCAGGTGATCAATGCAACAGTGCAGTACAGTGAGAAAACCACAGTCCAATAAAGTGTATCTAATATAACCAAAGGAACACATTTTATCTGACTGGATTTGTAAATGAAAAGAATGTTTACAACTATACATTTAGTTTTTTGCCTGTGTGAGAACCACAAAAACTGCCTGCTATGCTGAGGATAAAAGGTGTGATGCCACAGCAATACCTAAAAGAACATGAATGAAAATTAATGTTTTTATGAAAATCATGTTATGTATTTGATGGCAACAAACATATTGTTAAAAAAGCAAATGTTTAGTGAGGGAAATGTGAATCAGCTGTGCTATCATTTGTGAAAGATAAAAGTGTGTTTTCACTGAAAACACAAATTTTTTGTTTACGATTCTTTAGCCTAAAATTAAAGAATTGAATCTCACAACTGTTTGTAAATTCGTATATGGGTGCACTGAAGAACAACCTCCATTTTGTGTGAACTGAGACTTAATGCAGTCAGAGGCAGTCCAAGATGGCCGCCGTGTTGAGGGAAATCTCACCGAGGCAACTCTCTTACTCTCACAGAGAACCAGCATAGGAAATAAATGTGCAAGGCAAATGAATGCAACAAGGGGTGTGGATAGTAAATCATTTAGGAATTAATAGAAAAGGGAACAATACCGGGTGTATGTAATGAATATGAAGTGAGTGAAGTGAGGGACAGGGATAACCTGGAGAGTGTTGGGTAAGGTTGTTGTAAGGTTCAATCATTTTGCCAAAGCAAGAGTGACATGAGCCA
This sequence comes from Lissotriton helveticus, assembly GCF_964261635.1. Classification (NCBI taxonomy): domain Eukaryota; kingdom Metazoa; phylum Chordata; class Amphibia; order Caudata; family Salamandridae; genus Lissotriton; species Lissotriton helveticus. The sequence continues at coordinate 1,823,785,149 of NC_136063.1, forward strand.
GAACCGATCTCTGTATCTAAAGCTTCTCTCACTTTTCATGTTCCTCTCTGAGAAGGGTGCTTGAAGTGGGGGCTGGGCAGGGAAGCTTTAGATTGTTGGCACAGAATACTGACACAGGGCATTCTTCTCTCAGAATGTCCATGCCAGCCTCTGCCCTGGTGGCAGAAGAGGTCAAAAGTTCAACTCAGCTGATAGAGATACCACTCAAAGTGTTCTGCCCACTTTCAGCCAGACTGCTGGATAAACTGCATATTACTTTTTGGCAATAACTGGGCCCTCCTAACAAGCAAAATATTTCTACAGTCTTCAACTAGTACAGCCGGGAATCAAACTTTACATAGCAGTCATTACATTGCACTACCTACACAACGCAGTTATTACAACGCAGCTGCCCTTACATCACATACCATTACAACGCATGCCATTACAACGCATGTCACTACAATGCATGCCATTACAATGAATATCATTACAACACATGCCATTACAACACATTATAAGGTAAGTAATGGGGATTTTTTTGTTTTAGGGTGCGTATGGGTTCTGGGGTACATGGGGATAGTATTTTTATCCCTACACTATCCAACCCTTACCCTACTGTTGCACTCACTGGAGTGGGAATAGAGAATTTTTACACCTACACTATCCAACACATACCCTACTGTTGCACTCACTGGAGTGGGAATAGCAATTTTTACCCCTAGGCTATCCAACACTTACACTACTCTTGCCCTAAAAGTATTGCGTGTTGTAATGGCATGCGTTGTAAAGGTATGCGATGTACTGGAATGTGTTGTAAATGTAGTTTCTAAAAATGCGTTGTGATGTCATGCATTGTAAAACCATGCATTGTAATGGATGCTGCGATGTAAAAACCGCGTTGTAAAGGCATGCGTTGTAATTGTTTGTGTTGTAACATCATATATACAGTTCAGCCTCATTCAGACATGTCAACATTTTAAAAGTAGATATTTTGAAAGCAAATTAGGGGGAATATATTTTGCCAATTGAAATACATTAAAGAAGAAACAATTTCAGGTCAGAATTCTACAGTCTTCAACTAGCTCAGCTGGGAAACAACCTTTACATAGCAGTCATTACAACGCACTACCTTCACAACGAAGTCATTACAACGCAGCTGCCCTTACAACACATACCATTATAACGCATGCCATTACAACGTATGTCACTGCAACGCATGCCATTACAATGAATATCATTACAACGCATGCCATTACAACGCATTATAAGGTAAGTAGTGGGGATTTTTTAGTTTTAGGGTGGGTATGGGTTTTGGGGTTCATGGGGATAGTATTCTTATCCCTACACTATCCAATACTTACCCTTCTGTTGCACTCACTGGAGTGGGAATAGTAATTATTACCCCTAAGCTATCTAACACTTACACTACTCGTGCCCTAAAAGTATTGTGCATTGCAATGGCATGCGTTGTAATGGTATGCGTTGTAATGAAATGCGTTGTAAATGTAGTTTCTAAAAATGTGTTGTGAGGGCATGCGTTGTAAAATCATGCGTTGTAATGGATGCTGCGATGTAAAAGGCACGTTCTAAAGGCATGCGTTGTAACTGTTTGCGTTGTAACATCAGATATTCGGTTCAGCCTCATTCAGACATGTCAACATTTTAAAAGTAGATATTTTGGAAACAAATTAGGGGGAATGCATTTTGCTAATTGATATACATTAAAGAAGAAGCAATTTCAAGTCGGAAACAGATAAAGCCATTTTGGCTTAAACATTAGTAGTCTCAAGCTTGAACCAGGTATGTTGGCATGTATGCTCTTTGAAGAGACTTTAAGTGTTCGCATTTATAGGATGGCACCTATCGTCACAAAAGCCTTTTACCCTTCTCCCCTGAACCACAATAAAGCCAAAAGTGGACTCCCATTGTCTCAATACAGGGTAGGCAAACAAAAGCTGTATCTTGTATGAAGTCACTTATTAAATAGGAAAGGCCAAGAAAAACAAATCTGGCTAGGTGATAAATGCAACAGTGCTGAACAGTGAGAAAACCACAGTCCAATAATTTGTATCTAATATAACCAAAGGAACACGTTTTTTCTGACTGGATTTGTAAATGAAAAGCATGTTTACAACTATACATTTTGGTTTTCGCCTGTGTGAGAACCACAAAAACTGCCTGCTATGCTGAGGATAAAAGGTGTGATGCCACAGCAATACCTAAAAGAATATGAATGAAAATGAACGTTTTTATGAAAATCATGTCATGTATTTGATGGCAACAAAAACATTGTTAAAAAAGCAAATGTTTAGTGAGGGAAATGTGAATTAGCTGTGCTATTATTTGTGAAAGATAAAAGTGTGTTTTCACTGAAAACACTAACCTTTGTTTTACGATTCTTTAGCCTAAAATTAAAGAATTGTAGCTCACAACTGTTTGTAAATTCATATATGGGTGCACTGAAGAACAACCTCCATTTTGTGTGAACTGAGACTTAATGCAGTCAGAGGCAGTCCAAGATGGCCGCCGTGTTGAGGGAAATCTCACAGAGACCACTCTCTTTCTCTCACAGAGAACCAGCATAGGAAATAAATGAGCAAGGCAAATGAATGCAACAAGGGGGGGTTGATAGTAAATAATTTAGGAATTAATAGAAAAGGGAACATTACCGGGTGTATGTAATGAATATGAAGTGAGTGAAGTGAGGGACAGGCATAACCTGGAGAGTGTTAGGTAAGGTTGTTGTAAGGTTCAATCATTTGGCCAAAGCAAGAGTGACATGAGCCAGAACCGATCTCTGTATCTAAAGCTTCTGCCACTTTTCATGTTCCTCTCTGAGAAGGGTGCTTGAAGCGGGGGCTGGGCAGGGAAGCTTTAGAATGTTGGCACAGAATACTGACACAGGGCATTCTTCTCTCAGAATGTCCATGCCAGCCTCTGCCCTGGTGGCAGAAGAGGTCAAAAGTTCAACTCGGCTGATAGAGATACCACTCAAAGTGTGTGCCCACTTTCAGCCAGACTGCTGGATAAACTGCATATTACTTTTTGGCAATAGCTGGGCCCTCCTAACAAGCAAAATACTTCTACAGTCTTCAACTAGTTCAGCCGGGAAACAACCTTTACATAGCAGTCATTACATTGCACCACCTACACAACGCAGTCATTACAACGCAGCTGCCCTTACATCACATACCATTAAAACGCATGCCATTACAACGCATGTCACTACAACGCATGCGATTACAATGAATATCATTACAACGCATGCCATTACAATGCATTATAAGGTAAGTAATGGGGATTTTTTTGTTTTAGGGTGGGTATGGGTTCTGGGGTACATGGGGATAGTATTTTTATCCCTACACTATCCAACACTTACCCCACTGTTGCACTCACTAGAGTGGGAATAGAAATGTGTACCCCTACACTGTCCAACACTTACCCTACTGTTGCACTCACTCGAGTGGGAATAGAAATGTGTACCCCTACACTATCCAACACTTACCCTACTGTTGCACTCACTGGAGTGGGAATAGTAATTTTTATCCCTACGCTATCCAACACTTACACTACTCTTGCCCTAAAAGTATTGCGCGTTGTGATGGCATGCGTTGTAATGGTATGCGTTGTAATGGAATGCATTGTAAATGTCGTTTCTAAAAATGCGTTGTGATGGCATGCGTTGTAAAATCATGCATTGTAATGGATGCTGCGATGTAAAAACCGCGTTGTAAAGGCATGCGTTGTAATTGTTTGCGTTGTAACATCATATATTCAGTTCAGCCTCATTCAGACATGTCAACATTTTAAAAGTAGATATTTTGAAAGCAAATTAGGGGGAATGTATTTTGCCAATTGAAATACATTAAAGAAGAAGTAATTTCAGGTCAGAATTCTACAGTCTTCAACTAGTTCAGCCAGGAAACAACCTTTACATAGCAGTCATTACAACGCACTACCTACACAACGCAGTCATTACAACGCAGCTGCCCTTACATCACATACCATTACAACGCATGCCATTACAACGCATGTCACTACAATGCATGCCATTACAATGAATATCATTACAACGCATGCCATTACAACGCATTATAGGGTAAGTAATGGGGATTTTTTAGTTTTAGGGTGGGTATGGGTTCTGGGGTACATGAAGATAGTATTTGTATCCCTACACTATCCAACTTACCCTACAGTTGCACTCACTGGAGTGGGAATAGAAATTTTTACCCCTACACTATCCAACACTTACCCTACTGTTGCACTCACTAGAGTGGGAATAGACATTTTTACCCCTACACTATCCAACACTTACCCTACTGTTGCACTCACTGGAGTGGGAATAGCAATTTTTACCCCTACGCTATCCAACACTTACACTACTCTTGCCCTAAAAGTATTGCGTGTTGTAATGGCATGCGTTGTAAAGGTATGCGTTGTAATGGAATGCATTGTAAATGTAGTTTCTAAAAATGCGTTGATGGCATGCGTTGTAAAATCATGCATTGTAATGGATGCTGCGATGTAAAAACCGCGTTGTAAAGGCATGCGTTGTAATTGTTTGCGTTGTAACATCATATATTCAGTTCCGCCTCATTCAGTCATGTCAACATTTTAAAAGTAGATATTGTGAAAGCAAATTAGGGGGAATGTATTTTGCCAATTGAAATACATTAAAGAAGAAGCAATTTCAGGTCAGAATTCTACAGTCTTCAACTAGTTCAGCCGGGAAACAACCTTTACATAGCAGTCATTACAACGCACTACCTTCACAACGCAGTCATTACAACGCAGCTGCCCTTACATCACATACCATTACAACGCATGCCATTACAATGCATGTCACTACAACGCATGCCATTACAATGAATATCATTACAACGCATGCCATTACAACGCATTATAAGGTAAGTAAAGGGGATTTTTTGTATTAGGGTGGGTATGGGTTCTGGGGTACATGGGGATAGTATTTTAAAACCCTACACTATCCAACACTATCCAACTTACCCTACTGTTGCACTCACTGGAGTGGGAATAGAAATTTTTACCCCTACACTATCCAACACTTACCCTACTGTTGCACTCACTGGAGTGGGAATAGCAATTTTTAAATCTACGCTACCCAACACTTACACTACTCTTGCCCTAAAAGTATTGCGTGTTGTAATGGCATGCGTTGTAAAGCTATGTGTTGTAATGGAATGCATTGTAAATGAATTTTCTAAAAATGCGTTGATGGCATGCGTTGTAAAATCATGCATTTTAATGATGCTGCGATGTAAAAACCGCGTTGTAAAGGCATGCATTGTAATTGTTTGCGTTGTAACATCATATATTCAGTTCAGCCTCATTCAGACATGTCAACATTTTAAAAGTAGATATTTTGAAAAATTAGGGGGAATGTATTTTGCCAATTGAAATACATTATAGAAGAAGCAATTTCAGGTCAGAAACAGAAAAAGCCATTTTGGATTAAACATTGGTAGTCTCAAGCTTGAATCCGGTATGTTGGCATGTATGCTCATTGAAGAGAGTTTCAGTGTACATATTTATAGGTGGGCACCTATTGTCACAAAAGCATTTTACCCTACTCCCCTGAATCATAATAAAGCCAAAAGTGGACTCCCATTGTCTCAATACAGGGTAGACAAACAATAACTGTATGTTGTATGAAGTCATTTATTAAATAGGAAAGACCAAGTAAAACAAAGCTGGCCAGGTGATCAATGAAACAGTGCAGTACAGTGAGAAAACCACAGTCCAATAAAGTGTATCTTATATAACCAAAGGAACACATTTTTTTCTGACTGGATTTGTAAATGAAAAGAATGTTTACAACTATACATTTAGTTTTTTGCCTGTGTGAGAACCACAAAAACTGCCTGCTATGCTGAGGATAAAAGGTGTGATGCCACAGCAATACCTAAAAGAATATGAATGAAAATTAATGTTTTTATGAAAATCGTGTTATGTATTTGATGGCAACAAACATATTGTTAAAAAAGCAAATGTTTAGTGAGGGAAATGTGAATCAGCTGTGCTATCTTTTGTGAAAGATAAAAGTGTGTTTTCACTGAAAACACTATTCTTTGTTTACGATTCTTTAGCCTAAAATAATGAATTGAATCTCACAACTGTTTGTAAATTTAGATATGGGTGCACTGAAGAACAACTCCATTTTGTGTGAACTGAGACTTAATGCAGTCAGAGGCAGTCCAAGATGGCTGCCGTGCTGAGGGAAATCTCACTGAGGCCACACTATTTCTCTCACAGAGAACCAGCATAGGAAATAAATGTGCAAGGCAAATGAATGTAACAAGGGATGTGGATAGTAAATCATTTAGGAATGAATAGAAAAGGGAACAATACCGGGTGTATGTAATGAATATAAAGTGAATGAAGTGAGGGACAGGGATAAACTGGAGAGCGTTAGGTAAGGTTGTTGTAAGGTTCAATCATTTGGCCAAAGCAAGAGTGACATGAGCCAGAACCGATCTCTGTATCTAAAGCTTCTGTCACTTTTCATGTTCCTCTCTGAGAAGGGTGCTTGAAGCGGGGGCTGGGCAGGGAAGCTTTAGAATGTTGGCACAGAATACTGACACAGGGCATTCTTCTCTCAGAATGTCCATGCCAGCCTCTGCCCTGGTGGCAGAAGAGGTCAAAAGTTCAACTCAGCTGATAGAGATACCACTCAAAATGTGTGCCCTCTTTCAGCCAGACTCCTGGATAAACTGAATATTACTTTTTGGCAATAACTGGGCCCTCCTAACAAGCAAAATACTTCTACAGTCTTCAACTAGTTCAGCCGGGAAACAACCTTTACATAGCAGTCATTACATTGCACTAACTACACAACGCAGTCATTACAACGCAGCTGCCCTTACATCAAATACCATTACAAAGCATGCCATTACAACGCATGTCACTACAACGCATGCCATTACAATGAATATCATTACAACACATGCCATTACAACGCATTATAAGGTAAGTAATGGGGATTTTTTTGTTTTAGGGTGGGTATGGGTTCTGGGGTACATGGGGATAGTATTTTTATCCCTACACTATCCAACACTTACCCCATTGTTGCACTCACTAGAGTGGGAATAGAAATGTGTACCCCTACACTATCCAACACTTACCCTACTGTTGCACTCACTAGAGTGGGAATAGAAATGTGTACCCCTACACTATCCAACACTTACCCTACTGTTGCACTCACTGGAGTGGGAATAGTAATTTTTACCCCTACGCTATCCAACACTTACACTACTCTTGCCCTAAAAGTATTGCGCGTTGTAATGGCATGCGTTGTAATGGTATGCGTTGTAATGGAATGCATTGTAAATGTAGTTTCTAAAAATGTGTTGTGATGGCATGTGTTGTAAAATCATGCATTGTAATGGATGCTGCGATGTAAAAACCACGTTGTAAAGGCATGCGTTGTAATTGTTTGCGTTGTAACATCATATATTCAGTTCAGCCTCATTCAGACATGTCAACATTTTAAAAGTAGATATTGTGAAAGCAAATTAGGGGGAATGTATTTTGCCAATTGAAATACATTAAAGAAGAAGCAATTTCAGGTCAGAATTCTACAGTCTTCAACTAGTTCAGCCGGGAAACAACCTTTACATAGCAGTCATTACATTGCACTAACTACACAACGCAGTCATTACAACGCAGCTGCCCTTACATCAAATACCATTACAACGCATGCCATTACAACGCATGTCACTACAACGCATGCCATTACAATGAATATCATTACAACGCATGCCATTACAACGCATTATAAGGTAAGTAATGGGGATTTTTTTGTTTTAGGGTGGGTATGGGTTCTGGGGTACATGGGGATAGTATTTTCATCCCTACACTATCCTACACTATCCAACTTACCCTACAGTTGCACTTACTGGAGTGGGAATATAAATGTTTAGCCCTACACTATCCAACACTTACCCTACTGTTGCCCTCACTGGAGTGGGAATAGACATTTTTACACCTACACTATCCAACACTTACACTACTGTTGCACTCACTGGAGTGGGAATAGCAATTTTTACCCCTACGCTATCCAACACTTACGCTACTCTTGTCCTAAAAGTATTGCGTGTTGTAATGGTATGCGTTGTAAAGGTATGCGTTGTAATGGAATGCATTGTAAATGTAGTTTCTAAAAATGCGTTGTGATGGCATGTTTTGTAAAATCATGCATTGTAATGGATGCTGCGATGTAAAAAACCTTGTTGTAAAGGCATGCGTTGTAATTGTTTGCGTTGTAACATCATATATTCAGTTCAGCCTGATTCAGTCATGTCAACATTTTAAAAGTAGATATTGTGAAAGCAAATTAGGGGGAATGTATTTTGCCAATTGAAATACATTAAAGAAGAAGCAATTTCAGGTCAGAATTCTACAGTCTTCAACTAGTTCAGCCGGGAAACAACCTTTACATAGCAGTCATTACAACGCACTACCTTCACAACGCAGTCATTACAACGCAGCTGCGCTTACAACACATACCATTATAACGCATGCCATTACAACGTATGTCACTACAACGCATGCCATTACAATGAATATCATTACAACGCATGCCATTACAACGCATTATAAGGTAAGTCGTGGGGATTTTTTAGTTTTAGGGTGGGTATGGGTTTTGGGGTTCATGGAGATAGTATTCTTATCCCTACACTATCCAATACTTACCCTCCTGTTGCACTCACTGGAGTGGGAATAGAAATGTATACCCCTACACTACCCAAAACTTACCCTACTGTTGCACTCACTGGAGTGGGAATAGTAATTTTTACCCCTACGCTATCTAACACTTACCCTACTCTTGCCCTAAAAGTATTGTGCGTTGTAATGGCATGCATTGTAATGGTATGCGTTGTAATGGAATGCGTTGTAAATTTAGTTTCTAAAAATGTGTTGTCAGGGCATGCGTTGTAAAATCATGCGTTGTAATGGATGCTGCGATGTAAAAGGCACGTTCTAAAGGCATGCGTTGTAACTGTTTGCGTTGTAACATCAGATATTTGGTTCAGCCTCATTCAGACATGTCAACATTTTAAAAGTAGATATTTTGGAATCAAATTAGGGGGAATGCATTTTGCCAATTGATAAAAATTAAAGAAGAAGCAATGTCAGGTCGGAAACAGATAAAGCCATTTTGGCTTAAACATTAGTAGTCTCAAGCTTGAACCAGGTATGTTGGCATGTAGGCTCATTGAAGAGAGTTTAAGTGTTCGCATTTATAGGACGGCACCTATCATCACAAAAGCCTTTTACCCTACTCCCCTGAACCACAATAAAGCCAAAAGTGGACTCCCATTGTCTCAATACAGGGTAGGCAAACAAAAGCTGTATCTTGTATGAAGTCATTTATTAAATAGGAAAGGCCAAGTAAAACAAATCTGGCTAGGTGATCAATGCAACATTGCAGAACAGTGAGAAAACCACAGTCCAATAATTTGTATCTAATATAACCAAAGGAACACGTTTTTTCTGACTGGATTTGTAAATGAAAAGCATGTTTACAACCATACATTTTGGTTTTTTGCCTGTGTGAGAACCACAAAAACTGTCTGCTTTGCTGAGGATAAAAGGTGTGATGCCACAGCAATACCTAAAAGAACATGAATGAAAATTAATGTTTTTATGAAAAGTATGTTATGTATTTGATGGCAACAAACATATTGTTAAAAAAGCAAATGTTTAGTGAGGGAAATGTGAATCAGCTGTGCTATCATTTGTGAAAGATAAAAGTGTGTTTTCACTGAAAACACTATTCTTTGTTTACGATTCTTTAGCCTAAAATTAAAGAATTGAAGCTCACAACTGTTTGTAAATTTGGAAATGGGTGCATTAAAGAACAACCTCCATTTTGTGTGAACTGAGACTTAATGCAGGCAGAGGCAGTCCAAGATGGCCGCCGTGTTGAGGGAAATCTTACTGAGGCCACTCTCTTTCTCTCACAGAGAACCAGCATAGGAAATAAATGTGCAAGGCAAATGAATGCAACAAGGGGTGCGGATAGTAAATCATTTAGGAATGAATAGAAAAGGGAACAATACCGGGTGTATGTAATGAATATGAAGTGAATGAAGTGAGGGACAGGGATAAACTGGAGAGCGTTAGGTAAGGTTGTTGTAAGGTTCAATCATTTGGCCAAAGCAAGAGTGACATGAGCCAGAACCGATCTCTGTATCTAAAGCTTCTGTCACTTTTCATGTTCCTCTCTGAGAAGGGTGCTTGAAGCGGGGGCTGGGCAGGGAAGCTTTAGAATGTTGGCACAGAATACTGACACAGGGCATTCTTCTCTCAGAATGTTCATGCCAGCCTCTGCCCTGGTGGCAGAAGAGGTCAAAAGTTCAACTCAGCTGATAGAGATACCACTCAAAGTGTGTGCCCTCTTTCAGCCAGACTGCTGGATAAACTGCATATTACTTTTTGGCAATAACTGGGCCCTCCTAACAAGCAAAATACTTCTACAGTCTTCAACTAGTTCAGCCGGGAAACAACCTTTACATAGCAGTCATTACATTGCACTACCTACACAACACAGTCATTGTTATGTTATGTTATGTTATGTTATTTATTATTTAGTATAGCGCAACGGTTACTCAAAAAGAGAATCCCGGCGCTGTTCCCTTTTCTATTCATTCCTAAATGATTTACTATCCACACCCCTTGTTGCATTCATTTGCCTTGCACATTTATTTCCTATGCTGGTTCTCTGTGAGAGAAAGAGAGTGGCCTCAGTAAGATTTCCCTCAACACGGCGGCCATCTTGGACTGCCTCTGCCTGCATTAAGTCTCAGTTCACACAAAATGGAGGTTGTTCTTTAATGCACCCATTTCCAAATTTACAAACAGTTGTGAGCTTCAATTCTTTAATTTTAGGCTAAAGAATCGTAAACAAAGAATAGTGTTTTCAGTGAAAACACACTTTTATCTTTCACAAATGATAGCACAGCTGATTCACATTTCCCTCACTAAACATTTGCTTTTTTAACAATATGTTTGTTGCCATCAAATACATAACATACTTTTCATAAAAACATTAATTTTCATTCATGTTCTTTTAGGTATTGCTGTGGCATCACACCTTTTATCCTCAGCATAGCAGACAGTTTTTGTGGTTCTCACACAGGCAAAAAACCAAAATGTATGGTTGTAAACATGCTTTTCATTTACAAATCCAGTCAGAAAAAACGTGTTCCTTTGGTTATATTAGATACAAATTATTGGACTGTGGTTTTCTCACTGTTCTGCAATGTTGCATTGATCACCTAGCCAGATTTGTTTTACTTGGCCTTTCCTATTTAATAAATGACTTCATACAAGATACAGCTTTTGTTTGCCTACCCTGTATTGAGACAATGGGAGTCTACTTTTGGCTTTATTGTGGTTCAGGGGAGTAGGGTAAAAGGCTTTTGTGATGATAGGTGCCGTCCTATAAATGCGAACACTTAAACTCTCTTCAATGAGCCTACATGCCAACATACCTGGTTCAAGCTTGAGACTACTAATGTTTAAGCCAAAATGGCTTTATCTGTTTCCGACCTGACATTGCTTCTTCTTTAATTTTTATCAATTGGCAAAATGCATTCCCCCTAATTTGATTCCAAAATATCTACTTTTAAAATGTTGACATGTCTGAATGAGGCTGAACCAAATATCTGATGTTACAACGCAAACAGTTACAACGCATGCCTTTAGAACGTGCCTTTTACATCGCAGCATCCATTACAACGCATGATTTTACAACGCATGCCCTGACATCACATACCATTACAACGCATGCCATTACAACGCATGTCACTACAACGCATGCCATTACAATGAATATCATTACAACGCATATCATTACAACGCATTATAAGGTAAGTAATGGGGATTTTTTTGTTTTAGGGTGGGTATGGGTTCTGGGGTACATGGGGATAGTATTTTTATCCCTACACTATCCAACACTTACCCCACTGTTGCACTCAGTAGAGTGGGAATAGAAATGTGTACCCCTACACTATCCAACACTTACCCTACTGTTGCACTCACTAGAGTGGAAATAGAAATGTGTACCCCTACACTATCCAACACTTACCCTACTGTTGCATTCACTGGAGTGGGAATAGTAATTTTTACCCCTACGCTATCCAACACTTACACTACTCTTGCCCTAAAAGTATTGCGCGTTGTAATGGCATGCGTTGTAATGGTATGCGTTGTAATGGAATGCGTTGTAAATGTAGTTTCTAAAAATGCGTTGTGATGGCATGTGTTGTAAAATCATGCATTGTAATGGATGCTGCGATGTAAAAACCACGTTGTAAAGGCATGCGTTGTAATTGTTTGCGTTGTAACATCATATATTCAGTTCAGCCTCATTCAGACATGTCAACATTTTAAAAGTAGATATTTTGAAAGCAAATTAGGGGGAATGTATTTTGCCAATTGAAATACATTAAAGAAGAAGCAATTTCAGGTCAGAATTCTACAGTCTTCAACTAGTTCAGCCGGGAAACAACCTTTACATAGCAGTCATTACAACGCACTACCTTCACAGCGCAGTCATTACAACGCAGCTGCCGTAACATCACATACCATTACAACGCATGCCATTACAACGCATGTCACTACAACGCATGCCATTACAATGAATATCATTACAACGCATGCCATTACAACGCATTATAAGGTAAGTAATGGGGATTTTTTTGTTTTAGGGTGGGTATGGGTTCTGGGGTACATGGGGCTAGTATTTTAAAACCCTACACTATCCAACACTATCCAACTTACCCTACTGTTGCACTCACTGGAGTGGGAATATACATTTTTACCCCTACACTATCCACCACTTACCCTACTGTTGCACTCACTGGAGTGGGAATAATAATTTTTAGCCCTACGCTATCTAACACTTACACTACTCTTGCCCTAAAAGTATTGTGCATTGTAATGGTATGCGTTGTAATGGAATGCGTTGCAAATGTAGTTTCTAAAAATGCGTTGTGATGGCATGCGTTGTAAAATCATGTGTTGTAATGGATGCTGCGATGTAAAAGCCACGTTGTAAAGGCATGCGTTGTAACTGTTTGCGTTGTAACATCATATATTCGGTTCAGCCTCATTCAGACATGTCAACATTTTAAAAGTAGATATTTTGGAAACAAACTAGGGGGAATGTATTTTGCCAATTGATATACATTAAAGAAGGAGCAATTTCAGGTTGGAAACAGATAAAGCCATTTAGGCTTAAACATTGGTAGTCTCAAGCTTGAACCAGGTATGTTGGCATGTATGCTCATTGAAGAGAGTTTAAGTGTTCGCATTTATAGGATGGCACCTCTCGTCACAAAATCCTTTTACCCTACTCCCCTGAACCACAATAAAGCCAAAAGTGGACTCCCATTGTCTCAATACAGGGTAGGCAAACAAAAGCTGTATCTTGTATGAAGTCATTTATTAAATAGGAAAGGCCAAGAACAACAAATCTGGCCAGGTGATCAATGCAACAGTGCAGAACAGTGAGAAAACCACAGTCCAATAATTTGTATCTAATATAACCAAAGGAACACGTTTTTTCTGACTGGATGTGTAAATGAAAAGCATGTTTACAACTATACATTTTGGTTTTCGCCTGTGTGAGAACCACAATAACTGCCTCCTATGCTGAGGATAAAAGGTGTGATGCCACAGCAATACCTAAAAGAATATGAATGAAAATTAATGTTTTTATGAAAATCATGTTATGTATTTGATGGCAACAAAAACATTGTTAAAAAAGCAAATGTTTAGTGAGGGAAATGTGAATCAGCTGTGCTATCATTTGTGAAAGATGAAAGTGTGTTTTCACTGAAAACACTAACCTTTGTTTACGATTCTTTAGCTAAAATTAAAGAATTGAAGCTCACAGCTGTTTGTAAATTTGTATATGGGTGCACTGAAGACCAACCTCCATTTTGTGTGAACTGAGACTTAATGCAGTCAGAGGCAGTCCAAGATGGCCGCCGTGCTGAGGGAAATCTCACTGAGGCCACTCTCTTTCTCTCACAGAGAACCCGCATAGGAAATAAATGGGCAAGGCAAATGAATGCAACAAGGGGGTGTGAATAGTAAACCATTTAGGAATGAATAGAAAAGGGAACAAAAAGAGGCTTAATAGAAGGATGGGCAGTTAATAGGTGAGATTATCAAAAGGAGAGGATGAGAGAATTGATAAATATGTAAGCAAATGGACAACAACTGAGTCAGTATGATGCAATATGAAACTTGGCAATTAAGAGAAATATATCCAGACACCAAACTGAGCAAAAAAGGCCATGGAATAGAATCAGTACCTGACACAACACTTTTAAATGTGCTGCATATGAAGAACATTGCACCACTATGTGCAGTGCAGACCTTAACGGGTAGATGACTACAACTGAGACAAAGAAAGGGCATGAACAAAACAATAAAATGTGTGCATTGCCAGACAATGACTAAATGGTACAACAGAAAACATTCAAAATTGAAACAAAGTGAAGAGATTTCCATGGAGATGTCCAGTCTAAACCTGAAACAAGAATGACAACAAAATGAACAGTTTCTGTAAGTCTTAATGCCAGGGACCAGTGAAGAGACCAGACTTTTAGGGGTTAAGACACCAACTTTGCTTTTATCTACCACCGTTACTCAAGGAAAACACTTCTAAGAAGGGGAACACATGTGACAGTGGCATTCACAACTCAAAATTAGCACGAGCACAGACACCAATGGCCACAACTGTAAATAGGATTATGGATCTGGTAAACAACATATTATTTAGCAACAATAGTGTATCATTGACAACTTTGCTTTGGAAAGCTGCTGTAAGGAAATTGCCTTAGCCTGTCTTGCATCTACACTGACCTGCAGCAACAACATTCCCTTAACCAAACTACTTATTACAATATCCAGGGAAAATCCTTTTGGGGTTGTAAACGTGCAAGGTACATTCGCACACAAGTCAACTGGTATTTTACATTTCTCATTATGAGTGGTTAAGTTGGTGTTAATGGTGTGCCTGCTTGTGCCTGAAGCTTATGCTGAATAGACATGAGCTGTCTTGCACAAGGTGGGAATCCACAGTGACACTTGGAGTTCATTTACCAAAAAGTAGAGCTTATCTGTGTGATAGAGACAATAATCAATATTTGTCTATGTATTGATAATCATTACTGAACAGTGCATAACAGGGGCCTAGTTAGACCCTCTTGTATGACCTGTAACGGGATGCTTTGCTAGGTCACGATATTGGCTTCAATGCACTGCCTTTAGATCTACTCCTGCAGCAACTATGATTGAAGGACAACTAGACTGATGCCAGCTTGTAGAGGCCAACCAGTTGTGCCTATGTTACATGTAGTCAGCGGCAAACTGAGTTCTAAAGTTGTATTTGGGTATCTGGCTCTGTATGGTTATACAAAGTGCCTCTCTAACTCTGTCTTCTGAGTCACTGTGATTTTAGACAAGCCCATTGTAAGCGTGAGCACGATGTTCATGGGTCAGATCAAGCCAAGGAATCACAAGCATGAGTGTAGCTGTATCACAAGGTGGACAAGAGCCACCTCAACCCGATTGTGAAGCTTGAAGGAGGACGTCTGAAGCAGGGCCCCTAGCTCAGAAGGGGAAATCCTCACAGATCCATGGGGTAGGAGGGGATAATGTGTAATGCTGCTTACTGCTTACAGGCTCTGTTAAAAAATCAAGCCTTGACCCTTCAGACCTGGGAAACTATCGCCCTATCTTGTTGCTCCCTGGAGTTAGTAAAATTACTGAAAAATATATATTATTAATTTAATACTATGAAAAAAAGGTACAGTGTGGGGACCAGCAAGGTCCAAGTGACTTGCCACAAGAAGAAAAGTCAGAGTAGGCCCATTCAAACAGGGGAGCCCACTGGAATGAAAGAAGACCCTCAAGAGGACCCACAGGCTGGGAGGCACTGGAGTCGTAAGAGGACCTCAAGCAGCTCACCAAAGATGCAGGCCCACGGTGCAAGAGATGCGGTGAGGACAAAGATCTTAGTCACAGCCGATGCTTGTGGTTTATGACTACTTGGAGCCTGAAGATCTCTGAGGAAGAGAGCTAACAAGCCTTTGCAACGACAAGTCAACCCGGTGCACAGGGGTTTGGTTCCTGCAGTTCCGACGAGGGATACTGGCCTCAAACTCGTGGAGAAGACAGGGCAGGCCTCAAGGGAGTTGTAGAACCACCACCTGTGTTGCTGAGCCTTCTGGAGTCCTTGGGAGCCCAGGAGCAGCAGACCGGTTAGATTAGTTGTGGTGCTTGCAGATGCAGGGAAGTGACTCTTTCACTTCAAGGGATAATCCTTCAGGTGTATTGGATGTCCACAGGCCTTGGAAGGTTCCTGTATGGAGCACAGGCACAGACGTTACAGTGGATGAGCAGGACAACGAGACCAGCAGCAGCAGAAGTCTTCCCAGCTGCAGTCTCGATGTCCAGAGCAAACGTCCATCGAAGTACAGAGTGCCCAGACGGTTAAAGATGAAGTGGTGTCTGATCTGAATCTTGTCCCACAATGAATCTAGGGGCCCACCCATAGGTAAGCCCTTACGTACCCTAAGGAAAGGGTTGGGACGATTCAGGGGTCCCTCCCATAGGAGGGGCTGCACAATGGGGAAGATACTCCCATATCCTTTGTCCAGTTTATCGCCAGAGTGGCAGCCAACGGCTCCCTGAACTGGTTTGAAGTGGACTATGCAAAGAGGGCACCAAGTGTGCCCTTCAAGTAGTCTTAGTGGCACTGGCAAGCGCCCCTACCCTGTCCCAATATACTAAGCCCTGTCTGGGAGGAGGTCACACCTCCCTGTGACAAGATATCTATTGTTCTGCCTTCCCCTGCTCGAGCTTGGCTCAGCAGCATGAGGGCAGAAACATGTCTCTGGCCGGCAGCAGCCCTAGCATGCTGTCCGGTTCTGAAAGACTGGTACAGGGAGCACTGAGGGCCTCCCGGAGGAGATTCACAGTACATGGAGTCATATCTCTCACACAAACAGTGTGGGGGTATGATTCCAACATGTTTGATACCAAACACAGCATGGTTTGTTCTGGATAATTTGGAGATGGTCATTGTGTAATGACGCATGGCCACTCTATATATAATAATGGCTGATGTACTTACAACTCGGGTGAATGGACTCAAAAGGTTGTAGGGGTGTCCTGCACATGCAGGGGTACCCTCACACTTAGAACCAAGCACCCTGCCTTCGGGATTGAAAGGCATGCCTAAGGGGGTGACTTATATGTTTCAAGTGCAGTGACCTCAGATATAGAGAAACACAGGCTGCAATGGCAGGTCTACAGTCACACTTTGTGTGTTCTCTCATGAGTGGCATAATACATGATTCAGCCCATGGGAGGCCCCTAGTGTGCCTATGCCTTGGGTACCTCAGTGCCATATATTTGGGACTTACAAGTGTACACCAGTAGCCAATCTGGGATGTACCCAAGTCCTCACCATATCCAATTCAGGGGGAAAAATCACAGAGACTGGGGTCTTGATTAGCAGATCCCAGTCAGACTTGGCAGAAACATCAAAGATCTTAGTCACAGCCGATGCTTGTGGTTGATGACTACTTGGAGCCTGAAGATCTCTGAGGAAGAGAGCTAACAAGCCTT
Organism: Lissotriton helveticus; assembly: GCF_964261635.1. Classification (NCBI taxonomy): domain Eukaryota; kingdom Metazoa; phylum Chordata; class Amphibia; order Caudata; family Salamandridae; genus Lissotriton; species Lissotriton helveticus. The sequence goes on from NC_136063.1 coordinate 1,823,802,804, forward strand.
TGCAACGACAAGTCAACCCGGTGCACAGGGGTTTGGTTCCTGCAGTTCCGACGAGGGATACTGGCCTCAAACTCGTGGAGAAGACAGGGCAGGCCTCAAGGGAGTTGTATAACCACCACCTGTGTTGCTGAGTCTTCTGGAGTCCTTGGGAGCCCAGGAGCAGCAGACCGGTTAGATTAGTTGTGGTGCTTGCAGATGCAGGGAAGTGACTCTTTCACTTCAAGGGATAATCCTTCAGGTGTATTGGATGTCCACAGGCCTTGGAAGGTTCCTGTATGGAGCACAGGCACAGACGTTACAGTGGATGAGCAGGACAACGAGACCAGCAGCAGCAGAAGTCTTCCCAGCTGCAGTCTCGATGTCCAGAGCAAACGTCCATCGAAGTACAGAGTGCCCAGACGGTTAAAGATGAAGTGGTGTCTGATCTGAATCTTGTCCCACAATGAATCTAGGGGCCCACCCATAGGTAAGCCCTTACGTACCCTAAGGAAAGGGTTGGGACGATTCAGGGGTCCCTCCCATAGGAGGGGCTGCACAATGGGGAGGATACTCCCATATCCTTTGTCCAGTTTTGCACCAGAGTGGCAGCCAACGGCTCCCTGAACTGGTTTGAAGTGGACTATGCAAAGAGGGCACCAAGTGTGCCCTTCAAGTAGTCTTAGTGGCACTGGCAAGCGCCCCTACCCTGTCCCAATATACTAAGCCCTGTCTGGGAGGAGGTCACACCCCCCTGTGACAAGATATCTATTGTTCTGCCTTCCCCTGCTCGAGCTTGGCTCAGCAGCATGAGGGCAGAAACATGTCTCTGGCCGGCAGCAGCCCTAGCATGCTGTCCGGTTCTGAAAGACTGGTACAGGGAGCACTGAGGGCCTCCCGGAGGAGATTCACAGTACATGGAGTCATATCTCTCACACAAACAGTGTGGGGGTATGATTCCAACATGTTTGATACCAAACACAGCATGGTTTCTTCTGGATAATTTGGAGATGGTCATTGTGTAATGACGCATGGCCACTCTATATATAATAATGGCTGATGTACTTACAACTCGGTGAATGGACTCAAAAGGTTGTAGGGGTGTCCTGCACATGCAGGGGTACCCTCACACTTAGAACCAAGCACCCTGCCTTCGGGATTGAAAGGCATGCCTAAGGGGGTGACTTATAGGTTTCAAGTGCAGTGACCTCAGATATAGAGAAACACAGGCTGCAATGGCAGGTCTACAGTCACACTTTGAGTGTTCTCTCATGAGTGGCATAATACATGATTCAGCCCATGGGAGGCCCCTAGTGTGCCTATGCCTTGGGTACCTCAGTGCCATATATTTGGGACTTACAAGTGTACACCAGTAGCCAATCTGGGATGTACCCAAGTCCTCACCATATCCAATTCAGGGGAAAAAATCACAGAGACTGGGGTCTTGATTAGCAGATCCCAGTCAGACTTGGCAGAAACAGCATAACACCAAGCGAAAAGTGGGGGTAAGCATAAACCCAGATCCTACTTTCCTACAAGTATGAGTGGGAATAGCTGTGAATGAGTAAGAAGTTAGCAAAAGATGATATTATATGGAAGAAATAAGTGAGACAGAGGTGTGTGCTGTATGTGTGAAGAGCAAATACATTATCTGTGACTTTTGAGTGACTAAGGACTGATTCATGTGGCTTTGAGTATTAAGTAAGGATAAGTATAGATTGTCACTGTGGAGTGAGCTAATGGATATGTGAGGGACAGAATTACCAATAAGCGCAATGTTATCAGTTACCTAACGACACTTGAGTTGTTCTATACAATACCATTTTGATTTATAGTTCTGGTCCTATATATATCATAATTTGGGAAAGCAACAGCAAGGGTAGTAGAATCCAAACTCCTGGTAGGTAAAAAGGCAGGACTAGCCAGAAAAGAATGGCGATGTGGAGCTAATTGACAACTCTGGTGCAATGTGTGCATGTTAAAGGAGTGAGTAAGGAGAAATGAAACAAGTGAGTATTTATTGAAGCTTAAGAGATGGAGTTTATGTTAGTAAGCAGAGAAACTTGCGAGTATGTCAATACATGAGTAGACAAGCAAGGAATAAGAAATGAGAGCAGACAAGTGAACAGTGAGCTTATAGTGAAAAGCAAATGAGTGGGTGAATGACGTGGGCATGGGTTGGTGTATTGAACAAGGGTTGAGCTTGTATATAGTGCTTATATGAGGCACTACTCCCTTACTTCCGGGGAAGGGCAGAGCCAGCACAGAGCCACACAGTTCCACATAGCAGCCTGCAGGTGCACTGCTGAAAACATTTCTGGGTGCAGTCTGGTGCTTTCAAAAGGGAGGAATCTACACTTGGAAGTATCCACATTTTTATTTTGTACTTCTTAACTCTCTCCTTGGTCATCATATCTGCCTCATAGGCCAGCCCCTCTCTCCATTAGGAAAAGGTTGATAAGGGTGCACATTATCCTCAGGGAAGGACCTCTAATTCTTACAAAAGTGTCTTTCCCAAGCTTAGAACTCTCTGCACACAGTAAAGGATATATTCAATGGTAAAATACTTCTGCATCTTATATCAAGCACTATCTCTTTCTATGGTTTCCTGCCCCTTGCATCAGAAACCAGCACCTACTTTCTCTACCCTACAAAAAGGTAAACTCTGCCTTTCATATTAAGATCTGCCCGTATAGGTTCCCTGTTAAGAGATCTCATCCCAGATTAAGCCCCTATTCATGTCACATCAGGATCTCACTGTGTGTTAGAGGTTTCTTTCCATTATTCTAGGTTCCGCCTTCAAGTTTGGTGGCCTATATATTAAGATCAGCTTCCAGGTTAGAGTTATCTGACTCACGTATCGTGATCTATTCTGATCTCCCTGTAGCACCTGTAGTCCTTGGTTCTGGTCCTCTCCCTATTATTTCAGGTTCTTTCTCAGGTTATAGCTCTCACTACCATTTATGTTATATACACTCTACTCCTAGGTGATGACTCTATGCATCTGGCATGAGTGTCTGACCTAAGGTTAGGTGTTTCCAGGAAACCCCAATATTCTCTACAGATTGGGGTTTTCTGTCCTTCATATTAGGATCAGCTAGTAGATGTTAGAGATCTCTGACTTTATATTAGAATCTGACTTTGTGCCCTTGGTCTTTACATCAAAATCTGCCTGCAGATTAGGGCTCTCTGGCCCTTATACAGGGTTATTTTACTACACTAGGGCAATCTGTTCTTAAACGAGATTTTGCCCTCATGTTATGCCTTTCAATAAAGGTTTACATAAAGAACCTTATGATTAATGTTATAGTGGTAACCTCAACCTCTATTGCTGCAGAATAAGATGTGAAATACTGAAGGATGTGGTAGGAATCGGATACTAATATCTATTATCTAATGCACACACATGTAATCTCATTTGTGAGATGAAAAGTGTACAGCCCTATTCAAACCAAGGCCATTTGAATTATGTGAGTCAGAAGCTCCAGCGTCTTCTGCATAGTTATGGATTCAAAGCATTTGTACATAATCCATTATCTGGTGCATGTTTGCAGATTTTAACAAAAAATAATAGTGTGAAAACGCGTGCTTCTGCACATTGAAATGCAAGTTGCAAAGACTGGTCACCATTCAGTTGCTAACTGCTGATTCTAAGTATTAAATTGGTAGTTCTGAGATGAAAACGTCGGTAAGACACTTTTAAAATGTATTAAAAATTACAAAAGTCAAAATAAAATTGCCTTACAATGTGCCATACTATGCCACATAATTTGTATCTTCTTGCCACATAATTTAGCCAACCATGCCAGATAATTTGGCCCCTCCCTGCCACAGAATTTCAGTGCCCTGATGAAAAACATACCAGAGGTTGACAAATTACTCATTTTAGGCACTTTGTACTTTAATGGTCTTGATTATTCCTTTCATTATAGTTTTACAGCAAAGTTTAAATAATGACATCCAAATTATCTTTCTGTAAAGGGAGGTTTAGGTTCTATATATCATTTGACTGTGGGCTAAGGAATGGGTTATGTCAGTGACAGCTAAACAGTACTACCTAATGAGCATCAACACAGAATGTTCCATCTGCTGTGATTGGCTGAGGAACACAGCCAAGTCCTAGCGACAGAGCTCTGACAAACGCACAGAAGAGCACCATCCAAGCGACGGTGATCAATGCTGAGGTAAGAGTGCTCCCAGATTTCTTGCATGAAAGAGGAACAGGAAAGAAATACACAATTTAAATAAAACACACTTCTGACAAATTATGACTGATCTATTTTATGGTAGACATTTACTTATGCGCTTTGAGTTTTAGTTTACAAGTGTATTTTCACATGAATAAAAAGATAAGCCCACTAGCGGCAAAAATATGTTTTGTAAAAGCAGGTCAAGAACTTGACAGCCCAGAGAATCTGGAATGATTCCTAAATTATTTCATTATTATTAACTTATTTTAAAAAGGTTGAGGCTTGTCGGGTTTGCATGGCATAATATGGAGGACTTTTGTAAAGTAACCTGCACAAAAGATGCAACCAGAGATTGCAATACAATTTACCTATCATATGTTTGAATCAAAATATCACTGCTTTGTAGTCACTTTGAGAAGAAATACTGCATGTCACTTTAGTTTGAGACATCTGCACCCATGGCTGAATTGTAACTTCCAAAATATTTGACTACTTTTAAAATGAATTACACTCGAGTTCTGCAACATGGTCCCTGCAACCATAAACTGCAACCATCAACTTGCACCTTGAAATCATGCTATGAGTGTGCCTCAACAGCTGTGCTGCAGTCTCTAAATTCCAGCACTTGCAATACAAATCAACACAATTGCTTCCTCAAAACTTAAAGCACAGGCTAGAATAACTACTGAAACCTGCACTCAAATCTGTACCCACAGCAAAATTCACAATCCTGCACTCTGTATCAAAAGCTAGGTATTCTTCAAACATATATATAAAGATTTCTATCTTTGAGGACAAATAAATAAAAAATGAAACATGCACTCACTGTACAATGGAGCTTAAATCCAGGTTGTGCCTCAACAGCAGTGCTGCAGTCTCTACATTCCTGCACTTGCAATACAAATCAATACAACTGTTTCCTCAAAACTTAAAGCACATGCTAGATTCACTTCTGAAACCTGCACTCAAATCTGAACCCACAGCAAAATTCACTATCCTGCACTCTGCATCAAAAACTCAGCTAGGTGTTCTAGGTGTTTTTTGACCTGAGTCTCCTGAGGCGGAAAGTCGATTTCAACACTGTCAGGACAGGATTCCACTCGCACGCCGCCATCACCGGCCGCGAGGAGCCACGGACACGCCCACCTCTCGTGGCCACGCCCACCCCTCACCAAGGAGATAAAAGCGCGCCCTGAATGATAAGAGACGCATTTGACCTGAGTCTCCTGAGGCGGAAAGCCGGGAGTGAAACCTTGCTAAATCTGTGACATTGATTTTAAAAACTGTGATAACTTTGTATTTTAATCGTGTTGCGCACTCCCCCCCCAGCACTGACCACATATCCCCCTAGACAGTCGATTTCAACTGTCAGGACAGGATTCCACTCGCACGCCGCCATCACCGGCCGCGAGGAGCCACGGACACGCCCACCTCTCGTGGCCACGCCCACCCCTCCAACGCTCATTCTCCTTCCATAAATTATGTGTCAGTTCAGGCAGCGCAGCGGACGGGCCCAGACGGACCCAGGCCCAGAGACTCTGTCGGATGTCCCTCATGACCGCGTGGTGTATACTGGAGACATGCTCCGCGCACTTCAACCTAAGAAAATCCTGGCCTGCTACCATACGCACACTGAAGGTAAACCCTTCTCTAATTGTATGCGCTGCAATCCGACTCCCTTGGGCTCAGCAAAACCCGGACTGAAGATGGGACTTCTCAACTGCCGCTCCCTTCCCAAACATGCGCTCGAAACATACCTGTTAATCCAAGATCATGATTTCGATCTGCTGTTTTTAACGGAAACGTGGCTATCAGACAATTCCGACTCGGACATCGTCACGGCCCTTCCCCCAGGGTACCTCTGTCAAGCCTTACACAGACCCAAAGGGAGGGGAGGGGGGGTGGCCATAATCTTCAGGGAACAATTCACCTGTAGAACTTCCAACGCCCATATCGAGGATTGCGAAAGTTGTCAATTCTCCATCCAAATCTCCCCAGCTCACTCCCTGTCAGGGCTATTGATCTACCGCCCCCCAGGTGCCCCTGGGAACTTCCTCAATGCCGTTACTGAATCTGCTTCACAATTAGCATCTTCTGCCTCCAACTTTCTTATTCTAGGCGACCTGAACCTTCATTTCATGGACCCTACTGACCGGATAGCCTCCGACCTCCTCCAAGACCCATTGTCACTCAATATCCGACTGGTCAATAATGAGCCTACCCATGAGAAGGGACACCTACTGGATCCCATCCTTACTAATGTGGCAACCATCACCACCAGGCCACCCTTGACCCTTCCATGGACGGACCATTCTCTGGTCCCTATCTCCTGGGAAACACCCACCATGATCCCTCAAACTACTAAAATTCAGGTCACCGATAGACGGTGGAAGAAACTCATACCCGGGGAATGGGCCACTGCCCTCGCAGACTCCATCCCTGAGCTATCCACCGATCCTGCCACGGCCGATAAGCAGTTCAATGAGTGGATCACCTCCTCTCTTGATACACTCCTCCCCAAAACTGCCTCCTTTAAACATCCCAAAAGAGTATCGTCCGCTTCATGGTACACTCCAGAGGTTAAAGCTCTGCGCCAAGAGTGCAAGAGAACGGAACGCTACGCTCTTGGAGAAAAAACAAATCGGAAACAAACAAAGATGCTTATTCTATTTCTCTCTCAATGTATAAAACTACGATTCGAAAAACTAAAAGTGCTTTCTTCCAGGAAAGAATAGAGAAAGCGGTATGCTCAAGTAAGGAATCCTACGCCATCCTAAAAGAACTTCTGAAAACCCCAGAACCTGGACGAGACACCCCACAGACCCCAAAGCCGATCAGGAAAAATGCCAACAACTGGCCAATTTCTTTCATGAAAAAATTCAAAAAAATTTTGATTCAATTCCCACCGCGAATCCGTGCGAGGAAAACGATCTCCCGCACTCCCTAACACCCAGTTGTCTCTCCTCTTGGGGTCAAGTTACGATCGAAGAAGTAGGAAACACGTTAAAATCCATAAAAAGCGGATCCCCCAGGGACCCTGCCCCACTTCGGATCCTCAAGGAGGTAGCTCCCACGATTATTCCCCCCCTGACTCATCTGATCAACGCCTCATTCCAACAGGGAGTCGTACCCCCGAGCTGGAAGACGGCAGTCGTGAAAGCTCTATTAAAGAAACCTTCCCTCGACCCTGAAAATTTTGCTAATTACAGGCCCCTCTCCCTACTCCCAGGAATCAGCAAGATTGCTGAAAAACTGGTTAATAAAAAACTCTCCCAGTTCCTGGAGGTCAACAACAAGCTAAAAAGTTCCCAGACGGGCTTTCGCCCAGGGCAGGGCACTGACATCGCCCTCCTGGCAGCGGTAGAGGAGGCCAGAGCACTATTGGACGGAGGAGGATCAGTGGCAGTGATCCTCCTCGACCTAAGCGCGGCCTTTGATACCGTCAACCACCAACTTCTCATTAAAAGACTCAAGAGAGTTGGTGTGGAAGGCTTGGCCCTATCCTGGCTCTCATCCTTTCTGGCCCAACGGAACTATCAGATCTGGGAGAAGAACGCCCGCTCCTCCAAAACTCCCCTCCAATGTGGTGTGCCTCAGGGCTCCTCCCTGAGCCCCACATTATTTAATATCTACATGTCCACATTGGAGGAGGTCATCACCCCGTTCGGAGTGAGCGTCGTCAGCTATGCTGACGACACACAACTAGTGGTGCCACTATCTCACCCCAGACAACAATCAGCAGATTTATTTAACTGCCTTACGCAGGTCCACTGCTGGATGAACAGCTCAGCCTTAAAATTAAACGGGACAAAAACCGAGGTTCTGCTCCTTGGCCCGAAAGGACTTACACTCTCCCCGAACATCTGGCCAGCCTGTCTGCCCCCCCCCCCTGACCCAAAAGAAGAAGTAAAAAGCCTTGGTGTGTGGCTCGACACAGACCTCTCGTTCACTGTACAGGCAAAGAAAGTAGCCGGGACCTGCTTCGGGCTCCTGAAATCGCTGAGGAAAGTCCTGCCCCTCTTGCCCTCCAACTCCCAAAAATTGCTAATTCAAGGCCTAATACTCTCAAAGCTTGATTACAGCAATGTGATCTACCTGGGCGCCCCCGAAGCGACGCTCAACAAGCTTCAGAGAATCCAGAACACTGCGGCTCGGATTCTCACAAATACCCCGGCCAGAGCCTCGGCTAAACCTGCCCTAAAACTCCTCCACTGGCTTCCGATAAGGGAGCGGGTCAAATTCAAGGCCCTGTGCCTAGCCCACAAACTGCTACAAAATCAAGGCCCCCTTGTTCTCAGGAAATTCATCATACCCTATAAATCCACAAGACCCCTCCGCTCGGACACGGAAAACTTCATCACTATCCCCAGATTCAAGAAAGCCCGCTCAGGAGGAAGACGTTTTTCAGTCCATACTGCACGTCTCTAGAACTCACTCCCCCGCGACCTGCGACTTGAACTACAATACCTTCGCTTCAGGAAGCGGCTCAAGACTCACCTCTTTCCCCAATTAATCATGCTCGCCCGTAACCCTGATCGTCTGCCCCCTTCCCCCTTCGTTTCTCCCCTGTCCACCGAACTTAGGAGATAGGGTCTGCTAGCGCTGGGATACCTCATGGTGACTACGCGCTCTATAAAAAATAAATATTAATAATAAATAATAAATAAATAAAGATTTCTATCTTTGAGGACAAGTAAATAAAAATGAAACATGCACTCACTGTACAATGGAGCTGTAACAACTGTAGAATCTCTCACAAGTCAGTACAACAACTGAATGTCTTCTGCTTCTGGAAAATTCTACAACATCAGTAAATACAGAAAGGACTACCAAATGGCTCCCATTGCTGGACAAAAGAGGCGGCCATCTTGAAATCAAGCACTAGATGTTTCCAAAAACCTAATGTGACAACAGAATAATATTTAGCTTTTGAATTTTCAGTCCCAATCCGTAAACGGTAAAGTGTTTTAACATAACATACGTAAGGCTACACGTTTATAGCTTTTTTTTTTTACAGCTAATGTTGTATTGCTTCTCTTAAAAAGGGGCAAAAGCATAATGAATCTTTGTTTTTTAGAGCACACCTACACACAAGATGGCTTAAAAGTGTGTATCTGCTTGGACTGGAAGTGTTTTATGTAGCCAAAAAGCAGTGAGGTACCGCCTGTGCAAGTGGCTAAGCTAAACTATTTTAAATGTGGCATTCATCTGAAATGAAATGAAATGAAAATGCGTTTTGTAAAGCGTGAATAGCTGCCCGGAGGCGTCCAAGCGCTGTGACTAAAAAGGTGTTCTTACAGTTGGGCGGATGACACAGAGGTTGAAAGGGACCTATTTATTGAACAAAAAAGTTTTCAAGTGTTTCCTGAAGGAAGTTAGATCTGGATTGGACCTTAAGTGGAGGGGTAAAGTGTTCCACAGCCTGGCAACATTCAGGGTGAAAGAACGGCCTCCCAATCTGGTCCGTTTAACCTTGGGCACGACAGCAAGAAACGCGTTGGCGGAACGTAGCTGTCTGCTGGGGAGGTAGGGGGTGATTAAAGGACGATTGATTGCTGGACCAGTTTCCCAGAATGACTGATGGGCAATACAGAGGGACTTGAAACTAATCCTGTCCCTGACAGGGAGCCAGTGCAGTGTTATTAGTCCAGGTTTGGCGGAGAGCCTACGGGGAATTTGAAGTAGGGTGCGGGCCGCACAGTTTTGAATAACTTGCAGTTTCCGCAGTGTGAAGTCAGGAGCTCCAAGATAGAGTGCATTTCCAAAATCCAGCCTAGAATGGATCAATCCCTGTACGACAGTTTGTTTGGCCTTGAATGGTAGCAGGGGGAGAATCCTCCTTAACATTCTGAGAAGGCCAAAACAGGTGGCAGATAGCTTGACAGCCTGATAGTCTAACGTTAGGGACCTATCCAGCCAGATGCCCAGGCTCTTAATGGCATTCTTGGGGGCTGGAGGGGGACCCAGACAGGCTGGCCAAATCGAGCCCACCGAGGATGGGGCCAAGCGGCCCAGCAGCATGGCCTCTGTCTTGTCCCCATTAAGTTTGAGACAAGACAGGGTCATCCAGCTGTTTACTTCGCTTAGGCAGCCCGCCAGATCTACCGTGGCCGCAGAGCCCTCTGTCCGAGTCAGAGAGACCACCAGCTGGGTACCGTCCGCATAGGTAACGATCTTAATACCATATGGACGGACGATCCCAGCCAGCGGCCTCATATAAACGTTAAACAACGTTGGGCTAAGCGAGGAGCCCTGTGGGACTCCACAGCCCAGAGGTCTGCTAGTGGAGGTGGTATTTCCCTCAAAGACCTGAACAGTTCTATCACTCAGAAATGACCTGAGCCACTTCAACCCTCCTCCCTGAATCCAGATGTCATAGAGACGCTGCAATAAGATTTCATGATTTACAGTGTCAAAACGGCACTCAGATCGAGGAGAATGACTGCCACCGATCCCCCCATGATCTAAGATACCTCTAGTTTCCTCCAGAACTGCCAGCAAGGCAGATTCCGTCCCATGTTTGGGGCGGAAACCCATTTGTGAAGGGTCAAGCAACTGATTATTTTCTAGAAAATTAGTCACAAGACTGTTGATGTATTTCTCCAATATCTTGCTGACCCAAGGGAGCAGGGAAATGGGACAGTAATTACTGAAGTTATTAATGTCCATGTTGGGTTTCTTCACGAGTGCCCTCATCCTAGCCTCTTTCCATGCTGGTGGGACCGTGTTAGTGGAGATTGAGGCATTAAGTACCTCCAACATGACAGGAAGGATAGTGTGGCCAACGGCCTTTAAAGAGCTCGGAGGAGCAGGATCACAGGTGGAGCCTGATTTAACCTGCGCCATTAAAGTGGCCAGTAGGTCCGAGTGTAGCAAAGGGAACTCAGCCAGCACAGATGACAAGTTGCCTATTGTATCCTGCTTAGAATACGCCAAGATGTCTACTGAAGCGTTTGGAATGGTGGTTGAAAAGGATGAGTAGATGAGATCCACTTTGTTATAAAAAAAAGTCCGCTAGATCATTACAGCGAGCTTGTAAGTCTTCACTATTTACGGGGAGCTAGGGAAGTTTAGTGAGACTTTTTACAATCAGATAGATCTCCTTAGAGTTGAAGCTGGCTTCGGAAATCTTTTGTGTATAGTACAGGGCTTGTGCTTTCTTTATTTCCTTCTTGTAGTCCCTGATGGATTTTCTGTACAAGGTTTTATCTGGGTCAGTATAACCCAGGCGCCATTTCCTCTCTAACCTTTGGCACTTGCGTTTAATATCCCTGAACTCCTCAGAATACCAGGGGGCCGAGGTCCTAGATCTCTTTACCAAGGTTTTCTTAACTGGGAGTATGATATTCAGCGATTTGGTTATCCAGTTGTTGAATTCATCATTAGCTACTACGGGATCTACGTTAATAGATGGTGTTGTGGCTTGTAGCTCATCGGCCCACTTATCTAAAGTTCGGACCAGTTTCGTGCGTCCCGTAATCCTGGCATCAGAGCAGGGGGTTTATGAGTGTTCCAAAATCGAGGGACTAGCCAGTGGTCAGTCCACGGGAGCGCAGGGAACCTGCTTTGCATGTTTGCCCCATTTTTGATCAGTAATATAATAAGGTCCCAGAAGAAAAATATTGCTCTTTTATTTATGTTGCCAGATTCTAGTATGGCATGGAGCTGATAATTAAATATGATTTTCTGTTAATTTGTTAGCTTGGCAACACTGAGAGTGCGCTGGTAATAATTTAAGAATAGATAGCTCTAAAATTCTTTTGAAGTGTTTTCTTCATATATTTGTTTTTTGATATGTACAGTGAATTGGGAAAAATATCTGTTTTGTTGATTTTCTCATTATTCTCAACAACCTCAGCATAAAAAAAAGGCAGCTACATCAGTAATATGCTCGGAAGATGGAAACTGCATTTGTGCTTCCTTAAGTCTAGTATTTATTTTCCCAGTACTTTATAAGTAGGATGTCCTGGATTTGCCAGAACAGTCCCGATTTCTGCCCCATGTCACAGCAGATTTTAGTAAATTTAGCACATGCCCCAAATCGGGTCAACTGAAAATAAGGGAGTGAAGTTTTCACGCCATGCTTATCAGAAAGCAATTCAATTAACGCACATGGTACTGGATTTAAAAGTTGCATTTAATTTATTCCCTTAGGGGGACATGCATCAAGCCTGGCCGATTTGCAGAATTGGCCCGTTTGCGAATGGAAAAAGGCCTTTTCCAATGCAGGTACCTTTTGTCATTTGCTATTTTGGTAATCAGATTTATCTAAATTGCGAATGCATTTAGGGAATCGCAACTTGCGATTCCGTAATGCCAAGGCGTTTATGCCTTTCCTAAATACGAACTGTGCAATTAGGAAACGCTAATTACTATCAACTTCAAGTTGATGGCAATTTGTGCATGCTTCGAAAAATGCACAAAAATGCATTGTTCGAAGCATGCCATGTAGCGCACTTTGCTTCATATGCGCACACTTACTTTTTTTGGGGGGGTGCTTCAGGGGGGCCTTAGGCCCCCGACACCCTTGGATTTCCATTTGCAATTTACGATTACCAATTTGGTAATTGCAGTTTGCAAATGCATTACCATTCATTCCTATGGGCCTGCAGGCCCATAGGAAAGAAAGGAGTCACATTAGCTAATAGCGATTCGCAACTTCCGAATCGCTATTAGCCAATGTTAAGGAATCACACATTTGATTCCAATTCCTACATGCATAGGCATTTGCACATGACCAGCATTAGGAGGACCAGGACAAAGGAGACCAGGAATATCACTATGGAGCCCAGGAGGAGCAGGCCCAGGAAGTCTCACACCAAGGCAAAGAAAACCAGATGACCAGGGGAATCAGAACAAAGAGGACATGAAAATCCGAGATCAGAAAAGCACAAAAGGTAATGAAAATAATGTTCTGTCTAATCACTTTTGCCCACAATGCCATCCCAGTTTGGACCCAGCCATTTGCAACCCAAGACCGGTTTCACCATGTTTGGGGCTCTTCAGTCATCTTTAGCTTGACTCCAGTGCGCCATGAGAGAGGACCCATGACTGAGCATACATATAGCCACTTGGACCATTACAACAAACTCACAAAAGGTGATGAGAGGATGCTTGCAATATATCTAACCACTGGCAATTGTTCTGGATAGCTTTCCAACCCATTGTTCTTTTGCCCACCATGCCACCTGCAAATCAATCTTGACCCTGCTTCAATAGGAACAGCACAATAGGTACTTATTGCTTCCTTACCTTTTCTAGTTATACACCCCAGAGAAGGTGTACAACATTTTTCGGCAACTATCACTAGTGAAAGAGTAGGTGATCCTGCCTATAATGACTGAATCTGTAATGTTACCTTAAATGTGCAAGATTTTAAAACCCAAGGGCAAGTTTGCACTGGCATGATATGATGATGCTTTCCTGCCAGCAAGATTGCTTATGGTGTCTGGTTTGCCAAATGACCATGGCCTATATTCTGAGTTGCCTAATTTCTGCTGTGCCATGATAAAAAAAAGCTTACTGAGTATTGCAGTCAGCCTATTGTATTGATGTTGTCATTGCACCAGTGTGAGACTCATATTGTAGGTTTCCTGGAGTCTGCTGACCAGGACAAGGGATATAAAAACAGCATACCATTTCAGAGTTCAAAGTAATGTCCTTTAATCCCGACGCGTTTCAGAGCACTATGGCTCCTTCATCAGAGGAAAATGGTGTTCAACAGCTTAAACGACTTGAAAGTATTTATGCACATGCACTCATTTCATGGCTCACAGGTGTGCGGTTCTCCCGGCATGCTGGTACTTGTAGTCACGGATAGCAAGTCACGTATTTTCAATAGGCACCGTTGACAAACACCATCTGTTCAAAACATAACACTCATACCCATGTGGGCCTCCGGGCCGGAATGCTGCTTCTAATCAAGTCCTGTCCACTGTACCCTATTGCAAACACAAAACTTTTCATGTCAAAGGCCCCGCTCCTGCTGTGTCATCTTCCCTGCGGAAGGGCATACGTGACATACATATGCATTGCCCGCATGTGTGGGGGGTGCCGGGCGTGTAAGCGGCCGTAGAATACTGCTATGATACGATTTAATTTTTAAATGTGGATGTCTAACACGTTTCCATATGTACACGTTCGTGGTCTTTGGACCGTGATTTACAAGTTGTGTGGATATCTAGGTGTGTACATACATGTGCGTGTCTATGTACAAATACCAGATTACTTCACGTCTCTACGTGTGCTAGTTCCCTGTGCAGTGTTCATGCACGGTGTCTGTTTTAACATACGGACGCAGTTTGTACCCGTGTGCATACATTCACACAGTTCTGTACAAAGCTCTTCTGCACCTAAACAGAAGTAGGGAGCGCTATCCAATGTGACAGCAGCGTACATGCGGGCAGGGCACACTGTGCATGGATAGGTTTGTGTCTGTCTGTCAGTGCGTCTACTTTGTGTGCCTGCACAGAGAGTGCTGCGCTGCTGCTGTGGGTCCCTGCGAAGGGCGCCTGCGGTTCATTTGTAGTTTTGTAAGTGCAGCGACAATTTCAGAGCGAGGAAGGCTAAAAAGCTGGCAAGTGTTCAATACCCCGTGCACACAACTCCTCAAAGTGTCTGCCTTCTCTGATGCGCAGTTTACCTCACCCGGGCACCCAGACATTAGAGGCCGAGTAGACACAGAGATCTCAGAGGTCTGGGCAGGCAGAGCGCAAGCAGGTGAGCAGGGTGGCTGAAGCAGGCAGCAGAGAGGGCAGATGAAAGAGCAGGCAGAGTGCTGAGCAGGCAGGGATAATTACAAAAAGGGGGGTGGTGATGGACAGAGTATCTGAGTTAATCAGAACACTCCTACCCAGTCAACAGATCAGGGCTTGATCCATCACCGTTTTTTAGCTCACTGCACCATCCCAGTTCAGAACCTGGCTATATGCAAATTAGTCTGTCCCTTGCCCAGTGCATCATGGGAACAGGGCAGACCAAACTACCAAGCCAATTCTTCACTGGAAAGGAAACAAGCTTCCGGGGACCGGTTTCTGGCATTACAGCCGTCTTCGGCCCGGCTTGCTTGAATCCTGATGGTGCAAGGGACTCATGTCTGAGCATACCCTTCCACACTCATGGTGGCCAAAATAATTACAAAAAGGGGGGTGGTGATGGACAGAGTATCTGAGTTAATCAGAACACTCCTACCCAGTCAACAGATCAGGGCTTGATCCATCACCGTTTTTTAGCTCACTGCACCATCCCAGTTCAGAACCTGGCTATATGCAAATTAGTCTGTCCCTTGCCCAGTGCATCATGGGAACAGGGCAGACCAAACTACCAAGCCAATTCTTCACTGGAAAGGAAACAAGCTTCCGGGGACCGGTTTCTGGCATTACAGCCGTCTTCGGCCCGGCTTGCTTGAATCCTGATGGTGCAATGAGCAAGGGACTCATGTCTGAGCATACCCTTCCACACTCATGGTGGCCAAAATAATTACAAAAAGGGGGGTGGTGATGGACAGAGTATCTGAGTTAATCAGAACACTCCTACCCAGTCAACAGATCAGGGCTTGATCCATCACCGTTTTTTAGCTCACTGCACCATCCCAGTTCAGAACCTGGCTATATGCAAATTAGTCTGTCCCTTGCCCAGTGCATCATGGGAACAGGGCAGACCAAACTACCAAGCCAATTCTTCACTGGAAAGGAAACAAGCTTCCGGGGACCGGTTTCTGGCATTACAGCCGTCTTCGGCCCGGCTTGCTTGAATCCTGATGGTGCAATGAGCAAGGGACTCATGTCTGAGCATACCCTTCCACACTCATGGTGGCCAAAATAATTACAAAAAGGGGGGTGGTGATGGACAGAGTATCTGAGTTAATCAGAACACTCCTACCCAGTCAACAGATCAGGGCTTGATCCATCACCGTTTTTTAGCTCACTGCACCATCCCAGTTCAGAACCTGGCTATATGCAAATTAGTCTGTCCCTTGCCCAGTGCATCATGGGAACAGGGCAGACCAAACTACCAAGCCAATTCTTCACTGGAAAGGAAACAAGCTTCCGGGGACCGGTTTCTGGCATTACAGCCGTCTTCGGCCCGGCTTGCTTGAATCCTGATGGTGCAATGAGCAAGGGACTCATGTCTGAGCATACCCTTCCACACTCATGGTGGCCAAAATAATTACAAAAAGGGGGGTGGTGATGGACAGAGTATCTGAGTTAATCAGAACACTCCTACCCAGTCAACAGATCAGGGCTTGATCCATCACCGTTTTTTAGCTCACTGCACCATCCCAGTTCAGAACCTGGCTATATGCAAATTAGTCTGTCCCTTGCCCAGTGCATCATGGGAACAGGGCAGACCAAACTACCAAGCCAATTCTTCACTGGAAAGGAAACAAGCTTCCGGGGACCGGTTTCTGGCATTACAGCCGTCTTCGGCCCGGCTTGCTTGAATCCTGATGGTGCAATGAGCAAGGGACTCATGTCTGAGCATACCCTTCCACACTCATGGTGGCCAAAATAATTACAAAAAGGGGGGTGGTGATGGACAGAGTATCTGAGTTAATCAGAACACTCCTACCCAGTCAACAGATCAGGGCTTGATCCATCACCGTTTTTTAGCTCACTGCACCATCCCAGTTCAGAACCTGGCTATATGCAAATTAGTCTGTCCCTTGCCCAGTGCATCATGGGAACAGGGCAGACCAAACTACCAAGCCAATTCTTCACTGGAAAGGAAACAAGCTTCCGGGGACCGGTTTCTGGCATTACAGCCGTCTTCGGCCCGGCTTGCTTGAATCCTGATGGTGCAATGAGCAAGGGACTCATGTCTGAGCATACCCTTCCACACTCATGGTGGCCAAAATAATTACAAAAAGGGGGGTGGTGATGGACAGAGTATCTGAGTTAATCAGAACACTCCTACCCAGTCAACAGATCAGGGCTTGATCCATCACCGTTTTTTAGCTCACTGCACCATCCCAGTTCAGAACCTGGCTATATGCAAATTAGTCTGTCCCTTGCCCAGTGCATCATGGGAACAGGGCAGACCAAACTACCAAGCCAATTCTTCACTGGAAAGGAAACAAGCTTCCGGGGACCGGTTTCTGGCATTACAGCCGTCTTCGGCCCGGCTTGCTTGAATCCTGATGGTGCAATGAGCAAGGGACTCATGTCTGAGCATACCCTTCCACACTCATGGTGGCCAAAATAATTACAAAAAGGGGGGTGGTGATGGACAGAGTATCTGAGTTAATCAGAACACTCCTACCCAGTCAACAGATCAGGGCTTGATCCATCACCGTTTTTTAGCTCACTGCACCATCCCAGTTCAGAACCTGGCTATATGCAAATTAGTCTGTCCCTTGCCCAGTGCATCATGGGAACAGGGCAGACCAAACTACCAAGCCAATTCTTCACTGGAAAGGAAACAAGCTTCCGGGGACCGGTTTCTGGCATTACAGCCGTCTTCGGCCCGGCTTGCTTGAATCCTGATGGTGCAATGAGCAAGGGACTCATGTCTGAGCATACCCTTCCACACTCATGGTGGCCAAAATAATTACAAAAAGGGGGGTGGTGATGGACAGAGTATCTGAGTTAATCAGAACACTCCTACCCAGTCAACAGATCAGGGCTTGATCCATCACCGTTTTTTAGCTCACTGCACCATCCCAGTTCAGAACCTGGCTATATGCAAATTAGTCTGTCCCTTGCCCAGTGCATCATGGGAACAGGGCAGACCAAACTACCAAGCCAATTCTTCACTGGAAAGGAAACAAGCTTCCGGGGACCGGTTTCTGGCATTACAGCCGTCTTCGGCCCGGCTTGCTTGAATCCTGATGGTGCAATGAGCAAGGGACTCATGTCTGAGCATACCCTTCCACACTCATGGTGGCCAAAATAATTACAAAAAGGGGGGTGGTGATGGACAGAGTATCTGAGTTAATCAGAACACTCCTACCCAGTCAACAGATCAGGGCTTGATCCATCACCGTTTTTTAGCTCACTGCACCATCCCAGTTCAGAACCTGGCTATATGCAAATTAGTCTGTCCCTTGCCCAGTGCATCATGGGAACAGGGCAGACCAAACTACCAAGCCAATTCTTCACTGGAAAGGAAACAAGCTTCCGGGGACCGGTTTCTGGCATTACAGCCGTCTTCGGCCCGGCTTGCTTGAATCCTGATGGTGCAATGAGCAAGGGACTCATGTCTGAGCATACCCTTCCACACTCATGGTGGCCAAAATAATTACAAAAAGGGGGGTGGTGATGGACAGAGTATCTGAGTTAATCAGAACACTCCTACCCAGTCAACAGATCAGGGCTTGATCCATCACCGTTTTTTAGCTCACTGCACCATCCCAGTTCAGAACCTGGCTATATGCAAATTAGTCTGTCCCTTGCCCAGTGCATCATGGGAACAGGGCAGACCAAACTACCAAGCCAATTCTTCACTGGAAAGGAAACAAGCTTCCGGGGACCGGTTTCTGGCATTACAGCCGTCTTCGGCCCGGCTTGCTTGAATCCTGATGGTGCAATGAGCAAGGGACTCATGTCTGAGCATACCCTTCCACACTCATGGTGGCCAAAATAATTACAAAAAGGGGGGTGGTGATGGACAGAGTATCTGAGTTAATCAGAACACTCCTACCCAGTCAACAGATCAGGGCTTGATCCATCACCGTTTTTTAGCTCACTGCACCATCCCAGTTCAGAACCTGGCTATATGCAAATTAGTCTGTCCCTTGCCCAGTGCATCATGGGAACAGGGCAGACCAAACTACCAAGCCAATTCTTCACTGGAAAGGAAACAAGCTTCCGGGGACCGGTTTCTGGCATTACAGCCGTCTTCGGCCCGGCTTGCTTGAATCCTGATGGTGCAATGAGCAAGGGACTCATGTCTGAGCATACCCTTCCACACTCATGGTGGCCAAAATAATTACAAAAAGGGGGGTGGTGATGGACAGAGTATCTGAGTTAATCAGAACACTCCTACCCAGTCAACAGATCAGGGCTTGATCCATCACCGTTTTTTAGCTCACTGCACCATCCCAGTTCAGAACCTGGCTATATGCAAATTAGTCTGTCCCTTGCCCAGTGCATCATGGGAACAGGGCAGACCAAACTACCAAGCCAATTCTTCACTGGAAAGGAAACAAGCTTCCGGGGACCGGTTTCTGGCATTACAGCCGTCTTCGGCCCGGCTTGCTTGAATCCTGATGGTGCAATGAGCAAGGGACTCATGTCTGAGCATACCCTTCCACACTCATGGTGGCCAAAATAATTACAAAAAGGGGGGTGGTGATGGACAGAGTATCTGAGTTAATCAGAACACTCCTACCCAGTCAACAGATCAGGGCTTGATCCATCACCGTTTTTTAGCTCACTGCACCATCCCAGTTCAGAACCTGGCTATATGCAAATTAGTCTGTCCCTTGCCCAGTGCATCATGGGAACAGGGCAGACCAAACTACCAAGCCAATTCTTCACTGGAAAGGAAACAAGCTTCCGGGGACCGGTTTCTGGCATTACAGCCGTCTTCGGCCCGGCTTGCTTGAATCCTGATGGTGCAATGAGCAAGGGACTCATGTCTGAGCATACCCTTCCACACTCATGGTGGCCAAAATAATTACAAAAAGGGGGGTGGTGATGGACAGAGTATCTGAGTTAATCAGAACACTCCTACCCAGTCAACAGATCAGGGCTTGATCCATCACCGTTTTTTAGCTCACTGCACCATCCCAGTTCAGAACCTGGCTATATGCAAATTAGTCTGTCCCTTGCCCAGTGCATCATGGGAACAGGGCAGACCAAACTACCAAGCCAATTCTTCACTGGAAAGGAAACAAGCTTCCGGGGACCGGTTTCTGGCATTACAGCCGTCTTCGGCCCGGCTTGCTTGAATCCTGATGGTGCAATGAGCCACCCTAAGCGTGGAAGGGTATACTCAGATGTGAGTCCCTTGCTCATTGCACCATCAGGATTCAAGCAAGCCGGGCTGAAGACGCCTGAAATGGCAGAAACCGGTCCCCGGAAGCTTGTTTCCTTCCCAGTGTAAGAATTGGCTTTTGTAGTCTGGTCTGCCCTGTTCCCATGATGCACTGGGCCAGGGACAGACTAATTTGCATACAGCCAGGTTCTGAAACTGGGATGGTGCAATGAGCTAAAAAACGGTGTTGGATCTAGCCCTGATCTCTTGACTGGGTGAGAGTACTCTGCTTAATTCAGAGACTCTGTCCATCACCACCCCTTGTTGTAAATAATTTTGTCCACCCTAAGCGTGGAAGGGTATACTCAGATGTGAGTCCCTTGCTCATTGCACCATCAGGATTCAAGCAAGCCGGGCTGAAGACGCCTGAAATGGCAGAAACCGGTCCCCGGAAGCTTGTTTCCTTCCCAGTGTAAGAATTGGCTTTTGTAGTCTGGTCTGCCCTGTTCCCATGATGCACTGGGCCAGGGACAGACTAATTTGCATACAGCCAGGTTCTGAAACTGGGATGGTGCAATGAGCTAAAAAACGGTGTTGGATCTAGCCCTGATCTCTTGACTGGGTGAGAGTACTCTGCTTAATTCAGAGACTCTGTCCATCACCACCCCTTGTTGTAAATAATTTTGTCCACCCTAAGCGTGGAAGGGTATACTCAGATGTGAGTCCCTTGCTCATTGCACCATCAGGATTCAAGCAAGCCGGGCTGAAGACGCCTGAAATGGCAGAAACCGGTCCCCGGAAGCTTGTTTCCTTCCCAGTGTAAGAATTGGCTTTTGTAGTCTGGTCTGCCCTGTTCCCATGATGCACTGGGCCAGGGACAGACTAATTTGCATACAGCCAGGTTCTGAAACTGGGATGGTGCAATGAGCTAAAAAACGGTGTTGGATCTAGCCCTGATCTCTTGACTGGGTGAGAGTACTCTGCTTAATTCAGAGACTCTGTCCATCACCACCCCTTGTTGTAAATAATTTTGTCCACCCTAAGCGTGGAAGGGTATACTCAGATGTGAGTCCCTTGCTCATTGCACCATCAGGATTCAAGCAAGCCGGGCTGAAGACGCCTGAAATGGCAGAAACCGGTCCCCGGAAGCTTGTTTCCTTCCCAGTGTAAGAATTGGCTTTTGTAGTCTGGTCTGCCCTGTTCCCATGATGCACTGGGCCAGGGACAGACTAATTTGCATACAGCCAGGTTCTGAAACTGGGATGGTGCAATGAGCTAAAAAACGGTGTTGGATCTAGCCCTGATCTCTTGACTGGGTGAGAGTACTCTGCTTAATTCAGAGACTCTGTCCATCACCACCCCTTGTTGTAAATAATTTTGTCCACCCTAAGCGTGGAAGGGTATACTCAGATGTGAGTCCCTTGCTCATTGCACCATCAGGATTCAAGCAAGCCGGGCTGAAGACGCCTGAAATGGCAGAAACCGGTCCCCGGAAGCTTGTTTCCTTCCCAGTGTAAGAATTGGCTTTTGTAGTCTGGTCTGCCCTGTTCCCATGATGCACTGGGCCAGGGACAGACTAATTTGCATACAGCCAGGTTCTGAAACTGGGATGGTGCAATGAGCTAAAAAACGGTGTTGGATCTAGCCCTGATCTCTTGACTGGGTGAGAGTACTCTGCTTAATTCAGAGACTCTGTCCATCACCACCCCTTGTTGTAAATAATTATGAGCAGGCAGGGAGCCCACGCGGAAGAGTAGGGTTGATGGATCAGGCAGCAGGGAGGACAGAAGCCTGAACAGGCAGAGTCCAATTTCATGGTTTTGTTTATTTTTTATAAAAACACCCTGTATGAACGTTGTAACATCATACTTTGTCAATTAGCCAGGATATAGAGTCATGCAGGGATGTTTATAGTATGAGCTGGGGTTTCGTTTCCTGGTATATAGGAATTTCAGTGCAAATAGTTTTTGTCCTAAGAGGTAGGAGGTTTCTCAATTTATGATTAAGCCAGTGGTGAGCACATTTCAAGGGAGAATTTCTAAGCAAGAAAAACTGGTTGATGATATTAATGAATCTTATATTGCCTAGTGGCCCCAAGAAGCATGGACTGCCATTACCAATGATGGATGGTGTGTCTGTCATTACCAATAATGGGTAGTCTGTTTACCATTACCAATGGTTGATAGCGTGTCTTCCATTGTCACTGTTTGATAGTGTGTCTGCCATTGCCAGCGGTTGGTAGTGTGTCTGCCATTATCGTTGGTTGATAGTGTGTCTGCCATTACCATTAGTTGACAGCGTGTCTGCCATTACCTTTGGTTGATAGAGTGTTTGCCATTACCGTTGGTTGACAGCGTGTCTGCCATTACCGTTGGGTGACAGCGTGTCTGCCATTACCTTTGGTTGATAGCGTGTCTGCCATTACCGTTGGTTGACAGCGTGTCTGCCATTACCGTTGGTTGACAGCGTGTCTGCCATTACCGTTGGTTGACAGAGTGTCTGCCATTACCGTTGGTTGACAGCGTGTCTGCCATTACCGTTGGTTGACAGCGTGTCTGCCATTACCGTAGGTTGACAGCGTGTCTGCCATTACCTTTGGTTGACAGAGTGTCTGCCATTACCGTTGGTTGACAGCGTGTCTGCCATTACCTTTGGTTGACAGAGTGTCTGCCATCACTGTTGGTTGACAGCGTGTCTGCCATTAACGTTGGTTGACAACGTGTCTGCCATTACCTTTGGTTGACAGCGTGTCTGCATTACCGTTGGTTGACAGCGTGTCTGCATTACCGTTGGTTGACAGCGTGTCTGCCATTACCTTTGGTTGACAGAGTGTCTGCCATTACCTTTGGTTGACAGCGTGTCTGCCATTACCGTTGGTTGACAGCGTGTCTGCCATTACCGTTGGTTGATAGCGTGTCTGCCATTATCTTTGGTTAACAGCGTGTCTGCCATTACCTTTGGTCGACAGCATGTCTGCCATTACCGTTGGTTGACAGCGTGTCTGTCATTACCTTTGGTTGACAGAGTGTCTGCCATTATCGTTGGTTGACAGCGTGTCTGCCATTACCGTTGGTTGACAGCGTGTCTGCCATTACCTTTGGTTGACAGCGTGTCTGCCAGTACCTTTGGTTGATAGAGTGTCTGCCATTTCCGTTGGTTGACAGCGTGTCTGCCATTACCGTTGGTTGACAGCGTGTCTGCCATTACCGTTGGTTGACAGCGTGTCTGCCATTACCTTTGGTTGATAGCATGTCTGCCATTACCGTTGGTTGATAGCGTGTCTGCCATTTCCAACAGTGGGCAGTGTGCCTGCTATAAGCAATGATTTCCAGTGTGTCTGCTGACTGTGTGGTGGAAGTCTGTTTACCACAATAGCGTTGGTTAACAGCTTGTCTGCCATTACCTTTGGTTGACAGCATGCCTGCCATTACCGTTGGTTGACAGAGTGTCTGCCATTACCGTTGGTTGACAGTGTGTCTGCCATTACCGTTGGTTGACAGCGTGTCTGCCATTACCGTTGGTTGACAGCGTGTCTGCCATTACCGTTGGTTGACAGCGTGTCTGCCACTACCTTTGGTTGACAGCGTGTCTGCCATTACCTTTGGTCGATAGCGTGTCTGCCATTACCTTTGGTTGACAGTGTGTCTGCCATTACCCTTGGTTGACAGAGTGTCTGCCATTACCGTTGGTTGACAGCGTGTTTGCCATTACCGTTGGTTGACAGTGTGTCTGCCATTACCTTTGGTCGATAGCGTGTCTGCCATTACCATTGGTTGATAGCGTGTCTGCCATTTCCAACAGTGGGCAGTGTGCCTGCTATAAGCAATGATTTCTAGTGTGTCTGCTGACAGTGTGGTGGAAGTCTATTTACCACAGTAGCAGGGAGACCCCGATTCCTAGGGTTGGAGCTGGGCCTGAAGACGAAGTTGCTGTCTGGAAGATTTCCAGCGACTGTCATGTTTGAGATTTCCGCTGGAAGGGAAGGTGTTTGATGATGCTGTCATGGGAAGCTCATTTGGATAAAGTGTTTTTTTTTTTGTGAAAATCTTTTTATTGATTTTTAGAAAACAACCATAAACGTGGTACACATGTTGTCATATACATACAGCTATTTCAATGTGTCATAAACATACATTTAGTGTTCGTCTTGCAAATCAATTATTTCCTGTTACATTGTTCAACATTGTTATATCAGAGCAAACCAGTCAGATAAATTACACACCTATTACAAAAGAAATGAAACAATAGAAACCCAGGGACTAGAACAGGTCATATTGAGGAAAGGGTAGGTGGGCAAGGGGGCACCTCCACCACAACCCAACAGGTCAACCACTAGTGAGGCAGCTAGCACCCAAACCCTCACTCAGGTCTAGTCCAGCTGGTGTAACCAACTCCTGATAGTCCACATTGACATTTAATAGTTCCTGCTCTCGAACAGGCTTACTCCGCCCCGGAAGGACTGCTCGGAGAGTGGGACAATAGATAACATTGCAGTGGTACCCAAATATCGCGGGGGCCTTGATGTAGGTGGCAGAAGTTCCGCATAGATCGTCTGCTGTTCCTGACAATATATTAGATCATGAAGCCACAGCTTAAACTTGGGTGCTCTCCCTCTTCCCCAGTGGCATGCCACTCCCCTTTTAGCTTGAAGCAATGCCAAGGCCACAAATTTACGATGTTCCGCCCTTAGCCGCTCCACTTACCCCCAATAAAGCCATCAGTGGGGACATGTCAATCCGGGCATTAATCATAGTGGACAGAGCCTGAAAAATCTGCGCCGAATACTTATATATCTCCGGACAGCCTCATGCCAAGTGCAGGAAGTCAGCGCCTTCAACATGACACCTATCACACGAGTCGGTATCCCTCAATTTGTATCTATACATTCTGGCTGGGCTGCCTATGAGGCAAAGAACATCTTTCAAAATGCTGTGCATCGCTCATAAAACTTTGCATAATACTGGTCCTTACATCCTGCGGAACAGAATCAAGCTCTATGCCCCAGTTCGGAACTTACGTTCACAAGCCACAGCTAAAGCAGTCACCACACGAATAAAATTATCCAGGATGGGTGGACGTGCCTTTTCGCACCTTGCCGCTAAGTGTTGGAATGACTTGCCTATCGTTACCTCACTTTCAGAAAAAAACTAAAAACTGCATTATTCCCTAAATAGAATGATAGTAGTCCCTGGAAATTTGCTTATGGTTTACTGTTCAATTTTAGCGCCGTGATATCCTTGTTGGATGAGTGTCGCGCTTTAGAAGTACATATAACAATAACAATAACAATAATACAGTCTTTGTAGGAATTTATAGTGGATAATCCTAAACCTACTGCTAGCTGAAATTCGCTCAGTCTGCAGCTAGCAGAATTCCCACTGTTTATCCGTCAGAGTTATACCCAGTTTGAGGTCCCACCTTTCCCTTGCCTTTGCAGGTTGCTCAATCTTCTGTGTGTGTACTGCTTTGTATAGTATTGACACCAGCCGTTTAGCCTTCTCGTTCCGAAGTGTCAGCTGTAGCGGTGTCAAAGTCGGTGGCTCTGAAGGGAAATCAGGAGTAATAGAGCGAATTCCCTGCCGCTGGCGAATGTATAGGAAGGTTTCTAGGGGTGTCTGTGTTATATTCTGGAACACGTGTGCCACTGTGCGGAATAACCCCTCTTGATACATGTCCCCCCAGTTGTGTATCCTAGTGCGATCTTTAAACTTGTGGAAAGTGTCTCCTGAAGAAGAGGCATGGCGGGATGATATACCAGCGGTAACAATGGCGAGTAAAGCATAGGCGCATCCAACATCTTACTCACATGTGCCCAGGCCACCACCGTGCAACTCACTGTGGTCGGCGTCTTATCCCGCGTGGGGGTCGGAATGTACACCGCCACCTCAATGGGGACGGGAAGAGTGAGCCAATGCTCCGCCGCCACCTGGGCCATATAACGTGGTTGATGCACCCAAAAATGGGCATAATGCGCATGTGCGCTGTAATAGTTTAATTCAAAATTAGGTACACCAAATCCACCCTGAGAATAGGGCCTCGTCAATACATCCCACCGTAATCTTGCGGTTTTACCCCCCCCCACGCTAATCGCGTCAGTTCTGACCGCAACTGTTTAAAAAAGAATGACCCCGGGTGAAAGGGTATATTAAGAAACATATACAATAGTTGAAATAATATAACCATCTTTACCAAAGACACACGCCCGCCATGGAGAGAGGAGGGTAATCCATTTTGATATATTATCCGCAATTCGAACCATAGCGGTCCCGTAATTAAGACGCATCAATTCATCTCTATCCCTCGTCACACGGATGCCTAAATATTTCAGTTCATCCTCGCACCATGCCATCGGATAGTCCAAGGGAAAGCGACTCATTGCATCACTAAGGGGAAAGATACTGGACTTACCCCAGTTTATCTGGACCCCTGAAAGCAATCCAAACACTATAAATTCTCGAAGGATAATATTTAAGTTCTGTTGGGGGTTTCGTATGTAGAGTGTAATGTCGTCCGCATAGAGGGAAACCAATATCTGCCTCATGTTGCATTGCAATGCTCTGTCACGGTGGTGCTGACGCAATTTAGCCACCAGTGGTTCCACCGCGATCGCGAACAACAGGGGAGACAGGGGGCAACCCTGCCTCGTACCTCTCGTTATTGAATAACCCTCAGAAGTTTTGCCATTAATCACTATTCTAGCTGTAGGTGAGCAATACAACAAACGTATCCAGGAAAGGAAAAGGGTGGGAATCCCATTCGGGACATCACACCAAATAAATAGTCCCACTCAATAGAGTCTAAAGCCTTTGTGGCATCCAGGAAAACTGCTGCCAAAGGTAACTCCGAAGAAACGTTATTCAATATTGTGAATAGGGTCCGCAAGTTATGGGATGTTGCATGCCCGGGCACAAATCCCGACTGGTCAGGCAGTATTAAATGTTCCATGAGTAGACTGAGACGATTAGCTATGAGCTTAGCTAATATTTTAACATCACAATTGAGCAGTGACAGGGGCCTATACGAATCACAGTGGTGCGGTGTTTTCCCTGGTTTTAATAGGGAGACGATGATCGCCTCTCTCATGGAAGGGGGAAGACGCCCTACCTCCAGTGCATCCTCATAGACCTCACACAGTATAGGTTTTATAAAACTCGACTGGGATACCATCCGACCCCGTGGGCTTACCCAACTGCTTATGCATGATGGCTTCCCTGACCTCGTAAAGCTCGAACGGGCACACACAAATGTCCGCTGTGTATCGTTCAACCACCCCAGCGATATATCGTCCAAATATGCATCTAGGTTCAATTTTCCCATCCTAGTGGTTGTATACAATGCCGTGTAGTGCTCAGTGAAGGCATTAAGTATGGTCACAGTGTACATATATACAATGCCGTCCAACCCTTCCAATTCTAGGATTACATTAGAGCCTCATGACCTCCGAATCGTCTCTGCCAGTGCCTTCGCAGGCCTCTCCCCCTCGCCATAGCGGCGGGCCCTCCAATACTTCCCTCAAAATCTCGCCTCTCTGCGAGCCTCATACATGTAGGCTGTGAGTTTCGATCTAAACTGAGATTGTGTTATGCCATCCGGTCTAGTAACTAATCTGCTCTCCAATGACTTAAGCTCGGTCTCAAGTGTACGTAACGTGTTCAAAATATCTTTAAGCATCCCAGCACCCTTTGCTATGCAAAAGCCTTGTAACGGCACTTTGAAAGCTTCCCAGATAATTTCTACGCTATCTACCGAATCCTTATTACGTATGAAAAAATCTTTGATCTCCACTCCGAGCTCCTCCTGAAACACAGTGTCTAGTAGTATGGTAGGTTGCAACCTCCAGCTGCTTCTGGGAGGACCATAATCTGTGGAGGACAATGTAAGCCATACCGGTGCATGATCCGAGTAAGTCCTGGCTAAGTGTTGCACTTGTAAAATCGCCGGACACAGCCCGACACTCAAGAAAATATAGTCCAGTCTCGGCCATGTCGCCGCCTGCGCAGTAAAGTGGGTACCCTCTAGGTCGTTAGGGTGCAAGTGTCTCCACGCATCTATCAGATTGTGGTCCGTGAGTGTGGAATGCAGCACGGCACAGGCTTTTGTGTAATGATGGGGAGCTGGTTGGGACCTATCAATATCCAGACTCCGCGCAATGTTAAAGTCACCTCCCCACACAATGTGGTTGGACCCAATGTCCACAATCTATGCCCATAGTTCTGTAAAGTAGTGGGGGCCGTCCACATTAGGACCATAACAGCAGGCCAGGGTAACAGAATCAGACCCCAACCTCCCCCAAGTCAGGCAATATCTCCCCTGGGCAACCCACGTGGCTCCTGCTAGTGTGAACGGAGTGCCCCTCTTAACCAGAATCGCCACACCTCTCGCATAGGAAGAGAAAGAAGAAAAGATCCTGTGTGCCGCCCATTTACAAGCAAATGTGATGTTACGTCTTGGGTTGAAGTGTGTCTCCTGCAGCATTGCTACGTATACCTGGTGTCTGTCAAGATAGGATAGTATTTGGCGTCTCTTACGCGGGTCACGCAGCCCCCGTACGTTCCATGTAATTATGTTTAGTTTAGTGCTATCAATGAGGGTCATGAGCTAGGCCTTGTACATCTCTACAGTGCTCCATCGGATAGCATTGCCGCTGTTCCAGATCAACCACCTTTAGTCGCTCAACAACTGCGGCTCCAGTACAACAAGGACATTTCAAAGTAATATTAATCTTTGTGTACGACCATACAGTAAATCCCTTAGATGTGCTTATTGACAACCACATGTACCAAATAACCCCCTCGAACAAACCCCCCACAGACCTACGTCTAATCAACAAGAACTGCAAATTCCCTCCCCCCACACACTGAAGCAACCCAATCTTGCCAGAATCCCACGTCCACCCTCCCACCCTGCCTCCAAATTGGAACCCCACTTCCGTTACCCTCCCCTCATAGTTCAAAACTTGTACTTCCATGGGGTAATACCCATAGGGGGACCTTCTAAACAGCTACGCAGTCTCCTCGCTCCCCTTAAGTTCTCCTCCGACGGCGCTGCCGGCCCTATCATGAGGAGGGGGAGCATGCCTTGAACCACAAAAACATGTAAACAATTGAGCCATACTGGAAGGATCTCACCTCGCATCAGCTAGATTGTCCGACCCAGCCTACCAATCCGTAATAGTTCTCTTGGATGTGTGCAGATTACTTTGCTGGAGTCAGTCATTCCAGATCCTCATTTTCATTCATGTCACCATTCCGCTGCGAGGCCTCCAGTCACACTCCACCCCGGTTTGCTCGTTTCAATGTTCAGAGGAAGTCTTCGACTTGCTGGGGAGACGTGAAGAATCGCTGCTTCCCTTGGTGCGTCACTCTGAGTTTTGCTGGGTAGAGGAGTGCGTAATCAATTTGCTCCGATCGCAACTTCCGCTTGACTTCCACAAGCACTGCGGCGCTCTTCTTGCACGATAGGTGTGAAGTCTGGATATATGGAAAAGGTGTTACCATCATATGTCAACTTCTGCTTGTTTCTCGCAGCTCTGAGGGCTACATCCCGGTCTCTATACTTAAGTAATCGTGCAATTATAGGTCGTGGGGGGCTTCCCGGCACCGGATGTGGACCGAGGGTTCTGTGTGCCCTTTCCACTATGAACTGCGAGGAAAAGGCGTCTTTGCCTATGGACTCCAGCAGTAGTTTTTCTATATAGTCCTCCATTCTACCAGTATTTGTCGATTCTGGTATGCCTATGACGCGTATGTTGTTGCGCCGACTGCGCGCTTCCAAGTCCTCGTTTTTTGTGGCTATGACGGGTAGCAGTTTATCTATTCTCGTAAGTTGCACTCTATGGGTTGCAGTGACGTCATCTGATTCTGATATGTGTCCTACCGCCTCCTTAATGCAGTCTTCGTGGCCATCTAGCTTATGTGCAATGGCATCCATCCTAGAGGACATCCGGTCCACCTTGTCCACCACTGTTGCAAATCCTTGCCGCATCTCTTGTAGTATATTGGCCATGTCCAAGGCCTGTGAATTGGCTCCCCCTCCAGCGCGCTCAGCCAAGTCCTGCTCCTGGTCGTCAGCAGTAGATTTGCTTCCCTTTTTGCAGCTTCGAAATTTAGTTTTGGTTGACGAGTGTCGGGCTTCCCCATATTTAAGCAGGAGTGCGACGCCTTCTGCGTATGTATCAGGAGTAATCAAGGCAACCACCAGTCTAGGGTGAAGTGTGAGGGCCAGCCCGAGTCACCACGTGGCCCTTTCGTCGTCAGCAGCTGATTCTGCCCCGTACTCTTGTCGCGTCAGCTTGCTCTGTCCAGTGCTTCTCAGCTGCTCTGACCTCACTGGGTCAGCTACTTGCCCAAGACTGTGTCCCGCTGAAGCATCACCTCATAATCGCCAGCTGCCTTCTCCACCAATGTATGGCGATTCACGGAGCTACTTGAGCCCCTTCCAAAGCCCTGTAGGGCACAACGGCAGCAGGTTGCTAAGTCCGTAAAACCGCAGCAGCGTGCCACATCCAGCACCCACAATATGGTGGGGGGAGTACAAGTGGCGGCCCGGCAGTCACAGTCCCCGTCAAACCACCGCCCAATGCTCTGCCGCTCCAAGGGGGTTTATCGCGCCTGTCGCAGGTCGCTTCAGGTGCTCCGCACAGGCCAGTAAGGGTCTCACTCCTCTTGCACTCTCGTCTCAGCCGGCTATCCACGCACTGCCACTGCCCATCTCCCCTCTCGCCACGGGCATCACACAGACTGTTCCATACCGTAACCGAGGCGTGTAGGGGAAGAACACTGCTCAGTATCTTCGCGAAGCCTGTCTCCACACCTCAGAACGGCTCTCCTGCCAAAGGCGCTTTCCCCGCAGCCGCCGTGGGATGTCCGGCCTCCTCAGTATATTTATTATCCTGCCCCGGTGTTCACTAGATCTTCACAGTGGGGGGGGGGGACACGCGCCAATCCTCCACCGCTGCGCAATGTGGGCTCCCCACAAATTCAGCTACACAGTCCTCGCCGCCTCCGTCAGTATGTCCGCATCCATCAATCACATCGCAACACCATTATGGCTCTCAGCGAAGTCTCTCGGGCAGTGGCCTCATGGAAACCTGCGCCGCCACCCCCAGCAGTACTATCTCCATAAATGCCTCCTTGGCGTCATGTTGCACGGGCAGTCCGCCTCTGCGCCGTGACTCGGTCGTTAGCGATAACACTAACTCACTGTGTTGTTGCCGGACGCGCGGCCTGGTTGCCTCGTGGTAATCCCCGACCTTTCCCAGCCACTGCAGCCGAGTCACAGCTCCATGCAGGTCAGGCGGGCGGCGCGGCTCAGATTTCAGGAGCCCGCTGCTCTGGTTGTCCGCCGCCGATCCTTCCGCACTTCACTCCACTTGTAGCCGCAGGGTAGCGCCACCGATCTGTCAACAATTTAGCCCAATTAGCGCCCAATTGTTCAGGATAAGTGGAGGATATCAGTTCCAGGAAGCAGGAGCCTCACATCAGTGTGGCCATGCTGCTTGCGCGCTCTCTAGCGCCCCCCTCATTGGGGTAAAGTGTGGATTTTTTTGTTAGGGCTCATTTGACCTTTGCTAAGAAAATGTAAGTGATGTCCAAGATGGTTGTTGTGGCCTCAGGATGCATTAATGGTGTATTTTCTACTGAGGCCATTGTCAATGGTGATTAACATCTGAAGGATGAAAGGCTTAGATGGCCATGCTGGGATTCCAGGTCGATCTGCTGATTCCAGCTATCAGCAGTGAGGGCTTAACTTATTTCCCTTTTTTTAAAATCATTGTTATCTGTAGCCTCTGCTTTGACTTAAAGAGCACGCTTTAGTGCCCTGACTTCAGAATCCGTTAGAGTCTTTGAACTACCAGCCACCAAGAACCCTTTTTGTATGCGTGTAGTTGACTTAGAAACCTGTGAAGGTGGGCAAAAAATAGTCACTACGAAACACTATTGTCAGGAAAGCACGGCCAACAGGGTGGCTACTGATGTGGCGCTTTCTGTACTGGATGGATGCAGTTGCTGCTTGTTCCAGCAGTCTCTCTCATCTCACCTGGTGGTACCACACGTCCTCCTCATATTTTGAAAGCCCTTGTGTAGCAAACACACCATGGACCATCTGTTTCTATTGGACAGAAACCATTGAGTGGTGATGCGCTAGCACCTTTTTGGTTGGTACTATCACTTCGTCTGCTTTATCTTCCTTGCAGTTTTCACAGTCATTAGGCTGGTGGACAGCCGGAAAACTGTCACTTTTGAAAAGTTCAATATTATGGAAATGTTCATGTGTATGTTTGTTTAATTTCCAGCTGTTGTTTGGGATTGGTCTGTGTGGAATCCTTGTACACGCATTAGTCTGGTCCTCCTATGACTACTGCCTCCATAGTGTATGATCTTCAGCCTGTTTTTGGTTTCCGCGCCATTGTTCAATTAGGTAGACTAGTATTCTTGGAACATCCCATATTCACGAGAACATCAGAATACATCGGCTCTGCATGCAGCATTGGACCTCGATGGAGCGAGTCGATGAGACGAGGTCCATGTGCCATCACGGGCTCAGCCTAGACTTGTCCAATTGAGATCCATGGTTCAGTGCGCAAACTGGGCTTTTGGCTTCTTCTCACATATTGACCCCACCAGTTGATCCAACTCACAGTAGGGCTGTGGTTCTCATGCACTGGATGATCGTCCTCCTCCAAGCCTCACAGACGCATTGCCTTTAATCCCACCTGTCTGCTCGCCATTTCACTACTGAAGCGTGAAGGAGAGCGCTGTCTAGATATGTGAATTTTACCTGTCTCCAGAAAAAAATTGATTTAGCAATTTTACCACTCTCTCCTTTTCTCATGAAGGCAGAATGTTCCAGGAGAGTTGCGGTCACTTCAGCAGGGTCTCTTATCTGGCAGTCGAGTGCTCGTAAAATTC
Organism: Lissotriton helveticus; assembly: GCF_964261635.1. NCBI lineage: Eukaryota > Metazoa > Chordata > Amphibia > Caudata > Salamandridae > Lissotriton > Lissotriton helveticus. Next base: position 1,823,835,799 of record NC_136063.1, read on the forward strand.
CTTTGGCACATGATTGCAAAGTCCCTATCTCTATCTTCACGTCACTGGCTCAGATCTGGCAGGAGTCATCACTTTGCACGGGCCAATTTTCTTCTTCTTACTTTCATTTTTATGTTGAGCCTGCAGCAGCGCACATGCCCTGCACTGGCGAGACTTTTAGTAAGGGGCTTTGAAAAGCTCACCAGAGGCTCGTGCGTGTGTGGCCTATTGCTTGCCGTTACCCACACATGCGCCATATGTTTTGAATTATCGTGCCCAGACACAGGTGCGATAATTCAAAACATATGGTCTGGTGCTCACTCTTGCGCGCGCGCCACTCACTCCATCATCATGGCTCATTAAGCGCATGGCTCGCGGGCACTCTTATAGCGCGCGCACATGGGCTGCGCGCCACTGCTCCTGCTAGTTTATAAGAATAAAGAGTGACCCGTTCAGTTTCTATGTGGTTGAACCGAAGTCTGTGCTCTTTACATGCTGTTTTAATTTAGCATCTCCTAACCTTCATGCTTCCGTCCTCCTCAATCATTTTCTGTCCACTCGCCATGTTGGGAGAGATGGCTCCATTTCATTTTTACCTCTGCCACTGCGACCTTCACATATGTTTTGGAATTGTTAATGAAGCAGCCTAAATATGCAAAGGGAACCCATGGTAATTAATTAATATCTAAATAAAATAGTTTCCCTCGAATACAGCAGTCTTCAAGCACAACAAATCCATGTTCTATACTCGAACAATGGTGAAAGCTGCAGCGCTGGAAGACTTAATGGCCTGCATTTCTTGTACGATTTAAGTGCAGAACTTTTCGTTTACATTTTGAGGATGGTATGGTGAGTGACTAGAATGCCTTGCCAAAACACCTGCATAGACACTGCTCATAAATGGATAAACATATTCAAGCATCAGTCTCCTCAAGTGTCCCTTCTGTCGCTCTTCTCCATTGAGGAGCAGAACATGTGGTGCATTTGGACCAGTCAACGCATGTGCTGTGTTTACTTACTTATTGCCTTTTTTAGAAACTTCTGAATGTGGGTTGAATGGGAGTATTTTTCTGTTTTTTCACTTATTTGTCCTACAGACACCACCCCAGACATTAGCTCAGAAATCTGAATAGCAAGTGTAGCATTTGGGATTTTCCTTTTTAAATATTCAGGTTTTTTTTAATCATATATTAAGGATGCATGCAAGGGCAAAAAAAAAAGAAATAGCTCACCTAGCACATGTCAAACATAACTTTTGTTACAAGTCCACTATTCACAGATTAAAAGGGTACGATGGGGAGTGGTACATGCATCATAAGAACAAGCCTTCCTCTGCCATTTCTGATGTGAGATTCATCACCTTCATACTCTTCAGGCGCCAGACTGGATAATCTCTCTCTCTCTCTTTCTCTCTCTCTCTAAATCTCTCTCTCTAAATCTCGCTAAATCACTCTCTCTTTAAATCTATTTTTCTCTCTCTCTCTAAATATCTGTCTCTCTCTCTCTCTCTCTCTCTCTCTCTCTAAATCAATCGCTAAATCTCTCTCTCTCTCTCTCTCTGAACCTCTGTAAAACTCTCTCTCTAAATCTATCTCTCTCTCTAAATCTCTCCCTAAATCTCTCTTGCTCTAAATCTCTATCTCTCTCTCTCTCTCTCTCTCTCTCTAAATCTCTCTCTCTCTAAATCTCTCTCCAGACTCTCCTTGGGCTACAGAAGTTTATGTTCAGTTTAGGCATAGAATGAATAGCCACATGTGTAATGAGTGTACAGTGGGGGTTTAGCTTCCCTTGGCATAGCCATTAGATCTCGCCTTTGGGACCTTATAAGTGTTTAGTTATCCAGCACAATATCCTTGGTGCAACAACATCAACTGTTGCATGGCTAAACACTTATAAGGTCCCAAAGACGAGACCTATTGGCTATGCCAATGCTTGTTTTCGCTTAGTTAAAGCATTAATATGTGGGGAAAATGCATAAGGACAATTTTCTCCCTGCGTCTAGGCCTCCTCAAAATCATTGCATATCCGGACTCTGCTTCTGTCTGAGTTTTTTGATTCTTGATTAAAATGTTTACTGAGACTTGGAATTAGCCTGATTTGTAATTGAAAGTAAAAGTTTGCAGGTCGAGCACTTTGGTGATAGAGATGAATTTGGAAAGAAAGATTTCAACTTGAAACACTCCCCTCACTGTTTATTGCGCCATTTACTGCTACCTGGCTCACTGTCATCAGTACTTAGTCCAGTTGATGATGATACACATAACTATTACAAATGGGTGATGGATGTGTAATGAGTGCAAAGTGATATCTGATACCCTAGGGCAAGTTTGCATTGAATGATATGATGATGCTTTCCTGCCTGCAAGATTGCTTATGGTATCTGGTTTGCCAAATAGCTATGGGTTATATATAAGCTGAGTTGCTTATTTTCTGCTGTGACATGATAAAAAACACCTTACTGAGGATTGCAGTCAGCCTATTTTATTGATGTTGTCATTGCACCATTGTGAGACTCATATTGTAAGTTTCCTGGACTCTGCTGACCAGGACAAAAGATATATATATTTGCAGTTTATGTCCCAAACGTACAGGTAGCATACAAGACTGGACTACCCCCGTACAAGTTATCACCAGATCCACTGGGGGGGGGGGTGGGGGGGGGTGTTTGCTGGGGGTTATATTGCTTATGGTTTGGAATAATGGCTACACCTCAAATGTCAGCCTATTACAACATGGAGGTCTACTGTATGTCCATGGACTGAATGTCTATGTGGTGTGTGAGCCAGAGTCTCAGGTGCCACTTCTCAGCCACTTCTTACACTAATCATTGTCATAGACATCCTTCCTACTGTCTTCTGTGCTCCTCATCTATAAACTGTTATAATTCTGACAGCTCTCTTCTACCTCTGACAGATCATCCCAGTCTCTGACAGAACATCCCAGATCTATCCTCAATTCTAAGCACTTTCAGATCACGTCAAGCTCTAGTACTTTCCTCTCTTTCTACAGCTGCGCAGAGGTGAGCACCGCTATAGTAAGGAGATGAAAGAATGTGAGCACTGGCCGGACAGAATTCATCCTTGGAACTGAATAGCAAAACAGTGAAACCACTGAGACGTTTCCACATCACATTGTTGTGTGCAGAATCGAGCCTGTGCTTTTAATTTTCACATTTTTTGTTTTTGACACACCAAAACGTTTGGCAGGTGCTTTCCAGTGAGAAAATAGCACTTGAATTGAAATTCTGAAGCGTGTACACCTTCAGCTATCTCACTGTAGGAGGGACATTCCCAGTCCCAATTTTGAGAAGTTGAAATGACTATTTATAATACATATCTTTTTTTATGGTTGGCCCTATGTTAGTACTTTTCATAAAAAACACACATCATTGGAGTCTTCAAAACCCCTTCTTCTTCCGAGCCTATGTCACACAAAAAAATCCCCCTTTTTAAACTCTGGCTGTTAGGATTTATAATGTTTAGAGCTGGGTTTCCAGCTATAAAAATGTTTTTTTTTTTTTGCAAAAGTGATAAATTAAAATACACTTTCTGAAGGTTAGAAGGATATATTCAAACTCTCCTAGACTTCTACTGACAGTATGGGAACCTGCAACATCACACACACTTTAAGACTTCTATTGATATTATGAGGACCAGGAAGACACACCCCTGATCTGATTGGTTGCTTTCTGTCCTTAGCAACTGCACTGTCTGTGTGTGTAGAGAGAGAATATTTTTGTGTGTATAGGAGGGCATTCATCACACACACTGTCTGAAAAATAGGAATTATGAAGCCCTCTCCAAAATTTCACTCAGACAGCTGAGAGAGATCCCCTCAGTATGTAAGCACTGTAAACGTTATGAGGACCGGCTTTCCGGTCCTCATAGCGTTGGTGTGCAAACATGTTCTGGTCCTCATAAATATAGATAGATATACATACAAACAACACACACACACACACACACACACACACACACACACACACACACACACACACACACACACACACACACACACACACACACACACACACACACACACACACACACACACACACACACACACACACACACACACACACACACACACACACACACACACACACACACACACACACACACACACACACACACACACACACACACACACACACACACACACACACACACACACACACACACACACACACACACACACACACACACACACACACACACACACACACACACACACACACACACACACACACACACACACACACACACACACACACACACACACACACACACACACACACACACACACACACACACACACACACACACACACACACACACACACACACACACACACACACACACACACACACACACACACACACACACACACACACACACACACACACACACACACACACACACACACACACACACACACACACACACACACACACACACACACACACACACACACACACACACACACACACACACACACACACACACACACACACACACACACACACACACACACACACACACACACACACACACACACACACACACACACACACACACACACACACACACACACACACACACACACACACACACACACACACACACACACACACACACACACACACACACACACACACACACACACACACACACATTTATATCACTCTATGAAGACCAGTGAAAAAAACCTACATTATGAGGGCCACCCTTTCTGATCATCAGAGAATCAAAATGATCATACATTTTATGTTTATACTTTAATGACAGTATGAAAGTTATATCAGATTTTCAAAAAACGATTATGGGAATAGTTTTGAGACTTTCTGACATAACCCCCTTATGAGGACCACACATGTCCCGTATCCAAGAGTTATGAAGACCATTTTTACACACTACATAAAGACAGCAAACAGCTTTACGAGGACCGGTGTGTGTTTTTTTACAAGTCTGTTTATGAGGACCAGATTATATTTTACATATAGTGTCTTCCTATTTGGCACAGTATATATTTGTAAAAAAAAACAGTCTTTATTTGGATCCCTTTCGTATGTGACTGACAATTTATTACAGAATACATATGCATTTAGCAAACACTGCTTTCTTATTTCATCCAGCGAATATTTAACTGACCATACTGGATTTAAAATAGTGTATTATTTAGACAATACCTTTAAAAAATAGTTCCTAACTGCTAAATATCCATCTTTTCACTGTGTTTCCCTTTGAATTTGTGTAGTTCTGCATCCTCTATTCAGTTGGTATTTTGAACATTTGCGAAGTGAAGAGCTGCTTTTCAGTTTCCAGCCACATGTGCTATTTTCTTAAAGTAGTAAAAAATGTAGGGCCCGGATTAAGCATTGTAGCACTTGTAAAACTGCAGACGGGATCTCCATCTCGTTTGTGAAGGTGTATTCCATTCGTCCAACTCTAATTATGGCATTTGACAATTTGTAAGTAAATTCTGTCCATAAATTGTGAAAATCTGGTTAAACGTCAACTTCAACATAAGAACTTGAGGTCGCTCAGATAAGACCTGGAAGGCAAGAGTAGAGCTGAACCTATTTTGATCTTTAAAATGGGGAAACATAGGTGTTTGTCTTTCAGTAGCTATGAGTTTTACACATGTTTAGGTGCCTGATATGTCTGTGCTTCTATTGCCATCATATGGATCATATCTTAGTGTGTGTCAAAAAAGTGTGATCTGTTATCCATCACAACAAGGACCATATGATATTGTGTGTTAAACATCTGACCCTATTCTCATAACAATTACCTCACCATTAGGTCTGATGCAAATTTGTGCTGTTATCAATGCTACTGCTATCAAGCATGAATTTCTTTTCTATTCAATAAGGACTATATCACTAGTATATTACAATTGCATGTGGTTGTACCATTTACACTGAGAAACAGATAATATGGCATGCTACAAGATTTTGTTCTTTGATACATCACATTGAGGGCCACATCAAGGTGTTTGTTAGTAATATGAGCGTGTGCCTATTCATCACAGAGGACATTTTCATACTGTCAGGGCTCGACAAATCCGAAAAATGGTACTAGTCCTGAAGGTCTGGTGCCATGGAAAATCCCCTCGACCTGACTGCAACCCACTTGACCTCCGTCTCTGAAAACGGAGCAAAAGTGACAAGATAACAAGATTTAAAGGCATCTTTATTGCTCATTCCCTTTGTGAGCAATAAAAATGCCTTCAAATCGTGTTATCTTGTCACTTTTGCTCTGTTTTCAAAGACATAGGACAAAAGTTAGCTTGATTTCCTACTCGCCAGAAAGGGCGAGTAGGACCTAAAAAATAGCTCGTCCTCATCCATTCTCACTCGCAAATGCGAGCGGGCGAGTGGATTTGTCGAGTCCTGTGTGTATTGCAGGGTTGTGCATGCTTTAAACATCACCAGGAGAAAAATATTATGGAGTGTGTTACAAGTCAATGCTTGTTAGACCAGTCAGCCTTAGGGTGATCATCCCCAAAGCTTATTGCCTTCACCCCCACTATATTTATGAATTTGCTCTTGTTGGCCTTAGGACTGCTAACCAGTGCTAAAGTGCTTGTTCCCATTCCCTAAAACATGATAAAATTGGGCTACAGACCCCATTGTCACATTTAATTTATTTGCAAGTACCTAGTAAAGTGATATTGCATGTACACCCACAGCCTGTAAATTAAATGCTATTAGTGTCCCTACAGCACTTTTTGAGCCACCCACTTAAGTAGACTTTTTTTAACCTGTCCCTGGTCTGCCACTGCAGCTTGTGGGTGCAATTGTAAACTGCCATTTCCACATGTCAAAATAAACCTTTTACCAAGCATAAACCAATCTGTTGAGTACATATAAGTCACCTAAAGGGTAGGCCCTCAAAAGCACATAGGGCAAGGTGCAGTTTACTTTAAAAAGTTGGACATGTAGTTTTTAATCTGACATGTCCTGGTAGTCACTATTGCAAGGCCTGCCTCTTTCATAGCATACCATTGGGTACCTTATTACATTTAATAAGTGTTAATTTTTGATTGGGAGCAGGTAGGAAAGTCATGAATGGTATCAGAGTAATTTAAAACCATCTTGAATGGTAAATTCATATTTCAATCCTCAATTTTAAAAATGCCACTTTTTAGAAAGTTGGAAACAAGAAAAAGGTCTGGACGTACATTTTGGAATAAATACATTCATAAATAACCACCTAAGATTCTCAAGTAGTTATATTGTTTTCATTACACTTGTTATTTGTTCATTTATTTGTGGAACAAACAAGATGGATATTTCTTTCATGTCTTAAAGAAGAACAATTAGTACAAACATATATCAACAACACAATGGTAACAGTACTTTGGACATATAACAAATACTTAGGAAATGGCCAAACATGACAAAACAATAGACCAGTCCTTATTTTAACATAAAGAACAATGGCGGTACAATTCAGTTATGTGTTTCACTACATACACCTGCCATAACCAGCGACGCAGTTAAACAGTTACACCAGGTCTAAATGTCCTGTTTGTACTCGGTATGGGTCGGTTGATTGGTGGTGATTATTGCTGGCTGGGTAAGGGTCGACACATTTCAGAACCCTATTTGATTTCAGGGTTCTCCTCAGGACCAGGACCTGGTCATTCACATTTGAGGTGAGGGAATTCTCACGGGTGATGATGCCTTATGAACTCAAGGGGTGTGGTCCTTTTTCTCTTGTGTCCAGAAACGACCGCGGCGGTTGCTGGTGCTTCAATATGATATTCACGCTTCAAAATAATTAGATGATGACAGGGGGGACTTGTTAATGGCTTTCAAGCTGTAGCTTTGTGAATGGTTCTCATGGGGGCCTCACATGGTTCTTCTCCTCATGTACGATGTACATCCCATGTGAAGCGTATGATTTCTGGCAGAACCCGTGATGCATTGACATTTTTGTGCAGTGTAATGCGGGCGGTGGGGAACACAAGTATTTCAAGGACTTCCGCATTGTTGGCATACCAGGGAGAGACGAGGCAGCAGAGGAGGACCTCGATCGGGAACTTATAATTGAAGGAGCTGAGCCCTTCATTGAAAGACTCGCGTTCCCCACCGCCGGCATTTCACTGCACAAAAATTTCATAAGGCTGCCTTAAGATGCTTGATAGAGGTAGGACTGTACCCGATTCTGAGTGCACTCCTGACAGAGATTGTTCCCCTTAGGTGCTGATAAGCAGGAGTTGTTTTTGATAGTTTAGTCCATTAAAATGATTATATCACATTTCATATTGTAACATTGTGCGCTATTAAATCCTTTATTGAAAAAGCATCATGAATCACAGCAGGTTCATGGTTGCGGGGCGGCGTGGCGGCTGCGCATGGTGTGCTGGGATGACAGGCATTGGATTTGTTATTTTCGGGTGGCGTTTCTCAATGTACCCGTGTCGAGTATGTGCTTTTCATTAATTATACAAGTTTAGAAACTTAGTAGAACTTAAATGTTCATCTGTTATTAAGATAAATATTTATATATATTTTTGATGACCCTATATATTGTGATCATGTGAAAGCATAAGGTAAATCATGCACTTGTGTTAATTTATTTACGTTGCCTAGACCTATTTATATCAGGCCTTCTTCCAAAGGTTCTGGGCATCGTACAAGGTCCAACAAAGTCTTTTCACTATGTTTACTCATATGTGAGCTTGGTGTTTATAGGTGATAGGGTATAATCACCACGTATGTATTGGCTTTGAGAAAGACCAGTTTGGTTGAAACGCGTCAGCCGAATAAAACTTTCTTTGGAAACCTTAAAAAAAAAAAGAACCAGCAGGGTCACAATCATAACCTTGCCAGTGGTTTGCTCCTGCCCTCTAAAATGACCATAGCTTTGAGTGTTACAGATGTGTTGGTATGTTATATATGTGAGCTACTATTATCATACTTTGGATCAAGTCATGTTGTGCATCACAGCAGTTTGATTTTATCCATCACAATGAGGACCGCATGATGTTGTGTGTTACACAACTGAGCTTTTTCCTATCACTGTGATGACCACACGACTAGGTCTGTTGCAAAATTGTGCTAGTACCTAAAGTACTGTTACCAAGAATTAACTTCTTTCCATAACAAATAGGAATATATCTCATTGTATGTAACAAATTAATTTGTGTTTATCAAGTGCAATGAGCGCTAGATGCCATGACATATTTCAAGATCCCTTGCTTTGATACATCACATTAAGGAGCACATCATGCTATCTGTTACAACATGAGAGATTGTCTATTTATCATAGAAGGCAATTTCATATAGTTTTACATGGATGTGCATGTTTTAAATATTACAAGGAGGGCAATATCATGCAGTGCACTACAACTGCATGTTGGTTTATTTCTTCATTTGTAATTAATCGCAGAGACTTTGTGATGTGCTGGCATACAATAACAAGGCTACCATAGGATTCTTAATAGAAATAGACCAATTCCTCATTACAACTGTATTCATGTGAGATTGGTCCCATCTGGTGTCAATAAATATGATTTGTTTAAGACTTTTAGTCCATCAAACTCATAACGAGATCACAGTGCATGTTTTAACTCTCTGTGATATTACACCACACTCTGATAAAAAAAAACTCTTGCGTGTTTTTATCCATCAAAATGAGGACTACATTGTGGTATGCAATTCAGATGACCATGTGTGTAAATTGTGAGGTTTTATACATTGCAAAAAGGAGCATAGCAAATCACATGTTACAGTTTTCTTTTGTGTTTCTAACATGTAATAGACACTGCCGCAACTTTACATGTGTATCAAGCATATGAACCTTTCTTATGGACACAGAAAACCATTTCATATTTTGTGTATCACAAGAAGGTGCTCTTTTATGCTTTACAATTACTCCTATATAAAGGTGGCTTATGCTCCTATGTGCACTTATAGGTCAAACTGAGGACCATGTTAAATTGTGTGAGACAGGGTTGTGTACCTTTATCTGCCACAATTAATATTGTGGTACCTATTACAGAGGTTGGCGTTTTTATCTATCACAATGAAGACTGTATCAAGATGTGTGTCACAATTGTGTGTTTTTATCCAACACAATGAGGACCACACTTTGGTTCATTTTAGACATGTGTGCTTCTGCTAACACAGAGTCACATCATGTTGCATTGAACACGTTCATGTTAATGTAGCTTCATTAGAAGTACTACATTAATGCGATTTAGTTTTATTGCACATTCCATTAACAGTAAGCTTCTTTAACATTATGTTGGGTATTAGTAAAGCGTTTTTATCCATCACAATGAGGACTGTATCAAGATGTGTATAACAACTGTGTGTTTTTATCCAACACAATGAGGACACATTTTGGTGCAGTTTAGACAAGTGGGTTTCTTCTATCACACAGTCACATCATGTTGAATTGAACAAGTTCATGTTAATTTAATTGAACAAGTTCATGTTAATTTAGCCATCATTAAAAGTACGACATTAATGTGAATTAGTGTTATCACATATTCCTTTAACAGAAAGCTCCTATGACATTATGCTGTGTATTAGTAATGTGTATGATCTTAAGTAACTAAAAGAATCTATATTGTATTGTATCTTGGAAATGTGTGCACTCATCCATCGCAATGAGGGCTCTATACAGGCCTGGTCCCTAGGACATGCATCATCCAGCCAATCGACCATCATAAAAAAGCACAGGTGCTAATGTGCACAGGTATACATTTACACTTGCAAAGAGATGACTAGTGAATGTGAGTAAATACTTCTGTGTGTGGGGTTAGTGATTTTTCAGAGGGCTTTGTTGTTCTGCAAAGTATTTGTGTGCCTGCAAATGTGCTACTTTGTAACTGTCCACAAACATTTCTTCAGCCCATTCCAACCCAGGGAACAATCTGAGATTCACTTCTAACACGTGCCAGATTAAATCTGTTTACAGGGTTGGAAGTGGAAGCAATCAGACAAAAAATTGGAAATTGCATAGATGAAGGGATTATTCCATAGGGGAAAATGTTTTAAAAATGTTATTACTTCTACTTGCTTCAGAATATTTCCCAAAATCTAAGCATGCAAACTTGTTCAAGGGAAAATGGAATTCTCAAAAAAAAATGAAGACTACCCCTTGAAATACATCCTCTGTAGCTGTATGCTAACTGTCCCCAAGACAACCTTTGTGAATTAAAAAGCAGCTTGCTCATGTAATCCAAAATTATAATAAATGTAGCACTTGGTGTAGTGAATTGAGTAAATGTAAATGTAAATGTATAGTATTTAAATAGCGCACTTCTACCCAGAGGCCTCGTAGCTCTGTATTCATACCGCTGTGGAACCCATCCTGGCTTTCCTGTGAAATGTCCACTCCTGGGCACCCCCAAGGTGAAGCCAGGCATCCAAGCCCTGCTGGGGCTGTTGTGGAGATTAAGCAAGCTATTGCCCAGAGTCACAGAGTGGGACCCATGATTAGACTAGGCACCGAGGCGAGAATTATCAGGTCCGGGGAAATTGAACCCTGGTCCCGGGCCAGACCTCTGCATCAGGGTCTGCCGCTCTAACCATTGAGCCACGCTTCTCCAGTAAATGATAAAGGGGTATAATGGTGTTTGTCTATATGAATCACAGCAGGGTCACAATCACAATCTTTCCAGTGGTTTGCTCATACCCTGCACAATGACCATAGCTTGGAGTGTTACAGGTGTTTTGGGGTGTTATATAAGTGAGCTACTATTATACTTTGAATCGAGTCTTGGTGTGCATCACAATTGTTTGTTTTTATCCATCACAACGAGGACCATATGATGTGTGTTATACATCTGAGCTTTTGTATATCACTGTGAGGACCACCCCACTAGGTCTGTTGCACAGTTGTGCTATTATCTAAGCTATTGTTACCAAGAATGAACTTATTTCCATGACAAATAGAATTATACTACATTGTATGTTACAAATTAATTCGGGTTTATTAAGTGCAATGATCACTAGATGCCTTGAAGTGTTACACGATTGTTTGCCTTGATACATCACATTAAGAAGCACATCATGCTGTCTGTTAGTAATATGACACAATATCTATGTATAACAATAGACAATCTCATACAGTGTTTTACAAAGATGTGCATGCTTAACCATCACCAGTGGGGCAATATCATGCAGTGCACTAAAACTGCATGTTGATTTACCTCTTCATTTGTAAATCATTGCAGAGAATTAGTGATGTGCTTGCCTAGCATCATAAGGCTGTCTTAAGATACTTCATAGAAACAGACCTGTTCCTCATTAAGACTGTATTCCAGTGAGAGACTGGTCCTCTCTGGTGTCAATAAATATGAATTGTTTAAGAACTGTAGTCCATCAAACTCATTACAGCATCACACTGCATGTTTTAACTCGGTGTGCTATTATACTGCACTCTAAAACAAAAACACAACAGTGTTTTCATCGATCAGAACGACGACTACATTGTGGTAGGCAATTCATGTGACCATGTGTATAGCATGTAAGCTTTTATGTAATGCAAAAAAGGGCACATCATGGCGCGTGTTACAGAATTGTGTTGAGATTTTTAACATATTATAGATTCTGCCACAACTTTATAAGTGTATCAATCATATGAACATCTGTTCAGGACACTAAAAACAACTTCATATTGTGTGTCACAACATTGTGTTCATTTATGCTTTGCAATTGCTCCTATATATATGGGGCTTATGCTCCTATGTGCACTTTATAGGTTAAACTGAGAATCATTTTACATTGTGTGAGACAGGTTTGTGTGCATTTGTCTGCCAGAGGAAATATGCTGTCTATTGGAGAGGTTGGTGTTTTTATCCATCACAATGAGGACCATATCAAGATGTGTGTCACAATTGTATGTTTTCATACAACACAATGAGGACCATATTTTGGGGCATTTTAGACAAGTGTGTTTCTATCACAGAGAAATATCATGTTGCATTGAGCAAGTTCATGATAATGGAGCTATCATTAAAAATACCACATTAATGTGATTTATAGTTTTCGCATATTCCTTTAACAGAAAGCTCCTTTAACAGTAAGATGCTTTAACAATATGCTGTTTAGTTGTCATGTGTATGATCTTAGGTAACTCAGAAAACTATATTGTATTTTATCTTGGAAATGAATGCATTTTTCCAACACACTGACTGCTCTATGCAGGCCTGGTCCGTAGGAAAGCAATTTATCACCATCACAACAAAACCCAAGGGCTAATGTTGTGTGCCTTTATCTGCCACAGGAAATAATATGCTGCCTATTACAGAGGTTAGTGTTTTTATCCATCACAATGAGGACCGTATCAAGATGTGTGTCACAATTGTATGTTTTTGTCCAATGCAATGAGGACCATATTTTGGGGCATTTTAGGCATGTGTGCTTCTATCACAGAGAAATATCATGTTGCATTGAGCAAGTTCATGATAATGTAGCTATCATTAAAAATACCACATTAATGTGATTTATAGTTTTTGCATATTCCTTTAACAGAAAGATGCTTTAACAATATGCTGTTTAGTTGTCATGTGTATGATCTTAGGTAACTCAGAAAACTATATTGTATTTTATCTTGGAAATGAATGCATTTTTCCATCACACTGACTGCTCTATGCAGGCCTGGTCCATAGGACATGAATTTATCACCATCACAAAAAATCCCAAGGGCTAATGTTGTGTGCCTTTATCTGCCACAGGAAATAATATGCTGCCTATTACAGAGGTTAGTGTTTTTATCCATCACAATGAGGACCGTATCAAGATGTGTGTCACAACTGTGTGTTTTTATCCAACACAATGAGGACACATTTTGGTGCTTATTAGACAAGTGTGCTTCTTCTATCACAGAGTAACATAATATTGTATTGAAACAGTTCATGTTAATTTAGCCATCATTAAAAGTACCACATAAATGTGAATTAGTGTTATCACTTGTTCCTTTAACAGAAAGCATGTATAACATTATGCCGTGTATTAGTAAAATGTATGAGCTTGAGTAACAAAAAAAACTATATTGTATTGTACCTTGGAAATGCATGCACTTATACGTCACAATGACGGTTCTATACAGCATGGTCCATAGAACATGCATCATCCATCTAACGATCCATCACAAAAAAGCACAGAGGCTAATGTGAACAAGTACATATGTACTCTTGGAAAAAGATGACTATTGAATGTGAGCAAACATTTTTTGTGTGTGGATAGTGATCTTCACAGGGCTTTGTTGCTCTGTATAGTATTTGTGTGCCTCCAAATGTGTTACTTAGTAACTGTCCACAAACAATTCTTGAACCCATTCCCACCCAGGGAACAATCTGAGATTCACTTCTGACAAGTGCCGGATTAAATCTGTTTCCAGGATGGGAAGTGAAAGGAATCAGACTAAAAATTGAAGATGGCATAGGTGAAGGGATTACTTGACAGGGGAAAATGTTTTTCAAATGTTATTACTTCTACTTGCTTTGTAATATTTCCAGAAATGTAAGCATGTAAACGTGTTCAAAGGAAAATGGAATTCTCAAAAGAAAATGAAGGGTACTCCTTGAAATACATCCTCCTTAGCTATAAGCTAACAGTCCACAAGACAACCTTTGTGAATTAAAAAGCAGCTTGCTCTGTATCCCAAAATGATGATAATAAACGAAGCACTTGGTGTTGTGAATTGAGCCAATGATTAAAGGGTATGACGCTGTTTGTCTACATGAATCGCAGCAGGGTCACAATCACAATCTTTCCAGTGGATTGCTCATACCCTGCACAATGACCATAGCTTGGAATGTTACAGGTGTTTTGGGGTGTTATATAAGTGAGCTACTATTATACTTTGAATCAAGTGTTCGTGTGCATCACAATTGTTTGTTTTTATCCATCGCAACGAGGACCGTATGATATTGTGTGTTACATATCTGAGCTTTTTTCTAGCACTGCGAGGACGACACCACTACGCCTGTTGCAGAGTTGTGCTATTTTCTAAACTACTGTTACCAAGAATGAACTTCTTTCCATCACATATAGGATTATATTACATTGTATATTACAAATTAATGTGTGTTTATTAATTACAATGTTCACTAGATGCCTTTAAGTGTTACAAGATTGTTTCCCTTGATACATCACATTACGTAGCACATCATGATGTCTGTTAGTAATATGAGACAGTAGCTATGTATAACAGAGGACAATCTCATGCACTGTTTTACAAAGATGTGCATGCTTTAACCATCACGAAGAGGGCAATATCATGCAGTGCACTAAAACTGCCTGATGGTTTACCTCTTCATTTCTAATTCATTGCAGAGAATTTGTGATGTACTTGCATACCATCATAAGGCTGCCTTAAGATACTTCATAGAAACAGACCTGTTCCTCATTAAGACTGCATTCCAGTGAGAGACTGGTCCCCTCTGGTGTCAGTAAATATGAATTGTTTATGATTAGTAGTCCGTCAAACTCATAACAGCATCACACTGCATGTTTTAACTCTGTGTGCAATTACACTGCACTCTGAAAGAAAAAAAATCACAACAATGTTTTTATGCATCAGAATGAGGACTACATCGTGGGAGGCGAATATTCATGGGACCATGTGTATAGCATGTGAGCTTTTATGTATTGCAAAAAAGGGCACATCATGACGCATGTTACAGAATTGTGTTGAGATATTGAGATTATGCTCCTATGTGTACTTTAAGGGTTAAACCGAGGACCATATTAAATTGTGTGAGACAGGTTTGAGTGCCTTTATCTGCCAGAGGAAATATGCTGCCTATTAGAGAGGTTGGTGTTTTGATCCATCACAATGAGGACCTTATCAAGATGTGTGTCACAATTGTATGTTTTTGTCCAATGCAATGAGGACCATATTTTGGGGCATTTTAGGCATGTGTGCTTCTATCACAGAGAAATATCATGTTGCATTGAGCAAGTTCATGATAATGTAGCTATCATTAAAAATACCACATTAATGTGATTTATAGTTTTTGCATATTCCTTTAACAGAAAGATGCTTTAACAATATGCTGTTTAGTTGTCATGTGTATGATCTTAGGTAACTCAGAAAACTATATTGTATTTTATCTTGGAAATGAATGCATTTTTCCATCACACTGACTGCTCTATGCAGGCCTGGTCCATAGGACATGAATTTATCACCATCACAAAAAATCCCAAGGGCTAATGTTGTGTGCCTTTATCTGCCACAGGAAATAATATGCTGCCTATTACAGAGGTTAGTGTTTTTATCCATCACAATGAGGACCGTATCAAGATGTGTGTCACAACTGTGTGTTTTTATCCAACACAATGAGGACACATTTTGGTGCATATTAGACAAGTGTGCTTCTTCTATCACAGAGTAACATAATATTGTATTGAAACAGTTCATGTTAATTTAGCCATCATTAAAAGTACAACATAAATGTGAATTAGTGTTATCACTTGTTCCTTTAACAGAAAGCATGTATAACATTATGCTGTGTATTAGTAAAATGTATGAGCTTGAGTAACAAAAAAAACTATATTGTATTGTACCTTGGAAATGCATGCACTTATACGTCACAATGACGGTTCTATACAGCCTGGTCCATAGAACATGCATCATCCATCGAACGATCCATCACAAAAAAGCACAGAGGCTAATGTGAACAAGTACATATGTACTCTTGGAAAAAGATGTCTATTGAATGTGAGCAAACATTTTTTGTGTGTGGATAGTGATCTTCACAGGGCTTTGTTGCTCTGTATAGTATTTGTGTGCCTCCAAATGTGTTACTTAGTAACTGTCCACAAACAATTCTTGAACCCATTCCCACCCAGGGAACAATCTGAGATTCACTTCTGACAAGTGCCGGATTAAATCTGTTTCCAGGATGGGAAGTGAAAGGAATCAGACTAAAAATTGAAGATGGCATAGGTGAAGGGATTACTTGACAGGGGAAAATGTTTTTCAAATGTTATTACTTCTACTTGCTTTGTAATATTTCCAGAAATGTAAGCATGTAAACGTGTTCAAAGGAAAATGGAATTCTCAAAAGAAAATGAAGGGTACTCCTTGAAATACATCCTCCTTAGCTATAAGCTAACAGTCCACAAGACAACCTTTGTGAATTAAAAAGCAGCTTGCTCTGTATCCCAAAATGATGATAATAAACGAAGCACTTGGTGTTGTGAATTGAGCCAATGATTAAAGGGTATGACGCTGTTTGTCTACATGAATCGCAGCAGGGTCACAATCACAATCTTTCCAGTGGATTGCTCATACCCTGCACAATGACCATAGCTTGGAATGTTACAGGTGTTTTGGGGTGTTATATAAGTGAGCTACTATTATACTTTGAATCAAGTGTTCGTGTGCATCACAATTGTTTGTTTTTATCCATCGCAACGAGGACCGTATGATATTGTGTGTTACATATCTGAGCTTTTTTCTAGCACTGCGAGGACGACACCACTACGCCTGTTGCAGAGTTGTGCTATTTTCTAAACTACTGTTACCAAGAATGAACTTCTTTCCATCACATATAGGATTATATTACATTGTATATTACAAATTAATGTGCGTTTATTAATTACAATGTTCACTAGATGCCTTTAAGTGTTACAAGATTGTTTCCCTTGATACATCACATTACGTAGCACATCATGATGTCTGTTAGTAATATGAGACAGTAGCTATGTATAACAGAGGACAATCTCATGCACTGTTTTACAAAGATGTGCATGCTTTAACCATCACCAAGAGGGCAATATCATGCAGTGCACTAAAACTGCCTGATGGTTTACCTCTTCATTTCTAATTCATTGCAGAGAATTTGTGATGTACTTGCATACCATCATAAGGCTGCCTTAAGATACTTCATAGAAACAGATCTGTTCCTCATTAAGACTGCATTCCAGTGAGAGACTGGTCCCCTCTGGTGTCAGTAAATATGAATTGTTTATGATTAGTAGTCCGTCAAACTCATAACAGCATCACACTGCATGTTTTAACTCTGTGTGCAATTACACTGCACTCTGAAAGAAAAAAAATCACATGCATGTTTTTATGCATCAGAATGAGGACTACATCGTGGGAGGCGAATATTCATGGGACCATGTGTATAGCATGTGAGCTTTTATGTATTGCAAAAAAGGGCACATCATGACGCATGTTACAGAATTGTGTTGAGATATTGAGATTATGCTCCTATGTGCACTTTAAGGGTTAAACCGAGGACCATATTAAATTGTGTGAGACAGGTTTGAGTGCCTTTATCTGCCAGAGGAAATATGCTGCCTATTAGAGAGGTTGGTGTTTTTATCCATCACAATGAGGACCTTATCAAGATGTGTTTCACAATTGTATGTTTTTGTCCAATGCAATGAGGACCATATTTTGGGGCATTTTAGGCATGTGTGCTTCTATCACAGAGAAATATCATGTTGCATTGAGCAAGTTCATGATAATGTAGCTATCATTAAAAATACCACATTAATGTGATTTATAGTTTTTGCATATTCCTTTAACAGAAAGATGCTTTAACAATATGCTGTTTAGTTGTCATGTGTATGATCTGAGGTAACTCAGAAAACTATATTGTATTTTATCTTGGAAATTAATGCATTTTTCAATCACACTGACTGCTCTATGCAGGCCTGGTCCATAGGACATGAATTTATCACCATCACAAAAAATCCCAAGGGCTAATGTTGTGTGCCTTTATCTGCCACAGGAAATAATATGCTGCCTATTACAGAGGTTAGTGTTTTTATCCATCACAATGAGGACCGTATCAAGATGTGTGTCACAACTGTGTGTTTTTATCCAACACAATGAGGACACATTTTGGTGCATATTAGACAAGTGTGCTTCTTCTATCACAGAGTAACATAATATTGTATTGAAACAGTTCATGTTAATTTAGCCATCATTAAAAGTACCACATAAATGTGAATTAGTGTTATCACTTGTTCCTTTAACAGAAAGCATGTATAACATTATGCTGTGTATTAGTAAAATGTATGAGCTTGAGTAACAAAAAAAACTATATTGTATTGTACCTTGGAAATGCATGCACTTATACGTCACAATGACGGTTCTATACAGCCTGGTCCATAGAACATGCATCATCCATCGAACCATCCATCACAAAAAAGCACAGAGGCTAATGTGAACAAGTACATATGTACTCTTGGAAAAAGATGACTATTGAATGTGAGCAAACATTTTTTGTGTGTGGATAGTGATCTTCACAGGGCTTTGTTGCTCTGTATAGTATTTGTGTGCCTCCAAATGTGTTACTTAGTAACTGTCCACAAACAATTCTTGAACCCATTCCCACCCAGGGAACAATCTGAGATTCACTTCTGACAAGTGCCGAAAAAAGTGGGAAAATGTTTTTCAAATGTTATTACTTCTACTTGCTTTGTAATATTTTCAGAAATGTAAGCATGTAAACTTGTTCAAGGGAAAATGGAATTCTCAAAAGAAAATGAAGACTACTCCTTGAAATACATCCTCTGTAGCTATAAGCTAATAGTCCACAAGTCAACCTTTGTGAATTAAAAAGCAGCTTGCTCTGTAATCCAAAATGATGATACTAAACAAAGCACTTGGGGCCATATGTAGGTATAGAAATACCGGTCGGTAACGGCCGATTTCGGCCGTTACCGACCGGTATTTGGCTTTTGAGATGTAGGTGGGTCTGAATTTACAGAATCGGTATATTTACCGATTCGGTAAATTTACCACTTTGGTATTTTACCGAATCGGTAAATATACCGATTCTGTAAATTCATATGTAGGTGACACTCCAAAGAGTGCCACAGGCCCTTCAGAGTCGGTATTTTACCACCCTATCCTATTGGGTGGTAAAATACCGAATTCAGGTGTGCATGCACATCTGTGCATGCACACCTGTGCAATGTGACACACAGACATGCCCTTAGGGCATGTATGTGTGCCACATGTCACACATGCCTGTATTTGGGGTGCTAGAGGGTGTCAAAGTGACACCCCCTGCACCCTTGCAAGATTCGGTATTTACCGATTCTGTAAATACCGATTCGGTATTTCACATTGATTCCTATGGGCTTCAAGGCCCATAGGAATCAATGTGAAATACCGATTCGGTATTTACAGAATCGGTAAATACAGACTCTTACAGAATCGGTAATTTTTTACCTACATCTGCCTTCTTCCAATTTACCGTCTCTTAAATACCGATTCGGTATGAGTCGGTATTTAAGAGTCGTTAAATCGGAATTACCTACATCTGGCCCAAGGTGTTGTGAATTGAGTGTGCATCACAATTGTTTGTTTTTATCCATCGCAACGAGGACCGTATGATATTGTGTGTTACATATCTGAGCTTTTTCCTAGCACTGCGAGGACGATACCACTAGGCCTGTTGCAGAGTTGTGCTATTATCTAAACTACTGTTACCAAGAATGAACTTCTTTCCATCACATATAGGATTATATTACATAGTATATTACAATTTAATGTGGTTTATTAAGTACAATGATCACTAGATGCCTTGAAGTGTTACAAGATTGTTTGCCTTGATACATCACATTAAGTAGCACATCATGCTGTCTGTTAGTAATATGAGACAGTATCTATGTATAACAGAGGACAATCTCATGCACTGTTTTACAAAGATGCATGCTTTAACCATCACCAAGAGGGCAATATCATTCAGTGCACTAAAACTGCCTGATGGTTTACCTCTTCATTTGTAATTCATTGACGAGAATTTGTGATGTGCTTGCATACCATCATAAGGCTGCCTTAAGATACTTCATAGAAACAGACCTGTTCCTCATTAAGACTGCATTCCAGTGAGAGACTGGTTCCCTATGTTGTCGGTAAATATGAATTGTTTATGAATTGTAGTCCATCAAACTCATTACAGCATCACACTGCATGTTTTAACTCTGTGTGATATTACACTGCACTCTGAAAGAAAAAAATCAAGTGCATGTTTTTATCCATCAGAATGAGGACTACATCATGGTAGGTGAATATTCATGTGACCATGTGTATAGCATGTGAGCTTTTATGTATTGCAGTAAAAGGGCACATCATGGCGCATGTTACAGAATTGTGTTGAGATTTTGAGATTATGCTCCTATGTTCACTTTTTCTTTTTGTTTTTTAAACTTTATTTCCAATTTTGTAAAATACAAAAGACAAAACCCCCCACCCCCCACGCAGGCATCATTAAAAACAGTTGTATACGGATCGCCTGCATTATGGCACATCACGGAATAGGACAACATCTGAAAACAAGGAAGTACATGTAGCATATTGAGCAGCATATTACGAGACTCGTGAGGAATACAGGCCAGGTCTCATGTCATGCACCCCGCAGGCAACTCCTCAGTGGTATTCACCCCCCTCTCCCTCAGCCTATGTTCACTTTAAGGGTTAAACTGAGGACCATATTAAATTGTGTGAGACAGGTTTGAGTGCCTTTGTCTGCCAGAGGAAATATGCTGCCTATTACTATGGTTGTTTTTTTTTCTCCATCACAAGGAGGACCATATCAAGTTTTGTGTCACAATTGTGTGTTTTTATCCAACACAATGAGGACCACATTTTAGTGTATTTTAGGCTTGTGTGCTTCTTCTATCACAGATAGGACAATTAACAGGGGAACCCTACTCACTGGGAGCCTGGGTAAAGTATTCACACAAAAACAATGGCTCCTGTGGAAAATTACTCTAAAGGTATGATAACATTAATGCACAATGGCAATGTGGGTGATTAGGAAAAGATGAAAGACAAGTAAGTGGTATATACACTGGAAGAATATATTTAGATACCAGCAACAAAAAATACAGATTTTACATATATAAACAATTTACACATTTATGTACACTTATACAATTTTGAAAACAGTGAATGTGTGTCCCAAGTGAATAATTACCAGCAAAAAAACTAAACATATTACAACAAAACATAGTGAAAAAGGAGTGACATGAAGTTTCTAATATGGATTCGTTTTTTGCAAAAGAAAGAGGCGACCTATTAATTAATTTTCAAATAAATATTTAAGTTGTCCAATGATGACAACTTATTTTAAAGAACGGTCTGCTTCTTTAGGAGTTGTCGACGACGTTTCGACCTTATGTGGATAAAAGGTCTCTTCAGGACTGACTGTGTGTGGGGCACCTGCTCAACACTAGTAAGGTATGCATCCAATAATGGTGACACCGTGAAGTGAGTGAATAAAAGCAACTTACAGAGATCCCAGCCGGGACCCCTGTAGTGACTAGATGCGGTGTAATTATGAGAAGCCGATTCTCTAACGCTTCCTGGAGTTCGACCAAGGTTCAAAAATACCTCTGAGCACTTGGTAGTGCTACAGATGAAGCGATTCTTATCACGGACGATGCGGCCAAGATGCAATAGGGCTCAGAAAGTACTGTCTCTTAACTTAGACTTGAAAATTCGGACAATCCCGAAATTAATGCCGGCGTCTGCACAATGGCAGGGCGTGCCAAGCGACTATGCGGAGTCTATCACAGAGTCATACCATGTTGCATTGATCAAGTTCATGTTAATGTAGCTATCATTAAAACACTACATTAATGTGATTTAGTGTTATTGCATATTCCTTTAACAGAAAGCTCCTTTAACAGTAAGCTGCTTTAACATTATGCTGTGTTTTTGTAGGGAGCATCATCTTGGGTAGCTCAAAAAAAACTACATTGTATTTTATCTTGGAAATGTGTGTACTTATCCACTTATCCATCACAAGTATGGCTCTATACAGACCTGTTACATAGGACATGAATTTATCTCCATCACAAAAAGGCCCTAGGGCTAATGTTGTGTGCCTTTATCTGACACAGGAACTATTATGGAGCCTATTACAGAGGTAAGTGCTTTTATTCATCACAATGAGGACCGTATCAAGATGTGTGTCACAATTGTGTCTTTTATCAAACGCAGTGAGGACCACATTTTGGGCCATTCTAGACATGTGTGCTGCTTCTATCGCAGTAATATCATGTTGTACTGAACAGGTTCATGTTATTTTAGACATCGTAAAAAGTACCACATTAATGTGATTTAGTATTATCACTTATTACTTTAACAGAAAGCTCCTATAACATAATGCTGTATATTACCAATGTGTATGATCTTATGGATCTTATGGAACTAAATAAAATTACATTGTATTGTATCATAGAAATGTGGACACTTATCCATCACAATGACGGCTATATATAGGCCTGGTCAATAGAAAAGCATTTATCTCCAGTACTGAATAGCCCAAGGGCTAATATGCACAAATATACATGTACAATTTGAAAAAGACGACTATTGTATGTGAGTAAATATTTGTGTGTGTGTGGATAGTGATCTTCATGGGCTTTAGTGCTCTGCAAAGTACTTGTGTGCCTGCAAATGTGTTACTTTGTAACTGTCCACAAACATTTCTTCAGCCCATTCCCACCCAGGGAACAATCTGAGATTCACTTCTAATAAGTGCCGGAATAATGGGGTTTCAGAGTGGGAAGCGGAAGGAATCAGAATAAAAATTGGAGATGGCATAGATGTAGGGATCACTCAACAGGCAAATATGCAGAAAGGAAATATTTAACTACTTCTACTTGATTCTGAATAGTTCACATTTTTTTTTACATTTATGCTTATTCAAGGAAAAATTATGTTCTCAAAAGAAAATGAGAAATAATGAAATACTGCTACTGCAGAAGCATATTAAGAATAATCAAGAGAACCTTTGCAAATTAAAAAAACAGCATGCTCGTGTAATCCAAGCACACTAATAATCAATGACAATAAATATAGCACTTTGTATTGTGAATTGAAGAGGATCTAGAAGCCTTAAGGTATGTTGCTATTTGTATCACATCAGGGTCACAATCCCAATCATGCCAGTAGATTGCTCATATCCTGCATAATGACCTTAGTTTTGAGTGTTACAGGTTTTTTTTGTGTTATATAAGTGTGCTACTATTATTTTACTTGGGATCACATTGTAGTGTGTGTCACGAATGGTTTTTGCTATTCATCACAACGAGGACCGTGTAATGTTGTGTATTACATATCTTAGCTTTTTCCCATCACAGCAATGACCATGCCACTGGGTCTGTTGCAAAGTTGTGCTATTATCTAAACTACTGTTGCCAAGAATAAACTTCTTTCAATCACAAATAGGATTATATTACATTATATTTTTGTCACCGGGTCGTCAAGGAAGGGGTTAAGCCCCGGTAGGAATCAACGTGCGACTTGGTTCTTTTATCCCTTTTATTAGGTATGGTTTGAATATGTTTTTATTTTTCACGTCCTAGTGCATCTGTTTACACAGCTAGTAGAGGTTAGGTATGAATACTGCTTCTGTTCTTCCTCTTATGAGGCCACCAGGTCAGTCATGGACTTGTATGTCCCTCGGTAAGAAAATAAGAAAACCACCGGTGAACGTCGGGACATCGACAATATGTAGAAGTGTAGAGGGCCAGTGGGGGGACTATCACCACACTCAAAGAAGCCACCACCACCAAGTGTAGTCCGGTTAACCCATCGGTTTAGCAGAGGTGTGCCCTCTACTTACTTTGCTGCCTTCCAGCCCAGTGCCCGTGAGCAGCCCGCAGCCGGACTGTATCTTGTTCAGTCACATTCCTCCTAGAGCGTGGCAGAGCGAAGCGTGAAACGGTTGGCCTCCTGGCGACTCCTCCTCTGCAGGGGTTACCTCCCCACTTGTTGCAGGCGATGAGGTCCCATTTCTCCTCCAAGCGCTCTGGTTCACCTGGCTCTCTCCGCGTTCTTCAGGTCTCACTTCTTCCTCAGCATCCGTTCCAACATCCATTTCCGCTTTCATCAGCGGGGCTCTCTCTTCCCATTGGTAAGGGGCAGAGACGTCATCCGGACTTGCTGACCGCCTTCTTCTTGGGTGTCAGAGTCTTGTTCCTTAAAGGGACAGACCGGAGAAAAAGCCTGCACACAGAGGAAGAGTGCCTCATTCACCCTAGTCACCGGGGAGTATGGAATCTCCTCCAATAAGTCATCCTCGACCCTGTGACACAGCTACAAATTCATTTGAGTTCATCATGTGCATCAAGCACTAGATGTCTTAAGATACCTAATAGAAACAAACCTGTTCCTCATTGCATGTGCATTCCTGTGAGAGACTGGTCCCCTCTGTTGTCAATGAATATGAATTACATCACAGTGCGTGTTTTAACTCTGCGCTATAACACCTCACTCTGAAAACAACATCTCACACATATTGTCATCCATCACAATGAAGACTGCATCGTGTTATGCAATTCATGTGACCATGTGTATAGCATGTGAGCTTTTATCCATTGCAAAAAGGAGCACATCATGACGCATGTTACAGTTTTGTGTTGATATTTTAAACGTGTAATACACACTGCCACGACTTTATATGTTTCAAGCATATGAACGTTTGTTCTGGACACTGAAAACCATTTCATACTGTGTGTCACAAGATTGTGCTCTCTGGTGCTTTACAATAGCTCCTATTTAAATGTGACCTATGTTCCGATAGGCAGTGGTGTAACTAAGAACCATATTAAATTCTGTACAACAGGTTTGTGTGCCTTTATCTATCACAAGAAATATTATGCTGCCTATTACAGAGATTGGTGTTTTTCCCATCACAATGAGGATTGTATAAAGATGTATGTCACAATTGTGTGTTTTTATCCAACACAATGAGGACCACATTTTGGTGCATTTTGGACATGTGTGCTTCTTCTATCACAGAGTCACATCAATCAATCAATCAATCAATCATTTGTAATGCGTACTACATACCTGTGAGGGTCTGAAGGCGCTGGGGGGGCGCTACTGATCGAACAGCCAGGTCTTAAGTACCCTCCTGAAGGTCAGCAGGTCTTGGGTCTGTCGTAGGTTCGGTGGGAGGGTATTCCATGTCTTGGCGGCGAGGTGGGAGAAGGATCTCTCAACGGTGGTTGTTCTTTGGATGCGCGGGATGATGGCGAGTGAGAGGTCGGCTGAGCGGAGCTGGTGGTTAAGGTAGCAGAAGGAGAGCCGTCTGTTGAGGTAGGCTGGGCCGGTCTTGTGGAGTGCCTTGTGTGCGTGGATGAGGAGCTTGAAGGATATCCTCTTGTTGACGGGGAGCCAGTGCAGGTTTCTCAGGTGGGGAGTGATGTGACCGTTGCGTGGTACGTCAAGGATCAGTTGTGCCGAGGCATTTTGGATACGTTGTAGTCGTTTGATGAGCTTGGTATGGGCTCCCATGTAGAGGGCGTTTCCGTAATCGAGTCTGCTGCTGACGAGGGCCTGGGTGACTGTCTTTCTTGCATCTGTCGGGATCCATCCGTAGATCTTGCGGAGCATGCAGAGGGTGTTGAAGCAGGAGGAGGAGCCGGCGTTGACTTGCTTGGTCATTGACAGCGTTGAGTGGTGGATGATTCCCAGCTTGCGTGCGTGGTCCGTGGGTGTCGGGGCTACCCCCAGTGCCGTCAACCACCAGGAGTCGTCCCAGCTGAAGGGTTGGAGCTGAGGATGAGGACCTCCGTCTTGTCCGAGTTCAGCTTCAGACGGCTGGTCTTCATCCAGTCGGCGACGGCCTTCATTCCTTCGTGGAGGTTGGCTTTGGCGGTGATGGGGTCCTTGGTGAGGGAGAGGATCAGCTGAGTGTCGTCGGCGTAGGAGATTATGTTGAGGTCGTGCTGTCGGGCTACGTGTGCGAGCGGAACCATGTAAATGTTGAACAGCGTCGGGCTGAGGGAGGATCCCTGGGGTACACCGCAGATGATCTCGGAGGCTTTGGAATGGAATGGGGGGAGGCGGACGCTCTGGGTTCTGCAGGAGAGGAAGGAGGTGATCCAATCCAGAGCCTTGTCTCGGATCCCTGCGGCGTGGAGGCGTGCGCGTAGTGTGCGATGGCAGACGGTGTCGAAGGCGGCAGAAAGGTCTAGGAGAATGAGTGCTGTGGTCTCGCCATTGTCCAGCAGGGTCCTGATGTCGTCGGTGGCGGCGATGAGGGCAGTCTCTGTGCTGTGGTTGCTGCGGAACCATCACTGGGAAGGGTCCGGATTCTGTTTTCTTCGAGGTATCGGGTTAGCTGCCTGTTGACGGCTTTCTCGATGACCTTGGCTGGGAAGGGGAGCAGAGAGATGGGCCGGAAGTTCTTGAGGTCTCTTGGGTCTGCCTTAGGTTTTTAGGTCTCGCCTGCCAATGCGCTTGCGCATTGCTGGCGAGAATTATAGTAAGTGGAAAAGAAAAGTCTACCAAAACGGCTGCGGATCCCATACAGTTCATGTGAGACAGGCGCGTGCACGTCAGCCACATAACACACCACCATTTGTCTGTGCCTCGGCATCAGACATCAAAGGCTGCCGCTCCCCCTCCCCCCCTCGTGCACATCGCGCACCACCATTTGTCTGTGCCTAGGCATCAGACTTCAGAGCATCAGAGCTTGTTATCTCATTCCCTTCCGCACATACTCTTAAATACGTTTCCACTTAAATCTTTGCCTACCCATATCAATTCAGCTCTTTAAGGCTCTCAACATCTGTCACAAGGCTTCCTCCTACACTCACCATTAGGAATCACTACCTTCCTTTTATTTATTCATTTTATGCGTTTTTATATAGCGCTGACCCATTTGCTGCCATTAGTCAATGCCCTCCTCCTCCCCTTCACCTCTTAACTCGCCAGCCACTGGGAGTTGGGATGGGAACAGCGTGACAGCGCTTCTCTTTGTCGGCAAAGCCAACCGTTTACCTTTAATGTGCTATTATTGCATGCACTCATTATTTCTGCATGTTTGTCTGTATATACGCTAGGACACGTAATGCCATACCTGCTTTTTTCTTATTAATAAGGCGGACGAAAGGTACGGACCGTGCAAATCAGCTCATACGAACGTAAAGTGTTTAAAACAAGCGCAAACAGCTTGAAAGGGACGAGCAGCATCCCTATTCATGCAGTAGTTACAAGCAGTGCAAATCTACTCGTACGCACATAACATGGAAAGCATCCAGCGTAACTCGCTTCAAATGATGGAGCAGGGAAGCCCAATGGCTCAAAATCTACCTCAGCGCGTTAAGAGCTCACTACTGAAATCAGTGTGCAACCTGCACGTCTTGGGTTCATATATATCCTCCCTACTCTTGCTCTGCCTTTCATCTCCCTCAAGCCTATAAAAGAAGTACCATTATTTTGGGCAACAGTGACCGCTACTACTAGTAGTGTTATGAGAGCAAGCACTACACGTATTATTATTATTAATGATTAGGTGTGCAAACTGAACACGGGACGTATTACACACTTGTCAGTTTTCCTTATCTTGATTTAAATATAAATTGACGCCAGTGATACGTGCTATTTTTATCACTTTTATAAGGATGTCTGCTTCAATCCTTTGAATACCCCGCCCCCCCCCCCCATGACCCACTGTTAGCAAACTTCTTAGTGTGTCATTGACCCCCAGGGCCCAATGTTAGCACCCTTCTTAGTGTCACATTGACCCACAGTATGAGATTTTTTCCCTTGTGTCTGCTCCATAACCTTTGAATGCCCCCCCACCCCCTGACTCACTGTTATCACCCTTTTTAGTGTCAAATTGACACCCAGGGGCACAGCTCTCTACACCCCTCTCTCTACACCCCTCTGTCTACACCCTCTCTCTTTACACCCCTCTCTCTCTCTACACCCCTCTCTCTCTCTCTACACCCCTCTCTCTCTCTCTACACCCTCTCTCTCTACACCCCTCTCTCTCTACACCCCTCTCTCTCTCTACACCCCTCTCTCTCTACACCCCCTCTCTCTCTGCTCGCCTCTCTCTGCCCCCTCTCTCTACACCCCTTTCTCTCTATACCCCTTTCTCTCTACACCCCTTTCTCTCTTCCCCCCTCCCTCCTTACACCCCTCTCTCTCTACACCCCCCTATCTCTACACCACTCTCTCTCTATACCCTCTTTCTACACCCCTCTCTCTCTACACCCCTCTCTCTACACCCCCTCTCTACACCCCTCTCTCTCTGCACCCCTCTCTCTACACCCCTCTCTCTACACCCCTTTCTCTACAGCCCTCTCTCTGCACCCCACTCTCTCTGCACCACACTCTCTCTGCACCACACTCTCTCTGCACCCACTCTCTCTGCACCCCACTCTCTCTGCACCCTACTCTCTCTGCACCCCACTCTCTCTACACCCCTCTCTCTATACCCCACTCTCTCTACACCCCTCTCTCTCTACACCCCTCTCTCTCTCTACACCCCTATCTCTACACCCCTCTCTATCTCTACACCTCTCTCTCTACAC
This sequence comes from Lissotriton helveticus, assembly GCF_964261635.1. Classification (NCBI taxonomy): domain Eukaryota; kingdom Metazoa; phylum Chordata; class Amphibia; order Caudata; family Salamandridae; genus Lissotriton; species Lissotriton helveticus. Next base: position 1,823,865,062 of record NC_136063.1, read on the forward strand.
ACCCCTCTCTCTATCAACCTCACTCTATCTATCTATCTATCTATCTATCTATCTATCTATCTATCTGCCTCACTCTATCGCCCTCACTCTATCTATCTATCTATCTCTCTCTCTCACTCTATCGCCCTCACTCTATCTATCACCCTCACTCTATCTATCACCCTCACTCTATCTATTGCCCTCACTATCGATCTGTTGCCCTCACTCTATCTGTCTATCGCCTTCACTCTATCTATCTTTCGCCCTCACTCTATCTATCTATCTATCTATCTATCTATCTATCTATCTATCTATCTATCTATCTATCTATCTATCGTACTCACTCTATCTATCTATCGCCCTCACTCTATCTATCTATCTATCTCTCTCTCTCACTCTATCGCCCTCACTCTATCTATCACCCTCACTCTATCTATCACCCTCACTCTATCTATTGCCCTCACTATCGATCTGTTGCCCTCACTCTATCTGTCTATCGCCTTCACTCTATCTATCTTTCGCCCTCACTCTATCTATCTATCTATCTATCTATCTATCTATCTATCTATCTATCTATCTATCTATCGTACTCACTCTATCTATCTATCGCCCTCACTCTATATATCGCCCTCACTCTATCTATCTATCTATCTATCTATCTATCTATCTATCTATCTATCTATCTATCTATCTATCGCCCTCACTCTATCTATCTATCTATTTATCACCCTCACTCTCTCTATCGCCCTCACTCTATCTATCGCCCTCTATCTATCTATCACCCTCACTCTATCTATCTATCGACCTCACTCTATCTATCAACCTCACTCTATCCATTGTCCAGTTCGCGCAATATAAAACTTTATAAATAAATAAAATATCTATCTATCGCCCTCCCTCTATCTATCTGTCTATCGCCCTCACTCTATCTATCGCCCTCCCTCACTCTATCTATCGCCCTCCCTCTATCTATCTATCGCCCTCCCTCTATCTATCTATCTATCGCCCTCCCACTATCACCCTCCCTGCTTCTATCTATTGCCCTCCCTCCCTTTATCTATTGCCCTCCCTCTATCTATCTATCGCACTCACTCTATCTATCGCATCACCACCGCATCACTCAGCACCCCCCTGATGCATCATCACTCAGGGATACCGCAACATCACTATGCGCTAACACAGCATCAATCTGTGCAACCATTCAACAACAACTGGTTCAAATATGTTCTCTCCATGTTTCAAGCTTTATTACAAATGTTACAAATGTCACAAACATATTCTTCACAAGTTATTTACACAAGTTTAAGCTATTGCCATTATAAATTACAATAACTTTTATTTAAGTATTAATTATTTAAAAAAAAAAATGCCTTTGTTATTTGTAATTTCAATACATCTAAGTCACGTAAATACAGCACATATTGCATTACAAATGCTATAGGTGTCACATTTGCGAAAGCTAAAACTATTGGCATTGTAAATGACAAAGCTATTAATTTAGCTATTTTCAAAACCAACACATAAATACAAAATTTGTCATTTACAATACCAATAGCTCAAACTTTCCTAATGCGAGACCTATTGCATTGCAAATGCTTGTTTGATTAGGTCGTTGTTCTCGGCGTGCTTCCAGATCTCTGGGAAGGTAGCGGTCTCGAGGGAGAGATTGATGACGTTGCGCAGGTGGGGTGCGATGAAGCTGCTTGCTCTGTTGAAGGCGTGATGCGGGAATGGGTCTGACGGAGAGCCTGAGTGGATTGTGTGCATGGTCTTGATGGTGTCATCGATGCTCACGTCATGTTGTATTGAAAAAGTTCATGTTAATTTATCCATCATTAAGAGTACCATATTATCATTATTCCTTTAACACTAAGTGCCTTTCAGATTAAGCACTATATTACAAATGTGTAACTCAAAGAGAACTACATTGCATTTTATCTTGGAAATATGTGTACCTATCCATCACAAATATGGCTATGTAATGGCCTGGTCTATATGGCATACATTTATCTCAATTCCAAGAAAGACAAAGTGCTAATGCGCACAAAGTACATGTGTACACTTGGAAAAAGATTAAAAAACTTACAGATATCTATGTGAATAAATATTTTTATGTGGGTATGTAGAGAAATTTTAAGGGCTTTATTGCCTTACAAAGTTTACGTGTGCCTGCAAACTTGTGAGTTTGTAACTGTCCACAAACACTTTCTCTGCCGATCACCACTCGGGGAACAATTTAAGATACACTTCTAACAAGAGGTGGAATAAATTTTATTTCCAGAGTGGGAATAGGAAGGAATTTCGGAGATGGCATAGATGAGATTACTCAACAGTGAAACATGTTTTTCAAATGTTACTTCTTCCACTTGCTTCACAATATTTCCAAACATTTAAACATGTTCAAGGAAAAATGGGATTCTCAAAAGAAAATGAAGAGTAAGGAAACCCTAGTGCTACTGTGCATAAAGTATATGTGTAGACTTAGAAAAGATTGACTAGCATGTAGATTTCTATGTGAGTACATTTACTGGACTTTAGAGCCCACGCTGCTTTGCCTGATTACCGCGCCAAGAGGCGCCGCCGCCATTCTCTCGCACCCGGAGGTGCATAAAGGTGCTCGCGGCTCCCGCTTCGCAGGAACCGCTTTACTGGACTTCAGAGCCCACACTGCTTTGCCTGATTACCCCGCCAGGAGGCGCCGCCGCCATTCTCTCGCGCCGGAGGCGCATAAAGGTGCTTGCGGCTCCCTCTTAGCGGGCGCGGGCCAGGCCAAGGGCGGGCCTGTTTGAGCCCGTTAGAGACCGGATGAGGCCAGGCTCACTCACAAAAGCCAGTCATAATCAGAAGGTCATTTCAATTTGAGATACGGTTGGTCTAGGGAAAAGTGTTATTAATTGGGAAGGTGGAATTTATTAACTTGTTTTTTTGACCTCCCATCATTTCAGAAGCTTAGTGAGGATGAATTGGCGTGAGGGCAAGGGAAGATCTGCACAGCCCTCTGGCAGCGTGGTGGGGACTTTGGATCAGTTTTTAATTAGAGCAATCTCTGTCCTTGCTCAGGAGATAGCACTGACAGAGCGTCGTGAGTCTCTTGATCTACAAACAGCTAAACGATCCTCTCTGGGCGCCCTGGCTTGTGCTCGTACCCCTGATTGCTCCTTGGTTGCAGTTCCTGATTCTCCCGTCATTGTAAGTGACCCTGGATTGTCTCAAAATGAACCATCGGAAAAACAAGGCGGACAGGGAACACATAATATTACGCCATCTGTTGAACTGGTTGAGACGGTTACTGTAAATACCCGAAGCAGTCCACCCCCAAGTATTGCTACAAGATCTGGACCTCATGGTAAAACTAACTCCTCTGCCGTACCCTCAGACTCTTCACAAAAGAGGAAGCGGGGAGGGGGCCCACAGAGACAAACTGGCAAAAATTAAAAAGATTAATAAAAATGAAGAAACTGTAGCATCGCCATCTCTAACAACGGTGTTTTCACAGCCAAGTTTGCCACCGGACTCGACTTTAGATCTTCGAGGCGATTCCCCTGACAAAGTCAATGATGTTATGTGGTCCAAATTGGGTAATTTAATTGCATCATCTCTGTCTCCAATAATGCATAGGCTCTCTAAAATTGAGGAAGGATTAACCGATTTTGAACTGAAGGTTATGAATAACCTTTCTAACCTAGAGGGTTTTTTAGCCTCTAGAAATAGGTTAATGGTTAATACATCTAATGAGCTAAGCAACGTGGTACTTGGGAACTCCATTCCTCCTAAATCCCTCGTAGCGAGGCAAATACCCTCAACATCGTCGGTACCTGGGATGAATGAGGATGTTGTGGGTAATCATGATGTTGGTTTAGTGCATGTGGGTGTTAAAAGGGTTGAGCAAGGGGTTAATCTTAGTGGCCCTACTCAGGCTAGCTTTTGTAGTCAGGAAGGGGAGGAAAGTGGTCCATGTGTGGGGACTGTGGGTGATGAAGCACCAAGCTTGATATCGGGGCCTCAGCGTCGAAAACCGCAGCAGACGTTTGAGGGTGTGGATAATAGTCTAGCCTTGGAGGGCTCTCAGGTCTTGCATCTTCCTCCAGCTGCTGCCCCTTTGGCAGTGATCTTGCGGAATATCCCAGTTTCACAGGAAGGACAGTTAGAAACTACAGATCAGCTGATGGCCAAAACTATGTACTGGCTCACAACTAAATTGGAGCATGTCGGGGTTTGGGATTAGAACATCTGTAATCAGATGATCATGGCTAGATGTTATGCTTGGATAGGACATTCTAGGAAGGACTTGAGAGGGGACTGCATAGTTGCCAACTTTAATAACGAGCAGGTTGTGAGATTTCTGCTGGACCGTATAGGGAGTATTAATTTAGAGGATCATTTCAGTAAGATCTCTCTTTTGCCATTAGGGCTTTTTTATAGACGCCATTTTATTTGGAAAGGGTGGACAACCGGATTTACCGGAGAGCACTGTAGGGTCCTACCAAGAGACCACCCTTTCTAAATCTAGTTAACAGATTTGCCACATTGTCCGGTCTAGATGGTTGTGATTGACTACAACCTCTAAGTCCCCCACTGTTGGAGAACATCATTGATCGGTCTCCCTCTTCTCCTGCGATTAACTTGCCTACCCAGCTAGATACATTAAACTATGCAGGGAGGAGTATGAGTCAGATAACTAAAGCTAGGGAGGCTAGCACTGATAGTTGCAAGAAAGGGTCTGTCACAGAAGTTGAGACGGATCCTTCTAGCTATCCTCAGAACGAATGTCTCCATATAATGACATAGAATGTTGATGGGGCTAGGCATAAACTGCAGGATGTAAATTGGCTTACAAGCATCCAACTCTGCGATGTGGTTTTATTACAAGAGACTTGGCTCACAGATAATTTCATCGTAAACGGGTTTAAGACGATTTCAACAAATGCTATCCCCTCAAAGGCAGGTAGGGCTATAAAAGGAGCGGACGTGAGGATAGGGGTAATATTTACACCTTTGAAGGAGTAAGATCATCCTCATGTATTGATCACTTTATCACCTCAATAAGCCTTCGGTCCCTAATAGCTGAATTTTTTGTCTCCCCAAGTTTATTGAATGATCATCATCCTGTGCTGATAACCTTAAAATCCCCCTTTTTAAAACAACCGGAAGCAAGTACCCATGCTATGGATATAAAGACACATAGCATATTGTTTGTAACTATTTCTTTAAATCCTGTGACAATCGCACCTTGGTCTCTACACGGCAGTGATGCTGCCTTCCACGCTTCTTCTGGAAGGTGCTTTTGGAATCCTTCAGCCATTAATGGGGTGCAGGATTTTCTATCCGACACCCTATTAGTTCTAAATGAGTGGCGTGGGAATGAAATAGTCTACTTTGCAGAATTTGTGCGAAAGATCACTTCTTATGCTAAAAAAACTCCCAGACCCAGAAATGGAGTAGTGGTCCCTAGCATATTGCGTAGCCTGAACAAGGAAGTAAACAAATTAGTCCGTGAACAATATCTAGACAGAGTCTTGGAACGCGGAAAAGAAATTTCCAGGCTAAAAAGAAAGAGAAGTAGACTCCAGGTAAAAATAAAAAAGGAACGGGAGGATAATGTATGGATTAGTTTGAGGGAATCTGTTGTTCATGGCAGGATCAGAGAATTTTGGGCAATAGTCGGTAAGGGGTGCGGTTCTAGAGTAAGCCCATCTCCTATCCCTATAGCGGAAGAGGTATGGACTACCTATATTCGGGATCTTTATGCAGGGAACGGGAGTTTAAATGATGATATTGCCATCGGTGCTATTATTAGTAAGGATACTGACATCGGCGCCACTCCTGTGGGTCTTATTAATTACCCCGCAGAAAAAGAAATTGAGATGGCTATAAAAAACATGCGTGTCTCAGGGGCAATGGGCCCTGATGAACTCCCCATGACGGTCCTGAAATCGGATCCTGCAAGGTGGAGTAAAATCCTGTACCCTCTGTACAAAGCCTGTTTTTTGTCTAAAACGGTACCTGCCTCTTGGAGGGGAAGTATCTTGGTCCCTATTTTTAAGAAGGGAATTAGGGATAGTCCTAGTAACTATCGTCTGATTGCTCTCCTCGACTCCATCGGAAAGGTCTTTGCGAAATGTCTTCTAAAATCCCTCTCCGTTTGGGTTGAGGAGAATAATATCTTGCCATTAGAACAGACTGGTTTCCGTAGGAACCACGGTACGTTAGATAACCTCACCGCTCTTCATGTGGTCACAGATAAGTATGTCCAGGTGAGAGGAGGGGTTGTGCATGCCGCCTTTATTGATTTCTCCACAGCGTTCGACAAAGTTGATCGTGGAACGCTGTGGAGAAAATTGGCGGCGCTTGGGCTCCCACTCTATCTGTTGGAGCTGGTGAGGGCTTTACATACTGAGACCTGGTGTAGGGTCCTGTTGGGGGGCGAAAGGGGGCTATCTGATACAATTTCAACTTCGAATGGCCTTAAACAAGGCTGTTTATTGGCTCCCCTTTTGTTCTCCCTATACACGGCAGACCTACCCGCCGCCTTGGCTGCCAGAGAGGGCATTGCCCCGGTGGTGGGGGGGTCCCCGATTTCCTGCCTGATGTATGCCGATGATGTCCTCATCCTTGACTTAACTCCTAAAGGACTAGCAAATCGGCTACATGCTCTTCACACTTTTGCGGTAGCTCATTGCATGAAGATCAATATTACTAAAAGTAAAGTCATGTGTATAGCTGGCAAGAAGAGGTGCCGATCCGTAGATTATGGTTGGTTTATTGGGGATCAAAAACTAGAGGTGGTAAAGTCCTATACTTTTTTAGGGAAAATCGTTACGGCTAACCTGAGTGAGAAGCTCCATATAGAGCATTGCTCACGCAAAGCCATTGCCCATGGCAAAGGTTTAACTTCCCTATACCATGCAACGGGGAAACGGCACTTTCCGAGTCTATTGGAAGTGTATAGATCTAAAATCCCCGCAACAATACTGTATGGTATCGAACTTATCGAGGTGAAAAACTGGGACTTTTGCCATAAGATTGAGGGGAAACTCTTAAGATCTCTCACTTCCCTAAATACTGCGTGCTCTCTGGCAGCCTGTAGGCTCGACTTTGGTCTTAGGAGTAGTTGGGTCCAGGGATTATGTGCCCTTGTAAGATGGGTGGCTTGCCTTGCGAGAGCAGAAGTAGGGACAATGAGAGCTCTCCTCAGAAATGAATTGTTGGGTAATTTTAATGAGTTTTCTCAACTTGTTTGTAATTTTAGAAAAGCTGTAACCCTATTAAAATTAGATGAAACTGCTCTTTTTCTGTACTCTCCTTTACAGTTAAAATTGGTTTTGAAAGCAGCTTCATGGGACCTATGTTTCCAATCTGATAAAAAATTCATTTGTGAAAAAAAGAATGTAGATCTTCTCCTTGATTCTTATCAGATAATACTACCACAACCCTATGTTTTATGGACCCTACCGCATGGTATACGTAGATTTTGGTTTCTTCTACGCTATGATTTATTACCTCTTAATCGATTGTTATCTAAATGGTTTGGCTCCTCTCCTCTGTGCAATTTATGTAAAATGAATATCCAGGACTGTATGCATGTGTTACTGATTTGCCCTGCGCTTCGTAAATTGCGCTCTAGATGGGTAAAAGCTATCTGTCTTCGCCTTGGCATTGTCACTCTGAATGGCTTTCTTTCTGCACTTTATTGCCCTCCTAATGGAATGTTCTGCTCTTATATTTTTAACTTTTTTAAAGGTTTCCTAGCTATTTATTAATATGTTCCTGGAGATGTTTTGACGTTCCGACTTTTTGTAGTTTTGTTTCACATGTCAGTATTGTATTTAACCGAGGTTTCTTAAATGGCATATGTTTTGTTTTCTCTTTTGTAATGTATTTGCTTTGTGTTGAATTCTGTACATTCTTATGTGGCCCTCTTCTGAGAGCCAAAACATAATAAATAAAATTGAAAAATTATAAAGACACAGGGCGAGAATGGGATCTCAATCAAATGGGCTGCCGTTGACCCAGAAGCTTTTACAAATAGGATCCTATTAAAAATTAATGATCATGTTTTAACCTGCCCTGATAATTCCTCAAATAGTATGGACATAGTTAAGGCTTTTTAAAGTATTTCTACTGCAATTTCTGATAATTTGCGAAAGAATCCTAAAACAGATGTTTCGCATTCCCCAAGATGGTTTGATAATCAATGCTCTAGATTAAATAGAGATTTAAAGTCTGCAATAAAAACATCTGGCGTAATATGGAGGAGGACAGTATCCTACGGAAGTCATATAAAGAAGCCCTTACCCGAAGAAACTCGGAGATTAGGGATAATGATTGGGAGAATCTGATCAAAGCTGCCGATCTTAAAGATTCGGCCCTTTTTTGGAAAACATTGGATCAACCTTTCTTTAAAGATGTCCAATCAGTAAAAATTGATATGGTAGTGACCCCAGCGGATTGGTTAATCCACTTTGAAGCAATTTTTTATGAAACTGATCAGGGTTTTTTAAATAAAGAGGATAAATCCGTCATAATCTTAAAAAACACCAAAATAGGGAGTATCAGTCAAGATGAAATTGTAACAGCCCTTAAGAATAGCGCTAGTGGCAAAGCGGCTGGCCCCGACGGAGTCCCAATTGATATATTTAAATCTAATATGGATTTTTGGGTACCCGTTGTGTACACATTTTTTAATGCAACAATTGATGGGGTGGTACCTGCCACTTGGGCAGAGAGTCTGATAGTCCCCATTTTCAAAAAGTGGAATAGGAGTAGTGCCAATTGCTATTGCCCAATACCTTTGCTTGACTCTACTTCTAAAGTAATGGCAAGAATGCTGTTGACCAGCCTAGAGCAATGGGTAGAAGAAAAGAACATCTTATCTGTAGCTCAGTATGGCTTCAGACGAGGTGTTGGGGAGGTCGAACAGTTTCTGAACTTAGAACTAATAGGGGAACTTTACCTGTTGCTTGTACTTGCTCCTGAGGGCCGGGCATTGCTCTGCTTCATCATCTTGGCCGGGCTTGGCTGCGCCGAGCCCCGCATTCCTGTGGCAGCACCTGTGGGCCGGGCTTTGCTCCGCTTACTCCTCCGGCCGGGCTTGGCACCGCCGGGCCCCTTCCACTCCTGTGACTACATCTCCCAGCAGCCCCACTAGCGGCCAGGGCGCTGCGGACGTCACCCGGAAGCGCCAGGAAGCACATAAAGGCTCACTTGGTGCTGAGTCCGGGGGGAACTTTACCTGCTGCTTGTACTCGCTCCTGAGGGCCTGGCATTGCTCTGCTTCATCATCTTGGCCGGGCTTGGCTCCGCCGAGCCCCGCATTCCTGTGGCAGCACCTGTGGGCCGGGCTTTGCTCCGCTCGCTCCTCCGGCCGGGCTTGGCTCCGCCGGGCCCCCTCCACTCCTGTGACTACACCTCCCAGCAGCCCCACTAGCGGCCAGGACGCCGGGGACATCACACGGAAGCACCAGGAGGAGCATGAAGGCTCCCTTGGTGCTGAGTCCGGGGGGAACTTTACCTGTTGCTTGAACTCACTCCTGAGGCCCGGGCATTGCTCTGCTTCATCATCTTGGCTGGGCTTGGCCCCGCCGAGCCCCGCATTCCTGTGGCAGCACTTGTGGGCCGGGCTTTGCTCCACTCGCTCCTCCGGCCGTGCTTGGCTCCGCCGGGCCCCTTCCACTCCTGTGACTACACCTCCCAGCAGCCCCACTAGCGGCCAGGACGCCGTGGACATCACACGGAAGCGCCAGGACGCGCATAAAGACTCCCTTGGTGCTTAGTCCGGGGGAACTTTACCTGTTGCTTGTACTCGCTCCTGAGGGCCGGGCATTGCCCTGCTTCATCATCTTGGCCGGGCTTGGCTCCGCCGAGCCCCGCATTCCTGTAGCAGCACCTGTGGGTCGGGCTTTACTCCGCTCGCTCCTCCGGCCAGGCTTGGCTCCGCCGGGCCCCTTCCACTCCTGTGACTACACCTCCCAGCAGCCCCACTAGAGGCCAGGACGCCGCAGACATCACACGGAAGCACCAGGAGGCGCATAAAGGATCCCTTGGAACCTCGTCCCGCGGGACGCGCACAGGAGCGCGCCGGGAGAAGACCGGGACAAGGGTGGGGCCGTCTGCAGCCGTCCTAGGCAGATCGAGGCAGGGCAGGGCCCCGCCCCTCACATGTGAGAACTTGAACCACCCATATCAAAAAGAAAAAGGTACTGTGCTCATTCGTCAAGTTGACTGTTCCCTGATACACAAGATGGTGTTGGGCCACCTTCGAGTTGTTGGATATTATCCCATTTACCAGGGAAAGTTGTAGCTGGCAATGGGTAAAAGGAAGGTAATGGAGGGGGGGGGAGCCCTTGCCATTACAACAAAAAAAAGGAAGAAGTCAAAAAGTCGCTACATGCTGCCGCTAATGGTGTTATGTCAAGCATCAAATCTATTGTTGAAGATTGTGAGGACATTCTATTGACGGCTCCTACCTTAAGTAATGTGGAAAATCCTGATCCCCTGGTCGACGGTTTACTGCAGATAAAGAGCAAAGTGATCCTAGCTATTTTTTCTAAAAGATCAAAATCCAAGTGCTCAGTAGATGATATGCATTCTAACCCTGCTAGCCCCATTGAGGTAAATGTTACAGAGGCATTAAGAGGGGCAAACATGAGTGCTAATGCCGAACTTCCAGCTATATCAACTGGGAATATAGACAGGTCCTCGCAGGTGATTGCATGTGAAATGGGCATCACTTGTACTAATCGCTTTTCAGTGTTGGAATGGGAATCAAGGGAATTAAGCGAGGTCTTATCACAAGGGCTGGGGGGGACTGTGGAGGCTGTGAATAGTCCAGGTGAATGCTCCAGATGTTTGAATTTTAATAATTTAATCATGATGAAAATGGAAAGCCTGGTAAGGGATATATATCTATTATTAAGAAATTCATGATGGACTTTACAAAACGGGAGGAACTACACATAACAAACACTCCACACCCAGTGTTAGTGTCCAACCCGGTAAAAGGAAGCCCCTATCTTGCGATCGGCCCCACCAAACCAAACAGCAGGAGCGGCCCTATCTAAACCCAATACACAAACAACCCCATTATGTGTCTCCAAAACTGTAGTAGAGTTACGACCCAAAATCCCAGCTCATAACCCCCTAGCTAAAATACCCGCGAGGCAAAACACCTCGGGCTCATATGCCGAAGTAGCAAAATTGAGGGGGTCAATATCACAATGCAGGGTCCTGCAGGGGGATAATAAATATTATAGTGACATGGCTGAAACAACTAATTGGAGTAACAAACAGATAAACACACCATACAGATCCCCTTGTGGTATTGTCTACATGACCGGGGTCACCAAGCTTGGAGCTGCTAACACTTATGAGAACAGTGAATTCATACGCAATAAAGCCATTGCGCAGATCAGTCATTATGGAGGATATGTTTAATGTTAAAAGAATTTCCTTGCCTAGTTCATCAACAGACTGTATTGAGATATAGTTTGGTAACACAGCAATTGCAGAGAACCTAGTAGCCCTACAGTATAGGACATGCCCCCCTAGGAATTGTAACATACAAATCAGACACGCACCTCTATGGTCTAAATCTAGGCCCGAGGACGCATCGGGTCTAAACAACATAGACTGACCATTAAAGGATAACTATCTGAATACTGTAACACAAACACACAATATGTGGAAGCCCGAACGTCAGACCAATTTCACCACAAGCCTTATAGATAGGCTATAAAGATTAATGATGAGGTTGTTCCTCGGGGGGAAGAAAGGTCTAATGAAGTGGTCAACGCTCAATATCCCCTAACAACAGCAGTTGGAAGACTAGCTTCAGAAGTAGTTCACACAGAGAGGGTTACAAACACAAACATGATTAAATTGCTTTCCTGGAACATAGCTGGGCGTCATAAAAATATGGCAAATCCAGAATGGAAAGAATTCATAGATACGTTTGACATCTGTATGTTCCAGGAAACATGGAGCATGTCTCCCCTATATAAATGCGGATATTCCACCCACTTTATTCCGGCAATTAGTTCAGGGAGAGGTCGCCCATCGGGAGGACTGCACGTATGGTTTAGTGTGGCTTTGAATTGGGCACTTACTGCGCATACTTTACAGTCGCAGGACATACTATCCACTAAGGGCTCCCATATTGGAAGCTCGATGGAGCTGTTTAATGTTTATGCTATAGGTTCCCCAGGAGGTCAAACTTCACCCACTATAGCCTTACTCGAGGTGGCGCTAGCAGGTATCCCCCCATTGCCTAGCATTATTGTAGGGGGAGATTTTAACTATACATATGAACCCTTAAGTAAAGAAGATCTCCTGGGACTTAACGAAGAGGATTCTAGACAGTCCATCCCGCCTCTAACCATAGCGCCAATCAGAAAATGGACGCCAAGAGCGATCCAAATAAATTCCCTAACACTAGAATATAACCTACGTACCCTGAACGGTAGGACAACCTCAGACCCAAATGGTATGATGACCTATAACAGATTTAGTTGTCCATCCCGTATTGATTACATTCTGCTCGATACCGGTTCCTGGAACAGACTAGTTGACATGGAAGTCAGACAGTCACAGGATAGCAATCATAATCCACTTTGCATGGAAATAAGATGGGGTAATGAGAGGGAAGCATTAAATGGCCCACTTATGATCACAAAAGAAGTAGTTCCATCTAATTGCAAACGCAGATTAAAGTGGAACAGGGTGATGTGCCAAGAAGATATTTTGATCCGTATTAAAGAACTAGTAGAGGCAGAAACTAGGGAACTCCTATCCCATACCTCCGCCCAGTCAACCGAACAAAGTCGGAATTTTATAGACTCCTACAAGAGTCTAATAGAGAAAATTGGTTAATTCTTCACTATAAGAGATACTAGTGGACCAAGGAAGAAGAATCCACCAAAAAGTGGCACCCTATGGTATACAACAGGTTGTAGGGAAAAGAGAAGGGCTATAGCAAACGCCATTAGGAGAAAGGACGCTATAGCAGTTAGGACGGCTAGAAGGGAATATAGCGATTGCATTAAAAGTGCAAAGAAGGACTGGGAGGAAGAATATTGGCAACAACTTAAGATCGCTGCCAGTTCGAAGAACTCTACCCTGTTTTGGAACTTGATAAACAAACTTGACAGGAGGGGAGTAGAGCCCCTCCCTAACCATATAACTGAGCAACAATGGCATTCCCATTTTTCAAATCTGTATTGTGGCGAAGATGATTTAGTTCAATTATGGAGGGTACAAAATGACTTTATTAATGAGGAACTTACACCTGTAGAACAATTTGTAGACCGAGAAGTTTCTGATGCTATCAGGAGCATAACCCCCCTCTAAAGCGGCAGGCCCGGATGGGTTACCGGGCGATCTATACATACATGACCCTAAGCTGTGGTCTGATTTTATTGCTCCTCTAATGAATAGAATCCTTCATGGATCCTTCATGGTCCCTGACTCGTGGAGGGGCACTGAAGTTGTTACTATCCATAAGAAAGGCGTTAGGGAGGACCCTGCCAACTACAGGCCGATTAGTTTAATCGACGCTGCTCAGAAAATAATTGGCAGGATCATTATAAATAGAGTAGGTATGTGGCTAGAGGAGGGGAATATACTGTCCCACTTCCAGGCGGGTTTCCGCCAGAATGTGGGTACTATGGACCAGGTTTTCAGGTTTTGGGCAATATGCTAGAAATCAGTAACCATATGAAGGGGAATTTATATCTGGCCTTCATAGACCTCAAAAGGGCCTTTTATTTGGTGCCTCGTGATAAACTCTGGAGGGTGCTGCTGGAAATGGGGTTCCCGCGTTACCTCCTGGAGTTTATAGTTAAACTTCACGAAGATAATTATGCTAGAATTAGATGGCGGAATCAGAGACAGCTAACAGGGAGGGTGCCTGTGGATAGGGGGGTACGCCAGGGCTGTGTGATGGCCCCGACATTGTTCTCCCTCTTTATCAATGGGGTGGTAGACCATTTGAGGGAGGACAATGCCGATGCCCCTGTCCTGGCGGGGGAGAAAACACCAACCCTCCTCTTCGCAGATGACACCCTCCTGTTGTCCAAAACCCCTTCGGGGCTGCAGAAACTACTGGACAGATTCAGTCTATTTTGCGATGAACGCAGGCTGACCATTAATACATCCAAAACCAAGTTAATGGTGCTGCCCCCTTCAAAAAAAGCAAAGAAAATTAATATCACCCTTAATGGGTCGCCTCTTGAGGTGGTGGAGGATTTTGACTACCTGTGAATCAGGATTAACAATAGAATGAAATGGAACTCCCATGTTGCCAAGATGCTGCTAAACCTCAAGAGAGTCTCGGGAGCCAGTCGGAGGAGTCAGCGTATGTCAGTCAGCAGGCCTATAGCCCGGGCTCTAGCTGTATATGAAGGGAAGGTGCTGTCCTCCGCAGTCTATGGGTTGGAACTGTGGGGCTGTGAAAATGTCACCGTTCTGGCTAGAGCAGAGAATACGTTTATAAGGGACTTAGTTGCCGTTCCTATCTCAACCCCATTGAAGCCCTTTTTTCATGATATGGGCAAACGCTCGATTTTAGACATAGTACTCCTTCGCCCTGTGCTGTTCTGGGTGCGCCTGAGAAGGACCCCAGAACTAGCAAATTACGCCCTGGTGATGGACGAACTGATAGCCTTGAATAGTGCGAATAAGATCCAGTGGCTAAACAAATTGAGGCAAATGGTCATGAAGCTGGGATTGGCTGAATCCTGGACCTCACAGTCCCCTCCTCCAAAGCAAGTTGTTAAGAAAATCTACTGGGAGTGGGTACACACTGAGGAACAGAAGAGTACAAAATTGGAAGCTCTAACCACACAATTTTTGGAGCATAAGCCCACTAGGAGGTTTGAACCATTATTAGATTTCATCCAAATACCAAAAGACAGATCATTTTTTTTTAAATGAGGTATGGGACACTACCCCTTAACAAATTTATTAGGGGATGGAAAGGAACACGGGTCTCAAATGGCACCTGTCCAAGCTCTCCATGTGAGACCGAATCCCTACCACACTTTCTGTTTGGTTGCAAAGCATACAAGAGGGTGAGATCGCGATGGTTGAAGCCAGTATGCAGGGAGTTGGGGGTTAGAGATTTTAGGGTCGCCCTCCGCATTCTCTTAACCGATACAACATCTTTATTTGTTGTATGCGGAGTTGCAAAGTACCTATCAAGTGCATGGCTCACTCGCACCAGATTGCTAAATACTAATAAAGTATAGATCCTGCATGTACAGAAAGCCCATATGTATATTACCGTTGTTGCACTTTAGTACCGCTATCAGAGTTGTTTTAAAAGTGTAAATAATATTTTTATTGGTTTTTATCTTATGAATTGTACATTTTTATCATGTATGCCATTAACTTGAATGTTTGTACTTTTATGATATGATTATATCGAATAAAGTATTACAACAATAATAGGAAAATACACCTTCGCTAGGGAAGGATACTTGCACCTTTGCTTTGTAGATTTGTCAAGTGCATTTTATGGGAGACGTTGGGAGGGATGGGAGCCCCGGAGGATATTATTAGTTTCTTATCTAAAATCTATGCTCGTCTGTCCGCAAAGATACGTTATGGAATACATGGGGAATGCAAAAAGCACTTTAATATTACACATGGAATAAGACAAGGCTGCACACTTGCACCTCTTCTGTTTTCACTTCATATAAATGGCGTTGATATTTTACTACAGAATTTGGGGGTAGATGTCCCAATGATCGGTAAGCGGGCAACACTCCTATTATTGTACGTCGATGATGCTGTCCTAATTTCAAGGACAGCGAACGGATTACAGTCCCTGATGGACAATTTTACTAGATTTATGACGGAAAACATTTAAAAATTAACCTGAGTAAGACTTTGGTTATGTCCTGCGGTAAAAGGAATATTAAAACAAAATCACATTATATTAACGCTACATTAATAGAGAGAACGTTTACATGTTCTTACTTAGGGATTCCTTTTAACAGTAAAGGTACTTGGAATACACATATAACTCTATGCAAGTTGAAATTTGTGAAATTGGGGGAGGCTATTTTTAGATTCTCCCAAAAAATTGGTAAAAAACCTGTACGGGAGATTCTCCAGCTATACGGAGCAAAGTGCATCACCGGGGAGCACTATGGGGCCAGACGGATACTTTGCCATTACAAATTCTTGCAAACAACTTTTTAAGACGTTTGTTAGCCGTACCGGCCTCTACCCCTTTCATTATCTTGCATAGAGAAACCGGAACACCATATATACACGATTTGATTACCATAGCCGCCTTAAATTTGTGGCACCATATCTGGACTAGGGAAGAAACTCGCTTTACGAGGGATATTATTTTAGACTGTTTGTCCCCAGACCGATGCAAGAAAATACCTTGGTTAAGTATATTAGTGGTCTCTTAGAAGAATGCAACTTGCCCCTGAATGGAAATCAACCTGAAGACATACAACACATCAGTAAGGTTGATTTGAAAAGGAGTCTCCTGAATGTTAGGACAGCTTTAAGAGATGAGGTTTCAGGTTCTAAGAAAATTGCTATATCTTATCTTAAGGGACCAATCGCCATGGGTCTGCAGCCATACCTCGTTTTTATAACTAATGTACAGCATAGATTCTACCTAACCAGATACGGATGAATACATTACACCATCTTTTTGCTTTTCCTAAAAGGGGCAAGTGGTGTGCTAATCTTCCAAACTGCCCGTGTGATGGTAGATCCAAACAAAGCACCCTTCACTTTTGACTCTTTTGTAATTTGTATATAGAAATTAGAAAAATGTATCTCCGTCCAATTTTTTAAGATAATTGCCTGTAATCCTATAAAACTTCTTTTAATTATTTACAGAATTTGGAAAGAATACCAGTCTGCAAT
The DNA here is from genome assembly GCF_964261635.1 of Lissotriton helveticus. Classification (NCBI taxonomy): domain Eukaryota; kingdom Metazoa; phylum Chordata; class Amphibia; order Caudata; family Salamandridae; genus Lissotriton; species Lissotriton helveticus. The sequence goes on from NC_136063.1 coordinate 1,823,881,931, forward strand.
GCAGTAATTTGTTAAATAATGTCAGCAAAAAAACAAAGGAATGACCTTGTTCACTTAGAAAAATTGAACTAAGAATTACTATAGGTATACATGTATAATGATTGTGCTTATTTTAATTATGTTAAGATAATGTTTCTTTTGCATAGTCTTGGTTATAAATGGATTTTATTGTATTTCATAGAATGCTTTTATGGACATTTTGTATGATCCGAATAAAGCTTGATTTGATTGATTGATTGAGTACATAATTCTGTGTGGGTGGATAGAGAAATTTCCAGGGCGTATTTGCTCTACTTGCAGATTCGTCACCTTTTGAATAAATTCCCCCAATAGTCACGAGACAAGGTGTGGGTGCATGGCTGTTTTTACCAAGAACTTCTCAAGGAACCAGCGAGCAAAGTGACTTTCCATTCTCCCTTCTGAGTTCAAATGGTAATGCTACGCAAAAGTGTAGAGGGACACCCAACTCACCACTTTGCAGATGTGTGCTATCGGAACTCCTGTTGCCATTGCAGAAGTACAAAACTTGCTCTGGTGGAATGAGCTTGAATACTTTCTGATGGCTCTTTGTTAGCCAGAGCACTGCACATTGTAATTCATAGGGTTATCCATCTTGATAATGTCCTCTTATGCACTTTTTTGCCTTTCACCTTCTCCATATAGCCCACAAACAGCTGATCATCTAGCCTTAACTCGCATGTTCTGTCCACAAAGAAGCTAACTGCTCTCTTATGAGCAAGACGATGCAGTCTCTGTTCTTACTTGGTTGCCTGTGGATGAGTGAAGAAGGTTGGGAGTCTGTTTGGCAGGAAGGCAGCCTTGGTTTTAACACCAATCTGTTAGGACTGAAAGAAATGAATATATGTTTGACACTAAACGCTTGCAACTTGCTAACACGTCTAGCTGGTGTGTTAGTGATCAGGAAGACTGCCTTAAATGTGAGTAACGTAAAGGACAACTATGTAATAGTTCACAAGGGGAAAATAAAAGAAACACGAGAACCAAGTTGTAGCCCCATTGAGGCATCCTAAAAGGGATTGGTGGAAACTTGTTAATTGTCCCTTTAGGAACCTCATAACTATGGATGGTTTGAAAAGGGACAGCCGGTCAGGTAAACAAAGAAAAGCCGAAAAGTCTGATAAGTGAGCTTTAGCAGTACCCACTGCGCCCCACTGCTGAGCTAGTGAAAGGACAATCCTAAGATGTTAGACAGATGAACCTGAAGAGGGTCTACTAAGCTGTCTACATATCAATTGGTAAATGAATTCCATCTGCCTCAGTACACTATCTTGGGGACATGACTGTGGGCACACAAATTAATATCCACACCTTCAGAAGGTAAAGAAAGAGATCTCATGTTGCCCGTTAAATCTCTAGAAATACAGGTGGAGGCTTTAGCAGTTGGGATGAAGAACGCGCCATGTGACTGCAACAAGAGGTCTACTCTGTGAGGGAGACAGAGCGGAGGGCACAGGGAGAAGCGAATAAGGTCTACATTTTACATCCTTTGTGGCAAATCTGGGGGCAATGAGGATTACTTGGGCCTGATCAAGAAAACTTTTCCTTAGAATTCGAGCATTCAAGGGAATGGAAGGAAACACATAATGAAGCGAAAAGTTCAACTTCAACTGAAACACATCCCCCAATGCTCCCTGCATCGGAAACTAGAGGTCACAGAATTTCAGGAATTGAGCGTTCTCGTGAGTGGCACACAGGTCAATATCAGGAGTCCTCCAGAGCTGGAATATGTCCTGGATTACTTCCGATTCCAGATGCCACTTGTGGTTGGCAAGATGAATCTTACTGAAACTATCCACTAGCACATTGAGCATAACTGCAAGGTGATGTGCCACCCGGCAAATCTAATGTTCCTGAACCCAAGACTAGAGTCTCAGAGCTTCTTGGTAGAGAAGTATGACCCTACTCACCCCTGCTTGATGATATACTACATAGTTTATTGTCCATCAAGATCTGAAAACACTGATCACTGAGGGAAGTGAGGAAGACCTTGAGTGCCAAAATTATGACCTGTAATTCCTAGAGGTTAATGAGCAATCTCCGTTCATCTAGGGACCAGGGGCTTCTGATCTCACATTCTTCCAGATATATTACCCACTCTAGAGTGGAGGCATCAGTGATACCTGTTGCCACCGGAGGGATAGAGTGAAATGGACTTACTTGGGATAGATTGCTGTCCATCCTCTACCACTGTAAGGCCACTAAAGTGTTATAAAATGTGCTTGAACCACTGCCTGCAAAGACATCATTGGAGTGCCCTCATGTGTCAGCATGCATAGGTGACCAGAGGGATGAAGGAGGATTGCAGATCGAAGAGGCATAAGACCATCAGGACTGGAACAATCACTCCATTTTGAAACATCACAATCATAGCCTGGATGTTGTGAACCTTCTGAGAAGAAGGGAAGGCTCATTTTGCAATGGTATGCCATCCCGTCCCTTCCAATTTATCACGTCTTCAAGCAAAGCATTGCTGCAAGATACCTTGCTGCGCTGCACAAAAGGGAGAGAGCAGGAATGTGCCATATTTAACATTATTTGGCATATTCCTGTCCTCTGTTTGTGAAGGCGCAACATGTACTGCTTGCACCAGAGCAGGCACCCTTGCACAGGGGTGCAGTATTGTTTTTGTGCAGGAAGGGTCATCTTCCTGCACAAACACAACGCTGAAAGACATTTCCCTCAACTAAGTGTGTTGCAGAATGCCGAACACTTAGAAAGCGGAAACAATGAAAATATATAGACACATTTCTCCTCGCTGTACCTCCCCTGGGAAGGTGTAGAATGTTGACACATTCCCAGATTTATTCGGGGAATGCACCAAAATTAATGGATGGATGCATAGAAATATCCATGCTTCACCTATGGAACGCCTTGTCAGGGCAGAGTAGCGCAAGGCAATGACTTGCGCAGCCTTTTGTTAATCCAGCCAGGCTTGGTAAATCTCATTCTAGGTTTTGTGTAGCCCTGCACTGCCTTGCGCGGGTAAAGGGCAATGCAAAACATTGATAAATATGCCTCTGGATGCACTGTAATGTAACTAGGGGAGACGTAGAATTGTTGATGGAAAAGTTCATATTGACCGACAACTTGTCAGTTGTGTGCAAATGGTAGGACACATCCCTGGTGAGTTGGCTTTTAGGAGCCAGTTATCCCGGTAAAGGAATTCTGGAATTAATTGTCATCTGTGATGGTCTGAATCTACCACCACCACCTTTGTGAAGACTGGAGGAGCAAAGTGAGGTCAAATGGGAGAACAGCAAATTAATAGTGTTCGGATCGGACCGTGAAGCCTAGAAAATTCCTGTGTATCTGCAGGATAGGAAGGTGGAAGTAGATATCTTGCAGGTCAACAGACACAATCTAGACTTCCATTTCCAGTGCTAGAAGAACCAGAGCTAGGGACAGGATCACTAGCCCCTCTCCTGCTCTGGAACACACTCCAGAGTACCCATTACTAGTAAGGTCAGAACCTCTTGCTGAAGGACAGTCAGATGGTCTGGCAGGAGTACTGGTAACTGGAAGAGATGGTTGAGGGTTCTGCTGGAAGGGTAGGGCATACCCCTTCCCACAATCTACAAGACCCAAAGGTCTGGAATCCTCAAAACTTGTGAAAGGTCTGAAGTCCTCCAAACATGTGAAAATGGGATGTCTGTCCCCAAAATGACTGTGTGTGTTCGGACAAGGGTAACTATGGCTGTTTCCCTGTAGTGGTTGGGGAAGAAGAGGAGGAAGGAGAAAGGGGTAGAGCATCTGCTCTTCCCTTGCTTTGTCCTCTGTACTATTTGTAGAGGGAAGATCCCCTGTTGTTGGGGCTGCTGTTGGGTGTATTGCTGATGGTCCCAAAAGTAAATCCCCTGCAGAAACCTCAGATTATGTTGTGGGAAAGGCACCAGGTGTTAGCTTGGGTAGAGAGACAAAATATCGAAATAAAAATATTGAGATACAATAATATTGATGTTTTAATTTCGATGGTACAGAATATCGAAGTGCAAAATATCGACAGACAGAATATCGTTTTTAAGGTATGTATGTTACTAATATCGAAATTTACTAATATCGAAATTTTATTTAGTGTTATGTATTTTATTATATTGTTTATATGTTTGTTAAATATGTTTTTTAATGTATGTTTTGAAATTAGTAATTTTGTTTACATTTTGCGTTTTAGTATCAGAGCGGGTTATGGGTTTATAGGGGAATAGGGTGGGAAGTAATTTAATAATAATGAATGAATTAATAATTTAAAAAAAACATAGTTGTAATTAATAATTAATTGGTAATTAATTATTATTAATTAGTTAATTGAATTAATTACAGTTAATATTGTAGTATATACCATTGTTTGTTATTGTTAATTAATAATTAATTGTTAATTAATTAGTATTAATTAGTTAATTTAATTAATTAGAGTTAATGTGCTAATATATTTATTTTTTGTTATTGTTAATTAATAATTAATTGTTAATTAGTTAATATTAATTAGTTAATTTAATTAATTAGAGTTAATGTGCTGATATATTTAATTTTGTGTTATTGTTAATTAATAATTAATTGTTAATTAATTATTATTAATTAGTTAATTAAATTAATTATAGTTAATGTTCTAATATAAATAATGTTTTGTTATTGTTAATTAATAATTATTTGGTAATTATTATTAAGTGATTAAATGATGTGATTTATTTATGTGTAGTGGGTTGTGTGTTTATAGGGGAATAGGGTGTTATATAATTAAATTTAACTAATTAAAGAGATTGTATTTATTTATTTGTATTTATTGTTAATAAAATGGCAATTAATATGTGTTAATTAGGTCATTTATAATTGCATCAATTTAATAATATTAATTGTTATTAATTGAATAATTGATATTTATATTAATTGTGTTTTTGGATGTGTAGTGTGTTGTGTGTTAAAGGGGGAGTAGTGTGGGAAGTAATTTTTACCCCCATGCTATCCAACGCTTTCTCTACTGTTGCACCCTCTGGAGTGGGAATAGTAATTTTTTACCCTACGCTATCCAACGCTTTCCCTACTGTTGCACCCTTTGGAGTGGGAATAGTAATTTTTACCCCTATGCTATAAAACGCTTTCCCTACTGTTGCACCCTCTGGAGTGGGAATAGTATTTTTTACCCCTACGCTATCCAACGCTTTCCCTACTGTTCCACCCTCTGGAGTGGGAATAGTAATTTTTACCCCTACGCTATCCAACGCTTTCCCTACTGTTCCACCCTCTGGAGTGTGAATAGTAATTTTTACCCCTACGCTATCCAACGCTTTCCCTACTGTTGCACCCTCTGGAGTGGAAATAGTAATTTTTATCCCTACGCTATCCAACGCTTTTCCTACTGTTGCAATATGTGGTGTAAGTATATATATTCATTTATATGTAGAGTTTTTAATTTATTTTAAACGTATATGTATTAGTTATTATTTTTTAAATATGTTTTAATGTTTTTATTTAATATTTGAAAAATTATATGTATTTTTAAAAAAATGTTTACATTATTATTAATACATTGAAAAAAACGATATTTTTAATTTCGATATTTTTGTACTAAGATATTTTTTTTCGATATTTTTGTACTTACCTTTATGAAGATATAACTCCGATATTTGTGATGTCGATATTTTTGTGTCGATATTTTTGTATGTAGATATTTTGTCTGTCGATATTATGTCAGATTCGCGACATTGAATGTGGCAAAGTCAGGGTTGTGGAGACTTACTTCTTGAAGTATGTCGGAGAGACTCATGCCTCTTCTATAATTTTTTCTTTTTTCTTTGGTGACTTTGATGAAGATGGCTACTGCAGCAACTTCAATCACTGTCTCGATTTTGACGTCCCCAATGCTTGTCTTGTGCTAGGCCATAAACATCTTGGCCTCTTGTTCTTTAATCACCTTTGTATGCATACACTGACATGATTTGCAGGCCTGCGGGTCGTGGTCAAATCCCAGGCACCAAAGGCACATGTTGCAGGATTTCTGATGGAGATTTGGCCATTACAATCTCTGTATGGTTTAAAGCCATACCGCTCGGCTGGTATCATCGTGAGGTAACTGTAACCAAACTTTTTATATTTTTTAAGAAATCGCCCATGACATCAAGACTCCTGAGAAGAGTTTGTAGTGCTCCAGAATGTGCAGGTGTAGCACAAAGAAGGAAACTGATGTCAGCACTCCTAAAGGTGAATTTTATGGCTCTAATGACTTCGCAGTGATGCCATGTATGGCAATGAAGTGGAGCCAGCACATTATATTTGCATAGGAGAGCTATTGAAGAGTTTCCCGATCCTCATTGGCACTGGGGATATTCAAAAAGATGAGGAATTTGCAGGTAGAAGTATCCATCAGAAAGTAAAGATCTGTGAGATGTTGTCAGAGTTAAGAGCATGAGAGAGACAGAGGAGTAAGTTGAGTGAGTAGAGAAGATAATGAGGAAGAATGAGTGAAGAAATGTATAAACTAACAAGGATTAAATGAGGTGAGTGAGGAAAGTGACATAATGAGCAATCAGTTAGTTATAGTTAGTGAATAACTGTGTAAGTGAGGAGTACGTTACAAAATGGCCCCAGGTTATTTGTCACTGACAAACAGCTCTATTTTGTAACCAGCAGCACTTTGAAGTTTGAGTGAAGTCAACAACCATACAAGTATCAGAATCCAGACAAAATGGACTCATGCTATACATATTAGGCCTTTGGCTCTAATCCGTCCCCAAATGGCCATTATAATACCACTTTCAATAATTTTGTTTCTGGTGCACTCAATATAGGCAATAATTTATGACCGAAAGGATTTTAGCTCTGGGAATGGTCAATGTAGATTAGAAGCATAAAAAGATAGAGGTATTCACAGATCTTCAATAGCACTGGATATCAGATTATCAGCAACAGAGCAGCACAGGGGAAACAGCATTCTTGCTCCCCTGAGGAAGAGCAACCCAAACATACTTTTCATTGCTTTTTTTTTTTTATTTAATTTTTTTTTTTAAATTTTTTATTGAGAGTTGAATTATAGCAATACAATACAATAGAAATCCAATTAACACAGTACGCGGAGGAAAAAAGCTGAAACACATTCATACAAATTGTCATTTTAACCTTTTAAGTTATAAAGTGCACATTTGTGTAAGAGCAGACAATTAATAAACTGGTTCAAATAGCCAAAAGATTTTGTTTAGAATGGAAAGAATACATAACATACATATACAGTAAATGTTCTCATGTTTTCATGTTTTCACATTTAATATTCCAAAGCTAAGTTCAAAAGTGCAGTGTGCGGAGATAGAACCATCAAACTAGACTAATAAATATTTTCGATAGAGCATAAATAAGGTTAAGTAATGAGCAACCCAAACATACTTTTCATTGCTGATGAAAAAACAACATGAAATGTATAAGGGGTGAAGAATTTGATTAAATGCTCATAAGACAGCGCATGCCATACTTAAATTCAAGGTTTAAAGACCTAAAGGATCAATATCTGATAAGGTACTTTAGAGGGCGGATTTGGGTGCTAGGTAGGAAGCTATTTGTAGAAAAGCTAATTTGGGGCTTTCACTCTACCATTATTGATTATTTCTCATAAAGCAAGCCCACCATTGTTTTCAGTGTAAACAATATTCTGGAGACAACCACAGACCTATAATTACCAGCATCTTGAATTGCAATAATCAGTACTCACTTCTTAGTGCTCCCAGGGAAAGTGTAAAAATCACCTTATGATTATTATTTAGACATTTCACAACTTGTGGCAGGCAAAGAAAACATTCTCCCCTGGAAAAAATATACCTGAGAGAAAAAGTTAGCTCTTTCGCTCTGATTGCTATATTTCTTTTAAGTCAAAACAGTTTATGATCTGTGATGAGATAGTGGCACGAAGGAGATGTGATCTTGGTGTGATGAACACCTAGTCAAACTGTTTGAATTTATATCAGGAAAAAACTTGTGTTGGCAACTATTAAGTACAAATTACCTAGAAATAAAGGGTGTATTAAGTGACTGCAGCAACCTGATAACTGAATGCCCTCATTATAGGTGATTATGAAAGTATGTAGTAAATGGACAAATTGCTAAGAAGTATAAAAAAAAGAAAGCTGCAGGGGGCACTATGTGATGCTCAGGATTTAAGTTAATATGAGTATTAGTACTATTAAAAATTTCACACCCTAAAGAAGGGGTTATAGTAACACATAACAATAAAGATGTGTTGGGTTTAGTTTTTAAATCATTAAGCACTTAGGAAAGATGAATGTATCGTGAACATAATTTTTTGTAAATTGACTGGGAACTAATCTAAAAGTTGTGTTAGTAAATGTGATACAGAAAAAATTCCCTGAGTAACACACAAGAAACTAAATTAAAAATTAGATGTTACTACTATAACTTTCATATAAATACAATGTTGAAAATATTCATTTAATAACAATAGTGTTATGGTTATTTATACTCCCCTTCAGAATTATGCATTTCAAGTTTTGGATCCTATTATGAAAAAACCCTCTGTTAATCAGTTAACATCCCATTTGAAAAATTGGTGAGATTTTAATCATTTGTGGCCACAATTACTATCACACGTGATTGATTCATAACAATCAGTCAATCAGAAATATAAGGCTTCAAAGGGAAGGACCATCTGCTCTCAGATGTTTGTATTTAAATGAAACCTTTACGCAGACATTATCAGATCTTCCCCAAGTTAGGATGATGTGTTCATTTGTTTGATATCTACATCAACCTCAAGACACAGGCCGTAGGCATCAGGTGTAGTGGTTGTTCTAGGCGTCAGGTTTCTTTGTCCTCAGCAGGCTCTGAGTATTTCTTTAGTGATTCTTTTGAACAGAGCTGCTGGAGATCCGGTCTTCGTTGAAGGGAGTCAGTCCTTACAGGAGTTCAGGAGATTACTGGCTGCAGGACAAGGCCCTCTTTGGCGCAGAATCTCAGGAAACTGCAGGCGGGCCAGTAGGGCTGGGGCCAAGCCAGTTCTTCTCTGCATTCTCCTCTGCTGGCCATCTTCTTTCATCCTTCTTCTTTGTAGGTATTATGAATCTGCCTCCTGGGTTCAGGGCTGCCCCCTAAATACTGCATTTAGGGGGCATTTTATGGGTCTCTGCTTCAGGTACCAATAAAATTCTGACCTTAGGGTGACTACACCCTTGGTGTGCTCACCCTATGTGGGAGAGGGGGCACAATCCCTAACACTGATTGGAGAGTGCCTGCCATCTGCAAGATGGTGGGCACTAAAGGGTGAGCTTCACCTCGCCTCTCCCACCTGAGGGGTGGGGTTGGCATAGGTGGGCACACCTTTTGGGTTGTTCTAATTTTTCCTGCCTGTCCTCCCACCGAAAAGGGGGAGAGACAGGAAGAGGGCCAGCTCCTGATAGCAGGAGAGGCTCGGGTCATGTTACAAAGGCGGCAAGGCCTTTGAAGCTCCCCTACCACAGATAACCTGGGGGGGGCTGTGACCACCTCTGCCCAGGAAAGGCTTAGTTTTTGGGCTGAGGAAGCAAAGGCTCCCATCCCATTGGTCCAGAAATATGTCTTGTGATGGCAGGCTGGTGGTTACCAGTTGGGGAACCCACCAGAGGCTGTTCTCTTTTTCAGGGTGTATCTCTAAGATTCCCTCTGAGTGCATGGTATAATAAATCCCAACACTGCCATCAGTGTGGGTTTATTATGCTGAGAAGTTTGATACCTAACTTCCCAGAATTCAGTAAAGCCATTATGGTGCGGTGGAGTTCGTAATGAAAAACTCCGAGACTATATAATCTATATGGCTTCACTGCACTTAAAATGTCTAAGAATGGACTTAAACACTGTAGGGGTACAGTGCTCATGCAACTGTACTCTCACCAGTGGTATAGTGTACCCAGCTAGAGGGGTGGCTGACCTGTACCATAGGCAGTGGGATGCAGGCATGGCACACAGGTATGTGTGCCATGTCGACTCTTCACTTTTCTCTGCACCAAAACACACAGCCTGCAATGGCAGTGTGTGGGTGTTAAGGTACAGGGCCTTTAAGGGTGGCTCAATATGTGCTGCAGACCATAGAGGGCTTCCCTGGGCACAGTGTCCTTGGTACCCATTGTACTTTTTCTAAGGGACTTACATGTGGCCAGAGAGGTGACAATTGGGGGCAAAAGGGTACCATTTTGGGAGAGAGTATAGTGCCCTGGAAACCTGATTGGCAGGGACACAGGGTACATCAAGTCAAAGTGCATCAGAAACCTGGCAAATAGTGTGTAGGTGGGTTACTGCAACCAGAAACCCACTTTTCTACAAGAGAGTGTTCCTAATAGCCTGGAGTGAAGTGGGCACTGTTTCTCACACTATTTACCTCTGCTTACCGCAACATACTGCTGTGCACACATTGATAAAAAGGTGCATACAAATATTGCGATCCAACATACAGAGGAAAACTAGCACAGGAAACATTGCTTATGAGTGTCTCTATACTTGAGGGAGCGAGCCATGAATAAGAAGTGAGGACAGATGAGTGAACAGCGAATAATGAAAGACAAGTGAGCAAATTAATGACATAGGTATCTATTGGTGCCACCTGACCACTTTTATAGCAGCATTCTAAAGAGGATTGGTGGTAGTGTTTCCCCATCAAAGGAGAAAACGTCCGCACATAATGTCAATACATATCTCAAAAGATCATTTAACGTGAAGTATTTTAGACAAATTTGTGTTTATATCATTCAAAGTGGTGCTATTATCGCCTGAAATACATCCACCACCTAAGATGTTAAAATGCACAAAATGTGCCAATATCAAGAAAAAAGAAATAGGATCATACAGCACTCCCAAATGCTTGTTACGTTACATCTATTGTTGTAAAATATCTTAAACTAGTTTCTTGGATTTGTCAATCAATGATATTGTATTTTGAATTTTTTCCTTATTCATTAGTATATAACAATTTATCACAACAGACTCCAAATTATGGATCCAGACCCGATATTAGACTTCCAAATCTTTATTTTCATAGATATAAAAACTTTCCAGCTCACACCGCCGACACGCGTTTCGTCTCAAGGAGACTTTTTCAAGGCAAAACGTATAGTTAAGAATCTTGATCAATTGACCCGTGTCGCACAAAAAAGGGGTAAGAGTATGGCAATACTGGTGACGTCTGCCACCTGGGTGCAATCCCAAGAATAATGGGTCAAGACGTAGTATTAGGAATCTTGATCAAAATGACCCGTATCGCTGAAAAAAAGGGAAAACATGGTAAGGATGGTCCCGTCTACCACCTGGGTGTAATCCCACAAGTATCTGGGCAAGACGGACTTGTATTCGGCTACCACAAATCACCTACTAGATATGAACTTGACACTTTGTAATCAAGGTCAAAATTCTCAGTTTTTATAAGTGAATCACTATTACTGCGTGGAGGTTGCTCTGCTGTATTGCGAAGAAAATCCGAGACCCTGATAAGTCTCTTTTAATCGGCCGACCGTCTATGGACCTCCACTGCTTGTAGCCCTTTTATAGCAGCATGACAGGTACAAAAGTATGAAAAAATCACCTAAAGACTGTATTTATTCCCTCTTTCAATACATACTTAAAACAATAAATGTAGGATGAAAACAATTTAAATGTGTTCTATTGCTGCCCTTGAGGCCTTCCCTGGTCACAGTGCCCTTGGTACCCATGGTACCTTTTGCAAGGGACTTACATGTTGCCAGAGAGGTGCCAATTGGGGGTACAAAGGTAAAGTTTGGGAAAAGAACACACACAGGCCCTGGGAACCTGATTGGGCGGGACCCAGGGCACATCAAGAAGTCTGGCAAAGAGTGGGGGAGGGGAGGGGTACTGCAACAGAAACCCATTTTCCTACACAAGAACCCCCCCACCTTCCAAAGCTCCAAAGGCCAGGAGACTCAGTCAAACCTGGGATAGTCTTCCTAGTCTTTGAGGCGAGGAAGTGTAGTGGAAGTGGTTTGCAAGTTACAGGGCCTACTCTGCCTCGCATCCTTTTTCCCAAATCAGTCCCTTTGGGGAGCTGGCCTACCTCAACAGTTTCGGGACCTACTTCCCAATGCTCCATTCCTAGCTCTTTAGTTTCTTTACCCCATCTTTTTATCTTGGGCTCACAGGTGCCTACCTCTGCAAAAGTCTAACATAGCTAGGGCAAGTCCCAGCTTACCCAAAGAGGTTACCCACAGCTTGAGTAACCCCACCATGACCAATAGGGTCAGGGTACCTAACTTGCTATTTGGCAGGGGGTTAGACCACCAGGCCGAGGACAGTGCTGCCATGAAGGTTAACACACAGCAGAGGCCACTGACAGCTGCCAGCACCCAGAACCACACCTTTAGCTCTGAAGGGGCTTACGTACAGACTTCTTTGAGTTCTGGTTGTCTGTCTGCTGTTTTAGGGTAGGGGGTCACTTCACTATGTAGTGAACACCCTTCTTCCACCCTCTGTTGTTCCATCTGAGGAGCCACCAACTCAGGCTGGACAGTTGCCTGACTAGTCAGGTCTTTTTGTGAGCTAAGGAGGACTACACCAGTTCCAAGTTGGAGGTCTACCTTACTAGGATAGAATCTCCCTGACCCACTGGAACTGTGGCTAACAGTTGTCCACCTTCTGTACACTGTCTTCTTTTTCTTTTGGGGCTTCTATGCACTAGCTGTACATTCAGCCCCTCCCCCCCAGTCCTTGCATGAGGTCTGGCACTGGACCAGTACCTCACTGTGGCTACGACCAACCTCTGAGTGGTCACTCCCAAGGAGACAATCAAGGGGAGGGTGTTTGTTAACTACCACCTTTCTCGAAATAAAAGACCCATCCATTTCTAGGGGTACTATAGCCACAGCCACAGTGGCCTCCCCTGAGGGAGCCCTTACTCTTTTTGTTTTTCCTGGGACATACTGGTTGGCGAGCACCAACCTGTCATGCACCACTGTGTGACTGGCACATGTATCTCTCAGGACACGGGCTGGGATTCCATTCACCAGTAGGTAGTGGAAGTTTCAACTCCCCTCTGGAATCTCCAACTACCCTTTTGTGCCCATTTTCCAGTTGAAGGCTAGAAGGACTTCCTCATCTGAGAAACCACCCTCAGAGACTACACTGGCAACCTCTGGAGCTGCACTAGGGGGCTCTGCTTTGAGGACAGCTAGGGTCCTTGGTGTGGTGACCTGTCTTTTGACAGTTGTGACACCATACCTGTTGGAATCCCAACTCTTACCTTAGTACCCAGTTTTAGGTTGTGAGGTGTCTATCAATCAATCAATCAAGCCATTTGTATAGCGCGCTACTCACCCGGAAGGGTCTCAAGGCGCTGGGGTAGGGGATACTTTACTGCACGAACAGCCAGGTCTTGAGTTGCTTCCTGAAGGAAAGGTGGTCCTGGGTCAGCCGAAGGTGGATGGGGAGGGAGTTCCACGTCTTGGCTGCCAGGTAGGAGAAGCATCTTCCTCCGGCGGTGGCTCTGCGGATGCGTGGTATGGCGGCGAGGGCAAGGCTGGACGATCGTAGCTGGCGGGTGGGCGTGTAGAAGGTCAGGCGGTCTTTGAGGTACTTGGGGCCTAGGTCGTGGAGAGCCTTGTGTGCGTGGGTGAGGAGCCTGAACGTGATCCTCTTGCTGACGGGGAGCCAGTGCAGGTCTCTCAGGTGGCCGGAGATGTGGCTGTGACGGGGGATGTCCAGAACGAGTCGTGCGTAGGCGTTCTGGATGCGTTGGAGTCTTTTCTGCAGTTTGGCTATGGTTCCGGCGTAGAGGGTGTTCCCGTAGTCCAGTCAGCTGGTGACGAGTGCCTGGGTGACCGTCTTCCTGGTCTCGGTGGGGATCCAGCGGAAGATCTTACGGAGCATACGCAGGGTGCTGAAGCACGATGAGGAGACGGCGTTGACTTGTCTGGTCATCGAGAGGGAGGAGTCCAGGATGAAGCCCAGGTTGCGTGCGTGGTCCGTTGGCTTGGGAGTGGAGCCCAGGGCAGGGGGCCACCAGGAATCGTCCCAGGCGGAGTGCGATGATCCCAGAATGAGGACTTCTGTCTTGTCTGAGTTCAGTTTCAGGCGGCTGTTCTTCATCCACTCGACGACGTCTTTCATCCCTTTGTGTAGGCTAGCTCTGGCGGTGGCGGGGTCGTTGGTGAGGGAGAGGATCAGCAGGGTGTCGTCGCCGTAGGAGATGATGTTGAGGTTGTGTTGTCGTGCGATAGCTGCAAGGGGGCTCATGTAGACGTTGAAGAGGGTTGGGCTGAGTGATGATACTTGTGGTACGCCGCAGATTACTTCGGTGGCCTCAGATCTGAACGGGGGGAGGCGGACTCTCAGCGTTCTTCCGGCGAGGAACGAGATGATCCACTCCAGGGCCTTCTCTTGGATTCCGATGTTGCTGAGGCGCTGTATTAGGGTGCAGTGGCAAACAGTATCGAACGCTGCGGAGAGGTCCAGGAGGATGAGGGCTGCTGTTTCCCCGTTGTCGAGCAGGCATCTGATGTCATCTGTGACTGCGATGAGGGCGGTCTCGGTGCTGTGGTTGCCTCTGAAGCCGGACTGCGAAGGGGCAAGGATCCATTTGTCTCGAGGAAGACTGCGAGCTGTCTGTTGACGGTCTTCTTAATGACTTTGGCAGGAAAAGGGAGGAGCGAGATGGGGCGGAAGTTCTTGAGGTCGGTGGGGTCCGCTGTGGGTTTCTTCAGGAGGGCGTTGAGCTCAGCGTACTTCCAGCTCTCCGGGAAGGTGGCGGTGTGGAAGGAGGCATTGATGATGTCCCGCAGATGGGGTGCGATGATGGAGTCGGCCTTGTTTAAGACGTGGTGGGGGCAAGGGTCGGTTGGACATCCGGAGTGGATGGTGTTCATCGTGCGGATGGTGTCTTCGGTGCTGATCGGGGTCCAGTTGCAGAGGGTGGTGATAGGGGGTGCTGGTTCGGTGGGCCGACCCTCCTGGACAGGTTTTTTAGGGGGCTACCTGGGACTCCTTACTTTTATCTTTAGGAGGCTCACTGTCTTTCCTCTGGGGAGGTTTTTTAACCACTTTCTTTTGGTCACCCCCAGTGGACGTCCTGGTCACCCTTGTCTAACCAGTGGTCCGCATTCTTTCCCAATGCTTAGAGAGAAATTGGACCTATGCCTACCAGATACTGATGCAACTTTTCCTTAATATGTGTTGTTTCAGAAACAAATTATAAAGACCATCATAATATTGCACTTTACTTCCAGTCAACCAGTCACCTGGTGTCTTCATTGAGCAGTCTACAATTTCCACGCAGGGCTTACTCTGGGTTTTATGAGACCCCCTGAATCTAATTCTATTCTCCTCAAAAGGGAGGCCAAATCCCTCAATCAGGGTGACCTTTATGAGTTCATAGGACTCTGCTTCTGCCCCATTGAGGGCACTTACCAGAGAAAAGTTCCCAAAGCAGTGCTCACCACTGAGTTTTCTTCCCTTTTCTGGCTACACAATCCCTCTTTTAGGCTGTGCACCACCTGGCGATATCATCACCATCCTCAAATATAGGGATTTGGGGCTATTTATTAAGTTGCTGTCACCATTGATGGGAGCTAGTCTCATCTCTGCTCTTTCCTTTTCTAGAGCCAGGAGTCTGGTCTCTAGTTCCAATCTTTTGGCCAACGTCACTAAGATGTTGCTCTCCTCATTGAGGCAGTCCTTAATGGACTCAGAAGCACCAGACCCACCTGTGTGGGATCTAGGTGCCTTGAGTTGTATTTTTGGAGTCAGGGGCACAGGGGCCTTCTCCTCCATAGGAAGTAAGGGGGGTTAGAAGTTATCCTCATCCCCTATATCTTCTTCCCCATCTGAGAGGTCTTCACCTTGCCAACAGCTCCTGCAGCTTTTGTTTGGAGGGTTGGGACCCCGTGACAATGTTTTTCAGTTTGCATAGAGACCTTAACTCCCTAAATACTAGATGGAGGTAAGGGGTGAGGTCGAGCTCCTCAACCATGTTCGCTATGCCATTTGGTAGGTTTTCACTAACAGTTGAGGTCTTGTTAAGAGACATTCTGAAACAAAACTAAACCCTCTTACCCCTAAATATGGTAAGTTTTTATATTTCTAAAACATTCTAAAGGAGTTAACCAAGGCCCTAACAAGACTTTGTAGTTTTGAAAAAAATTGCCAATTTAAAAAAAAAAACAGAATTCTAAAGTAATTTTAGGAATTCAGTCATGTGGTCAGATGTTGACCAAGTCAGTTAAACAAATGCAAAGTTCTGACTCTGTATATACTATACCAAATGAAGGTATAGTGTGAGTCCAGTGGATCCAGCAAAGGCTTACAGAGGTTAAAGTAAATAGCAACTTACTCTCTATTTGTGGTAGTGTGGGCGAGCAGTAAGGCTTAATCAGAGGGTAGTTTAAAGGATGTATTGTACACACTAAGGCAACAAATGATTTCATACACTGAAAGACTGAACTCCGCCCAATTGTTTTGTATAAAAAAAATTCTTTATTGTATTTTATTTTTAGGACCAAGCCAGACTTGGTGCAGGTATGTAAAATTAGTACCTTTCTAATAATACAGTTGAATGCAGTTGAACATAGATACAGGTAGGCCAAATGTTCAGGAACAATTGAAATTACTTTTAGATTACTTTGCAATTACTTTTTAGATTACTTTTCAGATTACCTTTTCTACTCCGTGTGATATGCCTAGATATCACACTGGCACATTTCCTAACTCAAAGGTAAGTAAGTCAGTTTTTGTAAATACACAGTTTCTAGGTTCTCATACAATTTCCAACTCCGCATAACTTTTTTCACAGAAAAGCAGTCAATGCGTTCCTATAGGAGGAAATGAATAAATGTAAGTACTTGGTTGGTAGAGTTGTGTTTCTGGGTTAGAATCAGGGTTCCCCCAGGGTCAAGGATGCACTCAGAGAACACCCTCAGCGGCACTAGGGCGGCCGGGTACAGAGAGCTGAGTCCCAATGTTATCCATTGGGGATTGGGGGCCTTCTGTTGGTGGCTGCTCATGGGCAGGCCACAAGGTTGTGGGAGCCAGGCTCCTAAGGTTCAGCTCAGGGCAAAGGATTAGATTTCGTGAACAAGGTGCACCCACAGCAGCACAGGGGCGGCCGGGTGCAGTGTGCTGGCTTGGCGTTGGTTGACTCGTTGTTTTTAATGGATGTTGCCGGTTTTGGGCTTTGACTGCATGCTCGGTCCAGGAAGTCTTCCAGGAGGAAACAACAGCTAAGCAGGTAAGTTGGAGGGCTCGGGGACATAGGTGCACCTCAGGTCCTCTTCTACAGGGTGCAGGGCGGCCGGACAGAGGGGGCCGTTTTGAGGTCAGATTCCACCGAATCGGGTTACTCACGGTTAGGGGTTCTCCGTGCAGAGGCTGCAGGCAACGTCGGGGAGTCTTGGAGGGGTCAACCCACAGTGGTCTCGGACTCTGGAGCACTGGTGGACCTCGCTGGAACCGGTGGGAAACTTGGACTCGGGCCATAGGCGTTGGGTGCAGTGGTGGTTCCAGGCATGGAGTTTCTTTTGCCTCAGTAGACTCAGAGTCTGTCTTTGGAGTTTCTTTTGAACAGAGCTGGAGATTCGGTCTTTGTTCAAGGCTGTCAGTCCTCCCGGGGTTCTGGAGGTAGCTGGCTGCAAGACAAGGCCATTTTTGGCGCATCATTTCCAGAAACTACAGACGGGCCGGTAGGGCTGGGGGGAAGTCAGTTCTTCTCTGCAGTCTTTTCTGCTGGGCATCTTCTTTTCTACCAAACGTCCCAGAATTCAGTAAAGCCATTATGGTGCTGTGATGTTTGTAATGACAGACTCCCAGACCATATACTCTTTGTGGCTTTACTGCTCTTACAATGTCTCAGAATGTCTCACCTGTACTCTCATCAATGGTATAGTGCACCCAGTTAGAGGGGTGATTTATCTATGCAATAGGCAATGGGTTGCAGGCATGGCGCACGGGTATGTGTGTCATGTTGACTTTTCACTTTTCTCTGCACCAAAACACGCAGCCTGCAATGGCAGTGTGTATCTCTTAAAGGTACAGGACCTATAAGGGTGGCCCAATATGTGCTGCAGCCCTTAGAGGCCTTCCCTGGTCACAGAGCCTTTGGTACTTATGGTACCTTTTACAGGGTACTTGCATGTGGCCAGAGAGGTGCCAATTGGGGGTACAAAGGTACAGTTTTGGGAGAGAATACAGGCCCTGGGAACCTGATTGGCAGTGCCCCAGGGCACATCATGTCAAAGTGCATCAGAATTCTAGCAAAAGGTGGGGGGGGGTTACTGCAACAATAACCCACTTTTCTACAAGAGTAGAACATTGCAATCCACATACAGAGGAAAACTAGCACAGGAAACAATGCTTGTAATTGTGTTAATACATGGGGGAGCGAGCAATGAATAAGAAGTGAGGACAGATGAGAGAACATGGAATTCGTAGTGAAAAGCAAGTGAGCAAATTAAATACTAGGTATCTTTTCGTGCCACCTGGCCACTTTTATAGCAGCATGACAGGTAAAATCACCTAAAGAATGTATTTATTCCCCCTCGCACTACATATTTGAAAGAGTAAATGTAGGAAGAAAACACTTTAAATGTGTTCTATAGCTGCCCTAATAACCCCTGACAGGTAACTAAAGTAAAAAAAGTCAGAAAGGCAATGTTAAAAAAGAACAGATATTTTCATTTTAAGATCTACTTAAGAAACATGTCCAGGCCATTGCAGAATGTTGAAAATGAAGAGATACCCAGTATGTTTCTCTCAGAAAGGTGGGAACAATACCTGCTGTTTGTAATGAATATGAAGTGAGTGAAGTGTGGGACAGGGACAACCTGGAGAGTGTTGGGTAAGGTTGTTGTAAGGTTCAATCATTTGGCCAAAGCAAGAGTGACATGAGCCAGAACCGATCTCTGTATCTAAAGCTTCTGTCACTTTTCATGTTCCTCTCTGAGAAGGGTGCTTGAAGTGGGGGCTGGGCAGGGAAGCTTTAGATTGTTGGCACAGAATACTGACACAGGGCATTCTTCTCTCAGAATGTCCATGCCAGCCTCTGCCCTGGTGGCAGAAGAGGTCAAAAGTTCAACTCAGCTGATAGAGATACCACTCAAAGTGTGTGCCCACTTTCAGCCAGACTGCTGGATAAACTGCATATTACTTTTTGGCAATAACTGGGCCCTCCTAACAAGCAAAATATTTCTACAGTCTTCAACTAGTACAGCCGGGAATCAAACTTTACATAGCAGTCATTACATTGCACTACCTACACAACGCAGTTATTACAACGCAGCTGCCCTTACATCACATACCATTACAACGCATGCCATTACAACGCATGTCACTACAATGCATGCCATTACAATGAATATCATTACAACACATGCCATTACAACACATTATAAGGTAAGTAATGGGGATTTTTTTGTTTTAGGGTGGGTATGGGTTCTGGGGTACATGGGGATAGTATTTTTATCCCTACACTATCCAACCCTTACCCTACTGTTGCACTCACTGGAGTGGGAATAGAAATTTTTACACCTACACTATCCAACACATACCCTACTGTTGCACTCACTGGAGTGGGAATAGCAATTTTTACCCCTAGGCTATCCAACACTTACACTACTCTTGCCCTAAAAGTATTGCGTGTTGTAATGGCATGCGTTGTAAAGGTATGCGATGTACTGGAATGTGTTGTAAATGTAGTTTCTAAAAATGCGTTGTGATGTCATGCATTGTAAAACCATGCATTGTAATGGATGCTGCGATGTAAAAACCGCGTTGTAAAGGCATGCGTTGTAATTGTTTGCGTTGTAACATCATATATTCAGTTCAGCCTCATTCAGACATGTCAACATTTTAAAAGTAGATATTTTGAAAGCAAATTAGGGGGAATATATTTTGCCAATTGAAATACATTAAAGAAGAAACAATTTCAGGTCAGAATTCTACAGTCTTCAACTAGCTCAGCTGGGAAACAACCTTTACATAGCAGTCATTACAACGCACTACCTTCACAACGAAGTCATTACAACGCAGCTGCCCTTACAACACATACCATTATAACGCATGCCATTACAACGTATGTCACTGCAACGCATGCCATTACAATGAATATCATTACAACGCATGCCATTACAACGCATTATAAGGTAAGTAGTGGGGATTTTTTAGTTTTAGGGTGGGTATGGGTTTTGGGGTTCATGGGGATAGTATTCTTATCCCTACACTATCCAATACTTACCCTCCTGTTGCACTCACTGGAGTGGGAATAGTAATTATTACCCCTACGCTATCTAACACTTACACTACTCGTGCCCTAAAAGTATTGTGCATTGCAATGGCATGTGTTGTAATGGTATGCGTTGTAATGAAATGCGTTGTAAATGTAGTTTCTAAAAATGCGTTGTGAGGGCATGCGTTGTAAAATCATGCGTTGTAATGGATGCTGCGATGTAAAAGGCACGTTCTAAAGGAATGCGTTGTAACTGTTTGCGTTGTAACATCAGATATTCGGTTCAGCCTCATTCAGACATGTCAACATTTTAAAAGTAGATATTTTGGAAACAAATTAGGGGGAATGCATTTTGCTAATTGATATACATTAAAGAAGAAGCAATTTCAAGTCGGAAACAGATAAAGCCATTTTGGCTTAAACATTAGTAGTCTCAAGCTTGAACCAGGTATGTTGGCATGTATGCTCTTTGAAGAGACTTTAAGTGTTCGCATTTATAGGATGGCACCTATCGTCACAAAAGCCTTTTACCCTTCTCCCCTGAACCACAATAAAGCCAAAAGTGGACTCCCATTGTCTCAATACAGGGTAGGCAAACAAAAGCTGTATCTTGTATGAAGTCACTTATTAAATAGGAAAGGCCAAGAAAAACAAATCTGGCTAGGTGATAAATGCAACAGTGCTGAACAGTGAGAAAACCACAGTCCAATAATTTGTATCTAATATAACCAAAGGAACACGTTTTTTCTGACTGGATTTGTAAATGAAAAGCATGTTTACAACTATACATTTTGGTTTTCGCCTGTGTGAGAACCACAAAAACTGCCTGCTATGCTGAGGATAAAAGGTGTGATGCCACAGCAATACCTAAAACAATATGAATGAAAATTAACGTTTTTATGAAAATCATGTCATGTATTTGATGGCAACAAAAACATTGTTAAAAAAGCAAATGTTTAGTGAGGGAAATGTGAATTAGCTGTGCTATTATTTGTGAAAGATAAAAGTGTGTTTTCACTGAAAACACTAACCTTTGTTTACGATTCTTTAGCCTAAAATTAAAGAATTGTAGCTCACAACTGTTTGTAAATTCATATATGGGTGCACTGAAGAACAACCTCCATTTTGTGTGAACTGAGACTTAATGCAGTCAGAGGCAGTCCAAGATGGCCGCCGTGTTGAGGGAAATCTCACAGAGACCACTCTCTTTCTCTCACAGAGAACCAGCATAGGAAATAAATGAGCAAGGCAAATGAATGCAACAAGGGGGTGTGGATAGTAAATAATTTAGGAATTAATAGAAAAGGGAACATTACCGGGTGTATGTAATGAATATGAAGTGAGTGAAGTGAGGGACAGGCATAACCTGGAGAGTGTTAGGTAAGGTTGTTGTAAGGTTCAATCATTTGGCCAAAGCAAGAGTGACATGAGCCAGAACCGATCTCTGTATCTAAAGCTTCTGCCACTTTTCATGTTCCTCTCTGAGAAGGGTGCTTGAAGCGGGGGCTGGGCAGGGAAGCTTTAGAATGTTGGCACAGAATACTGACACAGGGCATTCTTCTCTCAGAATGTTCATGCCAGCCTCTGCCCTGGTGGCAGAAGAGGTCAAAAGTTCAACTCGGCTGATAGAGATACCACTCAAAGTGTGTGCGCACTTTCAGCCAGACTGCTGGATAAACTGCATATTACTTTTTGGCAATAGCCGGGCCCTCCTAACAAGCAAAATACTTCTACAGTCTTCAACTAGTTCAGCCGGGAAACAACCTTTACATAGCAGTCATTACATTGCACCACCTACACAACGCAGTCATTACAACGCAGCTGCCCTTACATCACATACCATTAAAACGCATGCCATTACAACGCATGTCACTACAACGCATGCCATTACAATGAATATCATTACAACGCATGCCATTACAATGCATTATAAGGTAAGTAATGGGGATTTTTTTCTTTTAGGGTGGGTATGGGTTCTGGGGTACATGGGGATAGTATTTTTATCCCTACACTATCCAACACTTACCCCACTGTTGCACTCACTAGAGTGGGAATAGAAATGTGTACCCCTACACTGTCCAACACTTACCCTACTGTTGCACTCACTAGAGTGGGAATAGAAATGTGTACCCCTACACTATCCAACACTTACCCTACTGTTGCACTCACTGGAGTGGGAATAGTAATTTTTATCCCTACGCTATCCAACACTTACACTACTCTTGCCCTAAAAGTATTGCGCGTTGTAATGGCATGCGTTGTAATGGTATGCGTTGTAATGGAATGCATTGTAAATGTAGTTTCTAAAAATGCGTTGTGATGGCATGCGTTGTAAAATCATGCATTGTAATGGATGCTGCGATGTAAAAACCGCGTTGTAAAGGCATGCGTTGTAATTGTTTGCGTTGTAACATCATATATTCAGTTCAGCCTCATTCAGACATGTCAACATTTTAAAAGTAGATATTTTGAAAGCAAATTAGGGGGAATGTATTTTGCCAATTGAAATATATTAAAGAAGAAGCAATTTCAGGTCAGAATTCTACAGTCTTCAACTAGTTCAGCCAGGAAACAACCTTTACATAGCAGTCATTACAACGCACTACCTACACAACGCAGTCATTACAACGCAGCTGCCCTTACATCACATACCATTACAACGCATGCCATTACAACGCATGTCACTACAATGCATGC
Source organism: Lissotriton helveticus (assembly GCF_964261635.1). Taxonomy (NCBI): domain Eukaryota; kingdom Metazoa; phylum Chordata; class Amphibia; order Caudata; family Salamandridae; genus Lissotriton; species Lissotriton helveticus. Next base: position 1,823,904,825 of record NC_136063.1, read on the forward strand.
CATTACAATGAATATCATTACAACGCATGCCATTACAACGCATTATAGGGTAAGTAATGGGGATTTTTTAGTTTTAGGGTGGGTATGGTTTCTGGGGTACATGAAGATAGTATTTGTATCCCTACACTATCCAACACTATCCAACTTACCCTACAGTTGCACTCACTGGAGTGTGAATAGAAATTTTTACCCCTACACTATCCAACACTTACCCTACTGTTGCACTCACTAGAGTGGGAATAGACATTTTTACCCCTACACTATCCAACACTTATCCTACTGTTGCACTCACTGGAGTGGGAATAGCAATTTTTACCCCTACGCTATCCAACACTTACACTACTCTTTCCCTAAAAGTATTGCGTGTTGTAATGGCATGCGTTGTAATGGTATGCGTTGTAATGGAATGCATTGTAAATGTAGTTTCTAAAAATGCGTTGTGATGGCATGCGTTGTAAAATCATGCATTGTAATGGATGCTGCGATGTAAAAACCGCGTTGTAAAGGCATGCGTTGTAATTGTTTGCGTTGTAACATCATATATTCAGTTCAGCCGCATTCAGTCATGTCAACATTTTAAAAGTAGATATTGTGAAAGCAAATTAGGGGGAATGTATTTTGCCAATTGAAATACATTAAAGAAGAAGCAATTTCAGGTCAGAATTCTACAGTCTTCAACTAGTTCAGCCGGGAAACAACCTTTACATAGCAGTCATTACAACGCACTACCTTCACAACGCAGTCATTACAACGCAGCTGCCCTTACATCACATACCATTACAACGCATGCCATTACAATGCATGTCACTACAACGCATGCCATTACAATGAATATCATTACAACGCATGCCATTATAACGCATTATAAGGTAAGTAATGGGGATTTTTTTTATTAGGGTGGGTATGGGTTCTGGGGTACATGGGGATAGTATTTTAAAACCCTACACTATCCAACACTATCCAACTTACCCTACTGTTGCACTCACTGGAGTGAGAATAGAAATTTTTACCCCTACACTATCCAACACTTACCCTACTGTTGCACTCACTGGAGTGGGAATAGCAATGTTTAAACCTACGCTACCCAACACTTACACTACTCTTGCCCTAAAAGTATTGCGTGTTGTAATGGCATGCGTTGTAAAGGTATGCGTTGTAATGGAATGCATTGTAAATGTAGTTTCTAAAAATGCGTTGTGATGGCATGCGTTGTAAAATCATGCATTGTAATGGATGCTGCGATGTAAAAACCGCGTTGTAAAGGCATGCGTTGTAATTGTTTGCGTTGTAACATCATATATTCAGTTCAGCCGCATTCAGTCATGTCAACATTTTAAAAGTAGATATTGTGAAAGCAAATTAGGGGGAATGTATTTTGCCAATTGAAATACATTAAAGAAGAAGCAATTTCAGGTCAGAATTCTACAGTCTTCAACTAGTTCAGCCGGGAAACAACCTTTACATAGCAGTCATTACAACGCACTACCTTCACAACGCAGTCATTACAACGCAGCTGCCCTTACATCACATACCATTACAACGCATGCCATTACAATGCATGTCACTACAACGCATGCCATTACAATGAATATCATTACAACGCATGCCATTACAACGCATTATAAGGTAAGTAATGGGGATTTTTTTTTATTAGGGTGGGTATGGGTTCTGGGGTACATGGGGATAGTATTTTAAAACCCTACACTATCCAACACTATCCAACTTACCCTACTGTTGCACTCACTGGAGTGGGAATAGAAATTTTTACCCCTACACTATCCAACACTTACCCTACTGTTGCACTCACTGGAGTGGGAATAGCAATTTTTAAACCTACGCTACCCAACACTTACACTACTCTTGCCCTAAAAGTATTGCGTGTTGTAATGGCATGCGTTGTAAAGCTATGCGTTGTAATGGAATGTATTGTAAATGAATTTTCTAAAAATGCGTTGATGGCATGCGTTGTAAAATCATGCATTTTAATGATGCTGCGATGTAAAAACCGCGTTGTAAAGGCATGCATTGTAATTGTTTGCGTTGTAACATCATATATTCAGTTCAGCCTCATTCAGACATGTCAACATTTTAAAAGTAGATATTTTGAAAACAAATTAGGGGGAATGTATTTTGCCAATTGAAATACATTATAGAAGAAGCAATTTCAGGTCAGAAACAGAAAAAGCCATTTTGGATTAAACATTGGTAGTCTCAAGCTTGAATCCGGTATGTTGGCATGTATGCTCATTGAAGAGAGTTTCAGTGTACATATTTATAGGTGGGCACCTATTGTCACAAACGCCTTTTACCCTACTCCCCTGAATCATAATAAAACCAAAAGTGGACTCCCATTGTCTCAATACAGGGTAGACAAACAATAACTGTATGTTGTATGAAGTCATTTATTAAATAGGAAAGGCCAAGTAAAACAAAGCTGGCCAGGTGATCAATGAAACAGTGCAGTACAGTGAGAAAACCACAGTCCAATAAAGTGTATCTAATATAACCAAAGGAACACATTTTTTCTGACTGGATTTGTAAATGAAAAGAATGTTTACAACTATACATTTAGTTTTTTGCCTGTGTGAGAACCACAAAAACTGCCTGCTATGCTGAGGATAAAAGGTGTGATGCCACAGCAATACCTAAAAGAATATGAATGAAAATTAATGTTTTTATGAAAATCGTGTTATGTATTTGATGGCAACAAACATATTGTTAAAAAAGCAAATGTTTAGTGAGGGAAATGTGAATCAGCTGTGCTATCTTTTGTGAAAGATAAAAGTGTGTTTTCACTGAAAACACTATTCTTTGTTTACGATTCTTTAGCCTAAAATAAAGAATTGAAGCTCACAACTGTTTGTAAATTTAGATATGGGTGAACTGAAGAACAACCTCCATTTTGTGTGAACTGAGACTTAATGCAGTTAGAGGCAGTCCAAGATGGCTGCCGTGCTGAGGGAAATCTCACTGAGGCCACACTATTTCTCTCACAGAGAACCAGCATAGGAAATAAATGTGCAAGGCAAATGAATGTAACAAGGGGGTGTGGATAGTAAACAATTTAGGAATGAATATTAAAGTGAACAATACCGGGTGTATGTAATGAATATGAAGTGAGTGAAGTGAGGGACAGGGATAACCTAGAGAGTGTTGGGTAAGGTTGTTGTAAGGTTCAATCATTTGGCCAAAGCAAGAGTGACATGAGCCAGAACCGATCTCTGTATCTAAAGCTTCTGCCACTTTTCATGTTCCTCTCTGAGAAGGGTGCTTGAAGCGGGGGCTGGGCAGGGAAGCTTTAGAATGTTGGCACAGAATACTGACACAGGGCATTCTTCTCTCAGAATGTCCATGCCAGCCTCTGCCCTGGTGGCAGAAGAGGTCAAAAGTTCAACTCAGCTGATAGAGATACCACTCAAAGTGTGTGCCCTCTTTCAGCCAGACTGCTGGATAAACTGCATATTACTTTTTGGCAATAACTGGGGCCTCCAAACAAGCAAAATACTTCTACAGTCTTCAACTAGTTCAGCCAGGAAACAACCTTTACATATTAGTCATTACATTGCACTATCTACACAATGCAGTTATTACAACGCAGCTGCCCTTACATCACATACCATCACAACGCATACCATTACAACGGATGTCACTACAACGCATGCAATTACAATGAATATCATTACAACGCATTCCATTACAACGCATTATAAGGTAAGTAATGGGGATTTATTTGTTTTAGGGTGGGTATGGGTTCTGGGGTACATGGGGATAGTATTTTTATCCCAACCCTATCCAACACTTACCCTACTGTTGCACTCACTGGAGTGGGAATAGAAATGTTTACCCCTACACTATCCAACACTTACCCTACTGTTGCACTCACTGGAGTGGGAATAGCAATTATTACCCCTACGCTATCCAACACTTACACTACTCTTGCCCTAAAAGTATTGTGTTTTGTAATGGCATGCGTTGTAAAGATATGCGTTGTAATGGAAAGTGTTGTAAATGTAGTTTCTAAAAATAGGTTGTGATGGCATGCGTTGTAAAACCATGCATTGTAATGGATGCTGCGATGTAAAAACCGCATTGTAAAGGCATGCGTTGTAATTGTTTGCGTTGTAACATCATATATTCAGTTCAGCCTCATTCAGACATGTCAACATTTTAAAAGTAGATATTTCGAAAGCAAATTAGGGGGAATGTATTTTGCCAATTGAAATACATTAAAGAAGAAACAATTTCAGGTCAGAATTCTACAGTCTTCAACTAGTTCAGCCGGGAAACAACCTTTACATAGCAGTCATTACAAGGCACTACCTTCACAATGCAGTCATTACAACGCAGCTGCCCTTACAACGCACACCATTATAACGCATGCCATTACAACGTATGTCACTACAACGCAAGCCATTACAATGAATATCATTACAACGCATGCCATTACAACGCATTATATGGTAAGTAGTGGGGATTTTTTAGTTTTAGGGTGGGTATGGGTTTTGGGGTTCATGGGGATAGTATTCTTATCCCTACACTATCTAATACTTACCCTCCTGTTGCACTCACTGGAGTGGGAATAGAAATGTATACCCCTACACTACCCAACACTTACCCTACTGTTGCACTCACTGGAGTGGGAATAGTAATTTTTACCCCTACGCTATCTAACACTTACCCTACTCTTGCCCTAAAAGTATTGTGCGTTGTAATGGCATGCGTTGTAATGGCATGCGTTGTAATGGTATGCGTTGTAAATTTAGTTTCTAAAAATGCGTTGTGAGGGCATGCGTTGTAAAATCATGCGTTGTAATGGATGCTGCGATGTAAAAGGCACGTTCTAAAGGAATGCATTGAAACTGTTTGCGTTGTAACATCATATATTCAGTTCAGCCTCATTCAGACATGTCAACATTTTAAAAGTAGATATTTTGAAAGCAAATTAGGGGGAATGTATTTTGCCAATTGAAATACATTAAAGAAGAAGTAATTTCAGGTCAGAATTCTACAGTCTTCAACTAGTTCAGCCGGGAAACAACCTTTACATAGCAGTCATTACAACGCACTACCTACACAACGCAGTCATTACAACGAAGCTGCCCTTACTATACATACCATTACAACGCATGCCATTACAACGCATGTCACTACAACGCATGCCATTACAATGAATATCATTACAACGCATGCCATTACAACGCATTATAAGGTAAGTAATGGGGATTTTTTTGTATTAGGGTGGGTATGGGTTCTGGGGTACATGGGGATAGTATTTTAAAACCCTACACTATCCAACACTATCCAACTTACCCTACTGTTGCACTCACTGGAGTGGGAATAGAAATTTTTACCCCTACACTATCCAACACTTACCCTACTGTTGCACTCACTGGAGTAGGAATAGCAATTTTTACCCCTACGCTATCCAACACTTACACTACTCTTGCCCTAAAAGTATTGCGTGTTGTAATGGCATGCGTTGTAAAGCTATGCGTTGTAATGGAATGCATTGTAAATGTATTTTCTAAAAATGCGTTGTGATGGCATGCGTTGTAAAATCATGCATTTTAATGATGCTGCGATGTAAAAACTGCGTTGTAAAGGCATGCGTTGTAATTGTTTGCGTTGTAACATCATATATTCAGTTCAGCCTCATTCAGACATGTCAACATTTTAAAAGTAGATATTTTGAAAACTAATTAGGGGGAATGTATTTTGCCAATTGAAATACATTAAAGAAGAAGCAATTTCAGGTCAGAATCAGAAAAAGCCATTTTGGATTAAACATTGGTAGTCTCAAGCTTGAATCCGGTATGTTGGCATGTATGCTCATTGAAGAGAGTTTCAGTGTACACATTTATAGGTGGGCACCTATTGTCACAAAAGCCTTTTACCCTACTCCCCTGAATCATAATAAAGCCAAAAGTGGACTCCCATTGTCTCAATACAGGGTAGACAAACAATAACTGTATGTTGTATGAAGTCATTTATTAAATAGGAAAGGCCAATTAAAACATAGCTGGCCAGGTGATCAATGAAACAGTGCAGTACAGTGAGAAAACCACAGTCCAATAAAGTGTATCTAATATAACCAAAGGAACACATTTTTTCTGACTGGATTTGTAAACGAAAAGAATGTTTACAACTATACATTTAGTTTTTTGCCTGTGTGAGAACCACAAAAACTGCCTGCTATGCTGAGGATAAAAGGTGTGATGCCACAGCAATACCTAAAAGAATATGAATGAAAATTAATGTTTTTATGAAAATCGTGTTATGTATTTGATGGCAACAAACATATTGTTAAAAAAGCAAATGTTTAGTGAGGGAAATGTGAATCAGCTGTGCTATCTTTTGTGAAAGATAAAAGTGTGTTTTCACTGAAAACACTATTCTTTGTTTACTATTCTTTAGCCTAAAATTAATGAATTGAATCTCACAACTGTTTGTAAATTTAGATATGGGTGCACTGAAGAACAACTCCATTTTGTGTGAACTGAGACTTAATGCAGTCAGAGGCAGTCCAAGATGGCTGCCGTGCTGAGTGAAATCTCACTGAGGCCACTCTATTTTTCTCACAGAGAACCAGCATAGGAAATAAATGTGCAAGGCAAATGAATGTAACAAGGGATGTGGATAGTAAATCATTTAGGAATGAATAGAAAAGTGAACAATACCGGGTGTATGTAATGAATATGAAGTGAGTGAAGTGAGGGACAGGGATAACCTGGAGAGTGTTGGGTAAGGTTGTTGTAAGGTTCAATCATTTGGCCAAAGCAAGAGTGACATGAGCCAGAACCGATCTCTGTATCTAAAGCTTCTGTCACTTTTCATGTTCCTCTCTGAGAAGGGTGCTTGAAGCGGGGGCTGGGCAGGGAAGCTTTAGAATGTTGGCACAGAATACTGACACAGGGCATTCTTCTCTCAGAATGTCCATGCCAGCCTCTGTCCTGGTGGCAGAAGAGGTCAAAAGTTCAACTCAGCTGATAGAGATACCACTCAAAGTGTGTGCCCTCTTTCAGCCAGACTGCTGGATAAACTGAATATTACTTTTTGACAATAACTGGGCCCTCCTAACGAGCAAAATACTTCTACAGTCTTCAACTAGTTCAGCCGGGAAACCACCTTTACATAGCAGTCATTACATTGCACTAACTACACAACGCAGTCATTACAACGCAGCTGCCCTTACATCAAATACCATTACAACGCATGCCATTACAACGCATGTCACTACAATGCATGCCATTACAATGAATATCATTACAACGCATGCCATTACAACGCATTATAAGGTAAGTATTGGGGATTTTTTTGTTTTAGGGTGGGTATGGGTTCTGGGGTACATGGGGATAGTATTTTTATCCCTACACTATCCAACACTTACCCCATTGTTGCACTCACTAGAGTGGGAATAGAAATGTGTACCCCTACACTATCCAACACTTACCCTACTGTTGCACTCACTAGAGTGGGAATAGAAATGTGTACCCCTACACTATCCAACACTTACCCTACTGTTGCACTCACTGGAGTGGGAATAGTAATTTTTACCCCTACGCTATCCAACACTTACACTACTCTTGCCCTAAAAGTATTGCGCGTTGTAATGGCATGCGTTGTAATGGTATGCGTTGTAATGGAATGCATTGTAAATGTACTTTCTAAAAATGTGTTGTGATGGCATGTGTTGTAAAATCATGCATTGTAATGGATGCTGCGATGTAAAAACCACGTTGTAAAGGCATGCGTTGTAATTGTTTGCGTTGTAACATCATATATTCAGTTCAGCCTCATTCAGACATGTCAACATTTTAAAAGTAGATATTTTGAAAGCAAATTAGGGGGAATGTATTTTGCCAATTGAAATATATTAAAGAAGAAGCAATTTCAGGTCAGAATTCTACAGTCTTCAACTAGTTCAGCCGGGAAACAACCTTTACATAGCAGTCATTACAACGCACTACCTTCACAGCGCAGTCATTACAACGCAGCTGCCCTTACAGCACATACCATTACAACGCATGCCATTACAACGCATGTCACTACAACGCATGCCATTACAATGAATATCATTACAACGCATGCCATTACAACGCATTATAAGGTAAGTAATGGGGATTTTTTTGTTTTAGGGTGGGTATGGGTTCTGGGGTACATGGGGATAGTATTTTTATCCCTACACTATCCTACACTATCCAACTTACCCTACAGTTGCACTTACTGGAGTGGGAATATAAATGTTTAGCCCTACACTATCCAACACTTACCCTACTGTTGCCCTCACTGGAGTGGGAATAGACATTTTTACACCTACACTATCCAACACTTACCCTACTGTTGCACTCACTGGAGTGGGAATAGCAATTTTTACCCCTACGCTATCCAACACTTACGCTACTCTTGTCCTAAAAGTATTGCGTGTTGTAATGGTATGCGTTGTAAAGGTATGCGTTGTAATGGAATGCATTGTAAATGTAGTTTCTAAAAATGCGTTGTGATGGCATGTTTTGTAAAATCATGCATTGTAATGGATGCTGCGATGTAAAAAACCTTGTTGTAAAGGCATGCGTTGTAATTGTTTGCGTTGTAACATCATATATTCAGTTCAGCCTGATTCAGTCATGTCAACATTTTAAAAGTAGATATTGTGAAAGCAAATTAGGGGGAATGTATTTTGCCAATTGAAATACATTAAAGAAGAAGCAATTTCAGGTCAGAATTCTACAGTCTTCAACTAGTTCAGCCGGGAAACAACCTTTACATAGCAGTCATTACAACGCACTACCTTCACAACGCAGTCATTACAACGCAGCTGCGCTTACAACACATACCATTATAACGCATGCCATTACAACGTATGTCACTACAACGCATGCCATTACAATGAATATCATTACAACGCATGCCATTACAACGCATTATAAGGTAAGTCGTGGGGATTTTTTTAGTTTTAGGGTGGGTATGGGTTTTGGGGTTCATGGAGATAGTATTCTTATCCCTACACTATCCAATACTTACCCTCCTGTTGCACTCACTGGAGTGGGAATAGAAATGTATACCCCTACACTACCCAAAACTTACCCTACTGTTGCACTCACTGGAGTGGGAACAGTAATTTTTACCCCTACGCTATCTAACACTTACCCTACTCTTGCCCTAAAAGTATTGTGCGTTTTAATGGCATGCATTGTAATGGTATGCATTGTAATGGAATGCGTTGTAAATTTAGTTTCTAAAAATGCGTTGTCAGGGCATGCGTTGTAAAATCATGCGTTGTAATGGATGCTGCGATGTAAAAGGCACGTTCTAAAGGCATGCGTTGTAACTGTTTGCGTTGTAACATCAGATATTTGGTTCAGCCTCATTCAGACATGTCAACATTTTAAAAGTAGATATTTTGGAAACAAATTAGGGGGAATGCATTTTGCCAATTGATAAAAATTAAAGAAGAAGCAATGTCAGGTCGGAAACAGATAAAGCCATTTTGGCTTAAACATTAGTAGTCTCAAGCTTGAACCAGGTATGTTGGCATGTAGGCTCATTGAAGAGAGTTTAAGTGTTCGCATTTATAGGACGGCACCTATCATCACAAAAGCCTTTTACCCTACTCCCCGGAACCACAATAAAGCCAAAAGTGGACTCCCATTGTCTCAATACAGGGTAGGCAAACAAAAGCTGTATCTTGTATGAAGTCATTTATTAAATAGGAAAGGCCAAGTAAAACAAATCTGGCTAGGTGATCAATGCAACATTGCAGAACAGTGAGAAAACCACAGTCCAATAATTTGTATCTAATATAACCAAAGGAACACGTTTTTTCTGACTGGATTTGTAAATGAAAAGCATGTTTACAACCATACATTTTGGTTTTTTGCCTGTGTGAGAACCACAAAAACTGTCTGCTATGCTGAGGATAAAAGGTGTGATGCCACAGCAATACCTAAAAGAACATGAATGAAAATTAATGTTTTTATGAAAAGCATGTTATGTATTTGATGGCAACAAACATATTGTTAAAAAAGCAAATGTTTAGTGAGGGAAATGTGAATCAGCTGTGCTATCATTTGTGAAAGATAAAAGTGTTTTCACTGAAAACACTATTCTTTGTTTACGATTCTTTAGACTAAAATAAAAGAATTGAAGCTCACAACTGTTTGTAAATTTGGAAATGGGTGCATTAAAGAACAACCTCCATTTTGTGTGAACTGAGACTTAATGCAGTCAGAGGCAGTCCAAGATGGCCGCCGTGTTGAGGGAAATCTTACTGAGGCCACTCTCTTTCTCTCACAGAGAACCAGCATAGGAAATAAATGTGCAAGGCAAATGAATGCAACAAGGGGTGTGGATAGTAAATCATTTAGGAATGAATAGAAAAGGGAACAATACCGGGTGTATGTAATGAATATGACGTGAGTGAAGTGAGGGACAGGGATAACCTGGAGAGTGTTGGGTAAGGTTGTTGTAAGGTTCAATCATTTGGCCAAAGCAAGAGTGACATGAGCCAGAACCGATCTCTGTATCTACAGCTTCTGCCACTTTTCATGTTCCTCTCTGAGAAGGGTGCTTGAAGCGGGGGCTGGGCAGGGAAGCTTTAGAATGTTGGCACAGAATACTGACACAGGGCATTCTTCTCTCAGAATGTTCATGCCAGCCTCTGTCCTGGTGGCAGAAGAGGTCAAAAGTTCAACTCAGCTGATAGAGATACCACTCAAAGTGTGTGCCCTCTTTCAGCCAGACTGCTGGATAAACTGCATATTACTTTTTGGCAATAACTGGGCCCTCCTAACGAGCAAAATACTTCTACAGTCTTCAACTAGTTCAGCCGAGAAACAACCTTTACATAGCAGTCATTACATTGCACTACCTACACAACGCAGTCATTACAACGCAGCTGCCCTTACATCACATACCATTACAACGCATGCCATTACAACGCATGTCACTACAATGCATGCCATTACAATGAATATCATTACAACGCATGTCATTACAACGCATTATAAGGTAAGTAATGGGGATTTTTTTGTTTTAGGGTGGGTATGGGTTCTGGGGTACATGGGGATAGTATTTTTATCCCTACACTATCCAACACTTACCCCACTGTTGCACTCACTAGAGTGGAAATAGAAATGTGTACCCCTACACTATCCAACACTTACCCTACTGTTGCACTCACTGGAGTGGGAATAGTAATTTTTACCCCTACGCTATCCAACACTTACACTACTCTTGCCCTAAAAGTATTGCGCGTTGTAATGGCATGCGTTGTAATGGTATGCGTTGTAATGGAATGCGTTGTAAATGTAGTTTCTAAAAATGCGTTGTGATGGCATGTGTTGTAAAATCATGCATTGTAATGGATGCTGCGATGTAAAAACCACGTTGTAAAGGCATGCGTTGTAATTGTTTGCGTTGTAACATCATATATTCAGTTCAGCCTCATTCAGACATGTCAACATTTTAAAAGTAGATATTTTGAAAGCAAATTAGGGGGAATGTATTTTGCCAATTGAAATACATTAAAGAAGAAGCAATTTCAGGTCAGAATTCTACAGTCTTCAACTAGTTCAGCCGGGAAACAACCTTTACATAGCAGTCATTACAACGCACTACCTTCACAGCGCAGTCATTACAACGCAGCTGCCGTAACATCACATACCATTACAACGCATGCCATTACAATGCATGTCACTACAACGCATGCCATTACAATGAATATCATTACAACGCATGCCATTACAACGCATTATAAGGTAAGTAATGGGGATTTTTTTGTTTTAGGGTGGGTATGGGTTCTGGGGTACATGGGGATAGTATTTTTATCCCTACACTATCCTACACTATCCAACTTACCCTACAGTTGCACTTACTGGAGTGGGAATATACATTTTTAGCCCTACACTATCCAACACTTACCCTACTGTTGCACTCACTGGAGTGGGAATAGACATTTTTACACCTGCACTATCCAACACTTACCCTACTGTTGCACTCACTGGAGTGGGAATAGCAATTTTTACCCCTACGCTATCCAACACTTACGCTACTCTTGCGCTAAAAGTATTGCGTGTTGTAATGGCATGCGTTGTAAAGGTATGCGTTGTAATGGAATCCATTGTAAATGTAGTTTCTAAAAATGCGTTGTGATGGCATGTTTTGTAAAATCATGCATTGTAATGGATGCTGCGATGTAAAAACCGCGTTGTAAAGGCATGCGTTGTAATTGTTTGCGTTGTAACATTATATATTCAGTTCAGCCTCATTCAGTCATGTCAACATTTTAAAAGTAGATATTGTGAAAGCAAATTAGGGGGAATGTATTTTGCCAATTGAAATACATTAAAGAAGAAGCAATTTCAGGTCAGAATTCTACAGTCTTCAACTAGTTCAGCCGGGAAACAACCTCTACATAGCAGTCATTACAACGCACTACCTTCACAACGCAGTCATTACAACGCAGCTGCCCTTACATCACATACCATTACAACGCATGCAATTACAATGCATGTCACTACAACGCATGCCATTACAATGAATATCATTACAACGCATGCCATTACAACGCATTATAAGGTAAGTAATGGGGATTTTTTTGTTTTAGGGTGGGTATGGGTTCTGGGGTACATGGGGCTAGTATTTTAAAACCCTACACTATCCAACACTATCCAACTTACCCTACTGTTGCACTCACTGGAGTGGGAATATACATTTTTACCCCTACACTATCCACCACTTACCCTACTGTTGCACTCACTGGAGTGGGAATAATAATTTTTACCCCTACGCTATCTAACACTTACACTACTCTTGCCCTAAAAGTATTGTGCATTGTAATGGTATGCGTTGTAATGGAATGCGTTGCAAATGTAGTTTCTAAAAATGCGTTGTGATGGCATGTGTTGTAAAATCATGCATTGTAATGGATGCTGCGATGTAAAAACCACGTTGTAAAGGCATGCGTTGTAATTGTTTGCGTTGTAACATCATATATTCAGTTCAGCCTCATTCAGACATGTCAACATTTTAAAAGTAGATATTTTGAAAGCAAATTAGGGGGAATGTATTTTGCCAATTGAAATACATTAAAGAAGAAGCAATTTCAGGTCAGAATTCTACAGTCTTCAACTAGTTCAGCCGGGAAACAACCTCTACATAGCAGTCATTACAACACACTACCTTCACAACGCAGTCATTACAACGCAGCTGCCCTTACATCACATACCATTACAACGCATGCAATTACAATGCATGTCACTACAACGCATGCCATTACAATGAATATCATTACAACGCATGCCATTACAACGCATTATAAGGTAAGTAATGGGGATTTTTTTGTTTTAGGGTGGGTATGGGTTCTGGGGTACATGGGGCTAGTATTTTAAAACCCTACACTATCCAACACTATCCAACTTACCCTACTGTTGCACTCACTGGAGTGGGAATATACATTTTTACCCCTACACTATCCAGCACTTACCCTACTGTTGCACTCACTGGAGTGGGAATAATAATTTTTACCCCTACGCTATCTAACACTTACACTACTCTTGCCCTAAAAGTATTGTGCATTGTAATGGTATGCGTTGTAATGGAATGCGTTGCAAATGTAGTTTCTAAAAATGCGTTGTGATGGCATGTGTTGTAAAATCATGCATTGTAATGGATGCTGCGATGTAAAAACCACGTTGTAAAGGCATGCGTTGTAATTGTTTGCGTTGTAACATCATATATTCAGTTCAGCCTCATTCAGACATGTCAACATTTTAAAAGTAGATATTTTGAAAGCAAATTAGGGGGAATGTATTTTGCCAATTGAAATACATTAAAGAAGAAGCAATTTCAGGTCAGAATTCTACAGTCGTCAACTAGTTCAGCCGGGAAACAACCTTTACATAGCAGTCATTACAACGCACTACCTTCACAGCGCAGTCATTACAACGCAGCTGCCGTAACATCACATACCATTACAACGCATGCCATTACAACGCATGTCACTACAACGCATGCCATTACAATGAATATCATTACACCGCATGCCATTACAACGCATTATAAGGTAAGTAATGGGGATTTTTTTGTTTTAGGGTGGGTATGGGTTCTGGGGTACATGGGGATAGTATTTGTATCCCTACACCATCCTACACTATCCAACTTACCCTAAGTTGCACTTACTGGAGTGGGAATATACATTTTTAGCCCTACACTATCCAACACTTACCCTACTGTTGCACTCACTGGAGTGGGAATAGACATTTTTACACCTGCACTATCCAACACTTACCCTACTGTTGCACTCACTGGAGTGGGAATAGCAATTTTTACCCCTACGCTATCCAACACTTACGCTACTCTTGCGCTAAAAGTATTGCGTGTTGTAATGGCATGCGTTGTAAAGGTATGCGTTGTAATGGAATCCATTGTAAATGTAGTTTCTAAAAATGCGTTGTGATGGCATGTTTTGTAAAATCATGCATTGTAATGGATGCTGCGATGTAAAAACCGCGTTGTAAAGGCATGCGTTGTAATTGTTTGCGTTGTAACATTATATATTCAGTTCAGCCTCATTCAGTCATGTCAACATTTTAAAAGTAGATATTGTGAAAGCAAATTAGGGGGAATGTATTTTGCCAATTGAAATACATTAAAGAAGAAGCAATTTCAGGTCAGAATTCTACAGTCTTCAACTAGTTCAGCCGGGAAACAACCTCTACATAGCAGTCATTACAACGCACTACCTTCACAACGCAGTCATTACAACGCAGCTGCCCTTACATCACATACCATTACAACGCATGCAATTACAATGCATGTCACTACAACGCATGCCATTACAATGAATATCATTACAACGCATGCCATTACAACGCATTATAAGGTAAGTAATGGGGATTTTTTTGTTTTAGGGTGGGTATGGGTTCTGGGGTACATGGGGCTAGTATTTTAAAACCCTACACTATCCAACACTATCCAACTTACCCTACTGTTGCACTCACTGGAGTGGGAATATACATTTTTACCCCTACACTATCCACCACTTACCCTACTGTTGCACTCACTGGAGTGGGAATAATAATTTTTACCCCTACGCTATCTAACACTTACACTACTCTTGCCCTAAAAGTATTGTGCATTGTAATGGTATGCGTTGTAATGGAATGCGTTGCAAATGTAGTTTCTAAAAATGCGTTGTGATGGCATGTGTTGTAAAATCATGCATTGTAATGGATGCTGCGATGTAAAAACCACGTTGTAAAGGCATGCGTTGTAATTGTTTGCGTTGTAACATCATATATTCAGTTCAGCCTCATTCAGACATGTCAACATTTTAAAAGTAGATATTTTGAAAGCAAATTAGGGGGAATGTATTTTGCCAATTGAAATACATTAAAGAAGAAGCAATTTCAGGTCAGAATTCTACAGTCTTCAACTAGTTCAGCCGGGAAACAACCTCTACATAGCAGTCATTACAACACACTACCTTCACAACGCAGTCATTACAACGCAGCTGCCCTTACATCACATACCATTACAACGCATGCAATTACAATGCATGTCACTACAACGCATGCCATTACAATGAATATCATTACAACGCATGCCATTACAACGCATTATAAGGTAAGTAATGGGGATTTTTTTGTTTTAGGGTGGGTATGGGTTCTGGGGTACATGGGGCTAGTATTTTAAAACCCTACACTATCCAACACTATCCAACTTACCCTACTGTTGCACTCACTGGAGTGGGAATATACATTTTTACCCCTACACTATCCAGCACTTACCCTACTGTTGCACTCACTGGAGTGGGAATAATAATTTTTACCCCTACGCTATCTAACACTTACACTACTCTTGCCCTAAAAGTATTGTGCATTGTAATGGTATGCGTTGTAATGGAATGCGTTGCAAATGTAGTTTCTAAAAATGCGTTGTGATGGCATGTGTTGTAAAATCATGCATTGTAATGGATGCTGCGATGTAAAAACCACGTTGTAAAGGCATGCGTTGTAATTGTTTGCGTTGTAACATCATATATTCAGTTCAGCCTCATTCAGACATGTCAACATTTTAAAAGTAGATATTTTGAAAGCAAATTAGGGGGAATGTATTTTGCCAATTGAAATACATTAAAGAAGAAGCAATTTCAGGTCAGAATTCTACAGTCGTCAACTAGTTCAGCCGGGAAACAACCTTTACATAGCAGTCATTACAACGCACTACCTTCACAGCGCAGTCATTACAACGCAGCTGCCGTAACATCACATACCATTACAACGCATGCCATTACAACGCATGTCACTACAACGCATGCCATTACAATGAATATCATTACACCGCATGCCATTACAACGCATTATAAGGTAAGTAATGGGGATTTTTTTGTTTTAGGGTGGGTATGGGTTCTGGGGTACATGGGGATAGTATTTGTATCCCTACACCATCCTACACTATCCAACTTACCCTAAGTTGCACTTACTGGAGTGGGAATATACATTTTTAGCCCTACACTATCCAACACTTACCCTACTGTTGCACTCACTGGAGTGGGAATAGACATTTTTACACCTACACTATCCAACACTTACCCTACTGTTGCACTCACTGGAGTGGGAATAGCAATTTTTACCCCTACGCTATCCAACACTTACGCTACTCTTGCCCTAAAAGTATTGCGTGTTGTAATGGCATGCGTTGTAAAGGTATGCGTTGTAATGGAATCCATTGTAAATGTAGTTTCTAAAAATGCGTTGTGATGGCATGTTTTGTAAAATCATGCATTGTAATGGATGCTGCGATGTAAAAACCGCGTTGTAAAGGCATGCGTTGTAATTGTTTGCGTTGTAACATTATATATTCAGTTCAGCCTCATTCAGTCATGTCAACATTTTAAAAGTAGATATTGTGAAAGCAAATTAGGGGGAATGTATTTTGCCAATTGAAATACATTAAAGAAGAAGCAATTTCAGGTCAGAATTCTACAGTCTTCAACTAGTTCAGCCGGGAAACAACCTCTACATAGCAGTCATTACAACGCACTACCTTCACAACGCAGTCATTACAACGGAGCTGCCCTTACATCACATACCATTACAACGCATGCAATTACAATGCATGTCACTACAACGCATGCCATTACAATGAATATCATTACAACGCATGCCATTACAACGCATTATAAGGTAAGTAATGGGGATTTTTTTGTTTTAGGGTGGGTATGGGTTCTGGGGTACATGGGGCTAGTATTTTAAAACCCTACACTATCCAACACTATCCAACTTACCCTACTGTTGCACTCACTGGAGTGGGAATATACATTTTTACCCCTACACTATCCACCACTTACCCTACTGTTGCACTCACTGGAGTGGGAATAATAATTTTTACCCCTACGCTATCTAACACTTACACTACTCTTGCCCTAAAAGTATTGTGCATTGTAATGGTATGCGTTGTAATGGAATGCGTTGCAAATGTAGTTTCTAAAAATGCGTTGTGATGGCATGCGTTGTAAAATCATGTGTTGTAATGGATGCTGCGATGTAAAAGCCACGTTGTAAAGGCATGCGTTGTAACTGTTTGCGTTGTAACATCATATATTCGGTTCAGCCTCATTCAGACATGTCAACATTTTAAAAGTAGATATTTTGGAAACAAACTAGGGGGAATGTATTTTGCCAATTGATATACATTAAAGAAGGAGCAATTTCAGGTCGGAAACAGATAAAGCCATTTAGGCTTAAACATTGGTAGTCTCAAGCTTGAACCAGGTATGTTGGCATGTATGCTCATTGAAGAGAGTTTAAGTGTTCGCATTTATAGGATGGCACCTCTCGTCACAAAATCCTTTTACCCTATTCCCCTGAACCACAATAAAGCCAAAAGTGGACTCCCATTGTCTCAATACAGGGTAGGCAAACAAAAGCTGTATCTTGTATGAAGTCATTTATTAAATAGGAAAGGCCAAGAACAACAAATCTGGCCAGGTGATCAATGCAACAGTGCAGAACAGTGAGAAAACCACAGTCCAATAATTTGTATCTAATATAACCAAAGGAACACGTTTTTTCTGACTGGATGTGTAAATGAAAAGCATGTTTACAACTATACATTTTGGTTTTCGCCTGTGTGAGAACCACAATAACTGCCTCCTATGCTGAGGATAAAAGGTGTGATGCCACAGCAATACCTAAAAGAATATGAATGAAAATTAATGTTTTTATGAAAATCATGTTATGTATTTGATGGCAACAAAAACATTGTTAAAAAAGCAAATGTTTAGTGAGGGAAATGTGAATCAGCTGTGCTATCATTTGTGAAAGATGAAAGTGTGTTTTCACTGAAAACACTAACCTTTGTTTACGATTCTTTAGCTAAAATGAAAGAATTGAAGCTCACAGCTGTTTGTAAATTTGTATATGGGTGCACTGAAGACCAACCTCCATTTTGTGTGAACTGAGACTTAATGCAGTCAGAGGCAGTCCAAGATGGCCGCCGTGCTGAGGGAAATCTCACTGAGGCCACTCTCTTTCTCTCACAGAGAACCAGCATAGGAAATAAATGGGCAAGGCAAATGAATGCAACAAGGGGGTGTGAATAGTAAACCATTTAGGAATGAATAGAAAAGGGAACAAAAAGAGGCTTAATAGAAGGATGGGCAGTTAATAGGTGAGATTATCAAAAGGAGAGGATGAGAGAATTGATAAATATGTAAGCAAATGGACAACAACTGAGTCAGTATGATGCAATATGAAACTTGGCAATTAAGAGAAATATATCCAGACACCAAACTGAGCAAAAAAGGCCATGGAATAGAATCAGTACCTGACACAACACTTTTAAATGTGCTGCATATGAAGAACATTGCACCACTATGTGCAGTGCAGACCTTAACGGGTAGATGACTACAACTGAGACAAAGAAAGGGCATGAACAAAACAATAAAATGTGTGCATTGCCAGACAATGACTAAATGGTACAACAGAAAACATTCAAAATTGAAACAAAGTGAAGAGATTTCCATGGAGATGTCCAGTCTAAACCTGAAACAAGAATGACAACAAAATGAACAGTTTCTGTAAGTCTTAATCCCAGGGACCAGTGAAGAGACCAGACTTTTAGGGGTTAAGACACCAACTTTGCTTTTATCTACCACCGTTACTCAAGGAAAACACTTCTAAGAAGGGGAACACATGTGACAGTGGCATTCACAACTCAAAATTAGCACGAGCACAGACACCAATGGCCACAACTGTAAATAGGATTATGGATCTGGTAAACAACATATTATTTAGCAACAATAGTGTATCACTGACAACTTTGCTTTGGAAAGCTGCTGTAAGGAAATTGCCTTAGCCTGTCTTGCATCTACACTGACCTGCAGCAACAACATTCCCTTAACCAAACTACTTATTACAATATCCAGGGAAAATCCTTTTGGGGTTGTAAACGTGCAAGGTACACTCGCACACAAGTCAACTGGTATTTTACATTTCTCATTATGAGTGGTTAAGTTGGTGTTAATGGTGTGCCTGCTTGTGCCTGAAGCTTATGCTGAATAGACATGAGCTGTCTTGCACAAGGTGGGAATCCACAGTGACACTTGGAGTTCATTTACCAAAAAGTAGAGCTTATCTGTGTGATAGAGACAATAATCAATATTTGTCTATGTATTGATAATCATTACTGAACAGTGCATAACAGGGGCCTAGTTAGACCCTCTTGTATGACCTGTAACGGGATGCTTTGCTAGGTCACGATATTGGCTTCAATGCACTGCCTTTAGATCTACTCCTGCAGCAACTATGATTGAAGGACAACTAGACTGATGCCAGCTTGTAGAGGCCAACCAGTTGTGCCTATGTTACATGTAGTCAGCGGCAAACTGAGTTCTAAAGTTGTATTTGGGTATCTGGCTCTGTATGGTTATACAAAGTGCCTCTCTAACTCTGTCTTCTGAGTCACTGTGATTTTAGACAAGCCCATTGTAAGCGTGAGCACGATGTTCATGGGTCAGATCAAGCCAAGGAATCACAAGCATGAGTGTAGCTGTATCACAAGGTGGACAAGAGCCACCTCAACCCGATTGTGAAGCTTGAAGGAGGACGTCTGAAGCAGGGCCCCTAGCTCAGAAGGGGAAATCCTCACAGATCCACGGGGTAGGAGGGGATAATGTGTAATGCTGCTTACTGCTTACAGGCTCTGTTAAAAAATCAAGCCTTGACCTTCAGACCTGGGAAACTATCGCCCTATCTTGTTGCTCCCTGGAGTTAGTAAAATTACTGAAAAATATATATTTTTAATTTAATACTATGAAAAAAAGGTACAGTGTGGGGACCAGCAAGGTCCAAGTGACTTGCCAGAAGAAGAAAAGTCAGAGTAGGCCCAGGCAAACAGGGGAGCCCACTGGAATGAAAGAAGACCCTCAAGAGGACCCGCAGGCTGGGAGGCACTGGAGTCGTAAGAGGACCTCAAGCAGCTCACCAAAGATGCAGGCCCACGGTGCAAGAGATGCGGTGAGGACAAAGATCTTAGTCACAGCCGATGCTTGTGGTTGATGACTACTTGGAGCCTGAAGATCTCTGAGGAAGAGAGCTAACAAGCCTTTGCAACGACAAGTCAACCCGGTGCACAGGGGTTTGGTTCCTGCAGTTCCGACGAGGGATACTGGCCTCAAACTCGTGGAGAAGACAGGGCAGGCCTCAAGGGAGTTGTAGAACCACCACCTGTGTTGCTGAGCCTTCTGGAGTCCTTGGGAGCCCAGGAGCAGCAGACCGGTTAGATTAGTTGTGGTGCTTGCAGATGCAGGGAAGTGACTCTTTCACTTCAAGGGATAATCCTTCAGGTGTATTGGATGTCCACAGGCCTTGGAAGGTTCCTGTATGGAGCACAGGCACAGACGTTACAGTGGATGAGCAGGACAACGAGACCAGCAGCAGCAGAAGTCTTCCCAGCTGCAGTCTCGATGTCCAGAGCAAACGTCCATCGAAGTACAGAGTGCCCAGACGGTTAAAGATGAAGTGGTGTCTGATCTGAATCTTGTCCCACAATGAATCTAGGGGCCCACCCATAGGTAAGCCCTTACGTACCCTAAGGAAAGGGTTGGGACGATTCAGGGGTCCCTCCCATAGGAGGGGCTGCACAATGGGGAGGATACTCCCATATCCTTTGTCCAGTTTTGCACCAGAGTGGCAGCCAACGGCTCCCTGAACTGGTTTGAAGTGGACTATGCAAAGAGGGCACCAAGTGTGCCCTTCAAGTAGTCTTAGTGGCACTGGCAAGCGCCCCTACCCTGTCCCAATATACTAAGCCCTGTCTGGGAGGAGGTCACACCCCCCTGTGACAAGATATCTATTGTTCTGCCTTCCCCTGCTCGAGCTTGGCTCAGCAGCATTAGGGCAGAAACATGTCTCTGGCCGGCAGCAGCCCTAGCATGCTGTCCGGTTCTGAAAGACTGGTACAGGGAGCACTGAGGGCCTCCCGGAGGAGATTCACAGTACATGGAGTCATATCTCTCACACAAACAGTGTGGGGGTATGATTCCAACATGTTTGATACCAAACACAGCATGGTTTCTTCTGGATAATTTGGAGATGGTCATTGTGTAATGACGCATGGCCACTCTATATATAATAATGGCTGATGTAGTTACAACTCGGTGAATGGACTCAAAAGGTTGTAGGGGTGTCCTGCACATGCAGGGGTACCCTCACACTTAGAACCAAGCACCCTGCCTTCGGGATTTAAAGGCATGCCTAAGGGGGTGACTTATAGGTTTCAAGGGCAGTGACCTCAGATATAGAGAAACACAGGCTGCAATGGTAGGTCTACAGTCACACTTTGAGTGTTCTCTCATGAGTGGCATAATACATGATTCAGCCCATGGGAGGCCCCTAGTGTGCCTATGCCTTGGGTACCTCAGTGCCATATATTTGGGACTTACAAGTGTACACCAGTAGCCAATCTGGGATGTACCCAAGTACTCACCATATCCAATTCAGGGGAAAAAATCACAGAGACTGGGGTCTTGATTAGCAGATCCCAGTCAGACTTGGCAGAAACAGCATAACACCAAGCGAAAAGTGGGGGTAAGCATAAACCCAGATCCTACTTTCCTACAAGTATGAGTGGGAATAGCTGTGAATGAGTAAGAAGTTAGCAAAAGATGATATTATATGGAAGAAATAAGTGAGACAGAGGTGTGTGCTGTATGTGTGAAGAGCAAATACATTATCTGTGACTTTTGAGTGACTAAGGACTGATTCATGTGGCTTTGAGTATTAAGTAAGGATAAGTATAGATTGTCACTGTGGAGTGAGCTAGTGGATATGTGAGGGACAGAATTACCAATAAGCGCAATGTTATCAGTTACCTAACGACACTTGAGTTGTTCTATACAATACCATTTTGATTTATAGTTCTGGTCCTATATATATCATAATTTGGGAAAGCAACAGCAAGGGTAGTAGAATCCAAACTCCTGGTAGGTAAAAAGGCAGGACTAGCCAGAAAAGAATGGCGATGTGGAGCTAATTGACAACTCTGGTGCAATGTGTGCATGTTAAAGGAGTGAGTAAGGAGAAATGAAACGAGTGAGTATTTATTGAAGCTTAAGAGATGGAGTTTATGTTAGTAAGCAGAGAAACTTGCGAGTATGTCAATACATGAGTAGACAAGCAAGGAATAAGAAATGAGAGCAGACAAGTGAACAGTGAGCTTATAGTGAAAAGCAAATGAGTGGGTGAATGACGTGGGCATGGGTTGGTGTATTGAACAAGGGGTGAGCTTGTATATAGTGCTTATATGAGGCACTACTCCCTTACTTCCGGGGAAGGGCAGAGCCAGCACAGAGCCACACGGTTCCACATAGCAGCCTGCAGGTGCACTGCTGAAAACATTTCTGGATGCAGTCTGGTGCTTTCAAAAGGGAGGAATCTACACTTGGAAGTATCCACATTTTTATTTTGTACTTCTTAACTCTCTCCTTGGTCATCATATCTGCCTCATAGGCCAGCCCCTCTCTCCATTAGGAAAAGGTTGATAAGGGTGCACATTATCCTCAGGGAAGGACCTCTAATTCTTACAAAAGTGTCTTTCCCAAGCTTAGAACTCTCTGCACACAGTAAAGGATATATTCAATGGTAAAATACTTCTGCATCTTATATCAAGCACTATCTCTTTCTAAGGTTTCCTGCCCCTTGCATCAGAAACCAGCACCTACTTTCTCTACCCTACAAAAAGGTAAACTCTGCCTTTCATATTAAGATCTGCCCGTATAGGTTCCCTGTTAAGAGATCTCATCCCAGATTAAGCCCCTATTCATGTCACATCAGGATCTCACTGTGTGTTAGAGGTTTCTTTCCATTATTCTAGGTTCCGCCTTCAAGTTTGGTGGCCTATATATTAAGATCAGCTTCCAGGTTAGAGTTATCTGACTCACGTATCGTGATCTATTCTGATCTCCCTGTAGCACCTGTAGTCCTTGGTTCTGGTCCTCTCCCTATTATTTCAGGTTCTTTCTCAGGTTATAGCTCTCACTACCATTTATGTTATATACACTCTACTCCTAGGTGATGACTCTATGCATCTGGCATGAGTGTCTGACCTAAGGTTAGGTGTTTCCAGGAAACCCCAATATTCTCTACAGATTGGGGTTTTCTGTCCTTCATATTAGGATCAGCTAGTAGATGTTAGAGATCTCTGACTTTATATTAGAATCTGACTTTGTGCCCTTGGTCTTTACATCAAAATCTGCCTGCAGATTAGGGCTCTCTGGCCCTTATACAGGGTTATTTTACTACACTAGGGCAATCTGTTCTTAAACGAGATTTTGCCCTCAAGTTATGCCTTTCAATAAAGGTTTACATAAATAACCTTATGATTAATGTTATAGTGGTAACCTCAACCTCTATTGCTGCAGAATAAGATGTGAAATACTGAAGGATGTGGTAGGAATCGGATACTAATATCTATAATCTAATGCACACACATGTAATCTCATTTGTGAGATGAAAAGTGTACAGCCCTATTCAAACCAAGGCCATTTGAATTATGTGAGTCAGAAGCTCCAGCGTCTTCTGCATAGTTATGGATTCAAAGCATTTGTACATAATCCATTATCTGGTGCATGTTTGCAGATTTTAACAAAAAATAATAGTGTGGAAATGCGTGCTTCTGCACATTGAAATGCAAGTTGCAAAGACTGGTCACCATTCAGTTGCTAACTGCTGATTCTAAGTATTAAATTGGTAGTTCTGAGATGAAAACGTCGGTAAGACACTTTTAAAATGTATTAAAAATTACAAAAGTCAAAATAAAATTGCCTTACAATGTGCCATACTATGCCACATAATTTGTATCTTCTTGCCACATAATTTAGCCAACCATGCCAGATAATTTGGCCCCTCCCTGCCACAGAATTTCAGTGTCCTGATGAAAAACATACCAGAGGTTGACAAATTACTCATTTTAGGCACTTTGTACTTTAATGGTCTTGATTATTCCTTTCATTATAGTTTTACCGCAAAGTTTAAATAATGACATCCAAATTATCTTTCTGTAAAGGGAGGTTTAGGTTCTATATATCATTTGACTGTGGGCTAAGGAATGGGTTATGTCAGTGACAGCTAAACAGTACTACCTAATGAGCATCAACACAGAATGTTCCATCTGCTGTGATTGGCTGAGGAACACAGCCAAGTCCTAGCGACAGAGCTCTGACAAACGCACAGAAGAGCACCATCCAAGCGACGGTGATCAATGCTGAGGTAAGAGTGCTCCCAGATTTCTAGCATGAAAGAGGAACAGGAAAGAAATACACAATTTAAATAAAACACACTTCTGACAAATTATGACTGATCTATTTTATGGTAGACATTTACTTATGCGCTTTGAGTTTTAGTTTACAAGTGTATTTTCACATGAATAAAAAGATAAGCCCACTAGCGGCAAAAATATGTTTTGTAAAAGCAGGTCAAGAACTTGGCAGCCCAGAGAATCTGGAATGATTCCTAAATTATTTCATTATTATTAACTTATTTTAAAAAGGTTGCGGCTTGTCGGGTTTGCATGGCATAATATGGAGGACTTTTGTAAAGTAACCTGCACAAAAGATGCAACCAGAGATTGCAATACAATTTACCTATCATATGTTTGAATCAAAATATCACTGCTTTGTAGTCACTTTGAGAAGAAATACTGCATGTCACTTTAGTTTGAGACATCTGCACCCATGGCTGAATTGTAACTTCCAAAATATTTGACTACTTTTAAAATGAATTACACTCGAGTTCTGCAACATGGTCCCTGCAACCATAAACTGCAACCTTCAACTTGCACCTTGAAATCATGCTATGCGTGTGCCTCAACAGCTGTGCTGCAGTCTCTAAATTCCAGCACTTGCAATACAAATCAACACAACTGCTTCCTCAAAACTTAAAGCACAGGCTAGAATAACTACTGAAACCTGCACTCAAATCTGTACCCACAGCAAAATTCACAATCCTGCACTCTGTATCAAAAGCTAGGTATTCTTCAAACATATATATAAAGATTTCTATCTTTGAGGACAAATAAATAAAAAATGAAACATGCACTCACTGTACAATGGAGCTTAAATCCAGGTTGTGCCTCAACAGCAGTGCTGCAGTCTCTACATTCCTGCACTTGCAATACAAATCAATACAACTGTTTCCTCAAAACTTAAAGCACATGCTAGATTCACTTCTGAAACCTGCACTCAAATCTGAACCCACAGCAAAATTCACTATCCTGCACTCTGCATCAAAAACTCAGCTAGGTGTTCTAGGTGTTTTTTGACCTGAGTCTCCTGAGGCGGAAAGCCGGGAGTGAAACCTTGCTAAATCTGTGACATTGATTTTAAAAACTGTGATAACTTTGTATTTTAATCGCGTTGCGCACTCCCCCCCCCAGCACTGACCTCATATCCCCCTAGACAGTCGATTTCAACACTGTCAGGACAGGATTCCACTCGCACGCCGCCATCACCGGCCGCGAGGAGCCACGGACACGCCCACCTCTCGTGGCCACGCCCACCCCTCACCAAGCAGGTAAAAGCGCGCCCTGAATGATAGAGCCGCATTTGACCTGAGTCTCCTGAGGCGGAAAGCCGGGAGTGAAACCTTGCTAAATCTGTGACATTGATTTTAAAAACTGTGATAACTTTGTATTTTAATCGCGTTGCGCACTCCCTCCCCAGCACTGACCTCATATCCCCCTAGACAGTCGATTTCAACACTGTCAGGACAGGATTCCACTCGCACGCCGCCATCACCGGCCGCAAGGAGCCTCGGACACGCCCACCTCTCGTGGCCACGCCCACCCCTCCAACGCTCATTCTCCTTCCATAAATTATGTGTCAGTTCAGGCAGCACAGAGGACGGGCGCAGCGGGCGCGCCGTCAGCGCGCCGAAGGCGCGCCAAAGGCAAGCCCGTCTGGGCCCGTCCGGGCCCAGACGGACCCAGGCCCAGAGACTCTGTCGGATGTCCCTCATGACCGCGTGGTGTATACTGGAGACATGCTCCGCGCACTTCAACCTAAGAAAATCCTGGCCTGCTACCATACGCACACTGAAGGTAAACCCTTCTCTAATTGTATGCGCTGCAATCCGACTCCCTTGGGCTCAGCAAAACCCGGACTGAAGATGGGACTTCTCAACTGCCGCTCCCTTCCCAAACATGCGCTCGAAACATACCTGTTAATCCAAGATCATGATTTCGATCTGCTGTTTTTAACGGAAACGTGGCTATCAGACAATTCCGACTCGGACATCGTCACGGCCCTTCCCCCAGGGTACCTCTGTCAAGCCTTACACGGACCCAAAGGGAGGGGAGGGGGGGTGGCCATAATCTTCAGGGAACAATTCACCTGTAGAACTTCCAACGCCCATATCGAGGATTGCGAAAGCTGTCAATTCTCCATCCAAATCTCCCCAGCTCACTCCCTGTCAGGGCTATTGATCTACCGCCCCCCAGGTGCCCCTGGGAACTTCCTCAATGCCGTTACTGAATCTGCTTCACAATTAGCATCTTCTGCCTCCAACTTTCTTATTCTAGGCGACCTGAACCTTCATTTCATGGACCCTACTGACCGGATAGCCTCCGACCTCCTCCAAGACCTATTGTCACTCAATATCCGACTGGTCAATAATGAGCCTACCCATGAGAAGGGACACCTACTGGATCCCATCCTTACTAATGTGGCAACCATCACCACCAGGCCACCCTTGACCCTTCCATGGACGGACCATTCTCTGGTCCCTATCTCCTGGGAAACACCCACCATGATCCCTCAAACTACTAAAATTCAGGTCACCGATAGACGGTGGAAGAAACTCATACCCGGGGAATGGGCCACTGCCCTCGCAGACTCCATCCCTGAGCTATCCACCGATCCTGCCACGGCCGATAAGCAGTTCAATGAGTGGATCACCTCCTCTCTTGATACACTCCTCCCCAAAACTGCCTCCTTTAAACATCCCAAAAGAGTATCGTCCGCTTCATGGTACACTCCAGAGCTTAAAGCTCTGCGTCAAGAGTGCAAGAGAACGGAACGCTCTTGGAGAAAAAACAAATCGGAAACAAACAAAGATGCTTATTCTATTTCTCTCTCAATGTATAAAACTACGATTCGAAAAACTAAAAGTGCTTTCTTCCAGGAAAGAATAGAGAAAGCGGTATGCTCAAGTAAGGAATCCTACGCCATCCTAAAAGAACTTCTGAAAACCCCAGAACCTGGACCGAGACACCCCACAGACCCCAAAGCCGATCAGGAAAAATGCCAACAACTGGCCAATTTCTTTCATGAAAAGATTCAAAAAAATTTTGATTCAATTCCCACCACGAATCCGTGCGAGGAAAACGATCTCCCGCACTCCCTAACACCCAGTTGTCTCTCCTCTTGGGGTCAAGTTACGATCGAAGAAGTAGGAAACACGTTAAAATCCATAAAAAGCGGATCCCCAGGGACCCCGCCCCACTTCGGATCCTCAAGGAGGTAGCTCCCACGATTATTCCCCCCCTGACTCATCTGATCAACGCCTCATTCCAACAGGGAGTCGTACCCCCGAGCTGGAAGACGGCAGTCGTGAAAGCTCTATTAAAGAAACCTTCCCTCGACCCTGAAAATTTTGCTAATTACAGGCCCCGCTCCCTACTCCCAGGAATCAGCAAGATTGCTGAAAAACTGGTTAATAAAAAACTCTCCCAGTTCCTGGAGGTCAACAACAAGCTAAAAAGTTCCCAGACGGGCTTTCGCCCAGGGCAGGGCACTGACATCGCCCTCCTGGCAGCGGTAGAGGAGGCCAGAGCACTATTGGACGGAGGAGGATCAGTGGCAGTGATCCTCCTCGACCTAAGCGCGGCCTTTGATACCGTCAACCACCAACTTCTCATTAAAAGACTCAAGAGAGTTGGTGTGGAAGGCTTGGCCCTATCCTGGCTCTCATCCTTTCTGGCCCAACGGAACTATCAGATCTGGGAGAAGAACGCCCGCTCCTCCGAAACTCCCCTCCAATGTGGTGTGCCTCAGGGCTCCTCCCTGAGCCCCACATTATTTAATATCTACATGTCCACATTGGAGGAGGTCATCACCCCGTTCGGAGTGAGCGTCGTCAGCTATGCTGTCGACACACAACTAGTGGTGTCACTATCTCACCCCAGACAACAATCAGCAGATTTATTTAACTGCCTTACGCAGGTCCACTGCTGGATGAACAGCTCAGCCTTAAAATTAAACGGGACAAAAACCGAGGTTCTGCTCCTTGGCCCGAAAGGACTTACACTCTCCCCGAACATCTGGCCAGCCTGTCTGGGCCCCCCCTGACCCAAAAGAAGAAGTAAAAAGCCTTGGTGTGTGGCTCGACACAGACCTCTCGTTCACTGTACAGGCAAAGAAAGTAGCCGGGACCTGCTTCGGGCTCCTGAAATCGCTGAGGAAAGTCCTGCCCCTCTTGCCCTCCAACTCCCAAAAATTGCTAATTCAAGGCCTAATACTCTCAAAGCTTGATTACAGCAATGTGATCTACCTGGGCGCCCCCGAAGCGACACTCAACAAGCTTCAGAGAATCCAGAACACTGCGGCTCGGATTCTCACAAATACCCCTGCCAGAGCCTCGGCTAAACCTGCCCTAAAACTCCTCCACTGGCTTCCGATAAGGGAGCGGGTCAAATTCAAGGCCCTGTGCCTAGCCCACAAACTGCTACAAAATCAAGGCCCCCTTGTTCTCAGGAAATTCATCATACCCTATAAATCCACAAGACCCCTCCACTCGGACACGGAAAACTTCATCACTATCCCCAGATTCAAGAAAGCCCGCTCAGGAGGAAGACGTTTTTCAGTCCATACTGCACGTCTCTGGAACTCACTCCCCCGCGACCTGCGACTTGAACTACAATACCTTCGCTTCAGGAAGCGGCTCAAGACTCACCTCTTTCCCCAATGAATCATGCTCGCCCGTAACCCTGATCGTCTGCCCCCTTCCCCCTTCGTTTCTCCCCTGTCCACCGAACTTAGGAGATAGGGTCTGCTAGCGCTGGGATACCTCATGGTGACTACGCGCTCTATAAAAAATAAATATTAATAATAAATAATAAATAAATAAAGATTTCTATCTTTGAGGAAAAATAAATAAAAATGAAACATGCACTCACTGTACAATGGAGCTGTAACAACTGTAGAATCTCTCACAAGTCAGTACAACAACTGAATGTCTTCTGCTTCTGGAAAATTCTACAACATCAGTAAATACAGAAAGGACTACCAAATGGCTCCCATTGCTGGACAAAAGGGGCGGCCATCTTGAAATCAAGCACTAGATGTTTCCAAAAACCTAATGTGACAACAGAATAATATTTTGCTTTTGAATTTTCAGTCCCAATCCGTAAACGGTAAAGTGTTTTAACATAACATACGTAAGGCTACACGTTTATAGCTTTTTTTTTTTACAGCTAATGTTGTATTGCTTCTCTTAAAAAGGGGCAAAAGCATAATGAATCTTTGTTTTTTAGAGCACACCTACACACAAGATGGCTTAAAAGTGTGTATCTGCTTGGACTGGAAGTGTTTTATGTAGCCAAAAAGCAGTGAGGTACCGCCTGTGCAAGTGGCTAAGCTAAACTATTTTAAATGTGGCATTCATCTGAAATGAAATGAAATGAAAATGCATTTTGTAAAGCGTGAATAGCTGCCCGGAGGCGTCCAAGCGCTGTGACTAAAAAGGTGTTCTTACAGTTGGGCGGATGACACAGAGGTTGAAAGGGACCTATTTATTGAACAAAAAAGTTTTCAAGTGTTTCCTGAAGGAAGTTAGATCTGGATTGGACCTTAAGTGGAGGGGTAAAGTGTTCCACAGCCTGGCAACATTCAGGGTGAAAGAACGGCCTCCCAATCTGGTCCGTTTAACCTTGGGCACGACAGCAAGAAACGCGTTGGCGGAACGTAGCTGTCTGCTGGGGAGGTAGGGGGTGATTAAAGGACGATTGATTGCTGGACCAGTTTCCCAGAATGACTGATGGGCAATACAGAGGGTCTTGAAACTAATCCTGTCCCTGACAGGGAGCCAGTGCAGTGTTATTAGTCCAGGTTTGGCGGAGAGCCTACGGGGAATTTGAAGTAGGGTGCGGGCCGCACAGTTTTGAATAACTTGCAGTTTCCGCAGTGTGAAGTCAGGAGCTCCAAGATAGAGTGCATTTCCAAAATCCAGCCTAGAATGGATCAATCCCTGTACGACAGTTTGTTTGGCCTTGAATGGTAGCAGGGGGAGAATCCTCCTTAACATTCTGAGAAGGCCAAAACAGGTGGCAGATAGCTTGACAGCCTGATAGTCTAACGTTAGGGACCTATCCAGCCAGATGCCCAGGCTCTTAATGGCATTCTTGGGGGCTGGAGGGGGACCCAGACAGGCTGGCCAAATCGAGCCCACCGAGGATGGGGCCAAGCGGCCCAGCAGCATGGCCTCTGTCTTGTCCCCATTAAGTTTGAGACAAGACAGGGTCATCCAGCTGTTTACTTCGCTTAGGCAGCCCGCCAGATCTACCGTGGCCGCAGAGCCCTCTGTCCGAGTCAGAGAGACCACCAGCTGGGTACCGTCCGCATAGGTAACGATCTTAATACCATATGGACGGACGATCCCAGCCAGCGGCCTCATATAAACGTTAAACAACGTTGGGCTAAGCGAGGAGCCCTGCGGGACTCCACAGCCCAGAGGTCTGCTAGTGGAGGTGGTATTTCCCTCAAAGACCTGAACAGTTCTATCACTCAGGAATGACCTGAGCCACTTCAACCCTCCTCCCTGAATCCAGATGTCATAGAGACGCTGCAATAAGATTTCATGATTTACAGTGTCAAAACGGCACTCAGATCGAGGAGAATGACTGCCACCGATCCCCCCATGATCTAAGATACCTCTAGTTTCCTCCAGAACTGCCAGCAAGGCAGATTCCGTCCCATGTTTGGGGCGGAAACCCATTTGTGAAGGGTCAAGCAACTGATTATTTTCTAGAAAATTAGTCACAAGACTGTTGATGTATTTCTCCAATATATTGCTGACCCAAGGGAGCAGGGAAATGGGACAGTAATTACTGAAGTTATTAATGTCCATGTTGGGTTTCTTCACGAGTGCCCTCATCCTAGCCTCTTTCCATGCTGGTGGGACCGTGTTAGTGGAGATTGAGGCATTAAGTACCTCCAACATGACAGGAAGGATAGTGTGGCCAACGGCCTTTAAAGAGCTCGGAGGAGCAGGATCACAGGTGGAGCCTGATTTAACCTGCGCCATTAAAGTGGCCAGTAGGTCCGAGTGTAGCAAAGGGAACTCAGCCAGCACAGATGACAAGTTGCCTATTGTATCCTGCTTAGAATACGCCAAGATGTCTACTGAAGCGTTTGGAATGGTGGTTGAAAAGGATGAGTAGATGAGATCCACTTTGTTATAAAAAAAAGTCCGCTAGATCATTACAGCGAGCTTGTAAGTCTTCACTATTTACGGGGAGCTAGGGAAGTTTAGTGAGACTTTTTACAATCAGATAGATCTCCTTAGAGTTGAAGCTGGCTTCGGAAATCTTTTGTGTATAGTACAGGGCTTGTGCTTTCTTTATTTCCTTCTTGTAGTCCCTGATGGATTTTCTGTACAAGGTTTTATCTGGGTCAGTATAACCCAGGCGCCATTTCCTCTCTAACCTTTGGCACTTGCGTTTAATATCCCTGAACTCCTCAGAATACCAGGGGGCCGAGGTCCTAGATCTCTTTACCAAGGTTTTCTTAACTGGGAGTATGATATTCAGCGATTTGGTTATCCAGTTGTTGAATTCATCATTAGCTACTACGGGATCTACGTTAATAGATGGTGTTGTGGCTTGTAGCTCATCGGCCCACTTATCTAAAGTTCGGACCAGTTTTGTGCGTCCCGTAATCCTGGCATCAGAGCAGGGGGTTTATGAGTGTTCCAAAATCGAGGGACTAGCCAGTGGTCAGTCCACGGGAGCGCAGGGAACCTGCTTTGCACGTTTGCCCCATTTTTGATCAGTAATATAATAAGGTCCCAGAAGAAAAATATTGCTCTTTTATTTATGTTGCCAGATTCTAGTATGGCATGGAGCTGATAATTAAATATGATTTTCTGTTAATTTGTTAGCTTGGCAACACTGAGAGTGCGCTGGTAATAATTTAGGAATAGATAGCTCTAAAATTCTTTTGAAGTGTTTTCTTCATATATTTGTTTTTTGATATGTACAGTGAATTGGGAAAAATATCTGTTTTGTTGATTTTCTCATTATTCTCAACAACCTCAGCATAAAAAAAAGGCAGCTACATCAGTAATATGCTCGGAAGATGGAAACTGCATTTGTGCTTCCTTAAGTCTAGTATTTATTTTCCCAGTACTTTATAAGTAGGATGTCCTGGATTTGCCAGAACAGTCCCGATTTCTGCCCCATGTCACAGCAGATTTTAGTAAATTTAGCACATGCCCCAAATCGGGTCAACTGAAAATAAGGGAGTGAAGTTTTCATGCCATGCTTATCAGAAAGCAATTCAATTAACGCACATGGTACTGGATTTAAAAGTTGCATTTAATTTATTCCCTTAGGGGTACATGCATCAAGCCTGGCCGATTTGCAGAATTGGCCCGTTTGCGAATGGAAAAAGGCCTTTTCCAATGCAGGTACCTTTTGTCATTTGCTATTTTGGTAATCAGATTTATCTAAATTGCGAATGCATTTAGGTAATCGCAACTTGCGATTCCGTAATGCCAAGGCGTTTATGCCTTTCCTAAATACGAACTGTGCAATTAGGAAACGCTAATTACTATCAACTTCAAGTTGATGGCAATTTGTGCATGCTTCGAAAAATGCACAAAAATGCATTGTTCGAAGCATGCCATGTAGCGCACTTTGCTTCATATGCGCACACTTACTTTTTTTGGGGGGGTGCTTCAGGGGGGGCCTTAGGCCCCCGACACCCTTGGATTTCCATTTGCAATTTACGATTACCAATTTGGTAATTGCAGTTTGCAAATGCATTACCATTCATTCCTATGGGCCTGCAGGCCCATAGGAAAGAAAGGAGTCACATTAGCTAATAGCGATTCGCAACTTCCGAATCGCTATTAGCCAATGTTAAGGAATCACACATTTGATTCCAATTCCTACATGCATAGGCATTTGCACATGACCAGCATTAGGAGGACCAGGACAAAGGAGACCAGGAATATCACTATGGAGCCCAGGAGGAGCAGGCCCAGGAAGTCTCACACCAAGGCAAAGAAAACCAGATGACCAGGGGAATCAGAACAAAGAGGACATGAAAATCCGAGATCAGAAAAGCACAAAAGGTAATGAAAATAATGTTCTGTCTAATCACTTTTGCCCACAATGCCATCCCAGTTTGGACCCAGCCATTTGCAACCCAAGACCGATTTCACCATGTTTGGGGCTCTTCAGTCATCTTTAGCTTGACTCCAGTGCGCCATGAGAGAGGACCCATGACTGAGCATACATATAGCCACTTGGACCATTACAACAAACTCACAAAAGGTGATGAGAGGATGCTTGCAATATATCTAACCACTGGCAATTGTTCTGGATAGCTTTCCAACCCATTGTTCTTTTGCCCACCATGCCACCTGCAAATCAATCTTGACCCTGCTTCAATAGGAACAGCACAATAGGTACTTATTGCTTCCTTACCTTTTCTAGTTATACACCCCAGAGAAGGTGTACAACATTTTTCGGCAACTATCACTAGTGAAAGAGTAGGTGATCCTGCCTATAATGACTGAATCTGTAATGTTACCTTAAATGTGCAAGATTTTAAAACCCAAGGGCAAGTTTGCACTGGCATGATATGATGATGCTTTCCTGCCTGCAAGATTGCTTATGGTGTCTGGTTTGCCAAATGACCATGGCCTATATTCTGAGTTGCCTAATTTCTGCTGTGCCATGATAAAAAAAAGCTTACTGAGTATTGCAGTCAGCCTATTTTATTGATGTTGTCATTGCACCAGTGTGAGACTCATATTGTAGGTTTCCTGGAATCTGCTGACCAGGACAAGGGATATAAAAACAGCATACCATTTCAGAGTTCAAAGTAATGTCCTTTAATCCTGACGCGTTTCAGAGCACTATGGCTCCTTCATCAGAGGAAAATGGTGTTCAACAGCTTAAACGGCTTGAAAGTATTTATGCACATGCACTCATTTCATGGCTCACAGGTGTGCGGGTCTCCCGGCATGCTGGTACTTGTAGTCACTGATAGCAAGTCACGTATTTTCAATAGGCACCGTTGACAAACACCATCTGTTCAAAACATAACACTCATACCCATGTGGGCCTCCGGGCCGGAATGCTGCTTCTAATCAAGTCCTGTCCACTGTACCCTATTGCAAACACAAAACTTTTCATGTCAAAGGCCCCGCTCCTGCTGTGTCATCTTCCCTGCGGAAGGGCATACGTGACATACATATGCATTGCCCGCATGTGTGGGGGGTGCCGGGCGTGTAAGCGTCCGTAGAATACTGCTATGATACGATTTAATTTTTAAATGTGGATGTCTAACACGTTTCCATATGTACACGTTCGTGGTCTTTGGACCGTGATTTACAAGTTGTGTGGATATCTAGGTGTGTACATACATGTGCGTGTCTATGTACAAATACCAGATTACTTCACGTCTCTACATGTGCTAGTTCCCTGTGCAGTGTTCATGCACGGTGTCTGTTTTAACATACGGACGCAGTTTGTACCCATGTGCATACATTCACACAGTTCTGTACAAAGCTCTTCTGCACCTAAACAGAAGTAGGGAGCGCTATCCAATGTGACAGCAGCGTACATGCGGGCAGGGCACACTGTGCATGGATAGGTTTGTGTCTGTCTGTCAGTGCGTCTACTTTGTGTGCCTGCACAGAGAGTGCTGCGCTGCTGCTGTGGGTCCCTGCGAAGGGCGCCTGCGGTTCATTTGTAGTTTTGTAAGTGCAGCGACAATTTCAGAGCGAGGAAGGCTAAAAAGCTGGCAAGTGTTGAATACCCCGTGCACACAACTCCTCAAAGTGTCTGCCTTCTCTGATGCGCAGTTTACCTCACCCGGGCACCCAGACATTAGAGGCCGAGTAGGCACAGAGATCTCAGAGGTCTGGGCAGGCAGAGCGCAAGCAGATGAGCAGGGTGGCTGAAGCAGGCAGCAGAGAGGGCAGATGAAGGAGCAGGCAGAGTGCTGAGCAGGCAGGGAGCCCACGCGGAAGAGTAGGGTTGATGGATCAGGCAGCAGGGAGGACAGAAGCCTGAACAGGCAGAGTCCAATTTCATGGTTTTGTTTATTTTTTATAAAAACACCCTGTATGAACGTTGTAACATCATACTTTGTCAATTAGCCAGGATATAGAGTCATGCAGGGATGTTTATAGTATGAGCTGGGGTTTCGTTTCCTGGTATATAGGAATTTCAGTGCAAATAGTTTTTGTCCTAAGAGGTAGGAGGTTTCTCAATTTATGATTAAGCCAGTGGTGAGCACATTTCAAGGGAGAATTTCTAAGCAAGAAAAACTGGTTGATGATATTAATGAATCTTATATTGCCTAGTGGCCCCAAGAAGCATGGACTGCCATTACCAATGATGGATGGTGTGTCTGTCATTACCAATAATGGGTAGTCTGTTTACCATTACCAATGGTTGATAGCGTGTCTTCCATTGTCACTGTTTGATAGTGTGTCTGCCATTGCCAGCGGTTGGTAGTGTGTCTGCCATTATCGTTGGTTGATAGTGTGTCTGCCATTACCATTAGTTGACAGCGTGTCTGCCATTACCTTTGGTTGATAGAGTGTTTGCCATTACCGTTGGTTGACAGCGTGTCTGCCATTACCGTTGGGTGACAGCGTGTCTGCCATTACCTTTGGTTGATAGCGTGTCTGCCATTACCGTTGGTTGACAGCGTGTCTGCCATTACCGTTGGTTGACAGCGTGTCTGCCATTACCGTTGGTTGACAGAGTGTCTGCCATTACCGTTGGTTGACAGCGTGTCTGCCATTACCGTTGGTTGACAGCGTGTCTGCCATTACCGTAGGTTGACAGCGTGTCTGCCATTACCTTTGGTTGACAGAGTGTCTGCCATTACCGTTGGTTGACAGCGTGTCTGCCATTACCTTTGGTTGACAGAGTGTCTGCCATCACTGTTGGTTGACAGCGTGTCTGCCATTAACGTTGGTTGACAACGTGTCTGCCATTACCTTTGGTTGACAGCGTGTCTGCATTACCGTTGGTTGACAGCGTGTCTGCATTACCGTTGGTTGACAGCGTGTCTGCCATTACCTTTGGTTGACAGAGTGTCTGCCATTACCGTTGGTTGACAGCGTGTCTGCCATTACCGTTGGTTGACAGCGTGTCTGCCATTATCTTTGGTTAACAGCGTGTCTGCCATTACCTTTGGTCGACAGCATGTCTGCCATTACCGTTGGTTGACAGCGTGTCTGTCATTACCTTTGGTTGACAGAGTGTCTGCCATTATCGTTGGTTGACAGCGTGTCTGCCATTACCGTTGGTTGACAATGTGTCTGCCACTACCTTTGGTTGACAGCATGTCTGCCATTACCTTTGGTTGACAGCGTGTCTGCCAGTACCTTTGGTTGATAGAGTGTCTGCCATTTCCGTTGGTTGACAGCGTGTCTGCCATTACCGTTGGTTGACAGCGTGTCTGCCATTACCGTTGGTTGACAGCGTGTCTGCCATTACCTTTGGTTGATAGCATGTCTGCCATTACCGTTGGTTGATAGCGTGTCTGCCATTTCCAACAGTGGGCAGTGTGCCTGCTATAAGCAATGATTTCCAGTGTGTCTGCTGACTGTGTGGTGGAAGTCTGTTTACCACAATAGCGTTGGTTAACAGCTTGTCTGCCATTACCTTTGGTTGACAGCATGCCTGCCATTACCGTTGGTTGACAGTGTCTGCCATTACCGTTGGTTGACAGTGTGTCTGCCATTACCGTTGGTTGACAGCGTGTCTGCCATTACCGTTGGTTGACAGCGTGTCTGCCATTACCGTTGGTTGACAGCATGTCTGCCACTACCTTTGGTTGACAGCCTGTCTGCCATTACCTTTGGTCGATAGCGTGTCTGCCATTACCTTTGGTTGACAGTGTGTCTGCCATTACCCTTGGTTGACAGAGTGTCTGCCATTACCGTTGGTTGACAGCGTGTTTGCCATTACCGTTGGTTGACAGCGTGTCTGCCATTACTGTTGGTTGACAGTGTGTCTGCCATTACCTTTGGTCGATAGCGTGTCTGCCATTACCATTGGTTGATAGCGTGTCTGCCAT
This sequence comes from Lissotriton helveticus, assembly GCF_964261635.1. Lineage (NCBI taxonomy): Eukaryota > Metazoa > Chordata > Amphibia > Caudata > Salamandridae > Lissotriton > Lissotriton helveticus. The sequence continues at coordinate 1,823,942,650 of NC_136063.1, forward strand.
TTCCAACAGTGGGCAGTGTGCCTGCTATAAGCAATGATTTCTAGTGTGTCTGCTGACAGTGTGGTGGAAGTCTATTTACCACAGTAGCAGGGAGACCCCGATTCCTAGGGTTGGAGGTGGGCCTGAAGACGAAGTTGCTGTCTGGAAGATTTCCAGCGACTGTCATGTTTGAGATTTCCGCTGGAAGGGAAGGTGTTTGATGATGCTGTCATGGGAAGCTCATTTGGATAAAGTGTTTTTTTTTTGTGAAAATCTTTTTATTGATTTTTAGAAAACAACCATAAACGTGGTACACATGTTGTCATATACATACAGCTATTTCAATGTGTCATAAACATACATTTAGTGTTCGTCTTGCAAATCAATTATTTCCTGTTACATTGTTCAACATTGTTATATCAGAGCAAACCAGTCAGACAAATTACACACCCATTACAAAAGAAATGAAACAATAGAAACCCAGGGACTAGAACAGGTCATATTGAGGAAAGGGTAGGTGGGCAAGGGGGCACCTCCACCACAACCCAACAGGTCAACCACTAGTGAGGCAGCTAGCACCCAAACCCTCCCTCAGGTCTAGTCCAGCTGGTGTAACCAACTCCTGATAGTCCACATTGACATTTAATAGTTCCTGCTCTCGAACAGGCTTACTCCGCCCCGGAAGGACTGCTCGGAGAGTGGGACAATAGATAACATTGCAGTGGTACCCAAATATCGCGGGGGCCTTGATGTAGGTGGCAGAAGTTCCGCATAGATCGTCTGCTGTTCCTGACAATATATTAGATCATGAAGCCACAGCTTAAACTTGGGTGCTCTCCCTCTTCCCCAGTGGCATGCCACTCCCCTTTTAGCTTGAAGCAACGCCAAGGCCACAAATTTACGATGTTCCGCCCTTAGCCGCTCCACTTACCCCCAATAAAGCCATCAGTGGGGACATGTCAATCCGGGCATTAATCATAGTGGACAGAGCCTGAAAAATCTGCGCCGAATACTTATATATCTCCGGACAGCCTCATGCCAAGTGCAGGAAGTCAGCGCCTTCAACATGACACCTATCACACGAGTCGGTATCCCTCAGTTTGTATCTATACATTCTGGCTGGGCTGCCTATGAGGCAAAGAACATCTTTCAAAATGCTGTGCATCGCTCATAAAACTTTGCATAATACTGGTCCTTACATCCTGCGGAACAGAATCAAGCTCTATGCCCCAGTTCGGAACTTACGTTCACAAGCCACAGCTAAAGCAGTCACCACACGAATAAAATTATCCAGGATGGGTGGACGTGCCTTTTCGCACCTTGCCGCTAAGTGTTGGAATGACTTGCCTATCGTTACCTCACTTTCAGAAAAAAACTAAAAACTGCATTATTCCCTAAATAGAATGATAGTAGTCCCTGGAAATTTGCTTATGGTTTACTGTTCAATTTTAGCGCCGTGATATCCTTGTTGGATGAGTGTCGCGCTTTAGAAGTACATATAACAATAACAATAACAATAACAATAATACAGTCTTTGTAGGAATTTATAGTGGATAATCCTAAACCTACTGCTAGCTGAAATTCGCTCAGTCTGCAGCTAGCAGAATTCCCACTGTTTATCCGTCAGAGTTATACCCAGTTCGAGGTCCCACCTTTCCCTTGCCTTTGCAGGTTGCTCAATCTTCTGTGTGTGTACTGCTTTGTATAGTATTGACACCAGCCGTTTAGCCTTCTCGTTCCGAAGTGTCAGCTGTAGCGGTGTAAAAGTCGGTGGCTCTGAAGGGAAATCAGGAGTAATAGAGCGAATTCCCTGCCGCTGGCGAATGTATAGGAAGGTTTCTAGGGGTGTCTGTGTTATATTCTGGAATACGTGTGCCACTGTGCGGAATAACCCCTCTTGATACATGTCCCCCAGTTGTGTATCCTAGTGCGATCTTTAAACTTGTGGAAAAGTGTCTCCTGAAGAAGAGGCATGGCGGGATGATATACCAGCGGTAACAATGGCGAGTAAAGCATAGGCGCATCCAACATCTTACTCACATGTGCCCAGGCCACCACCGTGCAACTCACTGTGGTCGGCGTCTTATCCCGCGTGGGGGTCGGAATGTACACCGCCGCCTCAATGGGGACGGGAAGAGTGAGCCAATGCTCCGCCGCCACCTGGGCCATATAAGTTGGTTGATGCACCCAAAAATGGGCATAATGCGCATGTGCGCTGTAATAGTTTAATTCAAAATTAGGTACACCAAATCCACCCTGAGAATAGGGCCTCGTCAATACATCCCACCGTAATCTTGCGGTTTTACCCCCCCCCCCACACTAATCGCGTCAGTTCTGACCGCAACTGTTTAAAAAAGAATGACCCCGGGTGAAAGGGTATATTAAGAAACATATACAATAGTTGAAATAATATAACCATCTTTACCAAAGACACACGCCCGCCATGGAGAGAGGAGGGTAATCCATTTTGATATATTATCCGCAATTCGAACCATAGCGGTCCCGTAATTAAGACGCATCAATTCATCTCTATCCCTCGTCACACGGATGCCTAAATATTTCAGTTCATCCTCGCACCATGCCATCGGATAGTCCAAGGGAAAGCGACTCATTGCATCAGTAAGGGGAAAGATACTGGACTTACCCCAGTTTATCTGGACCCCTGAAAGCAATCCAAACACTATAAATTCTCGAAGGATAATATTTAAGTTCTGTTGGGGGTTTCGTATGTAGAGTGTAATGTCGTCCGCATAGAGGGAAACCAATATCTGCCTCATGTTGCATTGCAATGCTCTGTCACGGTGGTGCTGACGCAATTTAGCCACCAGTGGTTCCACCGCGATCGCGAACAACAGGGGAGACAGGGGGCAACCCTGCCTCGTACCTCTCGTTATTGAATAACCCTCAGAAGTTTTGCCATTAATCACTATTCTAGCTGTAGGTGAGCAATACAACAAACGTATCCAGGAAAGGAAAAGGGTGGGAATCCCATTCGGGACATCACACCAAATAAATAGTCCCACTCAATGGAGTCTAAAGCCTTTGTGGCATCCAGGAAAACTGCTGCCAAAGGTAACTCCGAAGAAACGTTATTCAATATTGTGAATAGGGTCCGCAAGTTATGGGATGTTGCATGCCCGGGCACAAATCCCGACTGGTCAGGCAGTATTAAATGTTCCATGAGTAGACTGAGACGATTAGCTATGAGCTTAGCTAATATTTTAACATCACAATTGAGCAGTGACAGGGGCCTATACGAATCACAGTGGTGCGGTGTTTTCCCTGGTTTTAATAGGGAGACGATGATCGCCTCTCTCATGGAAGGGGGAAGACGCCCTACCTCCAGTGCATCCTCATAGACCTCACACAGTATAGGTTTTATAAAACGCGACTGGGATACCATCCGACCCCGTGGGCTTACCCAACTGCTTATGCATGATGGCTTCCCTGACCTCGTCAAGCTCGAACGGGGCACACACAAATGTCCGCTGTGTATCGTTCAACCACCCGAGCGATATATCGTCCAAATATGCATCTAGGTTCAATTTTCCCATCCTAGTGGTTGTATACAATGCCGTGTAGTGCCCAGTGAAGGCATTAAGTATGGTCACAGTGTACATATATACAATGCCGTCCAACCCTTCCAATTCTAGGATTACATTAGAGCCTCATGACCTCCGAATCGTCTCTGCCAGTGCCTTCGCAGGCCTCTCCCCCTTGCCATAGCGGCGGGCCCTCCAATACTTCCCTCAAAATCTCGCCTCTCTGCGAGCCTCATACATGTAGGCTGTGAGTTTCGATCTAAACTGAGATTGTGTTATGCCATCCGGCCTAGTAACTAATCTGCTCTCCAATGACTTAAGCTCGGTCTCAAGTGTACGTAACGTGTTCAAAATATCTTTAAGCATCCCAGCACCCTTTGCTATGCAAAAGCCTTGTAACGGCACTTTGAAAGCTTCCCAGATAATTTCTACGCTATCTACCGAATCCTTATTACGTATGAAAAAATCTTTGATCTCCACTCTGAGCTCCTCCTGAAACACAGTGTCTAGTAGTATGGTAGGTTGCAACCTCCAGCTGCTTCTGGGAGGACCATAATCTGTGGAGGACAATGTAAGCCATACCGGTGCATGATCCGAGTAAGTCCTGGCTAAGTGTTGCACTTGTAAAATCGCCGGACACAGCCCGACACTCAAGAAAATATAGTCCAGTCTCGGCCATGTCGCCGCCTGCGCAGTAAAGTGGGTACCCTCTAGGTCGTTAGGGTGCAAGTGTCTCCACGCATCTATCAGATTGTGGTCCGTGAGTGTGGAATGCAGCATGGCACAGGCTTTTGTGTAATGATGGGGAGCTGGTTGGGACCTATCAATATCCAGACTCCGCGCAATGTTAAAGTCACCTCCCCACACAATATGGTTGGACCCATAGTCATAGTGTTTTTATTGTATGATTATTTAAAATCTTTACAATCTTTACAAGCAGTAAGAAATGTACGTCAACAAAATTTAAAATACAGGTTTAAAAATTATCATTAAGTCTAATGATTATCTAGCAATAGTCTTTACGGTATATCACGGGCCTCATTCAACGGTATAGAGTCCAAATGTTTTGCTTTAGTCTATATCAATTCGTTTGCCTGTTCCTTTTCTTGTATCTGTTTAAGTGCCTTGGACATGAACTTGATTCCTCGACATGTAAGAATGGGGGAAACGCCGCTTAGCCACCGTATAACCGCCTGTCTGCAGGTCCGGATTTTCAGTGTGTTGAAAATTCCCCGAAGATATCTTATTCTTAGGCCTTGCAGTGTTGGACATGCGCATAATATGTGGGCCACTGTTTCGTTCTTGTCTCCGCATAGTCTGCAGTTGGCGCTGTCTGTTTTGCGTTTCCATGAAGGCATTAAGTCTTTTGTAAAGTGCGAGCCCATACGGTACGCTATATGAGTTTTTTTTAAATGTTGACAGTAGTGTTGAGCTAGAAAACCTTGCGGTTTTTGGGTGGAGTATGTGTTAATTACTGTCCAGGCGTGTCTCCGTTTGCTTAGGGTTTTTTTGTCTGTAAGCAAGGAGATCTTTTTTGCTGATCCATTTGCAATTTTACAAAACTGCTTGTGGTCAATGTTTTTGTTCCACACCTCGTGGAGTCCAAGGGTTGACAAGCTCTGGTTAAGAAATTCTCCCCAATGATTGGTACTTGGCTGGTTTATTTGGAAGTTTATATCCTCCCAGCACATTTTATCCCAGGAGTCACCTGGTGCGAGACGGAGCTTGTGACAAAATTTTACGAATGTAGAGTTTGACCTAATTGCTTGATTTTGTAAACCAAATTCTAGTCGAACTTGGGCTGCTGATGCTCCTTTTGGCAACCCAAACACCACTTTATATATCTTGTTTTGTTAGCTGTTTAAAATTGATGATTCGCTCCCGAGCCATCCAATTAGACCATAAGACAAGGTTGAAATAATCTGGGCAGCCATGACTTTTAGTAAGTGGGTGTAATTTGGACCGCCCACTGTCTTGTGCAGTTGTCTATATGCATATATTAGTGATTGCGCTTTTCCTCTTAGTACCTGAATGTGCTTATTTTTTTTGTTACCGCTCTCGATGGTCATCCCCAGATATTTGTACGAATCCTGTTCTTCGAGTGGAGATTTGTTAATTGACCATGTATATTTAAGTTTCTTTCCCTCCGTGATTCGCAGCACTTTAGTTTTGTTTTTGTTCAACTCCAGGTTTTCCTCTGATAGGTACGTAACCAGCGTGTTCACTAAGCGTTGCAGCCCGACTGGTGTTTTACTAAGTAAGACAATATCGTCGGCGTACTGCATTATAGGAATGAGAGCATTTCCTAGTTTTGGTGCGTGGCTTTCTATTACCTCAAGTTTTCTTCCGATATCAGCAAGATATAAATTAAAGAGGCTGGGAGCAAGGACGCAGCCTTGTTTAAGTCCGTCCTGCGTTTCGATTTTGTTAGTCAGGCTGCAACCGTTTCCTTGTTTAACCCTAGCCCATGTGTCACTGTATAGTGTAGATATTGCATTTATTAGGTATTCCGGCATCTTCCACTCTCTTAGCTTGCTCCACAGCCTGGGCCTGCTAACATGGTCGAAAGCTGATTTTATATCGACGAAACAGGCATATAGGTTCTGTTTCCTTTTTTTGGCCTTGTCTGTTATTAAGCAAAGGGTGACCAGATTGGTAGTTGTCCCCATCCCTGTTCTGAATCCGATTTGAAACCTTGGGATTATTTTCCTTAAGGTTTCCCAGTCCTGCAGCTCTTTCAACAGGCAAGATGCATACAACTTGGCTTCAACATCAATTAAGGAAATTAAGCGGTAATTTCCAGGCTCTTTCCGATCCCCTTTCTTGTGAATTGGGTGGATTATATTTCCTCTCCAAGTTTCCGGAAGCGTTCCTTTTTTTAAGATGGCATTAAAAAGTGTGGATAAGAGGTTGGCCCAGAAGTCCGTGTCAGATTTGTAGACTGCAGTTGGAATGCCGTTTGGCCCCGGGGCCCCTTCTGATTTTAGTTTCTGTATTAGTCTTTTTATTTGTGCGTGTGTTATCTTTGGTTCTTCTTGATTTGATTCTGTTATGACGATGTCGTGTGGATTCGAACTAGAGACCTCGTCCTCCATTGGTCTCCGTTGTTCTTTTTTTCTGATTATTTGGGGTTCTTTTTTTAAATAAAGATCTTTCACATGTGTCTCCCATTCCATATTGCTGATCCCGGGGTCCTGATGTAGTGTGGATCCCATCTTTATTTCGTTTATAATTGCCCAGAACTCTCTGGGAGATGCTTTTTTTGTCGAGATCAGTAGCTTTGTCCATACTTGTTCTTTGTGTTGACCTTTCGCTGCCCACAGTTTTTTTCGGTATTCCTTTCTCAAGATTCTAAGGTCTGCGATGTTTGTGCGGTGGCTCTTTACTGCCAATCGCTGGGCTCTTGCTAATTTCTTTTTTTCTTCTTTTAACTCCTTGTTGAACCAGGGCCCTGGTTTTCTTGTGTGGTCTTTGTTTCTTCTCGGGGGGGCGGAGTGATTTTCTATTAGTACCTCTAATAAATGTTCCCAAGTTTTTATTGGCTCGCAGTTGAAAAAACTCCCATGTTGGCGCATGAAAGTGGTGGCCGTGATCACAATGTTTTGAGTTTCCTCGCCCCTCCATTTCAATTTCCGTAAGTTAAATTTCTCTGTTTCTTGAATTAGTTGTCTCATTCTCTCGGCTGCGGGGACAATGATGTCAAGCCTGAGAATTTGCGGAAAGTGGTCACTTTCAGGACGCTGAGCTATTGTGTATTCCACAATTGCAGTTGTTAGGTTCATTGATACCAGTGTGAAGTCCAGTACTGATTTAACACTGCCGCTCGCGTAGGTGATGCACGGTTTGTTGCTCTTTAATATTATTAGGCCCATTTTTTCTATGTTCCTTCGAATGTTTTGGGTGGTTGCAACTGCTGCCCTTTTTACTCTATGCGAACTTGTCGTGTTTGTGGTAAGTAAATTTTGATTAAAGTCTCCTGAAATTATCATGGAGCTTTGTTTATTTGTTTTTTGTAAAGTTTTAATCAGGTTTAGTAATGTTTCCAGTTTACCCAATTTTGTTTTCTGGTCTGGATGTATGTAAATGTTTAGTATTAACAATTGTTGCGGGGGCTGTATTGTTATTTTTATTGCTTGTACCCAATTTAATCCAAGGTCCATTGTTTCTTGGGTCCAGTTGTATTTCTGAGAGATGAGGATTGATAGACCACCACGAGGGTGACCGTATTTGGCGTGTTTTTCTGCAAGTATATGATAGTCCGAGAAACCAAGAATTCCTAATTGTGTTAAATTCCATGTTTCTTGCAAGAGTATTATGTCTGAGTTGTCCAAAAAAGTTAGAGTTTCGTGATCTTGCTCTAAAGAGTTAAAACCATGAACATTCCAAGAACATAGTTTAATTTGGTCTCCTGGTGTGGTGTCATTTTGTCTGCCGATTGCATGTTTTCTGGATGTGTTTGCTTTGTTAGTTCTAGGAGCTCTTTTCGTTTAGTACGGTTGGGATCCAGGACCAGTCTTGGTTACTACTGTGAACTCGGTAAGTAAGTGTCTGATTTTTCTGAGTAGTTTTTGTCACTATTCCTTTTTCTGGGGAGGTTGCTCGAGCTGAGTATAAACACGATTTTGTTTGGGGCCTTTGAGGCTCCTTGTATTTTTGATTATCCGAGCGGTTATGTAGGGGATAAGGATATTTCGGTTGTTTATGTTGAATTATTTTAATTCCCCAGTTCTTGAATGATTCTTTGTGTGCATATATTTGTGCTGCTATCTCTTTCGATTTCCAAGTAGTAACTGAGTTTTCTGTTCCTGGCCTTGCTCTGTTATGCTGAAACTCTACTACTTCCATATCTTGGGAGACAATTTCTTTAAGTGCTGGAATTTCCTTGATTAGTTTTAAGATGTTTCCTCGATTGAGGATGTCGTGTTTTCCCAATGTTTCGAACTCTGGAATAAATGTAACTATTGGTTCGATTTCATCTAGTATTACTCTTGTGTTGTCTGTTTCTGATTTTGGAATATTTTTCGTACTGGAAGGCCTAGATTTAGAATCACTTTCTGTTACGGTGGCAGGTGGTTTTTCCATTCCGGTTACAGTTTGCGTCCCAGACCTAATTCCTGGACCTTGAACTATTTGCATGTGTTCGTAGAGATCTTGCTTTGTTATAACACTTCTACCTATTGCATTAGTCGTGATCTTTAGTGTTTTTAGGTCGTGGTCACGTTGAGTCGTTATTAGTTCTCTTACAAGCAACTTTGAGTTTTTCCTCAGGGGCTTTTTTTCCTTGTTACTTGTTTCCTCTACCTCTTTTGGTTGAAGTGGTGAAAAAGTTGGATGTTGATTGGTACTGGTAGTGTGAATGACCTTGTCTTTATCCCAGGCCTGTGGAGCATTGTCTACCTCAGATCGTTTTCGAGGAGTGCCCTTGAAATTACGTCTAGGTTTAATTTTGTCTACTGTTAATTGTTTGGATTTTGTTGGCCCCCGAGGGGCCTTTGATTCTAATTTTTGTGATTCTTCCGTCTTTGCGGAGTTCTCAAAGGAAAAGCTTACCCTTTCTGGGTCTTGTTGGTCCTGGAAAATGGCTGAGTTTTTGAGCCTGTCCCTTAGTTTTTCTGGGTCTTGGCTTTGTCTCTTTCTGAACATTGGGAAGATGTGGTCCGGAGCGCAGATGAGTTTTTTCTTTTGTTTGGGCCGGGCCTTCCTCGCTCTTTTTCGTTGACGTTTTGTAAGTTTGTCCTGTTGTTCGGTCGAGTGTGTTGGTGAACCTTCGTTGATTTGCTCTTCTTGGCTTTCCAACAACCCTTTGTCTGGACCTTTCACTGTTTTCTTCTCTCCCCTATTGAGGGATTGGTCCTGTATGTGGCTTCCAGATTGGCCTATTAGAGATCCTTCCTTTTGTGTGTCGATCACGTGTTCCCAATTTCTGTTTTGTTCGCCGGAGGATTTAACTGCTCCCAGTATGTCAGTTAGAATCTCAGGGAGGGCTGCCAGTTTTTCAATTATGCTGCCACATTTACACCGACTAGTTTTTATGTTGTTATTTGTTTGTGATCCGCTTCCTATATTTGAGTTGTTTCTACTTTTGATCACACTGTTGACCCCGTTTTCCTTCTTGGGCAGTGCTGTTAATATTGTGTCAACTTTTGCGCTTATTTTAGAAATATGCTCAGCTATGATGTTTATCAGATCTATTTGTACTTCCATTTTATCCGACTGGAAGTTTAAAGCCTTTATTGCTTGGTCCAATGTACTGATTAGGGATTTCCCCCAGTTTTGAGTATATTGAGGACCGGCACTGTTTCCTAAATTCGCGCTTGACTGTTCGTTCCTACTTGTTGATGAGATTAGAATGGGGTCCGTCTGGGCTTGGTTTATTGCTTCGCTTCTGACAGTGATGGTATCGTCAATCAAAATAATTCGGCCGTTGTCGGGATCCTTTGTGTTTCGTGGAGTGGAGGCCTTTTGCTCATGTGTATGCCCATTTGAGGACGGGGATTCGGTTGTCGAATGATCAAATTCTAGTGCTCTTTTTGTTTCCCTCTTAGTAGTACTGATCAGCTTTCTTGTGTTATTGCTTGAGACGGATTTTTCGGGCTCTTTCTCCCTGCCAGGTTTCTGTCTTCTTGTGACTCCCGTATCCACTCCTTCTACTGGTTTCTTGGTATTTGTGTGTTCTTTGTAACTAATGTTTTGTAAACCTGATTGTGCAAAAAGATTTTCCAGTGATTCTAGATCTTGTGTCGATGACAGGTAGTTTTTGGAGTTCTTTTGTTCCTTTGTTTCATGAATGCGTGAACAAGCTGTGAATATGTTATCGCCTTCTTGACTAACGCCCATTTTCTCAGATGGACTGAGTGCGTTGTGTACTTGGACCTGGACTGTTTCTGTCTGTTTATACTTGTGTTCAGGATTACCTTGTACGTTTTCCTGTATACATCGATTTATTTGCATTCTATCCTTGGTATAAACCTTTGAAGCTGTGAGCGTTTTTGATATCTCAGGAAGTATTGGACTTGGGAGGTTTTGTGACTCTGCTGTAGCTGAGAAGATCACCGATACCGGGTCTTTCAAGTAAAAGAATTTGCTTATTTTATTCTGGCCGTGTTTGCGTGTCTCTGAACGAGGATTCTCCGTTATTGCCACCAACTTAACCAGTGTAGACCCTAATTTCCCCTGCTTTTCCCTTTTCGTTGTTCTCTCGTTCTCTCCGTCTGATGCTGAAGATGAAAACTCTTTGGGGGTTAGTTTCTGGTTGGATTTTTTTTTTTGCTTTTTGCTGGGATTAATATGCCTCTTTGTGCCAGATCTCATTTTGTCTCGCTTTGCTCCCTGGTGGTGCCCTTTTTTGGTTGTTTTTCCTTTAACTGAGTCGCTGCTGGCTTCTAGCTGCTTCTTCGAATGTTTGACAGGGATATGGGGGTCGGTGAGGTGGGTGCGATGGTGGGTGCAGTGGTTCGATGGTAGGTACGCAGTTATTGTTGTTGTTGTTTGTTGTCGTGTTATGCTCAGTGCACCAGTTTCTGTGCTTGACGTGTGCTTGACGTATACTCCCCCTCCCACCCCTGACTCTCCTCCTTACCACACCTGTGAGCTGCTCCCCTCTGACGTCGTTTATTGACAGGGGTAGCTGGTCTTTAGTTTATTTATTTATTTATTTGTCTTTATTTTTTTTTTTGTGAAATTTCAGGGTTTTTAAAGTCTGTCCCCCTTTTCAAATTAGCTCACCGTGAGGACTCCGTGGTGGGCTACACCATACCACAGGACTCCCCTACCGCTGGAGACGCAGCGTGGCGGTATCGGTATCAGTGTCCATGTTAGAGGACGGTGACGGCAGGCGGCAGGACGGCGTTTGTCGCACTGCTTCCACAGCTCTCCCCAGCGCTCACACCGCCCGCCTGCCTGCCCTTCTCACCTTTTCTGCCTTTGCCGGCTGTTGGCCCTTGATTCTGCCTCAGCAGCCTCAGCTGTGTGTCCGCGACGGCCGCGACGGCCGACTCCCCCGAGGCTCCCCGCTGGCTTCACTCTCCGGGCCGGCCCCAGGACACGCGACTTTGCGCCTGGACTAGCGGGCTCCGTTCTCCGCTCTGCTCCGGTCCGGGATACCAGCAGTGCGGCTGAACGGCTCGCAGGCTCACAGCTCACAGCTCTAGGACGGCGCAAATCGTCCAAAAAGCCTCGTCCAAAAGCCTTGCCTGCACCTCTCTCTCACCGCCGCAGCCGAAGAACAAAATCATGGTTGGACCCAATGTCCACAATCTATGCCCATAGTTCTGTAAAGTAGTGGGGGCCGTCCACATTAGGACCATAACAGCAGGCCAGGGTAACAGAATCAGACCCCAACCTCCCCCAAGTCAGGCAATATCTCCCCTGGGCAACCCACGTGGCTCCTGCTAGTGTGAACGGAGTGCCCCTCTTAACCAGAATCGCCACACCTCTCGCATAGGAAGAGAAAGAAGAAAAGATCCTGTGTGCCGCCCATTTACAAGCAAATGTGATGTTATGTCTTGGGTTGAAGTGTGTCTCCTGCAGCATTGCTACGTATACCTGGTGTCTGTCAAGATAGGATAGTATTTGGTGTCTCTTACGCGGGTCACGCAGCCCCCGTACGTTCCATGTAATTATGTTTAGTTTAGTGCTATCAATGAGGGTCATGAGCTAGGCCTTGTACATCTCTACAGTGCTCCATCGGATAGCATTGCCGCTGTTCCAGATCAACCACCTTTAGTCGCTCAACAACTGCGGCTCCAGTACAACAAGGACATTTCAAAGTAATATTAATCTTTGTGTACGACCATACAGTAAATCCCTTAGATGTGCTTATTGACAACCACATGTACCAAATAACCCCCTCGAACAAACCCCCCACAGACCTACGTCTAATCAACAAGAACTGCAAATTCCCTCCCCCCACACACGGAAGCAACCCAATCTTGCCAGAATCCCACGTCCACCCTCCCACCCTGCCTCCAAATTGGAACCCCACTTCCGTTACCCTCCCCTCATAGTTCAAAACTTGTACTTCCATGGGGTAATACCCATAGGGGGACCTTCTAGACAGCTACGCAGTCTCCTCGCTCCCCTTAAGTTCTCCTCCGACGGCGCTGCCGGCCCTATCATGAGGAGGGGGAGCATGCCTTGAACCACAAAAACATGTAAACAATTGAGCCATACTGGAAGGATCTCACCTCGCATCAGCTAGATTGTCCGACCCAGCCTACCAATCCGTAATAGTTCTCTTGGATGTGTGCAGATTACTTTGCTGGAGTCAGTCATTCCAGATCCTCATTTTCATTCATGTCACCATTCCGCTACGAGGCCTCCAGTCACACTCCACCCCGGTTTGCTCGTTTCAATGTTCAGAGGAAGTCTTCGACTTGCTGGGGAGACGTGAAGAATCGCTGCTTCCCTTGGTGCGTCACTCTGAGTTTTGCTGGGTAGAGGAGTGCGTAATCAATTTGCTCCGATCGCAACTTCCGCTTGACTTCCACAAGCACTGCGGCGCTCTTCTTGCACGATAGGTGTGAAGTCTGGATATATGGAAAAGGTGTTACCATCATATGTCAACTTCTGCTTGTTTCTCGCAGCTCTGAGGGCTACATCCCGGTCTCTATACTTAAGTAATCGTGCAATTATAGGTCGTGGGGGGCTTCCCGGCACCGGATGTGGACCGAGGGTTCCGTGTGCCCTTTCCACTATGAACTGCGAGGAAAAGGCGTCTTTGCCTATGGACTCCAGCAGTAGTTTTTCTATATAGTCCTCCATTCTACCAGTATTTGTCGATTCTGGTATGCCTATGACGCGTATGTTGTTGCGCCGACTGCGCGCTTCCAAGTCCTCGTTTTTTGTGGCTATGACGGGTAGCAGTTTATCTATTCTCGTAAGTTGCACTCTATGGGTTGCAGTGACGTCATCTGATTCTGATATGTGTCCTACCGCCTCCTTAATGCAGTCTTCGTGGCCATCTAGCTTATGTGCAATGGCATCCATCCTAGAGGACATCCGGTCCACCTTGTCCACCACTGTTGCAAATCCTTGCCGCATCTCTTGTAGTATATTGGCCATGTCCAAGGCCTGTGAATTGGCTCCCCCTCCAGCGCGCTCAGCCAAGTCCTGCTCCTGGTCGTCAGCAGTAGATTTGCTTCCCTTTTTGCAGCTTCGAAATTTAGTTTTGGTTGACGAGTGTCGGGCTTCCCCATATTTAAGTAGGAGTGCGACGCCTTCTGCGTATGTATCAGGAGTAATCAAGGCAACCACCAGTCTAGGGTGAAGTGTGAGGGCCAGCCCGAGTCACCACGTGGCCCTTTCGTCGTCAGCAGCTGATCCTGCCCCGTACTCTTGTCGCGTCAGCTTGCTCTGTCCAGTGCTTCTCAGCTGCTCTGACCTCACTGGGTCAGCTACTTGCCCAAGACTGTGTCCCGCTGAAGCATCACCTCATAATCGCCAGCTGCCTTCTCCACCAATGTATGGCGATTCACGGAGCTACTTGAGCCCCTTCCAAAGCCCTGTAGGGCACAACGGCAGCAGGTTGCTAAGTCCGTAAAACCGCAGCAGCGTGCGACATCCAGCACCCACAATATGGTGGGGGGAGTACAAGTGGCGGCCCGGCAGTCACAGTCCCCGTCAAACCACCGCCCAATGCTCTGCCGCTCCAAGGGGGTTTATCGCGCCTGTCGCAGGTCGCTTCAGGTGCTCCGCACCGGCCAGTAAGGGTCTCACTCCTCTTGCACTCTCGTCTCAGCCGGCTATCCACGCACTGCCACTGCCCATCTCCCCTCTCGCCACGGGCATCACACAGACTGTTCCATACCGTAACCGAGGCGTGTAGGGGAAGAACACTGCTCAGTATCTTCGCGAAGCCTGTCTCCACACCTCAGAACGGCTCTCCTGCCAAAGGCGCTTTCCCCGCAGCCGCCGTGGGATGTCCGGCCTCCTCAGTATATTTATTATCCTTCCCCGGTGTTCACTAGATCTTCACAGTGGGGGGGGGACACGCGCCAATCCTCCACCGCTGCGCAATGTGGGCTCCCCACAAATTCAGCTACACAGTCCTCGCCGCCTCCGTCAGTATGTCCGCATCCATCAATCACATCGCAACACCATTATGGCTCTCAGCGAAGTCTCTCGGGCAGTGGCCTCATGGAAACCTGCGCCGCCACCCCCAGCAGTACTATCTCCATAAATGCCTCCTTGGCGTCATGTTGCACGGGCAGTCCGCCTCTGCGCCGTGACTCGGTCGTTAGCGATAACACTAACTCACTGTGTTGTTGCCGGACGCGCGGCCTGGTTGCCTCGTGGTAATCCCCGACCTTTCCCAGCCACTGCAGCCGAGTCACAGCTCCATGCAGGTCAGGCGGGCGGCGCGGCTCAGATTTCAGGAGCCCGCTGCTCTGGTTGTCCGCCGCCGATCCTTCCGCACTTCACTCCACTTGTAGCCGCAGGGTAGCGCCACCGATCTCTCAACAATTTAGCCCAATTAGCGCCCAATTGTTCAGGATAAGTGGAGGATATCAGTTCCAGGAAGCAGGAGCCTCACATCAGTGTGGCCATGCTGCTTGCGCGCTCTCTAGCGCCCCCCTCATTGGGGTAAAGTGTGGATTTTTTGGTTAGGGCTCATTTGACCTTTGCTAAGAAAATGTAAGTGATGTCCAAGATGGTTGTTGTGGCCTCAGGATGCATTAATGGTGTATTTTCTACTGAGGCCATTGTCAATGGTGATTAACATCTGAAGGATGAAAGGCTTAGATGGCCATGCTGGGATTCCAGGTCGATCTGCTGATTCCAGCTATCAGCAGTGAGGGCTTAACTTATTTCCCTTTTTTTAAAATCATTGTTATCTGTAGCCTCTGCTTTGACTTAAAGAGCACGCTTTAGTGCCCTGACTTCAGAATCCGTTAGAGTCTTTGAACTACCAGCCACCAAGAACCCTTTTTGTATGCGTGTAGTTGACTTAGAAACCTGTGAAGGTGGGCAAAAAATAGTCACTACGAAACACTATTGTCAGGAAAGCACGGCCAACAGGGTGGCTACTGATGTGGCGCTTTCTGTACTGGATGGATGCAGTTGCTGCTTGTTCCAGCAGTCTCTCTCATCTCACCTGGTGGTACCACACGTCCTCCTCATATTTTGAAAGCCCTTGTGTAGCAAACACACCATGGACCATCTGTTTCTATTGGACAGAAACCATTGAGTGGTGATGCGCTAGCACCTTTTTGGTTGGTACTATCACTTCGTCTGCTTTATCTTCCTTGCAGTTTTCACAGTCATTAGGCTGGTGGACAGCCGGAAAACTGTCACTTTTGAAAAGTTCAATATTATGGAAATGTTCATGTGTATGTTTCTTTAATTTCCAGCTGTTGTTTGGGATTGGTCTGTGTGGAATCCTTGTACACGCATTAGTCTGGTCCTCCTATGACTACTGCCTCCATAGTGTATGATCTTCAGCCTGTTTTTGGTTTCCGCGCCATTGTTCAATTAGGTAGACTAGTATTCTTGGAACATCCCATATTCACGAGAACATCAGAATACATCGGCTCTGCATGCAGCCATTGGACCTCGATGGAGCGAGTCGATGAGACGAGGTCCATGTGCCATCACGGGCTCAGCCTAGACTTGTCCAATTGAGATCCATGGTTCAGTGCGCAAACTGGGCTTTTGGCTTCTTCTCACATATTGACCCCACCAGTTGATCCAACTCACAGTAGGGCTGTGGTTCTCATGCACTGGATGATCGTCCTCCTCCAAGCCTCACAGACACATTGCCTTTAATCCCACCTGTCTGCTCGCCATTTCACTACTGAAGCGTGAAGGAGAGCGCTGTCTAGATATGTGAATTTTACCTGTCTCCAGAAAAAAATTGATTTAGCAATTTTACCACTCTCTCCTTTTCTCATGAAGGCAGAATGTTCCAGGAGAGTTGCGGTCACTTCAGCAGGGTCTCTTATCTGGCAGTCGAGTGCTCGTAAAATTCCTTTGGCACATGATTGCAAAGTCCCTATCTCTATCTTCACGTCACTGGCTCAGATCTGGCAGGAGTCATCACTTTGACGGGCCAATTTTCTTCTTCTTACTTTCATTTTTATGTTGAGCCTGCAGCAGCGCACATGCCCTGCACTGGCGAGACTTTTAGTAAGGGGCTTTGAAAAGCTCACCAGAGGCTCGTGCGTGTGTGGCCTATTGCTTGCCGTTACCCACACATGCGCCATATGTTTTGAATTATCGTGCCCAGACACAGGTGCGATAATTCAAAACATATGGTCTGGTGCTCGCTCTTGCGCGCGCGCCACTCACTCCATCATCATGGCTCATTAAGCGCATGGCTCGCGGGCACTCTTATAGCGCGCGCACATGGGCTGCGCGCCACTGCTCCTGCTAGTTTATAAGAATAAAGAGTGACCCGTTCAGTTTCTATGTGGTTGAACCGAAGTCTGTGCTCTTTACATGCTGTTTTAATTTAGCATCTCCTAACCTTCATGCTTCCGTCCTCCTCAATCATTTTCTGTCCACTCGCCATGTTGGGAGAGATGGCTCCATTTCATTTTTACCTCTGCCACTGCGACCTTCACATATGTTTTGGAATTGTTAATGAAGCAGCCTAAATATGCAAAGGGAACCCATGGTAATTAATTAATGTCTAAATAAAATAGTTTCCCTCGAATACAGCAGTCTTCAAGCACAACAAATCCATGTTCTATACTCGAACAATGGTGAAAGCTGCAGCGCTGGAAGACTTAATGGCCTGCTTTTCTTGTACGATTTAAGTGCAGAACTTTTCGTTTACATTTTGAGGATGGTATGGTGAGTGACTAGAATGCCTTGCCAAAACACCTGCATAGACACTGCTCATAAATGGATAAACATATTCAAGCAACAGTCTCCTCAAGTGTCCCTTCTGTCGCTCTTCTCCATTGAGGAGCAGAACATGTGGTGCATTTGGACCAGTCAACGCATGTGCTGTGTTTACTTACTTATTGCCTTTTTTAGAAACTTCTGAATGTGGGTTGAATGGGAGTATTTTTCTGTTTTTTCACTTATTTGTCCTACAGACACCACCCCAGACATTAGCTCAGAAATCTGAATAGCAAGTGCAGCATTTGGGATTTTCCTTTTTAAATATTCAGGTTTTTTTTAATCATATATTAAGGATGCATGCAAGGGCAAAAAAAAAAAAGAAATAGCTCACCTAGCACATGTCAAACATAACTTTTGTTACAAGTCCACTATTCACAGATTAAAAGGGTACGATGGGGAGTGGTACATGCATCATAAGAACAAGCCTTCCTCTGCCATTTCTGATGTGAGATTCATCACCTTCATACTCTTCAGGCGCCAGACTGGATAATCTCTCTCTCTCTCTTTCTCTCTCTCTCTAAATCTCTCTCTCTAAATCTCTCTAAATCACTCTCTCTTTAAATCTATTTTTCTCTCTCTCTCTAAATCTCTGTCTCTCTCTCTCTCTCTCTAAATCTCTCTCTAAATCAATCTCTAAATCTCTCTCTCTCTCTCTCTGAACCTCTGTAAAACTCTCTCTCTAAATCTATCTCTCTCTCTAAATCTCTCCCTAAATCTCTCTTGCTCTAAATCTCTATCTCTCTCTCTCTCTCTCTCTCTCTCTCTAAATCTCTTGTTCACTATAAATCTCTATCCCTAAATCTCTCTCTAAATCTCTCTCTCTCTATCTATCTCTCTCTCTATATATATATATATATATCTCTCTCTCTAAAGCTCTCGCTCTCTAAATCGCTCTCTCTCTCTCCCCCCCCTCAGCTCCCCCCTCTTCTCAATCTTTCCTCCCCCTGTCGGCATTTTCTCGCTTTCAAACTCATCCAGAATCTTACATTATTTTCCAACTAGCACTTTGAAACCCGCAAGTCCTCTCCTAATCTCTCTCTCTCTCTCTAAATCTCTCAATCTTTCTCAATCTCTCTCTCTAAATCTCTCTCTAAATCTCTCTCTAAATCTCTTGCTCTCTCTCTCTAAATTGCTCTCTAAATCTCTCTCTCTCTAAATCTCTCTAAATCTCTTGCTCTCTCTCTAAATGTCTCACTCTCTAAATCTCTCTCTCTCTAAATCTCTCTCTCTCTAAATCTCTCTCTCTCTCTAAATCTCTCTCCAGACTCTCCTTGGGCTACAGAAGTTTATGTTCAGTTTTGGCATAGAATGAATAGCCACATGTGTAATGAGTGTACAGTGGGGGTTTAGCTTCCCTTGGCATAGCCATTAGATCTCGCCTTTGGGACCTTATAAGTGTTTAGTTATCCAGCACAATATCCTTGGTGCAACAACATCAACTGTTGCATGGCTAAACACTTATAAGGTCCCAAAGACGAGACCTATTGGCTATGCCAATGCTTGTTTTCGCTTAGTTACAGCATTAATATGTGGGGAAAATGCATAAGGACAATTTTCTCCCTGCGTCTAGGCCTCCTCAAAATCATTGCATATCCGGACTCTGCTTCTGTCTGAGTTTTTTGATTCTTGATTAAAATGTTTACTGAGACTTGGAATTAGCCTGATTTGTAATTGAAAGTAAAAGTTTGCAGGTCGAGCACTTTGGTGATAGAGATGAATTTGGAAAGAAAGATTTCAACTTGAAACACTCCCCTCACTGTTTATTGCGCCATTTACTGCTACCTGGCTCACTGTCATCAGTACTTAGTCCAGTTGATGATGATACACATAACTATTACAAATGGGTGATGGATGTGTAATGAGTGCAAAGTGATATCTGATACCCTAGGGCAAGTTTGCATTGAATGATATGATGATGCTTTCTAGCCTGCAAGATTGCTTATGGTATCTGGTTTGCCAAATAGCTATGGGTTATATATAAGCTGAGTTGCTTATTTTCTGCTGTGACATGATAAAAAACACCTTACTGAGGATTGCAGTCAGCCTATTTTATTGATGTTGTCATTGCACCATTGTGAGACTCATATTGTAAGTTTCCTGGACTCTGCTGACCAGGACAAAAGATATATATATTTGCAGTTTATGTCCCAAACGTACAGGTAGCATACAAGACTGGACTACCCCCGTACAAGTTATCACCAGATCCACTGGGGGGGGGGGGGGGGTTTGCTGGGGGTTATATTGCTTATGGTTTGGAATAATGGCTACACCTCAAATGTCAGCCTATTACAACATGGAGGTCTACTGTATGTCCATGGACTGAATGTCTATGTGGTGTGTGAGCCAGAGTCTCAGGTGCCACTTCTCAGCCACTTCTTACACTAATCATTGTCATAGACATCCTTCCTACTGTCTTCTGTGCTCCTCATCTATAAACTGTTATAATTCTGACAGCTCTCTTCTACCTCTGACAGATCATCCCAGTCTCTGACAGAACATCCCAGATCTATCCTCAATTCTAAGCACTTTCAGATCAGGTCAAGCTCTAGTACTTTCCTCTCTTTCTACAGCTGCGCAGAGGTGAGCACCGCTATAGTAAGGAGATGAAAGAATGTGAGCACTGGCCGGACAGAATTCATCCTTGGAACTGAATAGCAAAACAGTGAAACCACTGAGACGTTTCCACATCACATTGTTGTGTGCAGAATCGAGCCTGTGCTTTTAATTTTCACATTTTTTGTTTTTGACACACCAAAACGTTTGGCAGGTGCTTTCCAGTGAGAAAATAGCACTTGAATTGAAATTCTGAAGCGTGTACACCTTCAGCTATCTCACTGTAGGAGGGACATTCCCAGTCCCAATTTTGAGAAGTTGAAATGACTATTTATAATACATATCTTTTTTTATGGTTGGCCCTATGTTAGTACTTTTCATAAAAAACACACATCATTGGAGTCTTCAAAACCCCTTCTTCTTCCGAGCCTATGTCACACAAAAAAATCCCCCTTTTTAAACTCTGGCTGTTAGGATTTATAATGTTTAGAGCTGGGTTTCCAGCTTTAAAAATGTTTTTTTTTTTTTTGCAAAAGTGATAAATTAAAATACACTTTCTGAAGGTTAGAAGGATATATTCAAACTCTCCTAGACTTCTACTGACAGTATGGGAACCTGCAACATCACACACACTTTAAGACTTCTATTGATATTATGAGGACCAGGAAGACACACCCCTGATCTGATTGGTTGCTTTCTGTCCTTAGCAACTGCACTGTCTGTGTGTGTAGAGAGAGAATATTTTTGTGTGTATAGGAGGGCATTCATCACACACACTGTCTGAAAAATAGGAATTATGAAGCCCTCTCCAAAATTTCACTCAGACAGCTGAGAGAGATCCCCTCAGTATGTAAGCACTGTAAACGTTATGAGGACCGGCTTTCCGGTCCTCATAGCGCACTGGTCCTCATAGCGTTGGTGTGCAAACATGTTCTGGTCCTCATAAATATAGATATACAAACACACACACACACACACACACACACACACACACACACACACACACACACACACACACACACACACACACACACACACACACACACACACACACACACACACACACACACACACACACACACACACACACACACACACACACACACACACACACACACACACACACACACACACACACACACACACACACACACACACACACACACACACACACACACACACACACACACACAATACATCATAAAAAGCCTCCACAAAAAGAATGCACACATGTTTAAAAAACTAGATTATATTACAAACAAAACAAGACCAAAACGACAAAGATCCAATGTATAGAAGTTGAGATGTTTAATTTTAAAAGAATAAATGTAATATAAAGTGCTTAGAAGAAAGTAGAGCTAAAAAGGTTACTTTAGGTCCCGCTGGACCGGTGCAAAGTCAAACTTCAGGCCAACCTTGTGGAAGTGGAGGCTGGCTACAGGACCCATGCAAGCCTAGGTGAACAAAGTACCTTTCTTGGTTGCAAACAGCGAGATGCGTCCGTCTTCGCCATTCAATGAAGGCGACGCGTCAGTTCCAGAGATGGGTGCTGGAGTCTAGAGTTGTCAAGTGATAAGCCGGAATCTGCCACACAGGGTATGCATCGATCTCACCAAGCTGCAGCAGCGTTGATACGCTGTCCGATGCGTCAATCTCTGGAGGCAAAGCGGTGGTTCCCATACGATATGCTGTGTTTATTCCTGCAAATGCGCCGATACCCCAGCTCGGTTACAGAGAGACAGGAGATGGACCAAAATTTGTGTTGCAAGTTTGTGTGCCATACCCAGTGAGTTAGGCACAGGAGCAGCGACTTTGATTTCCCAGAGCAAGTGGAGGCAAGCTAACAAGCCCTTGGAGATCATTTGGAGTGAAGGCATATTCCAGCTGTCTCTCCTTCAGCAGAGTCAGAGAGCAGCAGGTATTAAGGCAACACAAGAGAAATGCAGGCCTTCCAAGTTTGCAGAGCAGAGAAGAGTCCTTTAAGCAGCACAGCAGTCCTTCTGACAGAGGCTCAGTTCAAGATCTAGAAGTGTCTGTGTAACAGGGACATCGCCGAGGACGAGACCTTCGTGCATTCCAAGATGGCGTCCGGGCCGGCCCAGCCGGAAAAGGAGGATAGCGGGATAGACACGTTGGCCGTCGCGGGACTGATGTCAGGCGATAGGGGAAAAGAGGACCGGACGTCGACACAGGGAGAAGAAGGTGCAAATTGGAAGGAGGCGAGCGGGGTGGAGACGGTGGACATCGGAAGAGAGGCAAAAGGATGGGACCAGTGTCAGCCGTGAGAGCTGTTCGCCCAAAGAACCCGCTGGAGCCCTGGACAAGAGGAACTGAAGAGGGAGGTATCCCCAACACCCACTGCGTCTGTATCCGGATGTCCCCAGGAGAAGCAGGAAGCTGAGTTACCCAACGCTACGGTCCCAGAGTACCGTAGCCTCAGGCAAGTGCCATTTCTGCAATTCTTGAGGAGGTTGGCGGGGAGGTGAGAAAGGGAGGGGCGGCATATGTAAGTCGGGCACAATTTAGGACCGCTACTATCCCTCACAGCCCTGTTCCCTCACAGACCGTGGTGGTAGCATGTTCAGGTGAAGGGTCAGCACAATGTTAATGTCGCAATAAGCATGAGGACTGACCGGTGGTTGTTTTGTGTTTCTTTGCTTTCTTCTGGGGACACAAAGCCAATTGGGAAACCACCAAGGAGCTGAAAGGAAGATACCTGACAGAAGGAGACCTGCAGGATTGGCTACCGGACTTATTATTTGCTTCACTTGTGTTCTGGATATCGTCCTGCATTTAGATTATGTCCTAATGCTAAGACTGCACCTTAAATTCAATGAATAAATAGAAGAGGTGTTACTACCCCTTTTGTTCTCACCTAACGTTCTGGGAGGTCTCTTTATCACAGTCTGGTTTTATGGTGTCAGAGACCCAGTACTTATACCCAAAGTGCCTTTGATGTGGGGGGTGACTTCAAAACAGCTCTCTGAAGTGCAGCGGTTCCCCTTTTCAGCCCAGTCTTGTCTGCCAGGTTATCTATGTGGCACAAATTAGTCCTTTGTGTGGGGACAGGACACCACCTATTCAAGTGAAGTGTGAACCCCTCCCTTTCATCTTCCAAAGGCAAAAAAATCAGAATGCCTAAGGCAAGCCCGTCTGCGCCCGTCCGCGCCTGTCCCGGGCCTAGGGCCAGTCCCCCTGCCCTGGGTGTGAGAGAGACCGGCATCAGTTGGACCAGAGATCAGCTGATATTAGTAGGAGCGGGCTCATGTTCTCTATCTGACCGCTGCTCCCCCATTGATTTAGATGGCCGTTCTTTTCAATGCTCCCATTGCTCCTTATTGATTCCCCCATGGCGCGAATGTACCCTCCCTCTTCCCACCGTTTTGTCTTCTTGCCCGTTAAAACTAGCATTGATTAATTGTCGCTCCCTGCCCCGGCATGCCAATGAAATCTGGTCGACCCTCACTACTTACTGTTGGGATATATTATTCCTTACGGAATCATGGACCAAAGATACCTCAAATCCAGACATTTTTCTAGCTACCCCTCCAGACTATCGCTATTTAGGCGCCAACCGGGAGGGAAAGACAGGAGGTGGACTTGCCATCCTGTTTAAAACCCACCTGAATATTATCATTAAGAAAATCACCAATATTGGTCTGATTGAAGCCATTTATTTCTCTGTTGCGGATTCTGCCGCAGTTTATCTTACCGGTATTCTAGTTTACAACCCCCCTAAAGCCTCTCCCTCAGCCCTGTCACAACTGGTACATGTCATCACGGACCTTTCCCTTAAGCACCCTCACTTTATAGTTCTGGGTGACTTTAACCTCCACGTTGATGACCCCACCTGTACCCAAGCCATCCGTCTTCTCGACTCTCTTCAGAGTCTGAGCCTGACGCAACTCATCCATGGTCCGACGCATGTAGCCGGCCACACGCTAGACCTTATTTTCTCCAACCTCCCAGGGACTAGTACGCACCCTTCTCTCCCCCTTACATGGTCCGATCACTTCTTGCTTGCGTTTGACATTCCCATCCCTCAGGCTCCCTTCCCGGTGAAACCAGGGCCAGGCCAGAGAAGAAAATGGCATAAGGTCACCTGTACTTCCCTAGAGCCAATATTCAATTGCCCTCTTGAGTTAAGCTCAGGAAATATTGATACCTGTGTTACTAAGTTTAACACCACTCTATTGGCGGCGATCGATGAAATTGCCCCTTGTATAGCGATGTCATCTGCTAGATCTCGCCCTTCTGCTCCCTGGTTTTCAGATGCCTTACGTAAAGAAAAAAGCCATTGTAAAAAACTCGAACGTAAATGGAGACTTACGTACGACCTTGAGGCAAAAACTATCTATAGAATGGCCCTTAGGAATTTCACCAAATCAAGAAAATTAGCCATGAAAGAGTTTTTCACCTCACAAATTAAAGACGCAGACAATTCGGCAAAAACACTGTTTAAAATTGTCAAGGACTTTGTCAAACCCCCTGCTTTGACACCCATTAATCTTGCTAGTCAGTCTCTTTGTAACGGACTATCAGACTTCTTTCAAGAAAAAATCGATAAAATTGCTGCTTCTTTCCCTCCAGCTGGTACTCTGGACCTCTCCCTTATCCCGGTTTCAACTAACCAGGACATTGTTCCTACTTTAGCTGTTTTTAAGGACCTCACTCCTAATCTTGCACATAAACTATTATTACAGTGCAAATCAGGTTCCCCTTTGGACCCGGTCCCCCCTAAAATCATGAGTGAGTTGGCCACTTTACTGTTAGAGCCTCTTATTTCCATTTGGAACGCCTCTTTACAACTAGGCCAGTTCCCTTTAGCCTGGAAGGAAGCTCTGCTGGTACCCATTTTGAAGAAAGCTGATGCCGACCCTACACAATTTAGTAATTATCGGCCTATCTCTCTGCTTCCCAAACCTGCTAAGGTTTTGGAAAAGGCAGTCCAACTTCAACTAGCGGAATACCTGGAGACTTACTCTCTTCTGCATGATTCCCAGTCCGGTTTCCGTGCTGGTTTCAGCACTGAGACCGCACTGCTTGAAGTGTCAGAGACTGTGCGAGAGTGTGTGGACAAGGGCGAGGAGGCCATGCTGGTCCTCCTCGACCTGTCCGCCGCTTTCGATACGGTGTCCCATAAAATCCTCCTTGACCGTATGAAGCAGATTGGAGTGAGTGGCGTTGCCTTATCATGGCTGGGTTCCTTCCTCCAAGGGCGATCGCAGAGGGTTCTTCTCAGACCTTTTGAATCAGAATGCAAACCTCTGGTCCGCGGAGTCCCACAGGGCTCAGCGTTAAGCCCCCTGTTTTTCAATGTGTACCTTGCCCCGTTGGCCAAGGTAGTAGAGGCTTGCGGAGTCAGAGTGATCTCGTATGCTGATGATACTCAGCTTATATTCTCTTTCAGCGATCACTCTGACTCCAGCCTCTCCAGTTTTCGCCACTGTCTTGGCGAAATCTGCTCCTGGATGTCCACTAACCATCTGCAACTAAACACCGATAAAACGGAGGTTCTGTTCTTTAATCAAAAAATGACCATTCCACCTTCTTTATGGTGGCCTACGATTCTCAACCCTCCGCCAACCCCGGTTCACTCTGCCCGTAACCTGGGGTTTATATTCGATGATACACTATCCTGCAGCCCCCAAATCAATAAGGTCACGTCGATTTGCTATGGCAAATTAAAAATGATGAGGAAGATTTTCCCTTTTTTACCTATGGATGCACGTAGAACTGTCACCCAGGCCTTAATTACTTCCCACCTGGATTACGCGAACAGTCTATATGTAGGGGCTCCTCTGTACCAAATTGAACGTCTCCAGGTGGTGCAGAACGCGGCCGCAAGATTGATTGGTAACATTCCCTACAGACATTCGATCTCGGCGTTTCGCAAAGAGCTTCATTGGTTGCCTATAGCTAACCGAATTAAGTTCAAAACGCTCATTCTCGCCTTTCGAGCGTTGAATGGATCTGGCCCAGACTACTTAAGAAAAAGACTGAGGTTGTCCTACTCGGTCAGGGATCTCCGCTCTAACAATCTGCGCCTAATGTGTGTGCCTAGATTCCGTCGCACAAGAATGGGTGGCAGAGCTTTTGCCGTCCTTGCAGCCAAATACTGGAACAGTCTTCCTATTGATCTTAGATTTGCCCCATCTGAAGTGATTTTCCGCAGACGCCTGAAGACTTGGCTTTTTGTATCTGTGTAGTCTACTTCCTCTCTTTTCTGCCAATCAGTTTTTAGCGCCGGGACACCCCCATTGGGGGTAGCCGTGCGCTCTACAAAATCCATAAATAATAATAATAATAATGTAGATGGGTACTCAGGGACACCTATCCATCCTGTGCTGTGGCTGTCTAGAGGAATACACAAAGTCTAGCTGTCACCAACCCCAGACATGTATTGGAGACAGGGTGTCCGGCACACAGAGCAGTAAGTCCAGAGAAAGGTCCACTTTCTGAAAGTGGCAGTTCTAAAACAGTAAAGTTAAATCCAACTTTACTAGTGAGTACGATTTATCAATACCATTCCAAACAAAAACATGAAAAAGTTACTCCTCTCTGATCAGGAATTACAGCTTAAATGTGTATCGAGGAATTTCCCCATGCTAACCTATGAGAGAAGTATGCCTCACAGTAGTGAAAAACGAAATATGCTGCTTGTCACTACCAGAACTTGCAAAACATAAAAGTACATGCCCTACCTTTTACTTGCATAGTACCCTGGCCGTAGGTCTACCTAGGGCCTACTTTGGGGTGACTTATATGTAATAGAAAGTGGAGTTTAAGGCTTGGCAAATGGTTTTAAATAGCAACTCGAAGTGGCAGTACACTGCACACACAGGCCCTGCAATGGTAGGCCTGAGACAGCTTGGAAAGGCTACTTGTATGGGTGGCATAACCAGTGCTGCAGGCCCACTACTAGCATTTAGATTACAGGCCCTTGGTGCATGAGATACTACTTTACAGTAAACTAAATATGCCAAATCGGTATTAAACCATTATACCATGATTAGAGAAGAGAAGCACATGCACTTTAGCACTGGTTAGCTGTGGTAAAGTGCTCAGAGTCCTAAGGCCAACAAAAAGAATTTAGCTAATAGAGGAAGAGAAAGGCAAAATGTTTATGGTGACCCTTCATGGAGGGCCATTTTCCAACAACCAGGTACTGTTAAATTTGAACATATGTGAATGCCATAGGCCAGGTCCTGTGTATAGGGAACACAAGTCACATTCATAGGCCATCCCCATGTCCGATACACATATAAGGTCAGCTTACTGAATGAAGTTAAATTAGATGCATTCATGTGGACTCTCACCCCAGGAAGATGACAGCAGGATTGGTCAGTTCAATAGTCATCTTTCAAAGCTACTTCCAGGCACTTTAAATAACCAGCAAATATGTGGGCACCACCAGGAATCATGCCTGATAGTACACTGTACCACACAAGTAATCTACCACTAACAGCACAACATACTGGAATACCACTAACCTGAGTTTTTGGATCTCTGTTCCTTACTCACTTTTAGAGCCCTTAACCCTTTTGGTGCATTGGACGGCCCCGGGCTGTCCGACGCACCAGTCCTCATGTATGTCGGAGTGCCTTCGTCCGTTGCATCACATGGCACAGGGAATCCCTCTGGTGCGGGCACCAGAGGGATTCCCTCCACCCCCAACAGCATTGGGAGCTGGGTCAGGGCTTCACCAGCTCCCGAGGCTGTCTATTTGGTTTCTGTGTAATGATGTAATTGCACAGAAACTAAAACTGAAATGAGCTGATAAGCTAATTTGGGGGTACAGGGAGGTATGGCGTGCATGGATCCACTAACATTTTATTACCCAGAATTCCCTGTGCACCTCAAATGTAGCTGAAAAAAATCACTTTTTCCACATATTTTTGCATGAGATCGCCGTGCTGGCACAAATGTCCTACCCCACAATGTTCCCCTAAGTCTCCCTATTAAAATGATCTCTCACTTGTGTGGGTGTCCAATGCAGAATTGGTTGAAAACCTTTTTATTAAACATAGCGCCTAGAATTCGCTGTGCTATACCCTTTATGACTACGTTTTTGGCCCTTCCCAGTCACAGGCCCTTGCCCCACCCACATAACTAGGTTTTCCTAGGTGCCAGCAGAGCTAGGGTTCAAAACCTGCAGCTAGGCACTTTGCAAAAAAAGGGTCTGTTTTCACTGTATAAATGTGATGTGTCCATGTTGCGTTTTGGGCTGTTTGCTGTCGTGGGCACATGGCCTACCCACACAAGTGAGGTACCATTTTTATCGGGAGACTTCGAGAAACTCAGAATTGTAGAGCAACTGTTATTACCTATTGACTTTCTGCACATTTCTGCCTAACTAATTTAAGACAATGTGTAAAATGAAGTCACTTTGAAAAATGTCCTACAATTCACAGGCTAGTATGGGTACCCACAATTTCGGAGATGTGCAAATAGCTACTCTTTTTAAACTCTATATTTTGTTCCCATTTCGGAAATACATAGGTGTCTTTGATACCTATTTTTCACTCTTTATATTTTACCAAATGAATTGCTATATACCGGGTACACAATGAAAAACCACTGCAAGACGCTGCTCAGTTATTGGCTCCGAGTTCCTCAGGTTCTTGGTGAAACTACAGGTCCCTATATATCTCCACAACCAGAAGGGTTGTGACGGTATATTGCTTTCAAACATCTGTCATACTTATAAGAAGTTAGAGGTGAAAACGTTGGCAGAAATGGCAGTTTTTTTCCACTCATTTTCAATTTTTTTTTATTTTCAACCGTTAGTTTCTATAAAAAGACTTTGAAGGAGCTACACAAAGGACCCCTTGCTGAATTCTGAATGTTGTCTACTTTTCAGAAATATATAGCGTTCTGGGATCCATTATTGCTTTCACACTTATTACTACCACTAACTAGAAGGAGGTAGAAAGCCAAAAAAGTAGCAAAACTAGGCTATGTCCCAGTAAAATGCCAAAACTGTGTACCACAAACCCTTTGTTGACACCATTTGCAGGGGAAAAACTAGACTCTTTCTTCTGCAGCACTTTTTCCCAATTTTTCCCAAACCAAAAGAAATTTTCTATATTTTGGCCAATTTCTGGGTCCCCTCCAGGGGAAAACATAAACCCTGGGTACCTTTAAAATCCCCATGATGCTGGAAGAAAAGGAAGCAAATTTGGCGTGGTTACCTTATGTGGACAAAAAGTTTCAGGGACCTAAACGCAAACTACCCCAAAAAGCCACAAAAAAGGCTTAGCACAGGGGGAAAGGCCTAGCAGCGAAAGGCATTTCTGCATCTCAGACAGCATATGATATAGAACAAAGCAGCTTTTTGGGGCAAAATGCAAAACAATTAACTGCGACAAATATGCAAACTTTCCTCTGGAAATGTGTGGAGAGAGAACTGTAAGGAAGTCCGCCTTGTGCAGATTAACATGAGACATTGAACATCATCTACTTGATCCACAAGATCGTATTGTTCAGATCATCAGTTATGTCATTTTTGCCCCACTGTAGTCTTGGATTAGGTATCCTTTAATTTCAATTTTGGATTTTCATTTCTGTATCTATTTTTGTATTACAATGCAGCTCTATTAACAAGATTAAAATGTGTTCCTTTTCATTGCCGCATATGATCACTCAGGTGCAAACCTCTGCCAGCTAGAGACCCCATTTCTAACAGAGGTCATCTAACTGCTGACAGTGGCGATGCAGTCTTACAATTGCAGAAGCAAAATAAAAAAAAAACATGCATTTCTGTTATACTAAAGATGAGTTTGGCAATCCTCTTCCAAATTTAGCTGTATTTCTCCCCTCTAAAAAGGCATTTTCTGCCTACCTGGTAATCACTCAAATTTTCCTTAAAAAGATACTTTTACAAGAAGATTCAAGACATTCCGGTCCACATACCAAACCAGGGATTGTCTGCCAAAGCCAAAATGATCAGTCCTTCTCAGTTGATCGATTTGAGTTAAGCTTCATTTTCACTTTGAAAATTGGGTCACAGCTGCCAATATATACGGTTATACAATTGTATAGTGAATATTTGAGAAAATGCTTGTGGCATTTAAACCAAATTACAAAACCTGACACAATCCAGTGACCTTGGTGTGCATTTTCAATGTTTCATACATTTGTTCTGTTTTTTTTTTTAGTTATCATTGGGCAAAATCTTCACATGGGAAACAAACGTTTCGGAACCGCCCTAAAACATTTGCTCTGCAATGACCAATCATCAAATAATTTTATAAACTCCAACTTGAGTATATATATATACTGCGTACCAAATTATGTGGATTTGTCAAAATAGAACAGCACAGCTAGCAACGTAAACTGTCTTTGTTTTTACTTAGTTTCGCACATCCCTTAAATTACCGTAACACAGACTGCCTTTTCCAGCAAACACAGCTTTGAATAAACTGTTCCTCACTGAAATAAGTTTGCTGCTTACAGACATATACATCATTTTGTTACATTGGTTTTTAGGTCGAGCGACCTATCTAAATGCGCATGCGCACTGAGCGAGAGCGAGATATAAAGGGGCTTAAACAGAGGTTTAACTAGCTGGCGATTTGGTGCTGTGCCCGTGCGCTTTTAGGTCAATGCGCAAGCGCATTGACCTAAAATGCGCGTGCACAGCATCAAATCGTCAGCCATCTGTTGCCCAGCTTGGTGCCGCTCCACCCCCTGCGGCATCAAAGGCTTTCACGGCCGACC
Organism: Lissotriton helveticus; assembly: GCF_964261635.1. Classification (NCBI taxonomy): domain Eukaryota; kingdom Metazoa; phylum Chordata; class Amphibia; order Caudata; family Salamandridae; genus Lissotriton; species Lissotriton helveticus. Next base: position 1,823,973,294 of record NC_136063.1, read on the forward strand.
GGCCGTGCTTTCAGTTTGCCGCTCCACCCCCTGCGGCATCAAAGGCTTTCACAGCCGGCCGTGCTTTCAGTTTCAGGAGGCTGCATTGTTTTCACGGCCGGCCTCCGGTCGTGACTCGCATTTCTCCTTCCTTCCAGCGCTGCCTTGTTTAATCAAAGTGAATGCCTCACACCAAGTCGCCAACAGCTGTGCTTGGTTCAGCTCACCGGTCATGCCCTCCAAAGTATCTTTCTTTCTTTCTTTGATGCTTTCTTTTATTTAATGGTTACAGTTTCATTAGTGTGTGCTGCTCCGTAGGAGTGCGTGCAAGGTAAAAAAAAATGTAGAACATTTTTTTGCAGTGCGGCACACCGCACTTGATATATAACTATGCCAGCCACATGTCTTTTCTTTTGTTGTGCGTGGCTTGCTCAACTTAGTTTTTTTTTTTATTGCAGCGTGGCATGCAGCACTTCATCTTTAACAATGCAGCTTTGCATCATTTCTTTTGCTGCGCTCAGTTTCCCCAACTGAATGCTTGTGGCTCTACGGTGTCTAGCATGAGCTCTGTATTCAGGCACAGCACTCAATCATTCAAAACTGCAGCACACTTCACCATAGCGAGAGGACATCAGCTTCCCAGGAAGGATGCACACGCTGCATGGTATTGCAAAACACCAAAGCCCGCTGTCTCGTGTACTGTTGCTGATGTTAAAACTTGGAAGTGCCCTTTGATGGCAGCCTGTTATGCCTAGGAGATAATAAAGGCACCAGCAAAGTAAACGCATTAACGCAAACAGCCATCTCCTGGCAAATCAGCCTCCGTCCAATAATTACGCTTGCGCATTAGACACCCAGGATACACTGTTGCCGGTTGCTGTTCCATGGCAGAATAAAAGTCCGGCCCGGCAGGAAGCAGGGGCAACGCAGTAACGGCAGGGCAGGTCAACTCTCATTGTAGCTGGAAATCTACAAGCAACGCTTGAGGCTGTAGGACATCTAGCGTGAGCTCTGTATTAAGTCAAAGCACCAAATAATTCAAAACTGCTGCGCCCTTCTCTACAACAAAAGACCACCAGCATCCCGGGAAGGCTGCACACGCAGCATAGTAGGAAGGAATATAGGCCCATCTATTTGTTGGGGTAAGGAAAATAAACTATTCCGATGTGTGTGCTCAGATGGTTCTCAGTGCTGGGACGCTCCCAAGAGTCACTCCCAACACTTTGCAGACAGCCAGCCTCTTACGCACTCCCTGCCCATCCTCCTCCGATCCCCCATTTCCTCTCCCAGCAGCTGTTTAAACTAATTGGCATTCAAGCAGAAGGAGCTGGGAGAATATTTCCCCTTCTAAACCTTTTAAGTCGCTAACCCACACATAGCAAATGCGGCATTTCGTAAATCACCTTGTGCACCTTTTATTTAATGAACACATGAATTTTATTTTGTGGCAGGATTCCAAAGCTTCCATTCCTGCGCTGCATTTATCCATTCACAAGCTCTCAGTTGGAGCCCTTTTATGAGGGTTTAAAGCCAAATTAAGCAGAAGTTCCACTTCCAGCCCTTTTCTGTTGTGCCCTCCAGACTCAGCCTGCAGCCTCTTGACTAATTGTGGTCATATCAGTACAAAAAGGTTCTGCCAACTATAAACCAAAACACATAAGTAAAAAACGTTCGCACTTACAACACCAATTGCTCTAACTTTCACCAATGCGAGACCTATTGGCTATGCCAATGCTTGTTTGAGTGAGAGATAATTTATTGTTTTTGTATCATTATCAAATCACTAGGTAACACCACTGCTTCGTGATCTATGCCCTGAAACATTTGATGTACTCGCTCTCCCTTGAATGTATTTCCCCATCTCTCTTTTTATAATCATTACTTCAAGGGAAAGATGGTTTGAAAAGATACATATATCGTTTTTTCTAAGTCTAAGCTTACTACCTTCATTCAAAGTGCTTGTTCAATACATCACTGACAAATGGTGGTACCCTAAAAATGGCGTACCCCCATTAAATTGCACAACAAAGGGCTCTCTGGCAATCAGGCAATTTATCCAATTACATCACTTTGTTTTTCCCATCAAGAGGCAGCAAAGCAAAGCCAATAGGAAGGACGCAAACAAAACCCTCAGGGAGCCTCTTGCGAAATCTGGTCAATGAGTGAGGATAGCTCAGCAGGTTGTCAGTGATATGTCACATTCTAAAGATTCACTAACAATCAAGATCACAGAGGGAACAAAAGATTTTCAAGACTATTGTAAAAGGTATCCTTTGAAAAGAAACAATTGACACAGGTCACAACAGGAAGTTTACAGCCATTGTGTTTCAGTCAACATTTCACTCTTGTTCTGCCGACCTTGCTGGCTTCTAAATTATCTGCATTACATTTACAGGCATGAAATGGCCAGTCATTCCTGAAGAAAACTCTCTTGATTGAGTGGATACCGAGCCACAACTCTAGGAATGGTTCTCTGCAACTCTTTATTTAACTATTGGATTTGATTGTGCAGTTTATAATGAACACAAAGTAAGTGGAGATAAAACTTGTACTGGGCTAAAGTTTAGTCATTTGCTTTTTTATACAGTTATTATTAAGATTTAGCACGGTCACTCAGGTTTGCCGTTATAGGCTAGCACCTGTGTTGTACTGTAATCAGTCTACAGTGGTATTATGGGACTTAATACATAGTTTAACTTTTATGTCTCCATGAAGAGCGTACAACAAACGAGCGCCATAGTCAGACTTGGCGGACCGTGGGGGAAATGTTTCAAAAGCTACACGTTTCACTGTCTAGTTTTAATTCCCAACTATTACCCAATGGCAGCTTTAGAAGAATGGCGAACGGAGCAAGATGTCTAAATGTCCCAAAGCAAATACTGAAGAAGCAATTTGTTAACAACAAGGGCTCCTTATGCCATCAAAAAGGTCAACCATGGTTCTGTGCATTTAAGTATTCCGATAGAGTGCGACACTAACATTGACAATCCTAGTCACCATTTAACATGGCTATCCTGAAGACAGTAACGTAGGTTTGACATACCCTTCCGTGTAAAGGCAAACACTCATCCAAATGACTATCGAAATTCCAGGAATCCAAAGGTAGTTCCACCTCCCCCAGGAAAGTGTTCCGTCCGAATCGGTCATGGTGCCAGACAGACAGTTGTAGAGTCCTCATAACCAGCAGGGGTTCGGTGATTACATACTGCCCAGAATCAAAACACATTACAAGGATATAAAATCGAATTTAATGACAAAGAAAAGCATTACATTTTGCAAAGCAAGCAAAAACAACCATGTGTCCCTGAAGTAGACAACATTTGGTTAGTACAATTAAGGAATCTTCGACCATTCTCTTTAAAAGTTGTAAAGGGATCTCTAAAATCAGGGTGATGCTAAATTGTTGAACACTGGTTCTGGAGAAACCTTACTAAATTCTTTCCGCATGTTTTTCAAAATGTAGGACATTCAGAACATTGTGGAATTCGACCTGAAAAACGCCTTCCCAGCTAAAAAGATGTTTCCAAGTCTTTCTCCATTGTGCTCACAAATTCATATTGACTTTATATTATCTTGGACTGCCCTACTCTCAGCTGAAGAGTCTCCAGCCCTTTCTCCTCGCTTCTCCAACCCATCCTTCTGCACAGACATTCTCCTTCCTCCAATGTGTTTGTCCCACCATTTTCCTTTATATTAAGTTACTCACCCCTCTTCCAAACTGCAAGGCACCTGTCCTCTCTCATCCTAATTTCACTCAACACCAGCATTCACACTGTTTTACCTCATTCTCTATCTTTTCTTTTTCATACACCCGCCCCCCAATTCTTTCTGCCAGATTGGCTTAACTTCCTATCCTCTGTGTCCTGCTTCCTCCTGGCTCTAATCGGATGCTCTGGTTGTGACAGAAACAAAAGATAGACTAACACAACATTTACTTTGCTTTCTTCCTTTGGCTTCTTTTGAACCCTCCAATTTCCTGACTTAAAATGTTTGAAGAATTGCAGCAGTTTTTTTTTATTAAAGACAGAATTTGAAACAAAATGTACTCCAGGCACAGGAATTTATACCATAAGCGGTTTTTCAATTTAAATTTATTTTTTATCCTAAACAAAGTTTTACAATTGGTCACCAGTCTCGAGTTCCAAGACTGTTATAGTTTCTGTCCATAAAATCAGGAAGTGCCAAGGTAAGCCCCATGAATCACTCCTTACATGATCCAAGATTTCTTGCTTTAAGATTATCCAATGCAAATGTATACATTTTAATTTTAAGACTTCAGAAGTGGACTGAGATGCTCCCAACTACTCCATCCATTTTTACCAAAATTATGTTATGTTAGCACGTTTTGTAAAGCGCACAGCTGCGTCAGCAAAGAGGCGTCCCAGCGCTGAAGCAGAACATGGAGGCTGGTAACCAGAAGGCGGCACTAGTGTGAAGGGAAAAGATGAGTTTTGATGGCATTACGGAAGGCAAGATAGTTGTTCATGGCACAAATGGAAAATGGCAAAGCGTTCCAGAGATTGGCAGCCAGTAAATGGAAGGAGCGCGCGCCAGATCAAGCACAGTTGCCAAATTATTATTATTATTAACGAATTTTGTACCGCGCACGGTTACCCAGAGGCATCCCAGCGCTTATAGAGAATCAGAGCAAGTTGCCTATGTGAAACAGAACAGATTTAGAAAAATGTTGTCCCATGGAGCGAAGTTGGCACAAGAGAGAACAGAATGAGAGCAAGTTTGACAAAATGCCAGGAGAGGAGGATTTCAGAATTTTTAACGCAGTACAGAGTACCTTGAATTCCACTCGGCTGGCCAAAGGCAGCCAATGTAGCCGGCAAATTGTCCTGGAGGTGGGGCAGGTTCTAGGGAGGCCCAGAAGGGTTCTAGCCGCAGCGTTTTAAACTCGGTGAAGTCTCAGGATTTCGGTCGTGTTTACCCTTAAATAAAGTGCACTGGCATAGTCCAGTCTTGACAAGATGGAGGCCTGAACAATCATCTGCCTGATGGAAGGTTAAAAAAACCCAAGCAGCGGTTTGAGCCCCCGTAGTATGCCATAGCAAGCCCCTGCAACTTTCTTAGTTTGAGACTGAAAAAGAGGGCCGAATCGACCCAGACACCTAGATCTTTCACCACCTGCTTAGGGGTAGGTGCACAGCCCAGTATAGCCAGCCACCACTGTTCTCCCCACAGCTCTCCATCTTTTCCTACCAGCAGAACCTCTGACTTGCTGGAATTCATTTGGAGACAGTTGGCAGTCATCCACTCGGGGACAACTGCAAGATCGTCCTGAAACTTAGATGCTGCCCCCAAGGTGTCGTCCGAGAGAGCGACTACCAACTGTGTATCATCGGCATATGATACAATAGTAAGCCCTCTGCTTCTCGCCTGGACCGCCAGAGGTTGAACATAGAGGTTATAAAGCATGAGGCTCAACGCAGAGCCCTGAGGAACCCCTTGTTTGTTAGAATGGAATGTAGAGGCGAACGGAGGGGCCACAACCTGGAAGGTCCTGTTGGAAAGAAAAGAAGCAAACCAATCCAGGGCAGAGCCCACAACACCTGCCTCCTCCAGCCTAAGCAGCAGGATCTGATGAGAGACCGTATCAAATGCGGCACTGAGGTCTAAAAGAATCAGAGCTGACGAACCTCCCTCATCTACAGCAAGCCTACGATGCTCGATGACAGCTAGGAGAGCAGACTCCGTGCTGTGACCTGAGCGAAATGTCTAGGAAATTGTTCTCTTCTAGAAATCTAGTAAGGATAGAATTGATATGGGTCTCAGTGATCTTGGCGATCCACGAGAGGAGTGAGATTGGGCGATCATTTTCCAGTTTGGCTGCATCCAGGGAAGGTTCCTTAAGCAGAGGGACCACACTGGCTTACTTCCAAGTGCTGGGAACAACCGCTCTACACAAGGATATGTTAATCACCTGGCTCAAATTACTAAAGGTGTTTGCGCCTTGACTCTAGATTTCATTAATAAATCTGTGCCTAACACTCTTGCTAGAAGTCATGTTTGTGCATTTTTTATAACTTTTAAAGACTCCTTGTGCCTTCTAATCTTCTCCCTCCTCTCTTTTAACCTCATGCACCCTAGATTCCGATTATGTTTACATCACAAAATGGTATTCCGTGATCCATCATCGCCCTCTCCCATCTTTTTTTTAACGAGGCTTCACAGATTTAAGTATTTGCATCTACCGTCACACTGACTGATGTATGTACGCCTCCTCTAAATTCTGAATGAAATAACTTGATATTCTTTTGGACATGGACACGCCACAAATAAACTTGCTACTTAAACTATTCGAGGCACTGCCATTCTAAACAATGGTAATATTCATTAGCAGTTGTTTTTCATCCAGGTTTTTGGCTGTGAGGCGTTAGTGAGTTCTAAATCTCAAGTGGTATACAGACATGCACTCCTTGTATAAGGTATTTTTCGGCTTACCTTCAGGACTTCATTGAAGAGAGGGTTGACAGTGTTGCGCTTAATTGCAGTTTTGCGTTTTGCTTGCCTTGACTTATCTGGCAGAAGATAAGATTTGACGTATCTGTAATAAAATTGAAAAACGACAGTGGCCAAAATTATCTGTTGTCTTCTGAAGCAACGGAGAACTGCAGGTATTTATTGTAGAAACAATAGATATAATGCCAATTTATTGCAAGTACAAGTTCACAAGATGTACATATTTGACACCTAAATGAATGTCTATTTATTTAATGGCTGTTAGAACTCATGCAAAAACAACAGTGGATGGACAGAATGCAGAACAATGTCATACATTCACCCCAGTACAGAGATCTGGGCCTAAATCCATCGTTTTTTTGCACTCCTACCACCCCAGTTCAGACATGGCCATTTGCAAATCAGCCTTGACCCTGTGCCTCATGGGAACAGTCCAGCCCGAACTGCCAAGCCATGTCTTCCCTGGACCAGAATCAAGCATCCTAGGACCGGTTTCTGGCTGTCAGCCGTCATCAGCCAGGATAGCTTGACTCCAGTGATGCTTGTTTCCGCTCCAGGGAAGACATGGCTTGGCAGTTCGGGCTGGACTGTTCCCATGAGGCACAGGGTCAGAGTGATTTGCATATGGCCATGTCTGAACTGTGGTGGCTGAGTGAGCTAAAGAATGGTGATGGATTAAACCCACATCAGTTGACTGGGGGTGAGTGTGATTTGCTCAAACGCTCCGTCCATCATTCCCTTTTGTATTACTTTGTTAGAACTCATTCATCAATTGGTATGTGCAGCACAGCAAAATTGGTATTGTGTATTTTCAAAAAAACACTACGCAAATAAGAAGCAGTACAGCACCTATTTCCACATAAAACAAATAGCCTACCTTCTACGTGTACATGAATCCACTTGTCATACAATTCTAGGGAATCACCAAGAAAAACTCAAAGACGATCCTGCTCTGTTGTTCAGAATAAAATGTGACCTTTATTAAAAAAAAGTTTCTCAAGAACATGGGCTTCTACCAAATTCTTGCACTTGTAAAGTGCTGATGTAAGCCTGGTGTGGACCGGCAGCTTATTTGTCAGCTCAGGTGCATGAGAACACGCCAGGAGAGCAAATAGGTCGAAGTGGGATGGAGCACATGGAGGTTTAGGAACACATTAAAAGAAACTGCCAAAGAGAAGAAGCATATAGAGAATCTAGAGAATACAAATAAGGTGGAGCCAGTAAGTCAACACATTTGAAAACAACACCGAAAATAACAAGCAGTGGCACAGCCAATAGGTCTCGCCCTTGGGACCTTATAAGTGTTTAGACATTATCCTGTTAATAATCCGGCCACACAATTTTATGCCCTATGAGGTTTAAGGAAGCGTTCCCTGTGTGTCATGGACAGAAACACGCTTTGTAATGTACTGTGGTAACACTGGGCTGCAGAAGTTAGTGCAGACTATAATGCTCAACCTAAACAGGCATTTCAACCGGGTCAAATTGGTGAGAGGCCGACATACTAGAGAATATCTTACTATTTTCACATCTACCAACATTTACGCATTTCAACCGGGTGACTTCGGTGACAGACCGGCAGAACATTTCCTTCTATTACTCAATGGACTCGTGCTCAGTAGAACAAACTCGGAAGGATGTCGGGCAGAGTTGGAAGTCTGCGATTCGAACCCCTTCCTGAGGTCCCGCAGCAGGTACTCTACACACCGAGCCACCTTGGCCGAAGAAAAAGGCAACTTTACTGAGATGTTTGACGAGCGGCCCAGGTGACACTTAAATCTCAATGGATTCCGCTGTTTACGTGCATCGACGCCATTCACTAAAGTAACAGGTGATAAATTTGAAAACTGAAAAATGCCAAACAGCTAGATTGACTTCCAGAAAACACTGTAAGAATCACTGTGAGAATCAGCGAGCCCGCCGCGTCTCCGACAACCCACAGGGCCCTAGAGAGTTTCAAATGTTTATTAGGAGCCTAGAGAGCTTCTAACGTTTATTAGGAACTAGCCCCTCTATCCGCCTTACCCCCACCACCTCCCACGCACCCCCTCCCAGCTTCTCAGGCTGGGCAGTGGTTCTGATAACTTCTCCACAGAGGCTTTCCTCCTGCTGTGCATCAGTGGAAAGAAACTAAACAATCTCAAATAAAGATTAAGAGGCCGGTTGAAGTGGCACAGCCTATTTCACAAGAAGGAAGAGACAACATAACCATACCAGACAGGCTCAGCCTTCCATCTTTACTTGGTTGGCAAACTTGGAGCTTTTTATATACTCGTAAAAAACACATCAGTGCTTGGAAGAGTGAATTTGATATGATGCCTTAAGATGGAGATGTTTTATAAAAAAAGCTATATTTAAATACGTTAAATGATTATTATTAGTGATTCTAATAATAACACAATAATTATAATACGATAATAAATGTAATTATAAATAATGTTAACAATTAATAATGTTTTTTACTAATAATGTGTGTTTTTCTCTCGTATTGGGAGAAGGCTGATACGTCTACATGTCCTGTCGCAGGGAGCTCATACCTCTTGGGTGCAGTCTCAAGAATAATTTTAATTCACTACAATAAGCCCGTGGAGCCCCCCGGCTATGGGACAAATACCACTTACCTCGCGAGAGCAGCACTCCCTCCTGGGTCCTCCCGGGGTGTTGAAAATTAGTACGTTTTGGTGAACATTATCTGCGCCATCTTGCCTCTTCCCCTGATGCCACACTTTTGTCGTGCGCGCCCGCCATTTCTTTAAGATGCCCCGATCAGCACGAACCCTTTTGCATGCCGCTGGCCCCTGACATAGCCCTTCGCCTTCACTAAGCCTGCACGCTGACCACCCCCCCCTGCTTGCACCTGCCTTGAGTCATAAACCCCTCTTCGGCGCTGCTCTGCCCCAGGCCCTCATCCTGTTCCCAGCGCGACACCCCCCTGCTTCCCTTTCATGATCTCCGGCCCTTAGATGCAAACCCCTTTTTTCCCCGTGTGCCCGTTTTGTCTTCCCCGTTCCCAGGCCGACACCCAGCTCTGCCCCTCCCTGTACAATAGAAAGCTTCCCCCATCAAAGGATCCCCGGGTTGATCAAAGCCCCCACTCCATGAGATCCGATCAAACCCCCCACATTCCGTGAATCGGCGGAATATCCAGCTGCGTGATACTCATCACCTGTTATGACTAGGGTGGGGACTTCAACTGTAAATGTGTGTGGGAACGGGCCCAAAGGGGATTTCCGGGAATGTCTTTTCCATACATCAAAGCTTTAACATGAATGTGTAATCTACAATAAAGTCATAAACCAGTGTATAAGAGGCCAGGCCTCAGAAATGTATCTAGAGCACCTCAGAACGATACCTTCTGTCCGTTTCGTTGTGTTCTCCTCCGGAGAAAATAAAAACCTTGTTTCCTGCTTTCCAGTCTCCAGCGCCTGCCTCTTCATTGATTAAATAACTAGAGGGTCACAGAGGCAATACCGCCGGGCAAATATCGATTGTCCCCGACCCGACTCAGGTTTTAACAATTGGCGTCCCAAGCGTGGGGCCCATCAGCGACTCGTGGATCCAGTGGGAGAGGTCCCGACGACAGAGTGAACGACTGCAACGATCGGGAGAGCTCTTGCCCAATAGACCCTCGTCTGGCAGCCGATCATCCGAACTTCACTAGTTCCGAACAGACCTCTCTCGAGTGATCTACGGTCCTGACTGGGGACCATCAGGAGTGCCGTGAGAAATACGAGAAAAAGAGGACGATCGGGCGCTGGATTCGGAAGACAAGAAACTGTCCACATGGTCCGGGTAAGGTCGTGTAATCACGACAAGTTGCGAAACAATTGCTTGATTGTTTGATTGTTTAAAAATACTAGTATTGCTCTTTATTTATTTGGAGATTCACTGTCTACAAACGGAGAAACAACGGGCTCTCTCTTTGCAAGCAGTGGAGGATAGGTAGGGCAGCAGCCGTGCTTATTTTTTCTCCCCCACTCAATAATTACTTGAAACTGAACTGTTGTTCGCAAAACTATTGTTTCCTGGAGATTCCCTGTCTGCAAACAGGGAAGAGACCACCCTTTTTGCAGATAGTGAAAAGGGTAGGTAACGCAGATCTTTGCGGACCTACTCATTCTCCCCATTGTTATTTATTGGTCTTTTTTTTTTGTTATTTTTGATCCATGAGGTATTCACTGCCTGCAAACAACGTTGAATAGAAATATTCTGTCCAGTCTTTGCACCTAGTGATAAGATAGGCAGTGCTGACTTTTTAGTCCCTCGTTACGAGCCGTCATGTCTGTCTTCTCCCCACTGATTAATAGCCTGTTTAGCCCGGACCGTGTATTAGAGGTGGACCATATAGCTCCACTAGAAGGCACCCCTAATAAGGACATGTTCATAAACTATGGATTAGTCACCATAGCCTATAATAAATTGTGGCACAGGTATACCGAAGAGAGTCAAGACAAACAGTGGCCACTGGCAGGATCCTTTGACCTTGATAAAATAGAAACGTTAGAAATAGCCCTTCGAAATAATAAGACAACGCCAATTATGCTCGACAGTCTCGGTATGTGGCGCAGAGAGGCTATGCAACGACAGAGAAAAGACGAGGACAAACCAAGTAGAGAAATATACCGACAGGACAACCCCAGGACATCGCTACCCACGACTTATCCCCCGACACTATGCAAAAGACGACCAGACTTAGGGCCAGACCAATGCGCTTTTTGTAGGTATGTCGGACACTGGAAAGCCCAATGCCCGACTCTACTGAGCGTGAGTAAAGGCAAAGGGCCGACAGGAACGACAGGCCGGCAGTACGAGAAAAAGCGCGAGACAAAGAAGAACCCGACTTACATAGACAGACCAGACAGAACCACCACGTTTGATTATGCCCGATGGCACAGATTTCGCCAGGACAATTTCAGCGGCATGCTCAAGTTCTCCTAGGTCGGGCAACGTCAAGACGGGAACCCAGCCTCGTTTCAAATTCGCAGACGGAAAGAGATAATTATGACCAATAACTGTTTTATATTCGTCTTGAGTCTTTGTATGTCGTACTTGTACTGTCCCCCGTCTGAGTTTGTGTGTATGTAATGTACAAATCTGCGTCATCCCTCTACACGTGTTTCCGTGTTACTCAACCTCTGTTAGCAGAAACTTAGCATAAAAGCAACCTGGAAAGAAAGAAATGGTAAAACAAAATCCGTAGACCATTAATGAACTAGAACTTTTAATTTAGCACAACAAACAAGGAATAATAACGGTAAACTGTAGAAAATGAAAGTCAAACAGAACATTCGCCCCCCCCCCATTCTGGAACCTTCCAAAGTAGGGCAGGGTTACGGCTACGCCCAACCAACGGCAACCCATATAAGGCGGGCCCGGCCGCCAACTCTTGGTCAGGAAATCTTAACGTATGGGGGAGCCGGAGGAGAGGCAGGAGCCAGCAGCCGGGGCAGTTGTAGGTAGTCCCGCCATATGTCTCCTCAGCCAGCCGCAACGGGCCTGGATAGACTTAAGTAGTCCCGCCACATGTCCAGAGGAGAACGAGGCACCTTTTTTCCTTTTCTCTTCCGTAACAGCCGCAGCAGCTCTGGACGGCGGGATGTCCTGCACGTACCTCCACAACAATTTGTCCAAGTTGGGCTGGGAGGGAGAGGCGACGCGGACGAGCCTCTCCCACCTCCACCGATAGGAGGTCTCCCAGCCCCCGGCCCGACGCCGAACACCCCCAGTCAGGCGATGGTGCCAATACTTCCACAGCACCGAACACACCATGGTGGCACCCCAGTACTTGCGCAGCACCGAACGTGCAATGGTGACCATATTTTCGGAACACCGAACCTGCAATGACTGCACTGATACTCGTGCCGCGCCGAATGCGCGCCACAGGTGGCCATACTCCCACAGCACTGAGCACAGGACTTGGGGAACACCGGATGTGGAGAGACCTTCATGCGGGGCGATGAAAAGGAGCGGCATGGAGTGCACCGGGAGAAGGAGACGATGCGAACGAGTCTCCCTCGCCCCCCCCCCCCCCAGGTGGGGGGCATCACAGCTGCACCCCAGTTGAACGTCCCGCTTTCACACAACAGGGACCTCTTCCGTTCACTCCGAAGGATCTCTCCCACTCTTGCAAACTCAACGAGAGTGGCCCCTGTAGGGCCTCAAAATGGCGTCTGGGTCCGCTGGAAGGCGGGCCCCGGCCACTAGAGTAACTTTGACCAGCAATATAACTCGAACATTTGCCCCCTGGAGCACGAGCCCCCATCTCCGACAGCATCTCCGCAGCCTTGAAGATCCTACAAAGGTCCCCGGCGGAACCTTCGGCCTCTGCAGGCTTCCGGTAAGGGACGGCTGCCTTGATCGCCAACGAAACAAACATGACATTGCCACTCCTTCTGTTAGCATGAATTCTAGAACTGCCGAAAAGGACTCTGGTCCAAACTGCCAGTAATGGGAAACATTTCCCCCTGATGCTGCTTCCGGACTGAGCCGGCCCCGCCCAAAATGGCGCTGGTATCAATCGGAACTTACGAACACCTCGTGGTGTTCCTTCGCACTAATATAAACTTGATGTTCCGAGATTTTATATGATCCTTTGTACACTTGGCTAGAAAAGACAAGGAGAACTCACTCGACGAACAGTATGAAAGGATCCCCGTTACAAATGTTGATTACAAATGTACAATGTATTATATTTTTATAACTGATGTAAACCTCATTTACGACGCACACGTACGGTATGCATATAGGAAATCTGATTACCACTATTATGATTATGCTTCTAAATTATGAAAATAAATGCCCCCGAACCCCCAGCCAATTAATAGACGTTTTAGTCTCTTACAAATGAATGAGTAAAACTTTCCGATGTTTTTATTGCTGCAAACGACACCCCCCACTGTACGCACTTTAGCCATTGCCACGACCGGCCAAATACGACCGCACCCTCATAATCCTCATGCTGAAATGATTTTGCAAAATAAAGTTTTTGAAACTATGGACGGGTATTGCATGCTTTATTTTAAAAAAAATGTGGGGTCGGTGGGAAAGTTCTTTTCTGTGCACCCTACTCTGCTCTCTCTTTAAGGTTAAAAGAAGATGGTTGCCCAGCCCTGGAGGACGGATCGGATCGACGACACGACACTCCGCCTTCAAAGTACGCGACTGACTCATGAACTCTCGCGTAGAGGAAGACCTTGACTTCCAAGGATGGGTAAAACGAACGGTGTAAATGAGGGAATGTAAAAGGAGGGTGAAATGAAATAATGTAAATGTGATAAAGTACAACGTTCCAAAGTATCAGGGAACGGAGCTGACCCAAGAACCGAAGAACCTTAGAACGCCACAGCGTTGAAAGAGGTTTAAGGATCCCGATAGTGAGATACATCCTTTGACTAGATACCTCGCACTAAGCACCTCTGGTTTCCTTTTTACGTTTCCCCGCACACGACCTATATGGACACACTACCCCCCTCGACTCCAGAAACCATATCCCCGGGGACCCTGCCCCGAGGAGGAAAGGCGAGTAAGAGGTAAGTAAAGGACTTATGAATCCATGTATTTGAATATGCGCGAATGCTGTCTCCCCCACCCCCCCCCTTTTTTCCTCCCTCTGCAGGTTACATCAGAGATTACAGCCGAGGTGTGGCGAAGATCTGAAGCCTTGCCATGTCTAATACACGAAGCGGACTAGCACCGCAAGGTGGTGTCTAAGCGCGCCTGCAAACTACTCACGTATCGAACAAACCCGAAAAATTAGCACAACCTGATAAAAAGTGATCACCCTTAAACCAGACCGGACGAATGAACCCATGTCACGTATGATGCGAAACTATGAGGGAATGTGTGTGTGTGACTGAGGCGTCGACCCAACTGGTCGAAGGACCGAGAATGCGAGAAGTGCGACAAAATGGTACCTCCTTTCTTCTTTCCTTTTTCTCAAGGCACGTCCCCTCTACCCTGTCTAATGCTCAAACTGCATGATTACAAGATTCTAACGCAGACCCGTGAATGCCCTTTACTGTGTAATGCACTAAATAGCCTTTCTTGAATACACTGCCACCCTCTCTGTTGCACGTGTACTATTTAGCCTGCCGTTGCTCTCTCTCTCTCTCTCCCTCTCCCTCTCCCTCTCCCTCTCCCTCTCCCTCTCCCTCTCCCTCTCCCTCTCCCTCTCCCTCTCCCTCTCCCTCTCCCTCTCCCTCTCCCTCTCCCTCTCCCTCTCCCTCTCCCTCTCCCTCTCCCTCTCCCTCTCCCTCTCCCTCTCCCTCTCCCTCTCCCTCTCTCTCTCTCTCTCTCTCTCTCTCTCTCTCTCTCTCTCTCTCTCTCTCTCTCTCTCTCTCTCCCTCCCTCCCTCCCTCCCTCTATTTTTGCACTCCCACTCTCCCGAGTGATTAGCCCCGAAATTGGCAGAATGCCACCCCTAGCACACCACCTAATTGGCTTCAAATACCGTCAGTATTTGCACAAAAACTTGTCTTTAATACAATCACCCTGAGGCCGCGTCATTACCTCTCCTTTTCCGCTAGAAGTCAATGAACCGAGGTTGGGCCGTAAGGGAAAGGACAGGTAAGACGACAGAGGTTCCCTAATCTGGCCCGAAATAAGGGAACTACATGTCGACGGCTCCTATGGTATAAAACAAGGACCTCAGAATACGCGACCCTCCCCTCCCCGAATTGTCGCAATACCCAAACCGGAAAAATGATCACCCCTGTTACCTCCCCTGTATCAGCCGCCCAAAAACTGGAATTATGAAACTACCCCTCATTTCCGGTTGTGAGAGATGGGTCGATTTATGCCCTTACCACAAGTTTCCTATGTCCCTGGTTGTTCCCCATAAAACCCCTGTCCTTCCTAATTAAGTAATCGGGCTGTAAAAGGTTACGTAGGATCCAGAGTGATGTTTTACAAGGTTAACAGACTAGTCCAAGGTAAAGAAATCATCGAAATGAACCCCGTAGTAGTTGAAAGGCAGGATGCATCGATAGAAAGGAAATGTTTAGCCATGTTCGTCTCTCAGCAAAATACCTGTGTAGTACCATGTTGACGACTCACAGTACCCTTTGCAAATGTAAAACTCTAGAGAACGGCATATCTTTGCCAGGTTCGTCTCACGAAGGTGGGTCACCATCAGATGAACTGTCGTGACTGTAATAAATAATTGTAAAGGAAAGTCATAGTAAATCCAACAGGCCCGTCACCGGTCATTCATATGCCAGTTGTGAACACTAATATAACGGGCATTTTCATTCTTTGCCTGGAGCTGGGAGAGAAATAGACTTTTTGATTATCTTCATCTGCAAATTCTCTAAAGACTGTCTTTTCAAACTTGTTTAAGGGTACTGCTGTTGGAGGAGAGAAGGACCGGATGTGGGAGCACGAGGCCTGACTACAGACTAAGGAACACCTGCGACATTAGCCAAGGCGAGACCACGACAGAAAAGAGCTGCAGGACGAGGCACTGTTTTCGACAACATGAGAAGAAAGGGTCGACCTGATGCCCCTGCTCGATGTCCAGTGTCTGTCGACAAGTCCCCGCTCTCTGAATTCGGTCACACGCCCGCCTATTTGAAGTCTCTCGTTCCCCTAGTTTGTTCCTAATTTGGCCTTGCTCCATCCCCCTTTTCCTCTGACCTACCCTATGGACTGTTTTGTACGCTCTTCTTCCATCTGAACTTTCTGACAAACACCTCAAAGGACACAGGGCGAAAAGGACCTTTTCGACCAGAAACGCGAGGAAAGGGTCGTGCCCTGCAACGCAGAACTTAGAACAGAGCTGGACTTGTAGCTCCACCGCCGGTGCTCAACAGCGCCAACGAAAGGCAACCAAGAATGATGAGAACTCGTTAAACTTCGAACATTTGACATCCCCAATCGCCGTTTCTGCTAGACCTCATTTCTCTCCCAGCCGCCATTGTATTGATCATGCTCCAATCCAAACATGATATATATGTAATAACCTGCCAGTATGAAATATGCTTGCTGCTCTCGCTACAGAATCGTTTTTGTATTGCATTCCTATGACTTTCCTGCTAAACAAATTGATCAAAGTTTATCAAATAGGCCCACCTCCTAAAAACTAGAAATGTTAAAATGTATTGTTTACGACTCTTTTCATCTAGGGTTCCTACCGTTTTCTTCCTCATGCCCACCACAATAGAGAAAATGAACCAACAAGATGTCTTGAATATGTTAAAGGGAGGACTGTTGAAAATTAGTACGTTTTGGTGAACATTATCTGCGCCATCTTGCCTCTTCCCCTGATGCCACACTTTTGTCGTGCGCGCCCGCCATTTCTTTAAGATGCCCCGATCAGAACGAACCCTTTTGCATGCCGCTGGCCCCTGACATAGCCCTTCGCCTTCACTAAGCCTGCACGCTGACCACCCCCCCCTGCTTGCACCTGCCTTGAGTCATAAACCCCTCTTCGGCGCTGCTCTGCCCCAGGCCCTCATCCTGTTCCCAGCGCGACACCCCCCTGCTTCCCTTTCATGATCTCCGGCCCTTAGATGCAAACCCCTTTTTTCCCCGTGTGCCCGTTTTGTCTTCCCCGTTCCCAGGCCGACACCCAGCTCTGCCCCTCCCTGTACAATAGAAAGCTTCCCCCATCAAAGGATCCCCGGGTTGATCAAAGCCCCCACTCCATGAGATCCGATCAAACCCCCCACATTCCGTGAATCGGCGGAATATCCAGCTGCGTGATACTCATCACCTGTTATGACTAGGGTGGGGACTTCAACTGTAAATGTGTGTGGGAACGGGCCCAAAGGGGATTTCCGGGAATGTCTTTTCCATACATCAAAGCTTTAACATGAATGTGTAATCTACAATAAAGTCATAAACCAGTGTATAAGAGGCCAGGCCTCAGAAATGTATCTAGAGCACCTCAGAACGATACCTTCTGTCCGTTTCGTTGTGTTCTCCTCCGGAGAAAATAAAAACCTTGTTTCCTGCTTTCCAGTCTCCAGCGCCTGCCTCTTCATTGATTAAATAACTAGAGGGTCACAGAGGCAATACCGCCGGGCAAATATCGATTGTCCCCGACCCGACTCAGGTTTTAACAGGGGGACGACTCGCCCTGACCCTCATGCCCCTCAGATCGGCCGAGGATGCTGTCTATAAAGTAAGGCGTCAGCAGGTGCATGGGGCCTCCCTGCTGAGAGCCGGGACCCTGGGGTCTCTCCACCGGACCCGGGACTCCCTCCGCTGCAGAGGGGCTGGAGGTGGTCTGCATGGCGAGGTTGATGCACGAGATCTCACTGACCCGCACACTGTGATCTGTCACCGGGACGGGGTGTCACCTCACGACATGCTCACAACCCATCCCCTGGGGCATTTCCATTGGTCCCACTACACTATCTTCTTAAGCCGGTTATTAGCATTTTATTGCGGCGCTGTCTCCAGTCGCGGGGTGGGAACTGCCAGCAGCTAAACTGCCCAAGCCACTTTTCAGAAGAAGGGGGAGGGGCCATGGAGGGGGCCAGTGGAGGTAGAATGAATCCACAAACTTGAAAGTCACATGACATTGTCAATATGTGATATTGTTTACAAAAAGTAAGAAGGAACAAACGGGTGGCGTATGAATGAACTGGGATTACACCTTTCCCCCCTATGCAAAAATCGATCGAGTGGGAGCACGAGTTATTTGTATGTATAGCGCGCACAGCCCGCCCCTCGAGGCTTCTTACCGCTTGTTTGTGACCTCTGTGCAATGCGAGCGAACGCGTATTTTTTCTTTCGAGCGTGTAGGCAATAGTGATGTATTTTAGATTAAATGTGCATTTGCTTTTATGTGTTTATGTTATGAGGGCTGCCCACTAACAAGGGGAGATCAAAAGTAATGGAAACGTCATTTTCCAGAAAATCCACAAGTGTATCTAGTGTATCTGGTGAAACTGTAAAACGACCCTGCAAGAGGGAGAGGAGAGACTGCATGTGAAATAAGATCCTATGCGGATTAAAAATCCCTGCTGGCTCCCGAGAGCAAAACGCTCTGGGACATCCACAAGCCAGACGCAAAGGCCAATAGCGTGTGAGCACAACATGCACGCGCTTTTAGAAAAATGAAGTGATTCCAGGAGGTCGATTTCCTAGGCAGCGCATACGCGCTGCCATAGGCTTGACCTAAAAACTAAATTGATGAAGAACAGATGGACAATAGGAGTGGTGCTCCCATGAGGTTAGGGTTTAAAAAGTGTGTGCCACACTGTGCATGAATGGGATTTTTGCGATGTTTTGGCAATTTAGAATTTAGAGAGATTTTTGCAATCCCCTAAATCCACCAAACTTACTGACAAAACTGTGTAAGGGAACTCTCCTGATGACACAAAGGAGAACGCCTTTCCCTGCTGACCCTTCCTCCAGATTCCTGGAACCGAAACAGATAACCATTTCTATTTCTTTGGGCTGCGAATGGGTGTGTGGGAGGGTGCCCCATGATGAAACAGAAGAACCATTACCTTCTGGATTAGCTTCCACTGATGGGATTCTGCAGTAGATTTGCTTGGGCCTTCTTCAGGGGTCTTTACTCCTGCTATTGCGCTTGCAGGAAATCTGAGGTTTTAAGAGCCCACATGCATAGCTCCTTGGCCTCCTGACGGAAGCAGAGACTGGCCGCCTGATTGCCTGAGGGCATAAAACACCACTGTGCCCCTCTTTATTGGGACCAAAAAAACACAATTGATGGACGGAATGCAGAACAAATCAAAACATTCACCTCCAGTCAAGAGATATGGGTTAAATCCATCATTCTTTTGCTCACCATGCAACCCCAGTTGAGACCTGGACATATGCAAATCAGTCTTGACCCTGTGCCTCATGGGAACAGTCCAGACCGAACTGCTAAGTCAGGTCCTGCCTGGACCGGAATCAAGCATCATAGGACCGGTTTTGGGGTTACACCCCTCTTCAGCCAGGATAGCTTGAACTCAGTGGCAAAGTGAGCCCGGGACCCAAAGCTGGGCATACCCACTGCACTTAGGGCGAGGAAGCAAAAGACACACAATTGAAGGACGGAATGCAGAAAAAAACAAAACATTCACCCCCTGATCAAGAGATCTGGGTTAAAACCATCATTCTTTTGCTCACCATGCCACCCCAGTTTAGACCTGCCATATGCAAATCAGCCTTGACCCTGTGCCGCATGGGAACAGTCCAGCCCGAACTGCTAGGCAAGGTCCTCCCTGGACCAGAAACAAGCATCCTAGGACCGGTTTCAGGGTTTCACCCCGCTTCAGCCAGGATAGCTTGAATCCAGTGGTACAATTAACCCGGGACCCACGTCTGGGCATACCTGGCGCACTTAGGGCGAGGCAGCAAAAAACACACAATTGATGGACGGAATGCAGAACAAACCAAAACATTCACCTCCAGTCAAGAGATCTGGGTTAAATCCATCATTCTTTTGCTCACCATGCCACCCCAGTTTAGATCTGGCCATACTCAAATCAGTCTTGACCCTGTGCCTCATGGGAACAGTCCAGCCCGAACTGCCAGGCCAGGTCCTCCCTGGACTGGAATCAAGCATCCTGGGACCCCGGTTTCGGGCTTTCAGCCCTCATCAGCCAGGATAGCTTGACTCCAGTAGCATGGAGAGCACAGGACCCACGTCTGGGCATACCCGTCCCGCTTAGGTTGACAAATGCAAAAAGAACAATTGATGAACAGAATGCAGAACAATGTCATACATTCACCCCAGTACAGAGATCTGGGCCTAAATCCATCGTTTTTTGCTCACCATGCTATTCTAGTATAGACACAGTTTATCGGGACAGCCTTTGTTGAGATTTGAGGCCGAAATCCAATCAGGGGAGACGCGGCATTTGGCGGCAGGACCGAGTCACCACTCGAGGGCATGACTACAAGCCCCAGGAGCGAGCGGGGGCCATGACAGGAGCAGCAGCCCCTCCCCTTCCACCACCGGGGAGCATTTCTCTACCTTGCACCTCCCACTTAGCGGGAGACGCGGCGTTTGGCGGCTGGACCGAGGCAGCACTCGAGGGCAGGACTACAAGCCCCAAGAGCGAGCGGGGTCCATGACAGGAGCAGCAGCCCCTCCCCTTCCACCATCAGAGAGCTATTTAACCATCTGCGTTTCCCCGGGTGGGCGCCGTCTGAGCCCGTCCGAGTACGACCGAGGACGGGACGGGGCCCCCCTCTTGAATTCCTTCTGCAAACAAAACAATAAGGTTAGTTTATTTTAAATCGACATCTACTACTGTTTCACAGCCGCAAACTTCTCTTTTTGTCCAAGACACTGGAGACATTGTTGCAATATCGACTAGGAAAATGGCTGCAGCCAGTGTGGGGAAGGGGAGAAGGTCGCTCACTGGTGGAACTATTGTGGGGACATTAGATCAATTCCTAATAAGGGCTTCATCAGTGCTACAACGCAAAATCGAGATAACTGAAAAAAGGCTATCTTTGGAGCCAATTTTCGAGAAACGGTCATCGCTGTGTAGACTGGCTAATGTACCATCACCAGTGTGTCAAATTACAGCCCAGGAGTTATCACCAGCGGCTCAAACAACGGCCAAAACTATGCCCGCTGGATTCCCAGGAGAAGGTAACCAGTCAGCAGACACAGTAGGCACGTCGCTTAGTCCTACAGCGACAGCGACTGTGATAACGGCAATAACTGACCCATGTATTGTCCCACAAAGCCCAGGTACAACCAGATCGGGATTGTCAATTCGGTCGGCATCTGGTAACAAACATGGAACTATTAAACAGGTGCCTGAAGTAGTAGTTAAAAGAAAGCGCAGAGGAACTGCACTATTAAACAGAAAAGCAGAAATGTGGTGATGCGGAGAGTAACTCAATTGTAGCTGATCCGGATGTAGTGCAGCTAACTGTAAACGCGTCTCTGACTATCCATGCTATTGATGATATGATCGCTCCTGAGAACAGGGGAGACTTTTTGGGTCAAACTGGAACAAATATTCACAGAAACTTGCCTTCCCATCTACGAAAGACTGAATTCTATTGAACACAGACTCTCTCATATTGAATCACTGTGTACCTCAGCACAGGGTGGGGAGGGTTTGTGGGCTGTGTATAGTACCAGCAATGGCCACGGGCTCCCAGGGCCAACAAACTTAGGTTGTCAGCAAGCAACAAATGCCACAATGAACTTGCCTGTCCCACCTGTTCCACTGGGCGATCAACATACAATGCTTTCTGCTTATGTTGTTTCTAATGCATTGGCAATAAATATGAACAAGGAGGGAGGAGGGGATATGGGGGCCCGAAGCCCTGATCGACCAGTAAATATGGTAAATAGGGCAAGGTCCTCTGATGTTCGTAAGATTGAGCTACCTCGTTTGGACCTCCCGCCCGAGTCTATACCTTATGTAGTGGTTTTGGCCGGGGTCCCTACCTTGTGTTGGGGGAAAAACGGAGGCCTATAGTGAGTTAAAGAACAAATGTATTCACTGGTTAAATCATAATAGGCCTCTCCCTAACCAGGGATCTAGTGAAATTCTTTTTGCTAGACGTGTAGACTGGGTGGGGTCCCGGGCTTATACAGGGTGATTGCGTAGTCATCAATTTTAGGAGTAGCCGGGCCGTCAAGCACATCTGTAATTTGGAGGTAGGCAGCCCAGAAACGCAAATAAAATCTCTTCCCTTAACCTACTTTTACCCGGTTCCCTCTAGTAACCTCTACTCTGTACTTAATAGGAGAAGGATGGTCTGGGGGGATGAGGAAAACCAGGGTGGCATTTCCTTACAGGGCAATGCCAATTGGAAGGGGTCCCAAAATCGTTCGTTGGCACCTGAAATGTTTCATCACAACAATAGATATAGTGCCCTGGACCTAGTAGATTGACAGTTGAGGTCTAGTTTACTTGTATCCACCAAAGCTGTTAATAAGAGTTTTCTAGAGGTTAAGGCTGGCTTTGCAATCAGTATCCAATCAGTGCAACCTGGACTATCCTGAGCTCAAATAAACTGATGTGTAATCTTTGCTCTGCCTATGTGCTCAGGTCGGTGGCCATAAGAGGCCCTGCATGAACATCCAAGATTGCAGGGGTAGCATCGATCATAACCATAACTTGGGGTTAAGTCGATGGAAGTGTGGACACAGTTGACAAATCTGCATATTAATCAACGCCTATGGGATGCAAATGTAATGTTATCGCTGTGCTTAAAAGATTAAAAGAAAGAGTTCTGTTAACATTGACATGGGTGAGATGTTGACCATTTCATATTTTAGATGCATGTGGTGTTTAGAAACTGTCACCAGCTTGTCGTACCGCTCTCAGTCTGTGCTGCACAGAGCTTGTGCGTCGAATACTCATTTGATAGCACGAAATTGAGTTAACTCGGAGGTCTTGTTTGTTCTATAACATTTATAAAATGTAATGTTTCCTGTTCAGCAGCGGCCAGAGCGGCTGACTCCGGAGCACGGGGTGCACGGTTCAATCCCCGGCGCCGGCGGCAGCTCTGCTCAGCATCATGTGATTCTGGGCAATAGATCACAATATCCCTGATGGCCACTAGTGCCTCGAAACCTTAAGAGGTGATATGTTCACGCTTTACCAGTATGGATTATTATTATTATTACATTATTGGACAGAACAAATTTTACAATTGATGCAAAACGAAGGTCACTTCCTTCAACCGCAAGGAGATGCGGTTATATTTGACTGCAGGATTGTTCTATGAGAAAGGCATAGTACAGGTATTCACGAGAATTTAGAGTAAAGGTTATTTTACCTTTATGTGATGTGCTGTCTATTTAGCCATTGATTAGGAGTTGCAAATTTCTTTGTCACACCACAGTGACTGCACAGATTCTTAGCCCAAAAATATAGAAAAACACTAAATTTGGGAAACGAGCCTCATCTTTCTCCGTCCCTCATAGAAAGTAGACTCCATGCTGGGCTATTTATCACCGTGGACTTCGAATATTTTTCAGATTTTCCGCTATCCTTACTTCACTGAATAGTCCTTTTAACAAATCCTCCTCGACTCACACTTGCTTTGCATTGAACCATACTCTGTACTTTCTGTGATAGAAAAGGGCTCAGTTTTCTGCTATCAAGGATTAATTTGCATTCTGCATCATTATGATTGAAATTGGTTACCGATATCCTTTCCTTTCTGTAATGATTCTTAAACTTTAATAAACCTTGCATCTTGAAATCTTGTCCTGTGTGTGGAATATGCTGTGTGGATTTTCTTGTGGGGATTTTTCAATGTGGGTTCCTTTGGGCTATATAGTAGCTTGCGTTTAGGGCTCTTGTCTTTAAAGACTGGCACATAACCCCGATCCATCCACCAGCCATTTTGATATACAAAGCGCTGACAGTAGGGAATGCCTAAAATAAGGTCTAAATGCTAGATTCAACAGTCAATGGCTGATTTCATGCGCTCTGCACCACTTGCACCAGTCTCCACCCACCTGTGTCCATTTTAAGTGTAGCTCTTAACGCAGATTTTGCATCCTACAAATATAGAAGGGGATGATCATGACAGGATGACATGTGGCTCCTGTCCAGACATAGCCTGGGTCAAGGACTGCAACCTGTGCTAGACCTGTGAATTTTCCAGGAACATGAATCTAGCTGAGCTCCCAGGAAGATCACACCTTCTGTGATTGTTCTCCAATTAGAAATTCTAACGTTTGTTCTTGGAACAGCGGCAGACAGGTTTGCACACCTTTCTATGTTTCAGCTTCCCAGAATGCCTTTGTGAGCCAGTCATTTAAATGTGAGAAGGCCTGAATCACTACCAGCACAAGCATGCAATGACAGGCACTAGATGTGTGGTATTGTTTGGAGCCCACAGAATAGAACTTTGGTGGCATGTCATTTGGCTGCAAAGGTGGGAAGTCCCGACACTCAACCGAGAAGCAGTGTTAGCACTCTGACCTCCCCACCTGGTATGTACTATGTATAACATTTGAAGAGCCAGTGGTTTAGGAGATAGTTTTCAGTCAACGTCACAGTGTATCCTGAGGACAGGAAACAGACATATATAAAAATGTCCTCCCACTTCAGCGCACTATAGGAGATGCACCTCACTCTGCCACATGAAAGTCCCATGGTGAGTGAAAAAGCATTGACGCCTCTTGTTTTTAAGGGTCCTTTTAACTGGTCTGCTACCTTTTAGGGTTGTTTTTGGCTGACCTGAAGCTCTGTTGCTCTTTCTGTAAGTACTCCAGGAAGTGGCTGATGGAGGGAGGCATATGTAGGGGGAAACAGACCCCAGCCTCTGGGGTCTTAGAGAGAAATGTGTCATCTCGCTCTAGTACCTTTCACTGGCTTTTGCTATAAATGAGTCTACCATAAGTACAACCTCTTTGCTAAACATGATATTCTTTAATCATATTAAACAAATAAGCATCAGACAGTTTATTTACAATTCGAACAATGTTCCATAAAAGGATGCTCGTGTCCTACGCAGGTGGGGCAGTTGATATACTTTGTTTTGGGATAAAATCTGGTGCTTGTTACTGAGTGGAATTTTGCACTTCATTGCTTGCCAAGTTACTGGTGGATCAGAGTATAGTGCCGGTAAGTTTGGAATCGGCTGGTGGCTTCCAGATAAGAGTATCCATCATTATGTTGGGAATACTGAACAAATTGACACTACGACTAATCCACTGCCCATGATCAGCTTTATTCTTACATTGAGCTTCTCCAGTCAATCAAACACTATAAATTCAAAAATGGTTGTAAGTTGGGATGACGGGTGGCAGGGCAGGCGACTTGGACGTTGATGATCTCATTGGGACAGCATTGAGCGGTGCAGCAAAACGTGGCCTATAAAAGTAGCCCAGAGGTACTGCCTGCCTATTATATTTAGTGCAAGCCAATTTAGATAAACTATGGAGCACAAAGCTAGTCAGTTGTGCGTCTCAAAAAATGTATGATTATACATTCCCTTCTCATTATGTCTCACTCTCCGAGACTATTTACAACAAGGGTTGGTGATGGACAGAGTCTCTGAATTAAGCAGAGTACTCTCACCCAGTCAAGAGATCAGGGCTAGATCCAACACCGTTTTTTAGCTCATTGCACCATCCCAGTTTCAGAACCTGGCTGTATGCAAATTAGTCTGTCCCATGCCCAGTGCATCATGGGAACAGGGCAGACCAGACTACAAAAGCCAATTCTTACACTGGGAAGGAAACAAGCTTCCGGGGACCGGTTTCTGGCATTACAGCCGTCTTCGGCCCGGCTTGCTTGAATCCTGATGGTGCAATGAGCAAGGGACTCACATCTGAGTATACCCTTCCACGCTTAGGGTGGACAAAATTATTTACAACAAGGGTTGGTGATGGACAGAGTCTCTGAATTAAGCAGAGTACTCTCACCCAGTCAAGAGATCAGGGCTAGATCCAACACCGTTTTTTAGCTCATTGCACCATCCCAGTTTCAGAACCTGGCTGTATGCAAATTAGTCTGTCCCTGGCCCAGTGCATCATGGGAACAGGGCAGACCAGACTACAAAAGCCAATTCTTACACTGGGAAGGAAACAAGCTTCCGGGGACCGGTTTCTGGCATTACAGCCGTCTTCGGCCCGGCTTGCTTGAATCCTGATGGTGCAATGAGCAAGGGACTCACATCTGAGTATACCCTTCCACGCTTAGGGTGGACAAAATTATTTACAACAAGGGTTGGTGATGGACAGAGTCTCTGAATTAAGCAGAGTACTCTCACCCAGTCAAGAGATCAGGGCTAGATCCAACACCGTTTTTTAGCTCATTGCACCATCCCAGTTTCAGAACCTGGCTGTATGCAAATTAGTCTGTCCCTGGCCCAGTGCATCATGGGAACAGGGCAGACCAGACTACAAAAGCCAATTCTTACACTGGGAAGGAAACAAGCTTCCGGGGACCAGTTTCTGGCATTACAGCAGTCTTCGGCCCGGCTTGCTTGAATCCTGATGGTGCAATGAGCAAGGGACTCACATCTGAGTATACCCTTCCACGCTTAGGGTGGACAAAATTATTTACAACAAGGGTTGGTGATGGACAGAGTCTCTGAGTTAAGCAGAGTACTCTCACCCAGTCAAGAGATCAGGGCTAGATCCAACACCGTTTTTTAGCTCATTGCACCATCCCAGTTTCAGAACCTGGCTGTATGCAAATTAGTCTGTCCCTGGCCCAGTGCATCATGAGAACAGGGCAGACCAGACTACAAAAGCCAATTCTTACACTGGGAAGGAAACAAGCTTCCGGGGACCGGTTTCTGGCATTACAGCCGTCTTCGGCCCGGCTTGCTTGAATCCTGATGGTGCAATGAGCAAGGGACTCACATCTGAGTATACCCTTCCACGCTTAGGGTGGACAAAATTATTTACAACAAGGGTTGGTGATGGACAGAGTCTCTGAATTAAGCAGAGTACTCTCACCCAGTCAAGAGATCAGGGCTAGATCCAACACCGTTTTTTAGCTCATTGCACCATCCCAGTTTCAGAACCTGGCTGTATGCAAATTAGTCTGTCCCTGGCCCAGTGCATCATGGGAACAGGGCAGACCAGACTACAAAAGCCAATTCTTACACTGGGAAGGAAACAAGCTTCCGGGGACCGGTTTCTGGCATTACAGCCGTCTTCGGCCCGGCTTGCTTGAACCCTGATGGTGCAATGAGCAAGGGACTCACATCTGAGTATACCCTTCCACGCTTAGGGTGGACAAAATTATTTACAACAAGGGTTGGTGATGGACAGAGTCTCTGAATTAAGCAGAGTACTCTCACCCAGTCAAGAGATCAGGGCTAGATCCAACTCCGAGACAACTTCCAAGCCCCCTGTGAATACACATGGATTACCGGCAGCCGACTACTACCATCTATTGATGTCTCATGTGGGTGCTCAATGTTTGCACTACGCGTATTATCTGGTGAGGGTCTCCAAATAAGGCCAAAGTTAATGATTTATTGGTAGCGCCCAGTCTCTCCTCCACACACTCAATTTTGATATTTATAGTGCCCATAGCAGTGGTCAGAAAGCTAGTAATGGCGCCAGTTATTACACGTTCCTTGTTTGGCACAGTTGGGGATATCTTTGGTATAAGGTCGGAGCTGAGAAGAAAATCCATTTTCAGAAACCAAACTCTTCCGACTATGGCGTCAAACTGAAATGAATGACTAGTTCGTCAATACAATCCAGTTCACCATGGCCCAAGAGGTTACATTGAAAACGGATTCTCTTTTTACAACGCTCAATGCAGCCAGAGGCTGTCCTGAGCGAAGGATCCGGTTGCCTCAGTGGGATCCTGTTTTGATCCTTTGGGAAGGCGCGCACTGTAGAAAAAACAGAAGGTTGCAGCAAAACATGTTCGGACTTAGTATCATTAATTCAGCAGAAAAAAAGTAAGGAGCAAGTGGATAAAACAGTTTAGACAATAACAGATTTGCATTCAGCTCTCCAGTTCTTTAAGTAATTAAACTTTAATTTAGATCAGTTGAGGCCAGGGACTCCACAGGCGTTTTCGATTAATAACGATTACCAACATGTCTGTCCTGGTGCCCTATGTCCAGTTGAACAAAGTTAATGTGCTGGACCATGTGACAGCTAATGGGGCCTGCTACCCACCACTAGTGTTCAGGCACCCAGTCCCAGTGCCTGGAGTTCTGCTCAGTGTCACCATACGTTAGTATGGATAACTCCAAAGGTTAACCCCCTCCCTCAATGTCAGGAGGAATCTAAAGGTTGCCAAAAGGAGCTGTGTACAGTTGTGGATTGGGCCCGTGTAATGTTGCCGAGGCTGCAGTGCCCCAAAGGAAATAGTTCCAGTGTCCATCAAACTTTACTTAAATGCTTAAATTACAATTATCCAAACATCGTTCTGTTGCAATAAACCCTGCTGCTGCCATCACAAACTGCCTATACTAAGAATATAAGACAGTGTTTCCCAAACTGAGGGTCAGGTCCGACTAGTGCGTTGGGTGCCTGTGTTTGTTGGGTCACAAAATTCCTGGTAGGAGTCGCATTTAAAGCTTGTGCTCGAGATGTAACTCTTTCATTCCGAGTCCTAGAGGTCAAAATACTTTGTTCACAATCTACATGCAACATGACATGCTTCTAGGCATGTTCATGTTGCCAGTGATGTGGGTTGTGTTTTTAGTCATTTTCGTATTTATATCATGCTATAACAGATTAACCAGCGTTCCAGTACTCTTCAAAGATGGGGAGATAAAATACACAAACGTGGAAATAGGTCAGTGGTTTATCTGCTATATTTGTACCAAAAGGACTGGGACACAAGCTTTAAATGTAACGGAACCACTCAGCACTACTGGCCTTCAAGTAATTACATTAAATTGTCTAGGTAGCCTCTTCCCACTCTGGCCCTGGCGAGAAGCATTTGCAGCTGACAAGACCAAGACACTGTAGGCTGCAGCAGCCCCCAACCGGGGTTGAGGCAAATGATCGGCAAAAACAACAGAAAAGCAGATTCTGCAAACATTTCAAGGTCAGGAATATCCACGTATCATCTCTCGAAGGAAGTTAATTTTAACTTTCAGGGGCCCTTTTAGTATCTGTAATGCAAACAGAAGGAAGTCCCTGGGGTTCAAACACCTGAATGATTGTGCAATAGCACAACTCCTTGACAATGGAGACAGATGCCCTGTGCTCTGGCCGGCAGGGGTCGTTATCGCAGGCAGCAGATTTCTTTCCAGTAAAAATAAAATCACGCCTTTGTCCTTCAAAGCTAAGTGGGTCACAAACGTTTGTCATTTGAATAATTGGATGGTGGTTCTAAAAGGTTTGTGACGCACTGATCTAAGAGACACGGTTATACAGAGAACTCTTGAGCACTCTGTACCCCAGAAGTCGTGCAATAATTGAATTATGGCGTCCATACAAATGATGTTTAGTCTATTCCAGAGCCCACCTCCACTGACACATGGACAGGAGGCCAACTCCTCAGCAAGAGACTCAGGGGCTTCAAACTGAGCAATCCAGAAAAGTCAGTTTTCTGTACAACATCACTCACAGTGATAACAAACAGTAGTCAACAACACCAGCAGCAACCAGAGGAAACGTGCATTAGGAGCAGTATTGGAACCCAGCTTACTAATCATCAACACCCCATACCTACAAACCAACTTTCCCATAGTCCACCATGGAATTTGTTACTTTTATACAGCTGAATGCACGGACTATAAATTTGCAACAAATCTAGACAGATCCATAAACGAGTCACCCACGGGTTGGAGCGCCGCTTTCGTTCATCGCCGTAGGCCAGATTTCGGCATTCCTTTATATTGATGACCAAGGCCTGGCTCTTTAGATCGTACTGCAGAGAGAAGATGATTTCTCCTGTGACAATGACATTGCCAAAATCACCAGCCTCGCTGTAAAGACTCATCATGCTTCCCAGAGTGCCCTTAAACAGAAAGAACAGGAAAACATAAGTTACTCACAGAGGCTGGGGCAGGGTCAAGCTGGCAACAAGGTGGGTACCACTCAGTCAATATAAGAAATAGAAAATGTAAAAATCAAATTGAACATTTCTTATAATATGGACAACACACCGAATCTGAAAAACCATAGCTGCAAGTATGCCCAGAAATAAGTCAGCCAATCACCAAGCTTATCATTTATTGGGGGATACCATCTTTTAATCATTCAAGAAAGGCTACAGTCATTTGAGCTTTGAGAAATGGCCTGTGTGTGGCACGACTGAGTCCTGAGGTGTGCCAGGGTCGGTGCTGAAAGAAGGCGATACAGTTGGGGGCAGAGATGATTCTAGATCTACTCTACCTCAGAGGTAGGTGCATTCGAGCCTTGGATGGGTGACTTGATGCCAGGTTTGTGTAGTTTCAGTAGGAGGGATTGGACCAATGGTGAAGTAGAGGCCACTTTAACCCCTTCATTGCGGGGTGTTTACCCCCGCTGTGCGGGGAGGAAGGGGGCCGTGCGCGGCACCGCTGTGCTGGTGACGAGCTCGGCTCGTCATGAGGCACAGCGGAGCTGCACTCTCGTCACGACCACACCCGTTTTGGAAAGTTCAGCACAGCAGGGAACATATCCCCGCGTGTGAACGTTCCAACGGCTGTGACGAGCTCAGCTCGTCATGAGTGCAGCTCAACCGTGCCTCATGACGAGCTGAACTCATCACCAGCACACAACGGGTTAACCACTTGAGGTCTCAGAGTCTTTCCATTAGTAGTTTGATGTAGGAGATTACGAGGACAGAGGAGTAAGTGC
Source organism: Lissotriton helveticus (assembly GCF_964261635.1). Taxonomy (NCBI): domain Eukaryota; kingdom Metazoa; phylum Chordata; class Amphibia; order Caudata; family Salamandridae; genus Lissotriton; species Lissotriton helveticus. The sequence goes on from NC_136063.1 coordinate 1,824,003,910, forward strand.
CTGACGTTGTAGAAGTAGTGATGAGAGCCTCTCCAGATGAGGAGACCATCACTAAGAGACCTTGTTCTTGATGGTTACAGCAAGACAGAAGGAGAATTGTCTGGGTTATTTGCCTTGACCAATCCATCAAATTGGTAGATCAAGAGTTCTTCATTTCGGTATGGGTGGTGGTATTAGGAGGGGGTTGGGGGGGAGTCTAGTTTCAGAGGTGGTGTTGCAGCATCTTTGTTTTGAAAGTGAAGGTCTGAGCTGGTACTATGGAAAGCATGATGGAGGGGTGGAGGATAGAGGGATTGACTTCATGATGGTGCACTCCAGGCTGGAGTATTTTGGACGGATATGCAATGGGAATGCTAATATCCGGTGCCTAATTAGAGCCGGTGGTTTCCGGTGCTCCGCACTGCAACTTAATTGGTTTCTGGTGCTGGGCACCTGCACTTAATTGTCAACACTGCACTTATGACAGTCTGCCACATGGTGGCGCTGCTTATCCAATTCAATCAATTAATCAAAATATACTTTATTTCGGCATTTACTGCCATAAAAGCACAATTTGATTAACAACATCACATCATAGAATAACCAGTGAAAATTAAAAGGGGTGGGAATTGGGAACAAAGTGCTAATACATCTTTCATATAGATCATACGGTACATTAAGCAAAGACGCAAATGTTGATTAAGGGCAACATATCGCAACTTATGGGAGGAAAACATCAAGTGGGCCATTTCATTTAAAAATATAAATAAATAAATAGGCTAAAAAGCATGATTAAAAAATAAGCATCAATTAATAACATTTAAAATCTAGGAGCACGATATTAGATAGGCAGCATCATTTTGTTTCACAGCCTTAACTTTTCACTAAACGTCTATGCTTACACCACATTGCAAAAAGGAACTTTGTTATGGCAGCAACAAAGACTAAATGTGTATCATACTTAAATAGCCTAAGAACCACACTAAAGTTTTCAATTCCTAAATTCCTGCAAAGTTGGAGAACCCATTTGGATCTTGCTGCCTTATAGGTAGAGCAAAAAAAGATCACATGGGTCTCTGTTTCTTCCGTCTCGCTACACCCAGGACATAGTAGTTTGCTAGCTCCAGACCAATTATTAGACAATGCATATAAAGGGAGCGTCCCATGTCGGAGTTGGAGAAACAATTTCTTTGCTAGAAATGGTTGAATGAGGTCTAAGGCCGGCTCCAATTTGTAGAGTGATTTGACATCCAGAAATTTAGAGATGAGCATAAGAACGGGTGTTCATGAATACATTATACATACTAATACCTGCCTCCCCTACCATTCCTTTAGCTTTGGGGACCTGAAAAAATCTGAACTGTCGCGCTTCCAGGCGAGAGAGAGGTGGTTAGTAGTTGTTTTGGCAGTGATGACGGGGGCAATGGGTTGTGCAGCCGCAGTGGCCTCCTGGTCAGAGCCCTGGCACTTATTATTTTATAAATTAAGCACTGCTAATATCCTTTTGACTTTGTCATGGACTATTTCCAGTACCCAAGATTCGTGATTAGGAAGGGGTTCAAACTTTATGAACTCTTTACCATGGACTGTCTGACTCTCTGGTAAACAGTAGTTCCAAAGAACTAAACATTTCTTCACAGAATTGCTCATCTCAACCAACTCCAACTATCTTTGAGGAACACGGGCTATTCACTCTCCAGTGAGCATTAGATAAAACATCTCATTTAATGACCATTTCCCAATATTCAAGAATAGGAACCATACATTTACAGCAAAGAACATTACCATTTATATGCCTTTTTGGAGTTTGCAAAAAAGACACACATGCACAACTTCTGAAATCTTGTCAAACGGATCTATACTCATAGAAGTAGCAAGCGGGTTTGGTGCTTGCAGTGTGGCTGCATAACAATGATCTATGAGCGCTCGATCACTACAATTGTATATTAAAACGTGCTACACTTAAATTACTTTTTTTTTTTACTTTAGCTCAGGCCACTGTGGAACTACGCCAGTGGTGTGGAAGTTAGATGTCATGTGGGCTGCAGCGTATATTAAAACCACTCACAAATGTGACAATCATATACGGCTGCCGGGAACAGCACTGTTATGTTTGGGATGCATTATAAAAGCATTGCAGAGCTATATGGCAAGGAAGAGTACCTATACCATATCATATACATTAGCCAAGTCAAAATATAACAGTGGGGCATAAAACACATTGAAAAACATATGCTCTCACAGTAAACCAGTCCATAAAACTTTTTTTACCAGGTAGATAAAGCTACTTTTACCAAGAGCTGGCCTTTTTATGAACAAAAATCACTTTTTCATTTTGGTGTGGGAAATGTTTAGAGCAATCATAAGTTATTTTTCACTCATTACAGTAGCTTTTATACTTTCAGTTTAAAAGGAAATTCTTAAGGGAAATAGCGTTTACAACGCTGTTAAAACAACGCATACTATTACAACACGGTCGTTACAACTGTGTTGTTAGTACGCAATACCCTTACATCGCAAGTCATTACAATAACTTGCTTTAGGGGGCGCAAAGATATTGGCTATAACATCCAACACTTTCCCTGCTGTTGCGCAAACTGGAGTAGGAATAGTAAATAATACTATTCATAAGTCCAGCGCGCCCCCTACAGCAAGTCGTTATAATGACTTGCGATGTAAAGGTATTGCGTACTAACAAAGCAGTCTTATTAGCAACTGCGTTGTAATAGTACGCTTTGTTTTAGCACGCAATGTAACATGCTATATTCCTTCTTAAAAATGAACTTTGCTCTGATGCGATTAAACTAGTTTAGAACTAGCTAGCAACTCAGCCCTACCCCAGAGAATGAATACACTTCCTTGGTTGATTTATTAACAGCCCTCCCCTAGGAAGAAAATGGCTTTGCATCTGGCAGTAGGCGTGGTATTAATGGTGGACACAGCAGGGATCGTCCATCTGACAGGGGAACAGAACCAGTTGGCAGAACAAAGGGCAGCTTTCACAGTTCTTGCTTTGTAGTCAAAATGCCAAAGAGGGGTGTTAGGAACTGCAACCATTGATTCCAAAGCAGCCTAGACTCTGTGTGCCCCAGTAAGAAGGAAAGCTCCAGTACTCACAGAGGGGAGGAGGGATATGATTTCTGCAGGAGGTGATAGAGAGAGTCATCTTGGTTAGGGGAGTGGGGAAGCATTGAAAAAAAGGTGAGAATATTGTGAGAAAGTAAGAAGGATTTGGTGTAGGAATTCTCCAATCAGTGGCTAGGTAACAGGATAAAGCGGACACCCTCACCTCCTCAGAACATTCCAGGACATGGAGGGAAGAAAGAAGACTTCACAGGATTGCTGGAAGATGTTTCAAAGAGTCCTTCCTGCTGGCACGCAGGGACCGGAACTTCTCTCCGAGAAGCCTACAGTTATTTGCTATAAGTGCAGAAAAAGCTTCAAAAGTGATCAGGAAGACGTTTTCCAGCAGTCAGTGATAAGCGACACCTTTCGCCCACATTGGTAGGACTGGAGCAAGATGCTGAGGCTCCCCTGGGAGGGTCACTCATGGCAGGCAATTACAAAAGATTTGTCCCTAGTGGAAGTTTTTGCTGCGCTGAAAAAGGCTTCAACAGCACCTTAGAGTAAAGATATCTAGCCTTGCAGACCCCTGCCCAGCCCCAGCCAGCTGGTGGATTCTGAGAACCAAAAAGATTAGAAATGGGGGTCTCTAGCTGGCAGAGGTAGGTACTTTTGTCCAAGTAGGCACCATTCTTCCTAGTCAGGGTAAGGGGGATACACTTCTAAAGTAACTCCTGCTCCCCACTTGGTAGCTTGGCAGGAGCAGACAGGCATATCTCTGAGGCAGTGTGTAAAGCATTGTGCATGTATTCAGTAACACAGTGAAGGCACTACAAATGGACATCACACCAGTTTGGAAAAATAAGCAAAACTTTATCCAAACCAACAAGACCAACAAAAATCCAACATACAATACTGTAAAAATAGTTACTGTTCATAATAACCTTTACATTGGAGGTATAATGTGAAAACAAAGTACCTCAGACTCTGTAGCTCCATTCAGGGCTACTGCGATACTGAACACGACCGAGTCAAACAATTCTAGCCAACGCGTCGGTAAGGATCAGCTAAAGCATCAACAGACTCGGAGACAGTACCTTTCTTGTTGCGGCCAATGCACCGATGTGAGTCAGTCGGGGCAGCCATAGTGTTTGCAATGTGAGATGGAAACGCTGCAGAGTGCAGTGTCCTCACAGCTCGGTGCAGGCAGCGGCTTGTTGACGGAGTCAGTGAAACCAAGGCTAGGTTTGCAGGGCAAGATGGTGCTTGATGCAGTGCTGGCAGGTCACAGTGCGGCGACGGAGCCAGTTGATGTTTGAGTCGGGCAGCGACTGAGCCAGTGACATCTGTATAGCGTGTAGCAAAGAGGTGTGGAGTTCGGTGCCCACCCGACGCTGTGCAAGCAGCAGCTATTTGACGAAGTCAGTAAGACCAGGGTTGCGTTGCGAGGTGGTGCGATCTGCGGTAGCTTCAGGACACGGAGTCAGCTGCTCTTTTCTTCTGTGGCAAATGGAACCAGCGGAACCAGAGACGGTGCCCAGAAGGATGGTGAGGTCTTTGATATTCCGGAGACCTCTTGAACAGGGGGTATGCTCAACTTCAAGCCCTTGGAAATACTTTTTCCAAGCAGGATGCACATACAGTTCTTCTCTTTGGCAGAAACAGCCATTGCAGGCCAACCTCAGACAGCACACAGCAAAGGGGCAGTACTCCTCCTCAAGGTTCTCCTGCTCTTCTCCTTGGCAGAGGTTCCTCTTGAAGTCCAAAGGTGATCTAAAGTTCGGAGGTCTGGGCCCCAATATTTATACGGCAAAATCCTTTGTTCTTTGGTGGCAGAAAAGCCCTGTGCCCAGTCAAAACCAGTTCTGCCCTCTCTGGTGCAGCCTTCTGGCAGGAGGTGGAGACAGCATTGTGTAAGGCAGACTGAGTCTATTCAGGTGCAAGGGAAATCTCCTTCCACCACTCTAAATGCAGACCAGGCCTATTCAGGTGCTAGTGAGAACTCCTTCCCCCTACTCTGAAAGCAGCCCAGGTCTATTCAGCCCAGCCCTGACTCATTCAGGAAAGGCAGGACACAAATCACCCTCCCCACCCCATTGGTCACCTGAGAAAATGAACATTCCCATCCCATCACTCCAAAGCCAGATAGTCAATACACAAACCAGCAGAGGCACAAAGGATGGCTAGGTAAGAAAATATCCACTTCATGAAAGTGGTATTTTCAAACACAGAATGTAAAAATCATCCTTACTAAAAGATGTATTTTTATGTTCTGAGTTCAGGCATACTAAACTTTATTTTCCTAACTTGTTCCCATAGGCAGTTATGCTTATCAGTTAGATGTTAGAAGCAAACTCCTCATTCTATCCTATGGGACAGATAGCCTTACAATAGTGAAAAACGAATTTGGCAGTATTCCACTATCAGGACATGCTACACACATCTGGGCATGTCCTACCTCTCACATACACTGCACAGTGCCCACAGGGGTAACTTGGGCCTACCTTAGGGGTGACTCACATGAACGAAAAGGGAAGGATAGGGCCTGGCAAATGGGTGTACTTGCCAAGTCGACATGGCAGTACCAAACTGCGCACAGATACTGCAGTGGCAGATTTGGGTTACATTTACAGGCTGCTTAGGAGGGTGGCACAATCAGTGCTGCAGGCCCACCAGCAGAATTTGATTTACAGGCACTGAGCACACAGAGTGCACTGTACTAGGGACTGATTAGAAAATAAAATATGCCAATAATGGAATCATCAATCCATCATAACAATTTACATGAAGAGCACATGCACTTTAGCACTGATCAGCAGTGATAAAATGGCCAGAGTCATAAAACCACGGAGGAAGGCAGAAAGTTCTGGGATGACCATGCAAAAAAGCCAGGTCCAACAGTCCCTCTTAGAGACTTTGACAAAACCAGCAGCTTCAGCAGAAGTTTGACAACAGTTCATCTGACAGTGAGAAACCCTTAACAACTTCAGCTTCTTGCCATGTCCCTCCGGAGAACTTGGAGTTCCGGAAAATAAACTAAGTCGTAATGAATAAACTTTGAGTGGTGCGTCCGCTGAGCCTATCTGACCCTGCGGCAGCCTTAAATTGCATCTAGGACAAAATTCTTGATCAGCGTTTTGTGTTTTCCTGGTGTTTTTTGCTTCTAAACCTTAAAAATTCTCAGCTCTTTTTTATCTTATCTGCTTTTAATAAATTTTCTTCTCTCTGCTCATTAAAATATTTCTCGATTTTCTAAATGACCTTGGGAAATGTATTGGGTTTTCATTACTTCACAATTATACTCTTGAAGGCATCAATTGTATGTAGATTTGTAATAAAACATGTGAAAGGTTTTTACACCTACTTAAATACCATTATTGCACATGTACATATTATAAATAAACGGCCATCCTGTACCTTGCACATTTAACCTAATTGTTCAAACGAGCATAGCTCTGTTCCTAAGCTGGTACAACGAAGCTCAAACTGCAGATTTAGTGAAGTCAGCATTTTAGCCATAGCTGGTTGTCTCTGTATTTCAAGGCCTCTCATATTCTTCCTATGAGAAGTGTCTGGCACCTGCTTGTTAGTGTCTGTCTATTCTGGAGATTATTTGCCTACGGATTCCTTCCTTTGCCTACTACATTGTGTCAATTTGTATAAAGGTAGAGCAAAAATGTATAGCTATCATGCAGGCTGGCTATTATTCAGTAAACGTGTTTGACTTCTGGGAGTGTTTTTTCCCCCCACAGAACCTGATGCATTGTAGCAGGAAAATAAGAGTGTGCGTGTGAGTGTGCATGTGTGAATTTCTGAAACAGTTGGTGTGACTCACTAATGAGGATGGGAAGAAATCCTTTCCTGAGCATAGTATCTTTGATCTAGACTGGTTGAGTAATTTGAAAAAAAAAATGAAGAATCCTAAAAATAAGACAAATGATGAGTAATGACACGGAAGTCAACACATGCAAACACGAATCCCAAGTGCATGGTCTGAAACAGGCGCAAGGGAAACTGGAATAACGAGTAAGTCCCCTTAAGGGGATAGTTAAAGCTTATGCTTCTACTGACTTGCCTCCGCCCCATCTATTGTCCCTATCTCTGAACCACAAGTGAAGAAGGAGGATAGTGAGATCTCGAGAGAGGAGGATTTACTGAGTATTTTCCTCATGCTGGTTGATAATGCTGGAGGTGCTGCACCTGTGGATGCACCAGGGTAAAGCATGTGAAAATAACTGTTAGACCTAGCATCCTTGATGTGGTTTCCCCCTAACATTTTGCCTTCAGACCTCCTGTTTTTGCTAACTTCATTTTTGCTGGCCTTAGGGACTCTGCACACTTTACCACTGCTAACCTGTGCCTAAGTGCTTGTGCACTCTGCTTAAAACATGATAACATTGGCTTATGCTCAATTGGCATATTTAATGTACTTACAAATAACTATTAAAGTGGCATTACCTGTGCCCAGGTCCCGTAAACTAAATGTTACTAGTAGGCCTGCAGCACTGATTGTGTCACCCACTTACGTAGCACTTTAAAATTGTCTTAGGCTTGCCAGTGCAACCTATCTATGCAGTTTTTAAACTGTCATGTCGACCTGGCATATTAAACCGTTTCAAAGACCCAAACCTTCCCTTTTAATACATATAAGTAACCAGTACGGTACACCGGACAGCCAAGAGGGCAGGATGCAGTGTATTTAAAATGTTGGGCATGTAGTTTTTCATGTTACATGTCCTGGTAGTGAAAAACTGCTACTTTTGTTTTTCACCATTGCAAGGCCTTCCTCTCCCATAGAATAACATTGGAGTTACCGTTTTACATTTTATGAGTGTCATTACAAATAGGAATAGGTAACCACTTCATGTTTAGTGTCTCTGGAATCTCAATTTTAAATCCTAATGTCTGATTACATAGCAATGCTGAAAATGCACTTTAAGAAAGTTTGCATTTTCTTGCCTTAGCCATTTGGTGTTTGAAGCCGGTCTCTGGGTCACATGACTGCGTGTTGTGGGTTACAGATGGGCTTTGTGTATTCCTCTTACACAGCCACACACAATGGAGAGCGTAGGTGTGACTGGATGGGCCCAGCCCCACTTACACTTGAATAGGCTGTGTCCTGTCTCCACACAAAGGGCTCCATACCCCCTGGAGTCAGGAAGGCATGGCCTCTGAGCTCTTCAAATACACAACTGATTATAAATTCTGGACCTGTGGATACTCTGCCAGGAAGGAGGACTACTCTGACGGAACTGCTGCCCTTCTGTACTGACCTGCTGCCCTCTTGCCTGAGGAAGGAGAACTGGACCTGCAACGTCATCTTAAACCCAGGACACCAAAGTAACTCCAAGTTATAGTCTGCTAGCCTCCTGATCTGAGACTCTTGAACATAAAAATCTCCTTAACATCCTGAACCAACCTCTGTACCCAGCGGCTGCATGTGCCTAACACCCAAGTGGTGGCCCTCAGGTCCTGAACCCTTGGTGTGGCTAAGCAAGCAGAAATCAAACTTTTGGGGTCATTGCGAACAGGCCTGTTTGCACCAAGACCTCACTGTTTGCACCACAATTCTACGCGAAGTGCCTTGGCTCTTCACTTTCCACTCAGCATTGACCGATTGCACAAGAAGCTCCAGCTCGCCCGTCCGTGACACCTGACCTTCTCTTCTTGCTACGCAGACAGCCTCCCACAACCCCCTCCTTGTGGCCCTCTCAAATGCGAACGAGACTTGTAGCGCAGTCTTCCGAAGGTCAAACTTCAGTTGGACTAGTTTGGGGACTGTAGCCAAACTATGCTCCCATCACAGTTGGCCGGAATCCGTGACTTTGACCCAGTCCTGTGAGACCAGCTATCCAGAATTGGCGCGGTGCGTTTTGGCGCTAATTTCACAAATTTATTTAAAAATTCTCATTTTTGTTTCTACTGATTGGATTGTTTTTGCCTTGTTTTATTTATTAAATTCTCCTCTATTTATTTAACTCATTGTGGGATCCTTTTTGTGTGGTGTTTTCATTGCGTTAATGTTTGAAGTGCTGCACAAATACTTTACACATTGCCTCCAAGTTAAGCATGACTGCTCTGTGCCAAGGAACCAGGGGGTTGAGCACAGGCACATTTGGGGTTTGCTTGTGCCTTACCCTGACAAGCTTGTGGTTGCTGCTCGACCAGGGCTCACACTTCATTAACCAGTAACCTGATTTCTCACAATAATGCACAAACGAACATAGCACTGAGAGCAAATGACAGTGCAACTGACAATAAAAAGCTAGAAGGGGGTGCACAAATAATTAGACAGGACGTGGACTTCATTCTTTTGGAGCAGTCCACACGGAGAGGAGATGCTATCCCAGTTGGGTGTAGGGATTCCTGGGAATACAGCCTCTCTATAACCCAAAGCCATATAACTGAGGACTGACTGGCTAGGAACACAAACAAAGACCTCTTTCTACCGGTTTCTGACACTCTCCTTCGATAAGGAGATTAGCCTGCCTCTAATGATAGAGTCACTGTTCATATCTCCTGGACCACTTGCGGTTCACTGACCATAAAGAAGCAGTTGCCTAACATTAGAGAAATCCCTACCGAGTTCCTCAAAGAATTGAAAAGTGTGCTTGAAGTGTACAGGCTCATCTAAATCAATTAGTGTGTCCGGTGGTGTCCAGTGAGGTGAGAGACAAATTGGTTGAGTAGTCAAGTTAGCGGAGACAGGACCCCAGGAACGATGGAACCCTAAACACAGCAAAACATGCCTTGTTGAACTAGGTTGCAGATTTGTGCCCAGTGAAAACTGACTGGACTAAGATTTCTAACTGCAAGCAGAATAAAGGTGAATTGTGAGCAGATTTAGACATGCTCAAGGAGATGTTTTAAAGGTATTCGGACATTGCCCATCAGATGGAGATTATTCAGGAAGCTAAAAGTGCTGCTTTTGTGCAGGGATTTTTATCAAGCGTGAGAAATCAATTGATGACTAATTGAATTGGATGGCAAACTAAAAATCTGGCTGAATTAGTGATGGTTGCAAGCCATGGTATGGCACCATGAGAATGAAAAGAACATTTGTTGAATCTAAAAGGATGTCTTAAATTACAAGAAATTAAATGAAAAGGATATTTGTATAGAGTGACTAATAACTACGAGTATCTAGGCGCTCGCTCAGGGAAGTGATCACAGAAACAGTGGAGGTTATAGATTGAAAAGCCCGGTTTTTCGTACGTTTCCTGAATGATAACAAATGAGTTTCCTTTTTTAATTCAAGCAGTAGGGAACTCAGGAGTTTGGTGGTTCCCACCAGAAAACTTCTGCCACCCCATAAAGATTTTTAGAATGTGGGCACTACGAGGTTGTGAGGTGAGGTAGACCCCACCATCCAAGCTGGAATGTATCGCTGAAAGTTGCTTTTGAATAAATCCGGCTGATGCAATGCACTGCTTTAAAGGTGAGGCACAGGGCCTTAAAATCAACGTTTCTTCACCATTAACCAGTGCAGTCGTCTAAGTGCTGAAGTGGCAAAATTATGCTTGGGGATAACCAGAAGCAATCGGGCGGCCGCGTTTTGCACATTCTGGATTTTGGTGAGACAATTATTTCTGATATTAAAAAACAGGCCGTTACAGTAGTCGACCTTAGAAATAACAAGGTCTGTAGTTACCGTGTTTGTAGACTCTGAGGGATGAAAGGGAAAACCTTGCTGAGAAGTTTCAGTGAAAAGAATGCGGTTGAGGTGATAGCATTAATGTGACCCTCAAAAGGACCTCAGTTTTCTTGGAGTTAAGCTTCAAACAATTGGAAGCCATTCAGAAAGACTTGGAGCAGACAGTTATGAAAGCCCGTGGCCGTATCAGAGGGGTTACTGGCTACTGATACTATAATTTGGGTATCGTCGGCATAGAATATAGCCGAGAACCCCAAGGACTGGATCATTTTTGCCAATGGGGCTATGTAATGTTACAAAGAGTCAGGCTCAGTGCTGAGTCCTGGGGAGACGGTGCAAGGAAGTGTGAAGGTCAGCGACTTAAAATCGGCCAATGCAACACATTTTTCATGATCAGCCAGAAATGTTTAAGCAGTGACAATGCACAGCCCTTGATGCCTGAGTCAAGACGATCTAGTAGAGTACTGTGGTTGACTATATCAAACTCTGGGGAAAGGTTAAAAAATAACAATACAGCGTTTACCCCAGCATCTACTGTTCGTCTTACCTGCTCTGATGCTGTGATCAAAGCCAATTCGGTACTAAGATGACTTCTGAACCCATACTGAGTAGGGTTGAAATGTCATTGTGTCTCTACAAAGCTAGAGATTTCCATATTCAGAAAAAGGAAGTCTGTAAATTAGGAGGTAACTATATTTATCGGTGTACCCATATTAGGCATTTTTAAGAGTGGAAGCTAATTTCCGATTGGTGAGAAAGATACCAGAGGAAAACATTTGCTTAAAAATTGTTAAAATATGTTTCTCAAAAGCACCTAGTGCTGAACAGAAATTCTTAGGGGGCAATGGTCAAGAGGGGACCCTGACTTAGTTTGAAGAAGCAGGTTTTTGACTTGATTATTCATGAGATGAGAAAAACATAAGGTAGGGGTGTAAGTCGAGTCCACTACAGTATCTGTAATGTCGTCTGCAGTGGCATTTGTAGACTTAAAACATTGGGCTAAAATGTTCCTGAAGAATGGGTGCTTGAGAGGATGCTATAGAATACCTTTATTTTATCCTGGAAGAATATTGCCAGAGAGTTACAAAACTATTGGCTAACATTCGTGTTTATAACCTCTGCTGGTTTAGCAAGTTCTCTCATTGTGGCAAACAGTTCCTTCGATTAGTTTTTTTGAAGCTTCACTAGATGCAGTGTAAAAGCAAGTTTTTTCCTCAAGAATTAATGCTTTATAGGTTGTCAAAGACTGTTTTTACGCTTCTTTTTCCATGAAGCCATAGTGAAATCTCCATTTCCTCTCCAACCGGCTCTCTGTGAACCAGGGTTCTGAAGGCTTAGGTTTCTCCGGTTTAGATGCTTTTTTCCCGGTGCTATACTATTTACTGATCTATTTGTCCATTGATTTAAGGCGATTGCAGCCTTAGGTCATTACTGAGCAGAAAAACTTTTTGAGAGAGGAACCTCTCCAAGGCTTCTGCTATAATGGCGCTCTATGGGCGGATCAGTTTGTGAGTTGTCACCTGATAGCCGCTAGAAGGTGACATAGGGGTGTTAAGAGTGAACATGACCACATAATAGTCAGACTCGACCAGCGGGAGATAGAGTAAGATCTGGTGGGAGTCATTGTTTGAGAAAACACCACCCAGTAGGTCAGCTGAGTGAGTAGCACCCATAACGTGTTGATAGAGACCTATGCTTCCATCACATCAATAAAATGAGCAGCGTCTCCATCTTGGGTGTCTTCTAAGTGAATCACACAGAATGGTGAAATCTGAAGGCCAGGGGATGATGTCCAGCATCTGGCCCCTTGGCATGCAGGAATGCTACTCTGGTCCCATAGGGCTGATATACAAGTGTACCGTTAAACGAGTGATGGTTATTAAATCGAATTTTAAAAGACAGTGCTTTAAGGGTTTTAGCATTCATTTGGTTTTTGAAGACACTTCTGAGTGTACTTCAATAGATCACAGCTACACCACTGCCTCTTTTTTCCACTCAATCTTGTCTAAAGATAGAAAATCCTACTGGTACAGCTATGGATTAGTCTGGGCCCGAAGTCTCATCTGCCCAGGACTCGGTTATAAAATCTATGTCAATGGCTTGTGTTTCAATAAAGTCAGAAAACACAGGCACGCGACTAATCAGGGAGCGGTCTTGCTTAGCGTTGGGCAAACTAGCTTCGTGAGGGGGGTGCTTTTTGTGCAGGGGCTGTTCACTCGGTGCACCTTTTGGTTTTTCATTTGAAAAGTGAGCTTGCATTCTGGACATATCCAACAGAAGGTGAAGGGAAGGGGACAGGGACAGGGAGCTCCTACAACATGAAGGTCTCCTTACCTTTGTTTTCTACTCAACTCTAGGGATGTCCGGCACAGTTTTGTCTCACAATTAAAGTTTGAGCCAGAGCAGAAGATGAAATGCAATTAAGAGAAATTGGCCATAGATTGTTGCCCCACTTTTACATTCAATGGCCCATTTTAAATCATATCCGTTCCTTTACCAAAATCCAATACAAAACCATCATTGTTTTTTAGAAAATCTCTACTTTCCACCCCTGCAAACACTCAGACAAATTCATAATCGAGTCTCGCACTTGCTATTGTACCCACTACAATGGACTGATTTTAACAGGAGAGGAAATACAAAACCTGTTTCATTCTAAAGAACAGATGGGAACAGTTTCGAGCAGCCTTCCCCACCAGCTCATGAAGTTTTAGTTTTTTTATTAAAATTGAAGTATAGGGTTTTTGTTTTTTACTATTGGTGAAAAACGATTTGTCCAACAATTACGGGATGCTGTACAGAATTGATAATATCCCAAAATATTTTTCGACACACATAAGGACTTAAGCTTTGGTGTACCTGACTGTGGTGCTTCCATTTTGCAATCTTTATTGGAGGTTCTGGTAACCCTAAGGCAGGCAAAGGTCTGTAGTAAAACGTATGTGTACTTCCCTGCCACCACATAGGAATGCACTCTTCATGGATCACCAAGAAGGTTAACCAGAGAAGCCATATAGGCATTAAACATTATAGGTGAGAGTGGAGACCCCAAGAAATACTTTGTTCAGGAAAGGCTTGGATTGATATACGAGAGCCTAAATTGACTTTAGAAGTGTGGTTTAAAGTGAGAGAAATGTTTTATGCTTGTGGGTTCAAGTGTTCCACCTGGGCTAGGTTGTGCGGAGCAGGGTCTGGCGGTTCACAGCATCAAAGACACATACCAGGGCATCCTCCCAAAATCGTAAAGGAGTGCTCTTTTTCAGGAGTAGCCCATGCAGGTAAGAGCAGTGGGGCGGGAAGGGGGAACTTGACAGATCGTGATGAGAAAAAAATTAAATAATTATGTTTCCAGTATCGTCGTGTGTCGAGTGCCCCTACCACTCTTACACACAGGCCATTAATGCTCTTTTTAGTCTAAAGCTAGATTGAGAAATGTAGTGACAATAACGAGCATTCAAACGTTGCTGAAAACTTTCATCACTTGTGTAAATCTGGGCTTGTGGTTGGCCTGCAATGTTTATACTAAACAAATATTTAATCTAGAACTCATTTTGGAAGCATGTAAAAAGGGATCTTAAAATAAAAACAGCCTTGGAGACATTTCCATAGTTTGCCAAATTGGAAGAAACATAAGTTTCTGAGGTTGTTACCCACCATTTTCTCCAAGCAGGTTCACGCAGGTACAAATATACAACGGGGCAAAAATAGTCAGTGACTTACAATTGGCGAGGGTGTACCGGTGGAACTGTTTATTTCCACTACATATATTTTTGGAAAGTTTAACATATCTGAACATATTAGAATGTTTTCGTAAGAAACATCCACAGAAAAAAAAACAGGAATATTTTCCTCAAAATAAATTAGAAATGTGCAAATATATACAAAAACTATGTTTAGGATTTGTAGCTCTGTCTTATGGCAAAAAGAGGATGAATGTATGAATGCCATAAACGTTAGACAGGAATACTTGCAAACAGTAAGGACCGGAATAGTACAACTAATACATCTCTATATTATAATAGGAAACCCACCATTATAGATCAATCATGTGCGCTTAACTTAAAACATTTTACAAGTATCAAATGAAGACGTCATTCCCACTGCTCTGTATATGCAGCCCGTCCTGACGGCCCATATTCACAGGATCTTTTTATGGACTTACCGAGGATGTGCCGCTGCGCAAGCTGCTCCTCTTGGCGGTCTGGCGGTGGATCTGTACCAGGCTGTCAATATCTTCCTCTTCATCCTTGACAGGAAGACACAAACTATGTAAGCAGGCATCAAATACACTACAGGATTTTAATACATACTTTTCCCTCCCCACTGGCCAGAAGGCCAGACTAAGAGGACTATTTTAATGACAAAGCACCACCACATTTTAGGAATTCAAATTCAAGTACTCACTTCTTTTTAGGGGAAAGTACCTTCCTAGGAGTACTTTATAATATGGGTTCACCAACAGATAATATGACATGGCAGGGGGAAAAAAGCATAGTCTTGCTGGTGGGGCATGCTGGTTCTTCTGCTCTTATGCAGAGATGCATAAAAAACGACTTCAACAACCGGCCATAGTTTATAGGAAAATGGAATGATGTAGTTGCATGCAACAGAAAGCTTACATGCATAAGAGGGAGAAACCCTCCCGAATGAGAGAGAAGAAAGAAAGTGATGAAGCTTTGTGTGTTTTTTACAAAATGTGCATTGTTATTAGCGTGCTAAGCAATTAATCTACAATCTAATTAAAGGGTATCCAGTAATTAAGCTAATGTAGCTGAAACAAATTCGCTATGAATTGTTAAGGAGTGTTTTCCTGGCTAATACTAACTAGATCTCAATGCTATCTTGTTCCGAATGGATATCATAGTATCATGTTTATTCTCGGTTTGCATTTCTGTGGCACATAGTTCAGCAATTTGGAGATTTGTTTATTTTTTAATGACACTGTTCTTGAAGAAAGCCTGGTAGAGGGTCCTCTATAACATATTTCCAAGGATCTACTGCTGGCACGTGGTACTGCCTTCATTGACAATGGTTCACTGTTGTTTATGTAACTAATTCATTCTGACTACTCTGGATGATATTTGGTCAGAAGGGCTGAATATTCATGTAGTAGGTTAGTGCTAAAGGTGTAGGGTTATTGGATGATTTATACATCTGTAATTTGATCTGTTAAAAATGTAATTCTTTGTAACAACACAATGTGTTTGCAGTTCTAATGCTTTCCAATGATGTAATGGCTATATATAAGTAAGTGGATGGAATGAAAGTGGACTAATCAGAATAGGGCCTAAAGAGAGGACATTAGAATGGGTGAATGTTTTATCTGCAATAGATAATGAGTCAGACAAAAAGAAAGATGAGGATTCTGAAAGGAACAGACAAAAAATGAGAGAACGATGAGGAGGATAATTTCCTGAATTACTTCCTCATTACACAGATGGTGCTCAGGCACAAAAAGCTCAAATACTTGATATCAATATGAGTGAAGAGCCAATCACAAGTAAGCAGGGAATTGTGATGTTTAAAGTACCAATACTATTGCAACTGCAAGCACTTATCCGAGCGTACACTGACATTTTTACCTGTTTCTACTGATAAAACAAAGGCTGTAGAAACAAACTACTGTTACTGTTGTTGAAGTGGTAGCTGCCAAACCACCGGAGAAGAGTGAAATTAACATTGCTAATTTGGGACACACATGATGCAATGAGTGGAAAAGAAGCGTGATCTAGTGCAAATGTAGGCTCAGGGTCAAGTTAGAGGATTTGTGAATTAATATGAATTTCAGTATGCTGAACAAGAGCACTGCTTGCACGTCTGTGGGAAAATTGGGCACTGGAAGTGCAAATGTAGACAGAACCCAGATCAAATTCTGCATAATTTTGCTTTTCAGATACAGCGAAATGTAAATCAGATGCAGACACAATTAGCTACCCCTATCCAACGGACTGCTATGCAGAACTTGCTAAATCAGGGGCTGTTCCATACGAATATGCCCATAGCTCCAGTGTTGCAGCAAAACATGGGAAACAAGATGCCATACAATCCACAGTATTAACAGATTCCATTGATTCGTAGCAACCTTTTTCCCATGTTTTCACCGCAAACAATGAATTCACAAAGATTGGCCTAAGGGGGTGGTGGAGGGTTGCATGCTGTGCGCAGTCCTAGAGGCAGACCAGAGAGGGCCATGTATAGATGGTGATGGTAATGGTCGGCCTGTATCATTAATTTCAGATTTATAATGGTGCTACGTCCTGCATAGTTCATTCCATGGAGGTTTCAGACCTACATCTCGTTGGAAAAGAAGTCCAAATTACCAAATCGGCCATAAACAGATTACTAATCAGGTCACAGAGTTGTTTCAGTTAAAAGAAGGTCAGTGGAGAACAGTCAATAATTCATATTGAGTGATTCACGTCATATCAATCTACTTGGCAGAGATGAATTGCATGATTTATTGCTCATGGGATGATGGCATTTAAAACTAGAGATGAGGATTCAGTATTTAAAATAAATAAATAAATAAAATCACAAGAATCAAGAGTTCAGTTGTTTCCAGTTCTTATAAAATATGGCTGGCCTGACTAAAAGAGCTAAGCCAGACAAAATACATGTCAAACCAAATCATATTTACCCTAGAATGTGACAATACAAAGTTTCACGAGATGCAGAAAAACAATGAAGCCCGTCTTAGGAAAAATGTTAGCGCAAAGCATTCTTTGGGAATGTAGTATATTTAATAATCAAGAGTTTCAGTCTGTTTATCTTTTGGACTTTAACCCTTCGCTGTTTCTTGTTCCTATTGCCTATACTAAATATTTGTAATTGGTTGCACAACTGAACTCAAATACTAAACCGACTAAAATGCGGTACTGTTCGTAGTTTAAGTTAAGGGGAGCACAAGTTTGTTAAAGAATATTTTGAAAGAGTGTGAAAATCTTGAGAGACTTAAATGATGAGTGCAAGATTACTGGACAGACTGAAGTTGAAGAAACAGAAATTTAAATATGCATCCGAGATTAGGAATGGAGCATGAGAGAAAGGGTGAATTATGTACGATGCGTCATGAGTTTACAGGAGTTAGGTCAATGGAGTTTGCTGGAAAGAGACTGTGAAAGGAATTATATTGATGGTGGAGAATTTCTGATTGGTGAAGAGCAAATAGTAAGGGGAATTTATTACGTGTGTGGAAAGACTGCTTATTTTAATCTGCCTTGTAATTGGGCTGGTGGTTGCTACCTTGCTTTGGTGTTCAGAGGGTTTTTCAAGTAAATGAAATGAATTGGATAAACTGGGCTCGATGTGTTAGGAGCTATAATTCTATCTATAGGAGTGGCTATAAATGATAAGAAAATTACAAGTTTATTTAGGCTTGCAGATTGTTTGCTTCCAACACTACAGCTGCATTAACCCAGATAAATAACACATTAATTGCTATGTGCAGGATGATTATGCAAAACCATCTTACACAAGACATGTTTCTTGAGAAGGCGAGCCGAGTCTGTAGGGTCTTATTAATGCATGTCAAAAATTGTAACAAGGGAACTACAGATCCTAGTACTAAAAAAAAATGACAAATTAGGATAATGTTTATAGAGGTGTGCGCATAACCCCTGCAAGACAGAACCTCTACCACTCACCATACAATTGATCAATTTACTCAGAATTCAGGATACTTTTGCACAATTTTTTATTTTATACGTAATCCCGAGTATAATCTTTATCTGATAGCATGTACATAAGAAAAGAGAGCATTCAAACAATGTTGTGGCACCCAAACATAGCAGCATTCACCTAAATATATTAGAAACAGGAAAATTAGTGAGTAAAAGGGATCGAATATAAAGTGGGATAAATATTTATGAATGCATATGTACACAATATTTCTAGCATTTCTTGTGATGTCAAAACGTTTGAAGAATACACCTTGTCGGAATCAATGGGTTCCTTGTTTGGTAATATTGGAAAGGGCTTTAGGAAGGTTGGTGAGGGCATTGACAGATTGGGAGGTGGCATGCTGAGGGTCATACTAACTCCCTTCCCATACATTGTGTTAATTTGTTAAAATATTTACTCTGTTTATATATTATGAATTAATCATTAGTAAATACGGTCTGCATCGCAGTTGTAGAAAGGAGACAACCAAGAGTAAAAAGTACCAGATGGAGATTAAGGAACATACCAAACACTGAGTCTATAATTAGCTAAAATATTGGGAAACACAAAAGACAAAATGTGATGCAGACTGTATTGTAGTTAGTTTGGAGTTTTAGTGATGATAAAATCATCAGTTGGGGAAATTTAATACACTTTTTTGTGTTTTATCCAAAATGTGCATTATTAATAGTGTGCTGAGTAATTATTCTACACTTGAATGTGAATGTGTATACTGATATGATATGGGTTATTCTAACAGACTCAGTTAGGCCTCAACTCCCTTTTGCTCCAATTTGATGCCACAACATCATGTTTATTCTCAGTTTGAATTTCTGCAGTACGGAGTTAAGCAAGATGTGGATATGTTTATTTCTGAATGACACTGTTCCTCAAACATAAGCCTGCTAGAGGGCCTAATATAACATATTTCTAAGGACTTTTCACTTGCTCACTGCATTGCATTTATTCAAAATGGTTTACTGCTGTTTATGGTTTTGCACCAAAGAGATAGGGTTATGTGATCCTCTCCCTCACCAACGACCCAGCCACCGCCAGAACCAACCTACACAAAGGGATGAAAGACGTAGCCGAGTGGATGATGAACAGCCGCCTGAAACTGAACTCGGACAAGACGGAAGTCCTCATCCTCGGATTATCACTCTCTGCCTGGGACGACTCCTGGTGGCCCCCCGCCCTGGGCAGCGCACCCAAACCAACGGACCACGCACGCAACCTGGGTTTCATCCTGGACTCTTCCCTCTCGATGACCAGACAAGTCAACGCCGTCTCCTCTTCATGTTTCAACATCCTACGCATGCTCCGAAAGATCTTCCGATGGATCCCCCCCGAAACCAAGAAGACGGTGACCCAGGCACTAGTCACCAGCCGACTGGACTATGGAAACATCCTCTACACCGGAACCACAGCCAAACTACAGAAAAGACTCCAACGCATACAGAACGCCTCCGCACGTCTCATCCTGGACATCCCACGACACGGCCACATCTCCAGACATCTGAGAGACCTGCACTGGCTCCCCGTCAACAAGAGAATCACATTCCGACTCTTCACCCACAAGGCCCTCCACGACCTGGGCCCCAGGTACCTCAACACCCGCCTGACCTTCTACACCCCCACCCGCCAGCTACGATCAACCAGCCACGCCCTCGCCGCCGTTCCACGCATCCGAAGAACCACCATGGGAGGAAGATCCATTTCCTACCTGGCAGCCAAGACGTGGAACTCCCTCCCCATCCACCTACGCCTGACCCAAGATTACCTCTCCTTCAGGAAGCAACTCAAGACCTGGCTGTTCGAGCAGTAACAGACCCCCCCTCCTCCCCCAAGCGCCTTGAGATCCTCCGGGTGAGTAGCGCGCTATATAAATGCCTTGCTTGATTGATTGATTGATGTGATGATTTATAAATCTGTAATTTGATTTGTTGAAAATACAATTCTTTGCTCACAACACAACGAGTTTGCAGTTCAAATGCTTTCTTATGGAGAAAATAGGAATATGGGGGTAAACCAGAGACCTTTCCTGTGCTACCGACTGATTTCTTACTGATTTTGCTGCATACTGAGTCTATTTCTGATGTTGCCTATTATTCCACATTTGTTCTTATTACTGACAGCTTTTATAACATTCAAATGGGAAAACTGCTGCATTTCGGTATTATAACTTTTGGATTTTGTAATAAACAGCCATGGTTTTTCTGAATAGCGCTTTAGAACTCACATTGATGAGTCCTTTCTTATTTGTTTGTCTTTTGAAATGGGGTTTTGAACCTCGTCCCTGGGACACATGCCATGTGATTCGAGGTGAACACCGTTCCGGATTCATCCAACCTCTGGGCACGCCACAAATGCAGATTCTTTTCTGGGGCATCTGCCCACCCACAGAAGGCAGACACTATTTTGCTCCAAAATCTCCAGACTACCAATCATATACAATTATACAGACTACCCTCAGGAAGATGTTTGTGCCCGGGTGCAGCCAAATCCTGGGATAGTCTCAGCACACAGTCGGAAGGCTAGATATAGCCCAGCCTCAGAAAAAACATGGATAACATGGTAATGTATGAATTGTCTGATTGGGGAATGGCAGCACCACATAATTCACTCTTTCTCAGTTAGCTTCAGTAGGCATTCTTTTTCAAAATAAGATTGCCATCCGAAACGGTTGTTAACTTTAGCAATTTGAGTAGTGGGAATGCAGAAGGTTTTTCGTGAGAAGTACTATCCTGAAAAGCTCACAGTCTGCTAGAATGCACAGAAGTAGGTCTTCATAAATGTGTCCAGATCTTCTACAGTCCTAAGCTGGTCACAGTCAGAAAAGCATGTGCTGGAAACCTCCAACGCTGATAACTGACTGGGGAGCTCACCTCACAGTGGCAGGAAACCATGCAAGAGAGATGGTCTTTCACAGAGCAAAAGGACCTGTTGACAAGTGAAAAAGGGTGGAAAGCTTCTCCCTGAACAATCTTGGATAGCTATGAAAAGAGTACAAATGATGAGCTAGTTCTATCAGTTCCTAGACATGACTACACATGAACGAACGCTGTCTCCAGGGGTCTGTTGTATCAACCAAGTGATCAATAGTCACCATCTTATTTTGCAAAAGAGGCAAACTCCTAATAGGACTTTTAGAAATAGCCTACCAGGTAAAGTCCTTAAAATATTTCAAACAGTAATATGGGCCAGATTCTTCAAGAGATCTGAAAGCAGAGCACACGTGTTGAAACAAACACTCACTACATGTACGCTTTGCTTGCTGCATGTGCAATATTGAAAACAAATTGTACCAATAAGGATTCTCTACTGATGCACAGCACTGAGACGGACTTGGACACTATCTGGGGTGATTGTTGGGTAGATCACGGAGGCCTGTCTCTCCTTATGTTGGATGTCTCAGGGGAGTTTTGCCCCTGTTGTTCGGTTACTGGACTGTGAGAAGTGGTAGAGATTAATGATCTGCAGCATCGGTGGTTTATCTCTATTTGAGGATATTATACAATCAGTGAGGCTTATCTCACCTCCCCAGCCTAATTACCTTTGTGCTCCTCATATTTCCAACTATTTGCATCAGGTCATTTTTAAGTCTAATGCACCTGAATGGCTTCATTCGCAAGATGACCCATAGCTGGAATGGAAACGTCAGTTGCATTGTGACGGACGTTCATCCCTACCCTGAGTGCTGATGTCTTGATCCTTGATGATTTTTTTTGTCGTGGGTGAACATGGACAATGTGTGTGTGTCATGACATAAACCTGTCTCACTGAAGCCATTTTTTTGGGGCCAGTAGGGGAGCCATACGTGCTACTCTCATTGTGGGCTCTGTTTATTTCATACCAAATTATTTCAATAAGGATGTGGTACATTTGTATACTATAGCCGGAGGCGTTTATGGCACTCGATTTAATTCATCATCTTCATTTTCCTATGTCTTACTGTGAATGCCCTTACCACTTTAAGATGTTCAGGTTAATGATCTTCAAGTCACGGTATAGTTCTTAGCAAAAGAATAGTTTATTTTATGTTTTTATAATATTAATTTTTAGAGGATGTAAATATTCACAAACACTTCCCCATACAGCTTCTTTAAATATTTTTCCCATTGCGGCCTATTAATTCTTAAACAACAAAACACACGATCACCATCTGTTTAAAACAGCTCCCCAACATGGCAGCATGTTTGGTTGTGTAACTGCAGTCTAGTTGTTAGAAAAATTTGCACCCGCCTTCATAATAATCTATGGGCGGCCCGTTCAATTTGCCTTTGCCGGTGATCCAAGAGCAGTGCCGTGGAACTGCATTTTTGAATGACTAATCCATTCCTCCAGACTTCAGGAAGCAATATGGCCACTTTACAAAATTGATGTTCAAGCCCTCCTCCTCTTTTTAAGCAGGATACAAAACACTGATTACACTCCCTTTTTTTGCTTATTTCAATATTGAGTACCCTCCCAAAGACACAGTGAGTTATCTCAAATGAGTTTATGATTTTTGGTGGTTACATGCAATTTTCTTTTACCAAATGACTGATATATATTTATACATACATATATTTAGTTACTGTCAAATTTCCACAGGCTTTATAATCAGCATTTATGTAAGCACAGATTTGCCTTCATTAAAACACAGCCCACTCATGTTTGTTCGGTGTGACACTGTTGGTACAACTTCATATTGGTTATTTTGGAGTCTGGCTGACTGGCTGCTCACATAAATAAATTGCTGTATATATTTACATGTGTAACACACAGTTGCATCGGTATCCACTGAATTGTTCCAGACGTGTGTGTGTATGTATATATATATATATATATATATATATATATATATACATATATATATATATATATATGTATATATATATATATATATATATATATATATATATATATATATATATATATATACACGTAAACATTTGTATTCTTCATTTCTATGTAGAAAAACCAAGAGGTTTACATTATTTACTCTAAGTATTGTCCTGAAGATAGTTTCACATATTAACCCACTCCATGCTGAGAATAGCTTGCAGTTGTCCCCAGTCGCAGTGGGTGTGTGCTGAGGATGGCTCCAAGCCATCCTAGCACCAACCAACAGGGGGAAGCAATGGCATTCCACCTTGGGAAAACACAACGAGATGGACAGAGCACTGAAACTTTTCAGACACTCACCCCCAGTCACAGATCTAATTCTATAGCTCACTTTGCCATCCCAATTCAGACCCTGACATATGCAAACCAGTCTTGACCCTTTACCTCATGTTGAACAGTTCAATCCGAAACGCCAAGCAGGTCTTCCCTGGCACAGAAACAAGCATGCTGGGGCTGGTTTTAGGTTAACACCCTTCATCAGTCAGGTTAGCTTAAATCGATTGGCAAAGTGAGCAAGGGACCCAAGTCTCCACAGGGCTTGGTCGCCCCACTCACTGCTGCCGCTCCTGCCTGCCTTTGCCGCCTCCTGCCTGCAGATTCCTTCGCTCGCTGCCCGCTGCTCTTGGGAATTTCCCGCTGCTCCTGGGAATTTCCCGCTGCCCGCTGCTTCTTGGAATTTACCGCCGCTGCCTCCCTGCGGCCGCGCCCCCCTGTGATTCCATTCGCCGCCCCGCTCCCGCCACCCAGCTGCTCCTCCCTCCCGGCTCCTCACTTAAGGGGACCACAGAGTGTGACCGCTCAGCCCTCCACAGGGCTTGGTCGCCCCACTCACTGCTGCCGCTCCTGCCTGCCTTTGCCGCCTCCTGCCTGCAGATTCCTTCGCTCGCTGCCCGCTGCTCCTGGGAATTTCCCGCTGCTCCTGGGAATTTCCCGCTGCCCGCTGCTTCTTGGAATTTCCCGCCGCTGCCTCCCTGCGGCCCCGCCCCCCTGTGATTCCATTCGCCGCCCTGCCACCCAGCTGCTCCTCCCTCCCGGCTCCTTACTTAAGGGGACCGTAGGGGGCCACGGAGTGTGACCGCTCAGCCCTCCACAGGGCTTGGTCGCCCCACTTACTGCTGCCGCTCCTGCCTGCCTTTGCCGCCTCCTGCCTGCAGATTCCTTCGCTCGCTGCCCGCTGCTCCTGGGAATTTCCCGCTGCTCCTGGGAATTTCCCGCTGCTTCTTGGAATTTCCCGCCGCTGCCTCCCTGCGGCCCCGCCCCCCCCTGTGATTCCATTCGCCGCCCCGCTCCCGCCACCCAGCTGCTCCTCTCTCCCGGCTCCTTACTTATGACGCCCCCAGAGCGACCGCGCAGCGGACGCGCGCAGCGGGAGCACCGATTGAGCGCCGAAGGTGTGCCAAAGGTAAGCCCGTCTGCGCCCGTCCGCGCCTGGCCCGTGCCCAGCGCCTGGACCCCTGGCCCTCCCCGCCGAGGCAAGACGACCCGACTGACCTACGACGCCGCCACTCTCAACGCACTCATTGCCGGCCGGACCCACGCCTGCTGCCGAGCCACCCCGAGACGCACCCACGGTCCCTTCACCTGCTGCACCTGCAAGTTCACCTGCCTCCGAACCTGCCCCGCACCCGCCAAGACAAACACCAGCAGCAACCACCTCAAGTGCATCCTGATCAACACCCGCTCCGTCCACAGACACGCCGTGGAACTCTGGAACCTCCTCGACGCTACATCACCGGACGTCGCCTTCCTCACGGAAACCTGGATGAACGCCTCCTCTGCACCCGACATCGCCATCGCCATCCCGGACGGGTACAAGATCATCAGGAGGGACCGCATCAACCAGACCGGAGGTGGCATCGCCATCATCCACAGGAACACCATCCGCATCACGACCGACGCCAACGACTCCTTCGCCGCAGCCGAACATCTCCACTTCCAGATTCACACCGACCCTAAGACGACCCTCAGAGGCACCCTCGTCTACAGACCCCTGGGACCACGCACACAATTCAGCGAAGACATCACAGACTTCATCAGCCCGCACGCCCTCCCCTCCACTGACTACATCCTCCTCGGGGAGCTCAACTTCCACTTGGAGAACAACAAGGACCGCAACACCACCGCCCTGCTGGAAAACCTCGCCAACCTCGGACTCAAGCAACTGGTCAACACCCCCACCCACTACGCCGGCCACACGCTTGATCCAGTCTTCTCTTCCAGCAAGTACATCACCTTCAGCCACGCCACCGGACTCCACTGGACCGACCACAGCTGCGTCCACTTCAGCTTCAAAAGATCCACGACCCACCACCACCCGCAACAGGTACCTCACAGGAATTGGAGCAAGATCACCGCAGACCAGCTCACCACCTCCCTCAGCCAGAGCCCACCCGCCAACACAACGGACCCCAACGAAGCAGCCCGCAACTTCACACAGTGGCTGACCGCCTGCGCCGACGACCTCGCGCCACTAAAGAACCCTCCCAGCAGACCCAGAAGCAAGAAGGCATCCTGGTTCACCGACGACCTCAAGGACTCCAAGAAGACCTGCCGCACCCTCGAGAAAGCCTGGCTCCTCGACCGGACCACCGACAACATGACCGCCCTCAAACACGCTACCCGCAAGCACCACCAGCTCATCCGCACCACCAAGAAGAAATCCCTGAAGGAACGACTGGACAACAATGCCCACGACAGCAAAGAGCTCTTCACTATCGTCAAGGAGTTCTCCAACCCCAGCACCGGCACCAACGACATCACTCCGTCACAAGACCTCTGCGACTCCCTCGCCTTGTTCTTCCACCGCAAGATCTCCGACATCCACAACAGCTTCGGCGCCCCACCCACGCACCCAACCGTCGAACCAACGCCCCCCACCGCCACCCTTCGCACCTGGACCACGGTGACCACTGAAGACACAGCCCGCACGATGAACACCATCCACTCCGGATCACCGACCGACCCCTGCCCACACCACGTCTTCAACAAGGCCGACTCCACCATCGCACCCCAACTCCGGAACATCATCAACGCCTCCTTCAACACCGCCACCTTCCCGGAGAGCTGGAAGCACGCTGAGATCAGCGCCCTCCTGAAGAAACCTACAGCGGACCCCACCGATCTCAAAAACTTCCGCCCCATCTCGCTCCTCCCTTTTCCTGCTAAAGTCATCGAGAAGATCGTCAACAGACAGCTGACCGCCTTCCTCAAGACGAACGGATCCCTCGACCCCTCGCAGTCCGGCTTCAGAGCCAACCACAGCACCGAGACCGCCCTCATCGCAGCCACCGACGAAATCCGGACCCTGCTCGACAAGGGGGAAACAGTGGCCCTCATCCTCCTGGACCTCTCCGCTGCGTTCGACACGGTCTGCCACCGCACCCTAGCCCAACGCCTCAGCAACATCGGTATCCAAGAGACGGCACTGGAGTGGATCATCTCGTTCCTCGCCGGAAGAACACAAAGAGTCCGCCTCCCCCCGTTTCGCTCCGAGGCCACCGAAGTCATCTGCGGCGTCCCGCAAGGATCTTCACTCAGCCCCACCCTCTTCAATATCTACATGAAACCTCTCGCAGCCATCGCACGCCAGCACAACCTCAACATCATCTCTTACGCCGACGACACCCAGCTGATCCTCTCCCTCACCAGAGACCCCGACACCGCCAGAACCTGCCTACACGAAGGGATGAAAGACGTCGCCGAGTGGATGAAGGACAGCCGCCTGAAACTGAACTCGGACAAGACGGAAGTCCTCATCCTGGGATCTTCGCCCTCCGCCTGGGACGACTCCTGGTGGCCCCCAGCCCTGGGCACCGCACCCAAGCCAACCGACCACGCACGCAACCTGGGCTTCATCCTGGACCCCTCCCTCTCGATGACCAGACAAGTCAACGCCGTCTCCTCATCGTGCTTCAACACCCTGCGTATGCTTCGCAAGATCTTCCGCTGGATCCCGACCGAGACCAGGAAGACTGTCACCCAGGCACTCGTCACCAGCCGACTGGACTACGGAAACGGCCTCTACGCCGGAACCACAGCCGAGCTACAGAAAAGACTCCAGCGCATCCAGAACGCCTCCGCCCGACTCATCCTGGATGTGCCCCGATGCAGCCACATCTCCAGCCACCTGAGGAACCTGCACTGGCTCCCCGTCGACAAGAGGATCACGTTCCGGCTCCTCACCCACGCACACAAGTCTCTCCACGACCTGGGCCCCAAGTACCTCAACGACCGCCTGACCTTCTACACGCCCACCCGCCAGCTACGGTCCACCAGCCTCGCCCTCGCAGCCGTACCACGCATCCGAAGAGCCACCGCCGGAGGAAGATCCTTCTCTTACCTGGCTGCAAGACTTGGAACTCCCTCCCCATCCACCTTCGGCTGACCCAGGACCATCTCGCCTTCAGGAAAAAACCAAGACATGGCTGTTTGAGCAGTAGCATACCCCTCCCCCCAAGCACCTTGAGACCCTCCCGGGTGAGTAGTGCGCTATACAAATGGCATGATTGATTGATTGATTGAAGTCTTGGCATATCTTGCAGCATGCCCCCTAACAAGGATGGCAGTAGAAGTGCTTCAGCTGCCACCGCTGCCCTCTTCGCCGGCGATCAGATGACAGCAGCGCGCACGCCGACGTCATCAAAACAGGCCGGGGATGGGCTGTAAGCCATTTGCTTCCAGTGCGTCCAAGGAGGAAGGTGAGATTTCCTTCAAGGAGGGATCAGGGAGGGCAGAGAAGCATCGGGGAAAGTAAAGTTTTTCCCTTCCCCGGTGTCTTTGCACCGCATTCCGGCTGTGTGATCGCAGGTGGGGTCACGAGCACGCAGCAGCAATGCACCCACTAGCCATCAGGGATTTTGTTTTTTATTTGGGGAGTGGGTCGCTCCCCGCCACTGACATTCTTTTGGCATACTCTTGCCCATTTTCACCCACCCCACGCCAGAGTCAGATAGGCCATATTTTTAGGTCCCGGTGCCCCCTAAGGGAGGCAGAAAGCCACTAGACACCAGGGAGCTTTATATTTATGTGTCGGGGAGTGGCCGCTTGGGCAATGGTCGCTCTCCATTATGGGGGCATAATTTTGGCCATTTTCTGCCCCCCCACCCCCTGGGGGCAGATCAGCCATAATGTTAGGCCCATCTACCTCCAAGGGGGCAGAAAGCCAGTAGACAGGGATTTTCTTTATTTATAGGTCTGGGAATGGCCCCTTGGGGACAATATTTTAGCCACTTTCTGGCGTTCCTGTGGGCAGATTTTTAAGCCCAGTTGCCTCTAAAGGGAGTGGGGGTGGGGGGGGACAGAAAAACACTAAACACACGGATGATGTTATTTATTTGTTAGGGAGTGGCCCATGGGCAAGGGTTGCTACTTGTTATTAGAGCATTATTTTGCCATTTTTTCTGCCAACCTTGGAGCAGACCAGTCATATCTTTAGGCTCATCTGCCTCTAAAGGGGCAGAAAACCACTAGACACCAGGATTGATGTTCTTTACATGTTGGAGAGCTACGAATTATTGGGACAATATATTGGCAATTTTCTGCACCCCCCAGGGGTAGATTAGCCATATCTTAGGCCCATCTGCACCCAAGGGGGCAGAAAACCACTAGACACCTGGAAGAATTTTTGTGTGCATGTGAACTGGAGTTCGGCTGACGTTCTGCATTTACTGACGTTTGGCTGGCTGTGTGTGTACTGGCATTTGGCTGGCGGTGTGTGTGGACTGGTGTTTGGTGTGTTTGAACTGGGGATTTAGCTGGCGGTGTGTGTGGGTTGGTTTCTAGCTGGCGATGTGAGTGGCTGTCATTTGGATGGTGGTGTGTGTGAAGTGGTGTTTGGCTGGAGTAAAGGTCACTCCACTCTAGGGTGTCAATTTTCTTGCCTATAATTTGTGCCCTCTCCCCCCCCAGGAGGCGATTGGACATTTGAGTATGTTGATATGCCCCAAAGGTCAGACTTTATAGTGTTGCATAATGTTAACGGTTTTACTTCTTGTCATCAATTGCATTTTTGATCTTGAAGAAGGGGGGTAGGCGCACACCGCCTCACACTCCAGCACTCAGTTTGCCCCGATGCATCATAATAAATGCAGTGCATGATAACACTTTTGTCCAATGTCAGGCTATAGTTTTTCACCCTTGTTGGTGCAGCCAGTGCTGTGTAGCTCTAGACACATGTTTCAGGATAATTGTCCATCTTCAGTAGAGAGCAACACTTTTTTTGGTGGTGCTGGAAATGCTGCCCGAAGTCTTCTCAGGTCTCAGTACCACTCGTTGGGCGCAGGTGCATCAACCAGAGCTCGTCAGCTCGTTAGCTCAAGGGAGCCTTTTCATATAGAAGGGGGTGGGCGCACACCGCCTCACACTCCAGCACTCAGTTTGCCCCGATGCATCATAATAAATGCAGTGCATGATAACACTTTTGTCCAATGTCAGGCTATAGTTTTTCACCCTTGTTGGTGCAGCCAGTGCGGTGTATCTCTAGACACGTGTTTCAGGATAATTGTCCGTCTTCAGTAGAGAGCAACACTTTTTTTGGGGGTGCTGGAGATGCATTTTTGATCTTAATGTTTTATTTCTCTTTATTCTAGTTCAAAGCTTTTGATTTCCTTGATAGTGATGATGGAGCAAGGACTCGTAGAAAAGAGACTTGCTCAGAAGCAATCCTCATTTAACTCTCTAACATGGTATTAATTATGTATTGTGTAAAACTAATGCGCACCACATCAAAAAGAGCGTTAGAGAAGCTTGCTTATGTGTTTACTAACATGAGTAACTCTAAACGAATTTCTAAAATGGCTGCAAAAGGGAAAATCTTTATTGCGCATGCGTCAACTGCATCTACGCCGTATGACGAGCTGTCACTCGGAGGGAAATTCTTGCGCATGAGCTGAAGATACTAATATGGTGTCTTGAAGACTCTAATGCATACCTCCTGCTTAGCTAAAACTAAATCGAGCTATTTTACTACTGCTAATGTAGGGAAAATATTAATAAATAAAGAGGGTTAGAGTAGAGATGGGTGGTATACAGTAAAACCATTTATTTTCGAAAGCAACATCTGTTTTTCTGACTTTATCACTAGTGCGCCTTTGGGCCTCTTGGTTATGTCTGAAAGGAGCCGAGAGACGTGGGTTTTACGCATGACAGCTGAGAGTCAGCACGGAAGAATGACGAGTAGGTTAAGAAGAGGACAAGGTCACAGTCTGCCTGAAGCTTGGGAACCGGCAACAAAGAACCTGAATGAATAAGACCATATGTTCTAATGAATACATTTGTTACCGATGTATTGTGAATGCGGCTGGGAAAATAAAATATGGATGGATAAAAATTAAGGGGATGGGTTTGTTAACAGAGAGCTAACTGAGAAGATTGAGATGAAAGCATGGTGTGAAGATCTTCCCCCTTCCCGGACCAATCAGAATTAGTATTTTACGATATTGAAACTTTAATGGGTGGTACATGAATTAGGAAGGATATAATTTAGGTAGTCTTAGTTAGTCAGACGGAGATTTGCTGAATGCTGTAGAGCTCGGGATGCTGTCGGAGTAACAAGAGATGCTGATAAAGAATCGAATGCAGAACCATCTATTTTAACATAATTGAATTAGAAAGAAGATCGCAGAAGAATCTCGAGGAGGAAGAGAGTGTCAGAGAGGGGTGCGACGCAAGCGTGAGTGCTAGAGAGGTCATCTATCCTGTCCTGAAGCCTTTGTCGCCTGATCTATACCAGGGGACCCTTACCAGCCCTTTGGCTAAGGTGCTGGTCTTCACACCATCCTAGGTAATTATAACTTTGTGAATTTGCAGATGTACTTTTCTCTCTCTGTCCTCTCCTGTCTGAGCATAAGTCATTGCATGGTACTAAGTAAGTGTTTGATGATTGATTGAGTCTTCCTGCCTATGAGTGACGGTTTATGTACTGTACTTTGAAAGGGTTCACACAAAATTAATTTAGATCAAGTTTTTACAGTGTTCCTGAGTCTGTGGTCATTTCATCTTAATTTAAGTAGATACATTTATGTCATTTCACCATCAACTAGTTCAACTAATGGTCCATCGACCAGAGGAAAGAACTTTTTGATCCGTGAAAGGTTAGTTAGGAATAAGAGGTAACTAATCTTGAATTTGGAATACAAAAAACGTTAACTCTAGCGGTATTACCCAACTGTGTGTGTGTGTGTGTGTTTATGAGCCCAGGTGAGTATATGGTATTGGAGTATCTGTTGCTGGTACGCCGCTGAATCAGTGACTCCTGCTTGTGGTTTCGGGACTAGTACATCTGCAGTTTGTGTAATTGCATGTGTTTGGTAAGAAAACATTTTTTTGTACAGTTTACTTCAAATCAGTATCATTGCCCTGCATGAATGTGTTTTTTCTAATGGTCTAATAGTTGCAGCATATTTAATTTCTGTTATATTGTGTGTCAAATTCTCTTTGGATCTGTACAAGATATGTATTGTGCTGTTTTGTGTTTAATTTTTTGTTTTTCCTTTCTAGTGGGATATTGTTGGTGCTTGCTGTGTCTGTGCAGAATAGGTGCAGGTGATCCTGAGACTAGCTGGAGTGAGTGGTTCTGTTTTGGAGTATATAGGTCTTTGTGTCCTTTGAATTGATTGACTTTTCCTTCCAGTTTACTATATGTCAGTAGTCTTATTTTCTGTTTGATAAAGCCACACTGTTTATTACTTATTTTACACAATGTTGGTTATTGTTGGGTTACTTTATTAATAAGGATTATGGCTAACTGCAGGTTGACCGCTCTGCAAGTTGCTGGTTTGCCTTTCACACATTCCTCTGGCCATGATTGTGAGACTGACTTTGCATCTGAGGCAGTGGAGGAAGTCCAAGATTCTGGCAGTGAAGTTTCTGTCCGAGAGGAATCATTCGATGATGAAGCCACTATCAGTGCAGAGAAAGTGACATTTTTAGAGGAGGACACACAAGCCAACAGTACAGCAAGAGGAATTTGGATTGCAGACTGGGGCTGGAAGGCTTCCCATTGGAAGCGCTGAACTCTGAGTTGGCCCAAAGATGGTGCAGCCTGTGTTGCTGCCTTTATTGGTTTCACAGGGTGAAGGGTAAATACTGAAAGCTTTTTGCCAATAAATAAGTTTCAGTTGTTATGGACAAAGTATTTTTGGATGCGATTGTTGACCAGACTAATCTGTAATCTGAACAGTATTTGAGGGACAAAGGTGTGAGACATAAGCCCCACTCTAGAGCTACCAGTTGGACGTCCTCCAATCTGAAAGAGGTGAAGAAGTTCTGGGTTTTAACTTTGTTGATGGGATTGATGAGGAAGCCATTGGTGTCTTCATATTGCTCTAATATCCACTTGATGGCAACGTGCTATATTTCCTGCAACCATGAGTTACGATTGATATTTGCTTTTGCTTTGGATACTGCATTTTGTAGATGATGTTTCAACATTGCTATGGGATTACCCCGATTGCGACGTCTCTTCAAGATTCAGCCGGTTATTGATATTTTGTAGAGCGCTTTTCAGAGATCTATGTTCCAGGGAAGGAAATAGCTGTGGGTGAGTCTTTTGTCCTGTTCAAGGGTTGGTTGGTTTTTAGTCAATACATTCCAAGCAAGAGGACATGTTATGGAATCAAGATGAATATATTGTCTAGAGTAATATTGGATAGGTCTTTAATTTCAGGGTGCACACTGGTAGAGATTCTTCTGTTGACTCCTCCGGTTGTCCGTCCATTTTTGGAGTCAGTGAGAAAATTGTGTGGGAACTTGGTAGAGGACTTCTTTTTTTTTATTATACATTTTTTATTAACTCCACAAACCAAACAATGGTGTACATCACAGTGTAAGCATCATTCGTATTTTCGTTCCAGATCATAGCAGGGCTCAGCGCATACAACAACAGATACAAACTTTACAGTGAGCAGGATTACATCAAGTATGTTGTATTTCGAGTGGACCGTTAACCCTAGGTGTCACTGGGGGCTCGCAGATGTGTCCTCTGTACTCATTCCAGCTGGACCAAATGTCAGCCCATTTCTGTGGGCAGCCCCTTGCCACATAAACTGTCTTTTCCTGAAGCATACACCAATCCATGTCAATTTTCCATGGATCAACCTTTGGTGGCGCACCAGCCCCCCAGAGTCTCGCTACATTCCGTTTTGAGATCACAAAGCCAAGTGTAGCCCACGTCTTACCCCGTACAGATAGATCAGTGGGTTCCCATATATTCAGCAGGCAACGTTTAGCCTCCACTCGCAATTGCACCCCCAAAACCTCATGCATGCATTGATGTATTTTACGCCAGTAACGCTGTATGAGAGGGCATTCCCACAAAATATGGAAAAAGGACCCCGCCTCCCCGCATCCCCTCCAGCAAAGCCTGTCAGAGCCACGGCCCATCAGTCGCAGCCTTGTGCCTGAAATGTACACTCGATGAAGTATTTTAAGTTGAATAAGACGGAGTCTGGCCGATATAGCCACCTCCCTAGGAGATGCCAGCGCTCCATTCCATTCCTCTTCATCGATTTCCAACCCGTCCGCCTCCCATTTCCCTTTAAGAGTATGCAGCAGCTCAGGGAAGTTATTAACGATTTTCTTGTAAGTGAGGGAGATGGCGTGGTCAGGGATGTGGCCATCTAGTAATCTATCCTCTAGGGGGGAGGCCACTGGAAGAAGGGCCCCAGGAGGAATGTTGGATTGAAGGGAGTGGCGAACCTGCAAGTAGCGATAAAATTCCCTAGGGGCAAGCTCATAGGTCTGCTGGAGGTGTTCGAACGATACAACCCCTTTGGGTCCCCATAAGTCTCGGATATGAGAAATCCCGATTATGTCCCAGCCACGGAACCCTTTTGTGCGGTGCAAGCCGCCCAAACTCTCAGAGGCCCATAGTGGAGTGGACATGGTAATGGTATTTGCCCAACCCAACTTCTTCTGCACCACGTGCCAGAGTTGCACAGAGGGTTTGGTGGGACCGGTAAGCGGGAACCAACCCGGCTTAGAGTAAAGCGCTCTTTCATAGTTCCCCCCCCGGTAGCAGCCAACGGTCCATCCCGTATCCGGGTTCATCTCCAGCACAATACGGGCCTTGGTTGATGGCGGAGAGGTGTGCTGCCCAGTAGTACTTACGGATATCAGGTAAGGCAATACCCCCATCAAACCAGCAAGCGTTAGCTTTTGAAGGGATATGCGGGGCGCTCCTGCCCATAGCATAGGGGGGGGGGGGAGGAGGAGATTCTTAGCATAGCGTGTGCTCGCAGTCTTGGAAATATAGACCCCCAAGTACTTGAACCCGTTGTCCGCTATAGAAATCGGGCAACCACGGTGTACAACCGGTGGGCACCCCTGGAGGACATACAGGATCTATTTACTCCAATTTATACTGTAGCCAGAGTTACGCCCGAAGCTAGTAAAAATGTCCAAGGCAACAATTAGAGATTTACGGGGATTAGTCGGGTATAGAAGGATGTCGTCCGCATAAAGCGAGATCCTGTCCTCCCTGCTGTCAGCCCAACGGATCCCCTTTATGGAGAGGTCCTGTCGGATCCAGGCCGCCAAGGGCTCAAGGGACAAGGCAAAAAGCAGCGGTGAGAGTGGGCACCCCTGTCGCGTTCCCCTCTCCAGGGCGAACACCTCAGATATTTTATTGTTGACAGTAACTCGGGCGAGTGGCTTCAAGTAAAGGAGGCGGACCCATCCAATGAATTCAGGTCCAAAACCCATCTTCCGGAGGACCGCCATCATGTAGGGCCATTCCAGAGTGTCGAAGGCCATGGCTGCATCCAGGGACACTAGGATAGTGGCCTCTCTGAGAGTATGGCAGCGCCCCACCACTCCCTGCACGTGGCGGAGGTTAAGCGCAGTGTTCCAGCATGGCATAAACCCCGACTGGTCCGGATGGACCAGTGTCGACAAGACTGTTCGGAGTCTATTGGCTAGGACTTTAGAGAGGATCTTGGGTTCAGAGTTGAGCAGGGAGATCGGCCTATAGGAGGCACAAAGGTTTCTAGGTTTGCCTTCCTTTGGAATAGCTACTATGGTAGCTATCCTTTGATCCCTGGGTAATATGCCCTGCTCTTTACTGTCCTCGAACATTCTCTTAAGGTATGGACTAAGACCGTCAGCTTTGATCTTATACAGCTCGATAGGGAGTCCATTAGGTCCCATAGCCTTTCCAGACCGCAGATCGGATATGGCTCTGCTCAGCTCCTCTACCGAGAGAGGGGCCTCCAAAAGCTACCTTTCCACCTCGGTAAGAGTAGGCATGCGGATATCTGCCAACAAATCAACAGAGTCCTCCTCCGGCCGGTCAGACCCTCTACTGTACACCCGTCTGTAGTGTTTCTCAAACTCCTGTACCACCTCTCTGGGTTCCGTTACCACCGTGCCGGAGTCCGTCAAAATGTCCGCTACCCTATTGCGTGACTGCTGTTTCTTGTCCAGCCATGCAATAAGTTTGCCTGCCTTGTCTCCTTGATCGTAAATCCTCCCCTCCCTATCTCTCAGGGTGGTTCGCGCCGCATCCGTGGCCAGCGCCTTGTAGTCCTCACGTTTGAGGCGCAGTCGGTGCTCATCTTCCGGGTCGTCACTAACGAGCACCGCCGCCTCAAGGGCATGCAAGTCCCCCTCCACTTTAAGAGTCTGTGCCTCCCGCTCTCTTCGGCGGCCGGCAATCGCCGATAGGGCCTCCCTCCTCAACACCGTCTTAAAGGCCTCCCATAGTATGGCTGAGGACTCTACCGTGCCATCATTTTCCTCAAAGTAACGGTCCATCACCTTAGGTAGGACCTTACGGGTGTCCGGATTTCGGAAATGCCAGGCACCGATCGGAGCTACCATGCCCTCTCGCTCGTTCCCTACCGTGATGTGGATCAGCAGAGGGGAATGGTCTGATATTCCACAGGCCAGATGGGTGGCCTCGCGAACAACCGTACCGCACTGTAGAGGAGTAAATATATAATCCAAGCGGGAGAAGGAGCGGTGGGGACCAGATAGAAAGGTGTATTGCCTGTTGGCAGGATGTTTAAAGCACCAAAGGTCTGTGAGACCAAAAGTATCCGCAAAATCGGCAAGCCACAGCTGACCATGGGGAAGATCTCTAGGGGGATGTCTATCATAGTGACCTGGGACTACTGCGTTAAAGTCGCCTTCAACAAAAAGTCGACCCTCTGGAAGGGAGAGGAGGAGCTTCCCCAAAGCCTGAAAGGACTGGGTTTGCAATCTCGGTGGGACATAGCAAGTAACCAGGTTAAGTGTACCTCCCTCCCATTGGCCTGAAAGAGCTGCATATCTACCCAGTGAGTCTGTCTCAGTGTGGTCAATGGAAAGGGGCAGGCCGCGGCGTATCATAATGCCAACCCCTCGGGAGCCAGCGGTGAAGCCAGCGTGCAGAACAAGGGAGTAGCCAAACCTGTTAAGGGCGTGACCTGTGTTGCCCAGAAGGTGGGTCTCTTGCAGCAGGACCACGTCAGGCGCGTGCCGTTTAAGAAATTGCAAGACTATTGTTCTCTTCAGCTTGTCCCCCAGCCCGTTAACGTTCCAGCTCAGAATTTTAAGGCTTTTATCCCACCCCATGTCGGAAGATCTGGTGAAATGTATGCAAAACCCCGCCACAACCGGCACCACAGTATACAACAGTCAGTTTCATCATGAGTGACAACACCAAACAAGCCAACCCCCGCCCCCCAACTCTCCCCGTCCCGGTAGAGGACTTCTTGACAAAAGTCACCATTTATACATCGATAACATCTACACTGTGTGCAATTGTTCGAGGAAATGTTCAGAGTGGACACTTTTACATGTGTCACAGTCCACTCTAACAGTGAAGGTTACCCTAAAGAGCTTGTATGTAAAAAAAAAAACTTCAGACAGGACAGTGCACTGTTTTGGTAGCGATGAACTTCTAGCGGTGAACTTTCCAGACAGGAGAGATGTTCACATGCTGACAATCATTCATGATGAAAGTAGTTCACTTGTGACTGTTTGGGGTTAGGTTGCTGAAGTGAGCAAACCTGTGTGTATTTTAGAAATTACTTTTTTCAGTTTTAAAAGTTTGCAATAGGCAGCCTTATTGTAGTCGAGCAGTCAAGTGTTCCTAGAGTTGGAGTGGTGGAGGATGTGGCTAAACTGAAAGATCGCTACTTTCCTGATTACATTCCTCCCACACCTAAAAATACTTTCCCTGTAGGAGATGTCGAGTCTGTGCCTGAAAAGGCATGCAAAAAGAGAGTACCAGAGTGTTCTACTAATCCTAGGCTGTGTGTCCACAATTTTTTATATAGCACTACACACAACGCAAATATTGGGCGCAACCATGAGAGTAAAAGTGAACTGACTGGTCCATATGATTTTAGACTTCTTGTTCAGTTTCACAGTTGGCAGTTGTTTGATGTATTTAGTTAGACCAGTTGTCGTTCTAGTCATAGTTGGTTTTTCATCTCCTTGGTTAGTGTTTGCTTGTTTGTTAAAAAAAGTAATGTGATGGTGGTGTGTATAGACTGGCTCATGGCTGGTGGTGTCTGTGGACTAGCGCTAGGCTTGCAGTGTCTTTCGACTGGTGCTTGCCTGGTGGTGGGG
The DNA here is from genome assembly GCF_964261635.1 of Lissotriton helveticus. Classification (NCBI taxonomy): domain Eukaryota; kingdom Metazoa; phylum Chordata; class Amphibia; order Caudata; family Salamandridae; genus Lissotriton; species Lissotriton helveticus. Next base: position 1,824,041,705 of record NC_136063.1, read on the forward strand.
GTGGATAGGTGCTTGGCTGGTGGTGTGTGTGGGCTGGTGGTGTGTGTGGCTGGCAGTGTGTGCCGACTAGCACTTGGCACGTGATGTCTGTAGACTGTAGATTGGCTGGCAGTGTGTATGGACTGGTGCTTGGCTGGTGGCGTGCGTGGAGCAGAGCTTGGCTGTGTGTGTATGTGGACTGGCATTTGGCTGGTGATGTGCGTGTGGCGTGTTGGTGGCTCGTAGCCAGTATGTGTATTGACTTGCTAGAGGTGTGTTTGTCAGTTGTCAGATGTTTGGGTTTATGGTGGTGTGATTGGTATGTTAGTCTTGTTGGTGTATTAGAGTGATGTGCCCATGAATGGTGCCATTTGTAAATGCAAGTGCTGTATTGTGTTGGGCCCGCAGCAGGCAGTGTGACTGGTTTTCTGTGTCTAACACATGAAAGGTGTGTGAATGGACTTTAAAGTAGTTGGTGACTTGACGTGGCTTTACAGCTCACAAGCTGTAAGTTCGTGGTTCTCGGTTATGATGTTGATAGAGCAAGATTTCGCATCGCGACTTGCTCGATTCATGAACCTCGATTTGTCATAACCTCGTAACAAACGTACGTTATTATTAATATCTTTATTTTGGAGATGCGTGAAAGGTAGCGAAGCTTGCCTATGTGTTCTACTAATACGATTAATCCTCGTCCCTAAAATGGCCGCTGCTTGGCTTTTCGTTTCTGCGCATGCGTGAGGCATAGTCAGCTGACATGACGCAGTCAGAATTCGAGAGGGAAAAGGTGCGCATGCGTAATAGCAATAACGTGCTGAAGCTTTGTGCTGCTGCTCTTGTGATGTTATTTGTTGCACTTATTCACTAATGCATAGTATATTTTTATAATGATGAAACTAAAGTACGAACTTATAACATGTAATACATTCATTTATTTCTATGTATTAATTTGTTTTCGCTTACTTTTCATGTATCCTCGACACTGAGGGGTAACGGGGCTGGGGAGTCCATCTTGGAGGGTATTTCTGCGCAGAATCAGCCGTGGTGCGGTGACATTGAAACCAAGCCAAAGAAGGTTGATGCCAGAGCCAGCATGGGAACGTGCACCTTCACCCAGCCAAGGCATCATGATTGTATTCTATTTGTTTCAAATTGTGTTCTTTCCATTGTATTCTCTGCGACTTCTCGTGGGAACCCCAATCTTGCTAGGCGGCACCCTAGGATGCTAAGTAGGGCTTGTAATAGTCTGTTCTGATTGGTGTGTTAACCAAATCCTACCTTAGGACCAATCGAAATTGGGGATTCTGACACTTTGCAACATTTGGGGGGTGGTACCCTGTCCCAAAACAGTATATCTACCCTGGGTTCACCTAGGGAAATTGTCCGACTTGTCTGAATAGCTGACCTGTCACTGACCCAACGCACTCAATAGGTGACTTGATACAGAGGTGCTGCGGAGCTCTCTGTCCGAAATTGACCATAGACTAAGGTTTTACTAAACCTTAAAAGTGCTGGCGGAGCACTTTGCTGGGAGTTCGCTGACCCAATCGGGGTCTTGACTGATAGCTGCAGAGAGGGTGGAGCGCAGGCGTTGCTTCCAAACTGCGGGTGCTGGTCGTGTCCTGGTGGTCCTGTCCTGATCCTAATCTGAGGGTTTCCTGTCCTGTCCTGGGTGTCCATTCTGCACCTGCTGTCCATTGAGGGGTATCCTTCCTTGAGGGTTTCCTGTCCTTAACTGACCCGTGGCCAGGGTTGGTTTTCACACCAGTCTAGGTAAATATTGCTCTAAATCTCTTGAAACTGCACCTTTCTATTTTTCTGTCTTTGCTTTAATAAAGACATATCTTTGCATACGATAAGTTTTTCCATGCTTTTCCGCAACTCATTGCATCTCATGAAACGTATGCATTTATTTTCATAGCGTGTTCCTATGTTACCCTTCCTTTTACAAATAATTTTCCTGTTTACAGTTTATAACTGGTTTGATGTGTTCTATAAATTTTCTCACTAAACTGAATGAAGAGATTTTTCTGAAGTTATAGCGTGTCCTATTTTTCACGTTTATCGAACTGTTTAGATTTCTAAGTTTTCCCATTCCATAGCATAAATGATTCTTGCCCTAGTTATTTTTCATCACCCATTTTTGACTCTTACATGATTAGTTTACTAGCTTAGCAGGTTCCCAGTCGCATTTTCTCTTGAATCCAAATGTTTTGTTATTTTGCTTACTGACTTTCTGCTCAATGTAAGTTGGATTTTCACACGGATTTGAACTTTATATAAACTTTATAAAACTTCTAGTTGTCCGTGGTCATTTTATGAAAGTAAAGTCATTTATTGAAGTGTATATTTTTTGCTGCCTTTCCTTTTACAGCTAGCTCCCTGATCCATTGTGGTCATAGGTACCCGTAACAGTGGATGGTAAGTCGGGTACACTAGAAATAATCGAAAGGAATCCCACAATTATTGGTAGTAGATTGTGATGTCATCCGATCAATGTATCTGGTGATTTGAAATATATGGGCCCGAAGCCGGAAGTGGCGAAATTATTGGTCGGGTGACCCGCGATCTCTAGCAGTAATTTTCTGGTAGCAGAGTGATGGTTAGGGAATAGTTAAAGGTTAGGTAGGACTGGTTAGTCTAGCTAAGTCGGAAGCTGCTAGTATTGATGCTGCTATAAGAGCAGGCACTTCAGGAGATCTGATCAGTCACTTGAAAGGTTTGCTTTGAAAATTATGAAATGTTTTAAACTGTTTTTCTTATTGTTATATTGATATATGTATTAACCTATTTTCGTCCGTAATTGTTAAATGTTTTGTTTGGAATCCCCGGGGAATTGAATAGCGAGTGGTGAATAGAATCCACTTGCTTTGAGGTCACTGGCCCAAGGAAAGTTGGTGTAGGTTAGGCAGAACTGGAAGCACTAACTAGGGTTTTTCTGAATGTATGATTGAATAAATGTTAGTGACGAAGTTCATTGGCAAAATTCCCATTGTGGCATAAACCTATTTAGGGTCACATCGGAAGAGTAGCAGGTTCATCAGAGCTCGAGTGAAAGCAAAGGGGTTCGCTAGGGAAACATTAGGCTCGGATATATCCCGGAAAAGTGGATGAGTCTAGGGGAGTAACAGGTTCTCCAATGCTAGTGTGAAGGGTAGGCAGAAGAGATCTACTCGTAGTGAATGAAAAGTAAATGGAAGTAGTTTACTTGCAGTAAAACAAATCTTTCCTGTCTAGACACTTGAGCACAGTGGCGAATGTGTATTCGTTGTTAAATAACCAAGCACTAAGCACTTTAGAAAGAAAGAAAGTTTCCGTTACCTTGTGAAGGAGGGAATCAGTCGCGAAGCCGCTCTGACGTCACTCCATGCCGCGCTGGGATTGGTAGAAGCAGCGGGCTGGTAGCGGGGCTGGAAAATTCTAAGGGAGGGGTGAGCGCCGGAGCGTGGGAACTGTCTCACGAAAGGGCCGCGCACCCATTGGCCGGAAATATTTGAACTCGTGCACCTCATTGGTCGCACGAAATTACAAGACGCATTCTGATTGGGAGTAATTTTGTAAACAAAGTTAAGCGTAGGAATCGTATGTGGCACACGTATACTCCAGAGACTAGACCCGATCCAAGATACCTAGGCTTTGGAAGAGATCAGTGGAAGACTAATAGATACGACATTATGTACGGAAATAAGAGAAAATTGTCCTTTGTAAATAAAGTAAAGAATTACTTCAAAAAAGACAAGCCAATTAAAACTAGAGAAGGTGTTGTAATTCCACCACCAAATACTCCCGCATCTTTCATGATGTTCGATAAAGGGTACAATACCTGTGTATGGTTGGAAAATTGGGCGGAATACACGAAAGATGACGGAGTATTGGCGTTTCCGTTAGACGGAACATTTAACAGCAGAATTCTATTCGATTTGAGAACCCGAATGAATGATTTACATCCCAGACCTAGATTAACGCAGTACGAAGCACTAGAGGAATGGGAAATCAAGGCTTTCGAGAGGGACAAGCCCCGAATGGATAAAGGGTTAACAAAGTTTTACCCAAAATTAAAGCAGGAAGCCCGAGCCAAAAAGATGAAACAGTGGAGACAGAGTATGATTGTTGAGGGACTGTTTCCCATGATGCCAGCAGAGGATCCTCCTGGGGGGGGGAAAAAGGACAGAGAAATCCAAACACTGGGGGCCCCTCGGAGAATCAGATGACGAATTGTTAGATGACATATGCATGAGAAGTCCGCCTCCTTATAATGAAGGACACCGACCTTCAAGTGCAGGGGATATTCCCCGGAGACCTCTACAAAGGGAAGAGGTCAGGTCCGCAAATGTAGGAGGGGATTATCCAATTCCTCCTTATACTGAGAATCTAGGACCCGTAGAAACCAGAAGTATTTACCCAAGGAGACCAATTGGTGGGGAGATGGGATATTCACGTGAAGGAGATTTTTGCTCTCGTCCCCCCTACGGAGGTGAGGTGAGGTCCTTAGGTTCAGGAATGCCGTTATTTAAGCCACAGGATGAGGAAGAGCCGAGGATTCTAGGCACAGGAAGTTTGTTCCCAAGACCTAATTATGGTGGAGGACCGAGTGAGACACATCCCACTGCCCCGAGTTATGCTCCCACTCTAACCCCACAGGTATTACATGACCAATCTTTGGACAGGTTATTAGAAGAGAAAGAGCGAGAAGCGCTAGCAAAGCAGAGAGCTGAGATAATACAGAAAATGGCACAGCTAAATACAAGTCCTGAGGCCTTAACGATCCCAGTAACTATCGGACCAGTGGTTCCGTTGTACGGGGACCGTCAAGGGACTCCGAAAACTCCAGTAATTACTCCTGTCATTGCACCGGCCAGACCAGAACCCTTAATTGTAGATGACCAGACAACTGAGTGCGAGTCGGAGGTCTCGCTACTAGATCTGCCCGTTAGAAATGTCGGAAAAAGGATACAGAAAAGACAATCCTTTTAATGCGAGGGAAATTCAAATGGAATCGACCTCGGGTACTAAGAGTGTCACATTGGTGACTCCTGAAGAAATCGAAAGATGGAGTCAAGAATTTGAAAAACAAGCGTCCCCAACGAAACCTTTAGATCTCTACAAGCTGAGAATAGAAATAGAGGAATTAATGGCAGGAAACGTAGGATTAGACAGATTAAATACCTACTCCGAAGACGAAATGCTGTTTATCTGCAAGAGTCTCACCCGAAATACCCGAGTACTTCATGAAAAGCTGACAGACACTGCTGCTAGCATGGGAATAGATATTTCAAAATCGAAACCTCTGCAGAAACCATACAGAGCAGACTTCTCAGACAAGGATTTGGAAAACTTGAATGTTTCAGGGAAGAAAGCACAGGTCAAAGAACTATTGACAGTATTACAAAAATGGGGAGATGTGGAAAGATGGAAAGCCAGATGGGTCAAGAAAAAGGATGAGGCCAGGTCTAGGCAGGCAACTCCCGAATTTGTTCTAAAGGAAGCTGACAAACCAGAACAGTTATGCCCTATGCGTGAAGTACCAGGTGGAAAATATGTACATGTTCCATGGTCCAGACAGGATATTTTATCTTTTACTAATGATTTTCCGAAATTACGAGAAAAGCCCGTGGATTGGTATAGGCAGGTAGAAAGATTTGTAAAAGTGCAAAAATGCCTGTGGAAGGACCTGGATGGGTTCTTCGACATCGTGGTCCCTGTAGATCTATGGACCGAGTGTAAAATAGCCATAGCTTGGCCTAGTGAGGAATACGCGAGAGATGAAAAAACAGGAGAACCATCGAAGGAAGTAATGAGAAAATGTGAACAGGTAATTCAGTATCTCAAAGAAAAGGTACCCGCAAAGGAAACTGATTGGACCAAGATAGATAGAACCACGCAAGAAAGAGACGAGACAGTGCATTCCTTTTATGAAAGGCTGTTGCAGGTGTTCAAAACATACAGCGGTATAGATAACATCGAGATGAAGGATATGACACACTTCATTTACAGGTTTGTAAATGGTTTAAGGCCTGAAATCTGTCAATGGATAAAGGATAATAAAATCTGTTGGCATACAAAAAAAATAGATGAGGTCCTACGGTACGCAAAGTACTATGAGGACGAGATGGCAGAAAAGAAAAAGGCTCTCAAGGAGAAGGTTATGTGGGCTCAAGTAAAGCTCGCAGAACAGCAGGAAAAGCAGTTAAACAAGATGAACAAAACTACCCCGAACCAAAGCACTGGGGTTGGGGGTGGAGGAAAACCTAGACCGAAAATGAGTAGAGAGGAAGCGAAGAAGAAATTTCCTTGCCATCAGTGCGGGGAAATTGGACACTGGAGAGACGAGTGTCCCTATTTACAAGATGATAATACCCAAACACCTGATTTAATTCCACAGACGCAGAATGAAAAACAAAGAAAGACCCAGCAGCAGGTAAAAACGATCCAAGTGCTCAGAGCGCCAAAACCTATTTTTAAGGGAAAATCACCACAGGGTGATGACGTAGAAATCTGGGGAGGGAATGAAAATAGAAATGCAGCAACTTCGCAGTATTTGTTGAACGACACTTTCTTCTGTGACGACCAGTACTGACGGGGCCTGAGAGGGGAGGACGAGGAGTGCGTACTTGGCGCCTCCTTGCCGGTGGACCAGTCGGGACCATACATTGAAGGAAAGGTTGATGGAAATGATGTCACCTTCCTGTTGGACACTGGTGCTACCCGTTCTACTGTAAGAACAGTGGACGTTCCAAACCTACCCCTCTCGGGAGAAGCAATCCAATTAGTGGGTGTATCTAATCAATTGATTAGTACACCTGTTACCGAGCCCATGGAGATCTCAATTGGAAATTTCAAGCAAATGCACAGATTTGTTGTCTGTGATACCAGTCCGGTAAATTTACTGGGATGTGATTTGCTGTGCAAAATGAATTGTACCATCTTTTGCACACCAAAGGGCGTCGAAATTCAAACCCCAGACGAAGACGGTATCTACAAGTTAATGTTAATTAGGCCTGACTCAGAAATAAAACGAATGACTATACAAGACTTACCTGAAGAACTCCAACAGACAGTGAAACCAGAAGTGTGGGACTTTACAGAGAAGGATGTAGGATTAATGAAAAATGTAGACCCCATACAAATAGCCATGAGAGAAAATGCAGTATACCCCAATACCAAGCCTTACAGAATGAGTGCAGAAGTAAGAGCAGGTGTTGCCATTGAAATACAGAAATTGCTAGAAGCAAACATAATACAGGAAGTGATGAGTAGCCCGTGTAACTCACCGATTATGGGCATCAAAAAGCCTAATGGCAAGTACAGAGTAGTTCAGGACCTAAGAAAGGTAAACAAGATAGTGGTTCCTTGCTGCCCTATTGTCCCGAACCCAGCAGTGATCCTGTATCAGATTCCCTGGGATGCTGAATGGTTTACTGTGATAGACCCATGTCATGCATTCTTTTCGATTCCATTGCATCCAGACAGCAAATTTCTTTTCTCATTTGCTTTCAACAGTAACGTGTATGTCTGGAATAGGGTCCCCCAGGGGTACACAGAGAGCCCCTCTATCTTTAATCAGATCTTGAAAAAATGTCTTGAAACTATAGTCTTACCTGGAAAGTCCGTTTTGGTCCAGTACATTGACGACCTATTGGTGGCGTCCAAAAGTCATAGGGACTGCGTGGTTGACACCATTGCCCTACTAAATCACCTGAGTGAAAAGGGACATAAAGTGGCCCCTGAGAAATTACAGTTCTGTTCGAAATCAGTGAAGTATCTGGGACACCAGATAGAAAAAGGCATAAGAAAAGTTACCTCAGAAAGAGTTAGAATAATTCAAAATATGCAGTTACCCCGTACTCAGAAAGAAATCAGAATGTTCCTCGGAGTTGTAGGTTACTGCAGGCAATGGATTGTGGGATTCGCAGTCCTTGCAAAGCCCTTGATTCAGATGACAAAGAGAGGAGCGAAAGACCCAGTTGAATGGAATGACGAGAGCTTGACAGCTTTCACAAAATTACGAAATTGTCTGTGTACAGCTCCTGCTCTAGGGATGCCTGATTACTCCAAGGAGTTTGGCCTATTCTGTGACACTCGTGACAATTGTGCATTGTCAGTCCTAACTCAGGAACATGGCACGACCAGAAGGCCTGTGGCATATTTCTCTGCCACTTTGGATCCAGTGGCTGCTGGATTACCGGGATGTCTGAAAGCAGTAGCTGCAACATGCACCAGTTTAGAACAAAGTGAGTCCATTATCATGGGACATCCTGTAACTGTGTATGTTCCACATGCAGTTGTGATCCTATTGACTCGCACAAAAACTCAGTATCTCACCCCTAGTCGGCTGACTAAATATGAGAGGATTCTCATGGGTGCTGCAAACATTGTCATCACCAGATGCAATATTTTGAACCCCGCCACTCTACTCCCTGAATCAATGGTAATGGAAGGTAAGGGAGATGATGAGCATGACTGTATTAATCTGACAGAGTTCAGTACTAAACCTCGCCCAGACATTAAAGAAACTCCTTTGCCTGTGCATGATGAGGAATGGTTTGTGGATGGTTCGTGCCTGAGGCATGAACTGGGGGGCCTAAGTGCTGCCTATGCTGTGGTCACTTTATACAAAATTGAGGAAGCAGCTTATTTATTTGGAGTAAAGTCTGCACAAGTAGCTGAATTGATCGCTCTGATTAGAGCTTGCAAATTGGGAAAAGACAAAAGAATAACAGTGTATACTGACAGCCAGTACTGTTATGGGGTGGTGCATGACTTTGGCCAGTTATGGCTACAAAGAGAATTCCTGACTTCATCAGGTACCCCCATACGAAATGGAAAAGTGGTTCAAGACCTTTTAGAGGCAATCCAATTTCCAAAGGAATTGGCAGTGGTCAAATGTGTTGCTCATAAGAAGGGCCTTGACCCTGTATCTTTGGGAAACGATTTTGCTGATCGGGTGGCAAAACAATGCGCCATGGAGCAGATGCGAATAAATCCGAAGCGGGGTGGGACTGGAAACAGCTGCCAACTTAGGATGTTTGAAGAAGTGCCTACATGGGATGAAGTGAGAGAATGGCAGCATGTGACGCCCTGGGAGGCTTAAGAGAAGTGGAAGGAGGAAGGTTGTAAACCAAGACGTGAGGATGGTGTCATTGTGGGCCCAAATGGTATGCCTGTGTTACCCAGACAACTACTTGCCCCAATGGCCAGACTGATACATGAAGGATCACACATTGGTAGGGATGCCATGATTCTGGTATTTCAACAGACTTGGTACAACAAGAAATTCAGGAAAGTAGCAGAGTCCCTTTGCCAGAGGTGCTTGACATGTCAGCAGTTCAACGCTGGCAAAAGAACCGTAGTTGAACTAATGAAAATTGGGAGATCAGGGGGTCCCTTTGTGAGAATACAAATTGATTTCATCACCATGCCACGATGTGAGGGAAAAAGATATGTCCTTGTCATTATCTGCCTATTTTCAAAGTGGGTGGAAGCTTACCCTGCCACACAGTGTGACGCCATAACAGTAGCCAAGCTCCTACTAAAAGAGTTGATACCTAGGTTCGGGGTTCCAGTCTTTATTGACTCAGATAGAGGCACCCATTTTCAGAATGAAATTTTGGCCCAGCTTTGCCAAGCATTCGGGATCACACAGAAGCTGCACTGTGCATATCATCCAGAGGCTTCTGGAGTGGTAGAACAAATAAATGGCACCATAAAGAATAGATTGGCAAAAATATGTGATTCTACTGGCTTGATCTGGATAAATGCCTTGCCTCTTGTTCTGATGGGACTCAGAAGCATTCCAGATCGGAGAACAGGCCTGAGCCCCCATGAGATCTTGATGGGAAGAGTGATGAGACAAGCATGGGTACCAGGATACAAACTGTTAAGCATTTCTGATGATTTGGTACTTGAATACTGCAAGCAACTGAGTGACCAAGTGCGTTCTATCTGTCGCCAGATTGGGGCAGACGCCGTCGCCAACCAGACAACACCAGTTCACAAATTGGTTCCTGGTGACTGGGTTAAAATAAAGAAGCACACTCGTTCAAGTTGCCTTGCACCAAGGTGGGGAAAAAAGCGGCAAGTAATCCTGGTAACGACGACCGCTGTGAAGTGCGCCGGCGTTCCCAAGTGGATCCATGCCAGCCATACCCAGAAGGTGATACCCGACGAGGAGCCTGGAGCAGAAGGTCGTCCAGCTGAGGGGTCTGCAGATGTTGGTCCTGAAGTAGCTGACGACAGACGACCGAGCACCAGCCCAGCTGAGGGTCCCACAGACGTTGGCCTGGAGGTAGCTGATGACGCGCGGCCAAGCACCAGTACTGCTGAACATCCAACGGAGGCTGGTCCAGAAGTAGCTGATGACGAGCTGCCGGGAATCTGGCCAGAAGATTGGATACCCATAGTCGATCTCTCTGGAGATCCACTCAGAACAAGAGAGCGAATAAGAGAAGACAGAGAGTGGAATAGTTTGGTCGAGCAAGGCACAGGCGAAGACCCTCAGATCATTGAGATTCACATCAAGTCTGAGGACGAAGAAGAAGGTCAGACAGGGACAGATCAGGTGATTGACACACCTCCACTAACTCCTGAAATAGAAAAGGGACAGACTAGAAAAAGTGTAATAGTTCGAGCAGAAGAAAATCAAGGGATCGAAGTGCTTGAACAGGATCAGTTAGAATTATGAACATGTTCAGGACAAAGAAATAGAGACATTCAAAAGCAAAAACAAAAATTCACCTGAACCAGGCCAGCTTAGTAACCAGGCAGAAGAAATAGATACAAGACCTGGGACTAGTCAGACAGGAAGGGAAGAAACAGAAATTGAAGTGCCACAAACAAGTGAAAATAAAAGGACGTTAGAAGAAAGCCAGATCACAGTGCCAGCAAAAAGACTAAAGAAAAAGAAGCACATAGAGCCAAGGTATGTTAAGAGACTGAAATTAAGAATAAAAACAGTCCAAGAGAAACTTGGAGATATAAGAAGAAGTCCCTGAATTGCAGAAATACCTGAAGATAGCTCCAAGAGAAGAAGTGAGCGAATAAAAAGACAAAACGAAAAATATCAGGATCCGGAGTGGACCTACTTAATCTTGGAAAATTTTGAGGAACTTGATATCACTGACGAAAGTGACGGAGAACAGGTTGCTGAGTACTCTGAAGAAGAGGAAGACGAGCTCACCTGAGGTTGCACAGAGTAAGCTATCTGTGTAAACTTACAAAGAGGGGTTGAGAAATTTCTTCTGAGCCAAAATGTCTGAGTCAAGAACGAATGGAAGACCTAGTTGCAGTTGTTGCAAAACATGCTGCAAAGTATGTGTATGTAGTATAGTTATAGTTATATTAGTTTGGATAGGACTAACAGTTTTCATTCCCTTTATGGTTAGTAAAAATACTAATATTTCCCCTACACAGATTACTGACACTGAAGAACTGACAACACGAAGTGTAGAAAGACGTGAGAAAGCACTCAGACAAACAAAACGAGACTTAGATGCATCAGATGAGGAAGGACTACATTACCACGGAATTAGGAATCAGACACACTTAAATGTTTTCGCAAACTTGTTAGTACACTATGTAGAGACTATGGAGATAGAGGATTGCTATGTCTGCATGAAGCTACCTACTTCTGTAGCTGAAGGCGTGACATACCATCACTTGCCTCTGACATATGGAATTTCCTGCAGTATTTTAGCAAGCTTATTTTACAAAAGAGGACCGTTACAGTACTATTACTCTAACAATGACGTGATCTTTTCTGAACTTCCCATTCGTGGAAATCTGAATCCTGTACATACCAAAAGTGACGTAATACGTTATATGGGAGACTACTTTCTGACTATAGGCAATATAGACATAGCTGAAGCACATAGAGACAACTTGACCTGTTCATTGCATGAACAAGAAAAAATATTTTTAAACATGGCAGAGAAGAGAAGGGAGAGTTTCCAAAGAAAGGCAAATGACAAAGGGCAGAAAACGCCTAAATGGGCTGAGAACATGCAAAGCACCTCAACTGGCGGGGCGGGACCTGCTCTGTTGCTGGATTTCGAAAAGAAAGGGAAACTCTGTCTTCACCGCGAGAAGACTGATTATTATAATAACATTTTCATTGGTTCCAGTCAATGTGAGCACAATTACAAGGTAATTGGAGGTTGGGGATTCAAAAATGGGTCAGAGCCTGTGTTTCCTGGAATTTATTATATATGTGGAGACAAAGCTTATTTCAAATTGCCAGATCACTGGTATGGAAACTGCTACTTTGGCATTGTCTTCCCGAAAATATACCATGTGAATGAAATTGCTGGAAGCAATGAAAACACTAATGGCTTAGTGTGTAGTAAAAGAGAAAGCGTAGGTGAAATAATGGTTAGTATTTTTAGTGCACTGATACCTGGAGTGGGAGTGGTTCTGAACACTCACAGAATTTGCAAATTGTCCACAGTAGTGGATGTGCTGTCTACTGACACAGCTCATGGATTTCTGCTGGTCAATACCGAAATGGTTGCGATCAGATCAATGGTTTTACAGGACAGACTTGCTCTTGACACCTTATTAGCAAAAGAGGGCGGAGTTTGCCGGATGTTGAAGGCGCAACATTGTTGCACTTACATTCCGGACAAAAGCGTGCAGCTCAAAAGATATGTGAAAAACATTACTAATTTGGAAAAGGAACTCAAACCACTCGAGGTTGACAGTGCCTGGAAGAGACTAGTTGATGGTCTCTCAAATGTAGGTCACTGGTTTGCTAACTTAGGTAGAAGCTTATTGTTCAAAGTACTGATGCCAATTGGAATTATAGGTCTTATCCTATTTTTCATATTCGTCTGTTGCAAATGCCGAAGGCATACTAAGAAGTATCAGGTGAATGCAAGAGGAGTGAAACGGAATGCGGATGAGCTTGAATTGGAGGAAATGATTAATCAGATTTACAAAAGGGTGAAAAAATTCTCACCCTACCAAAAATGAGAAGGAAAAACTGAATCGCATGTTTGAAGAGATAGAGTTGTACAAAGTATGAAAGAAAGTTGGCATCTGGTTCCATTTATGTGAGATGATAGTAAATATCATCAAAGAGGGGATTGATAGAGCAAGATTTCGCATCGCGACTTGCTCGATTCATGAACCTCGATTTGTCATAACCTCGTAACAAACGTACGTTATTATTAATATCTTTATTTTGGAGATGCGTGAAAGGTAGCGAAGCTTGCCTATGTGTTCTACTAATACGATTAATCCTCGTCCCTAAAATGGCCGCTGCTTGGCTTTTCGTTTCTGCGCATGCGTGAGGCATAGTCAGCTGACATGACGCAGTCAGAATTCGAGAGGGAAAAGGTGCGCATGCGTAATAGCAATAACGTGCTGAAGCTTTGTGCTGCTGCTCCTGTGATGTTATTTGTTGCACTTATTCACTAATGCATAGTATATTTTTATAATGATGAACTAAAGTACGAACTTATAACATGTAATACATTCATTTATTTCTATGTATTAATTTGTTTTCGCTTACTTTTCATGTATCCTCGACACTGAGGGGTAACGGGGCTGGGGAGTCCATCTTGGAGGGTATTTCTGCGCAGAATCAGCCGTGGTGCGGTGACATTGAAACCAAGCCAAAGAAGGTTGATGCCAGAGCCAGCATGGGAACTTGCACCTTCGCCCAGCCAAGGCATCATGATTGTATTCTATTTGTTTCAAATTGTGTTCTTTCCATTGTATTCTCTGCGACTTCTCGTGGGAACCCCAATCTTGCTAGGCGGCACCCTAGGATGCTAAGTAGGGCTTGTAATAGTCTGTTCTGATTGGTGTGTTAACCAAATCCTACCTTAGGACCAATCGAAATTGGGGATTCTGACACTTTGCAACATTTGGGGGGTGGTACCCTGTCCCAAAACAGTATATCTACCCTGGGTTCACCTAGGGAAATTGTCCGACTTGTCTGAATAGCTGACCTGTCACTGACCCAACGCACTCAATAGGTGACTTGATACAGAGGTGCTGCGGAGCTCTCTGTCCGAAATTGACCATAGACTAAGGTTTTACTAAACCTTAAAAGTGCTGGCGGAGAACTTTGCTGGGAGTTCGCTGACCCAATCGGGGTCTTGACTGATAGCTGCAGAGAGGGTGGAGCGCAGGCGTTGCTTCCAAACTGCGGGTGCTGGTCGTGTCCTGGTGGTCCTTTCCTGATCCTAATCTGAGGGTTTCCTGTCCTGTCCTGGGTGTCCATTCTGCACCTGCTGTCCATTGAGGGGTATCCTTCCTTGAGGGTTTCCTGTCCTTAACTGACCCGTGGCCAGGGTTGTTTTTCACACCAGTCTAGGTAAATATTGCTCTAAATCTCTTGAAACTGCACCTTTCTATTTTTCTGTCTTTGCTTTAATAAAGACATATCTTTGCATACGATAAGTTTTTCCATGCTTTTCCGCAACTCATTGCATCTCATGAAACGTATGCATTTATTTTCATAGCGTGTTCCTATGTTACCCTTCCTTTTACAAATAATTTTCCTGTTTACAGTTTATAACTGGTTTGATGTGTTCTATAAATTTTCTCACTAAACTGAATGAAGAGATTTTTCTGAAGTTATAGCGTGTCCTATTTTTCACGTTAATCGAACTGTTTAGATTTCTAAGTTTTCCCATTCCATAGCATAAATGATTCTTGCCCTAGTTATTTTTCATCACCCATTTTTGACTCTTACATGATTAGTTTACTAGCTTAGCAGGTTCCCAGTCACATTTTCTCTTGAATCCAAATGTTTTGTTATTTTGCTTACTGACTTTCTGCTCAATGTAAGTTGGATTTTCACACTGATTTGAACTTTATATAAACTTTATAAAACTTCTAGTTGTCCGTGGTCATTTTATGAAAGTAAAGTCATTTATTGAAGTGTATATTATTTGCTGCCTTTCCTTTTACAGCCAGTTCCCTGATCCATTGTGGTCATAGGTACCCGTAACAGTGGATGGTAAGTCGGGTACACTAGAAATAATCGAAAGGAATCCCACAATTATTGGTAGTAGATTGTGACGTCATCCGATCAATGTATCTGGTGATTTGAAATATATGGGCCCGAAGCCGGAAGTAGCGAAATTATTGGTCGGGTGACCCGCGATCTCTAGCAATGTTGAAATATTAACTATGACTTTTGCAGATTTTATTTAGTAAAATCATTGGTGCTTTAAGTTTTTTTAATGAAACATTTACTTACCCTTGCGCCAAATCCACCATGTATGCCTGTGAATGACTAGTGGACTAGTGGGCAAAATGTTTTTTTTTGTTGCTTTTTAATATCAGTGCATACCCTCCTCTGTAATGAACACCTTCTGTTCTTACATCTTTTTGGAAACTGGTCACTAAGGCAATAATATGTGGTATGTTTTGTGTGGATTCCACAAGGTTTAATTAATCAGGAGCCCTTATAAGTTTGATTCCTTGACAAAAACATGCAATTGTGAAATGACCAGGCCTGCACAAACTTCCTACCATCCAGAGTTCCCCCAGGACTCCCTATAAAAATGCTACCTCACTTGTGTGGCGGGGACAAGTGCCTGCGACAGGGAAGGGCCCAAAACGTACTGTTTATTTATTACACTGGTTTTGCGAGGGAATCACCTGTGTTTCTGGTCCCAGGCGCAGCGGGCATCTGGGGAAACATACAAAACCCAGACATTTCGGAAAACTAGACACCTGGGGTAGTCCAGGGAGGTGTGGCTTGTATGTGATCCGAGCGGACCCAAGCTCTAAGGACTAGCATCGGGAGCATTGCAACTCCCACCCACCGCCATGTGTGAGGCGGATCCCAAGAGTCTTAGCAAGCAGTGGAGAAGCATTGATGACACTCCAGCTGCTGCCTCCGGAGGACCACCTGTGAGAAACACGAGGACACTGGACTGCTGCTAGGCTGCATGTGAGGAACTTACTGGAGGCAGCCACTGCAGCTTCAGTGCCTGCAGAAGGGTTGCGCTAGAAGGCTCTGGTCACTTGTATCCTGCTGATGACTGTAAGGTTGGTTTATGGGCAGACAGCTGAGAGAGAACTTTCCTGCCATATAGCACTTCATCACTGGAACACTTTTGACTTTTATTAACAGTTGCAGTGAAAATCTGACTGCCAGAGGAGCTTAACTTGAATATCACCTATATTGAAGAAGAATAACTATTACCACGAAAGCGAGGGAGTGGGACTCAGGAACTCTCCTAAAACTCTAGAGCCCTGACCTAATGGAACTGTGTGTATTGATTATATAGATTATGGATGTTGTCTTTTACTCTGTGTTCGTATGTAAATATTTATTTTTTCATAAAAGCAAGTATTTGACTGGGAAATCATGTATTGCTGCTGCTGAAAGAATTTTGAGTTGTGAATCTGTGTTTACCCCCATCTCCCCGTGTCTGTCCGCCCCACGAGAAGCCTTAGACTTCTTGACCAGTCCTAGCAGAGCAACTGCTGAAGGGGTACTTGGCCCAAGTGCTCGGGATCTCTAGTAGGTTGGTACCCGGGTCATCAAGAGTGGCCTCAACCCCCACGTTTGGGGCCCGTTACCTTCCACTTACCCATTGGCCCGATGAACTGCGTTATGACACCCATATCCTGTTTGCGGAAAAATGATTAAGGAGATATATTTGTGGGCGCCATCTGAAGTTGAAAAAAGGAATGCAGGATTGTGATCAAGGGGCTTAAAACTTAACGCAGATAAAACTGAATTATTATTATACGGTCCAAAGCAGATGCTTTCATTCCTTCGGCTCGTACCCTACTGATTATTCACAAAAGATTACAGATAGTTTAAAGAATCTTGGTATCATCGGGAATACTCCTCTCACCCTTAAACTTTACTTTGATGGTATCACCAACATTTGCTGCAGTAGTTGGAGCTTGAATCAATTCTAAGTTGGACTATCGGAATGCTTTTAGTAGAGGATTCCCGAAGATACAACAGCACAGAGTGCAAAGATTTGTGTCTAGCCTGGGGATCGTTTTAACCAAACATAATTTACGAGGCAGCATATTTTTTTGTGACATTTACCCCCAAACTGAAGATCATCAAGAAAATGTCAATGCTATGAAGACATTTCACAGCATTAAGAGAGGTGTGCATAGCAGCAACACTGAGACGTAAGAGGAAATGTATCAAGAATTTCATTCGAAAAGTGCAAGTCACAAATCCCCCGGACACTGTAAATCACAGAAAGAAACAAAAACCCCAAAGATTGTGGGCCAGATTTCTTAATTTAAACACCTTCTGTTTTTTAAAATAAAATATATGGACTTCAATTCACTTCTATTGGATATAGGCCCTTAAAAAACCTCTTTATCTCCATATAAATGTAACCCCATGGAATTAGAAAAAGCAAATGAAGCAGCATATCATTTCCCCAAAAATTAAAGTCACAGCAATAAGTAGAGTTGCTTATCTGGAATGGTAATAAAAACACTGCAAATGTTGAAAGTAGCAATGTTGAAATGTACTCCTTTTTCAACTAAGGGATATCAGTGAGTGAACATGCAGAGGATTAAACACAAACCATATCATCATTAAGTCCTGGGACAGACTTGCTTCGATCACCCATGGAGCTGCCTTCGCTCCCGAGATCTTCAGGCCTCAGATCCATCACAGACTTGCTGTAATCTGAAAAGCAGACACATTGGGGTTAAAAAAACATTCTTCTCAAGCACATGAACAATCTCTTAAATGGAACCTGGGTCTGAAAGGCATAAATGAGGTCAACGGTCATAGTGAAAGCTGATTCTTCTTACCAGAAGGCTTCATGACTTTTTGGGGATTTCTTTTAAATATCATTTCATTTTCGTCGGCTGACCCTCCACTGCGGTGTCCATAGCGGGTTTCCTGGGTGAAATAAAATTCAGATTACAACAAGTTGAGACAGGTTTTGATAGTGACAATTAGATAAAATTATATGTTAAAATAATCAAATGGAACTATGGACTCAACATACTTCTTCATTCAGACTACCATAGCTGAACACGAAGTATAGAAATGTTAAAATTTTAAGATTATCAGCTCATCAACAAACCCACATTTGCCAGAATCAACTTTCACAGTGGAATGGAGGTCGTTTCTACCTTGATGAAAGACAGCTGCCTCAAGCTCAACTTGGACAAGACCGAAGTTCCCATCCTGGGATCCGCCTCCTCAGCGTGGGACAAGTCCTGGTCACCTGCCGAACTAGGAACCCCTCCCATCCCTACGGACCACACACGCAACCTCTGCATCATACTAGACTCATCTCTCACAATGAACCACCAAATCAATGCAGTATCCTCATCCTACTTCCACACGCTTCGCCTGCTTCGAAAGACATTCAGATAGATCCCCACAGAATCCAGAAAGAGGGTCACCCATACACTCATCACCAGCTGACTTGACTAAGAAAATGTACTCTACGCCTGCGTCGCCCAGAAACAATTTTGGAAGCTACATAACGTTCAAAAAGCTGAAGTCAGACTGGTCGTTAACATCAACCGCAGCAGCTACATAACACAACACCTCCGACAACTCCACTGGCTCCCAATCAAAAAGATAATCACCTTCAACCTCCTCACACATGCATACAAAGCTCTCCACAACGCAGGACCAGAATATCTAAACCACCGCCTCACATTCCACAAACCCGCCAGACACCTCCGCTCCATCAAACTCGCCCTGGTCTCCGTCCCACGGATCCACAAGACCAGAACCGGAGGAAGATACTTCTACCTCACTGTCAAGACCTTGAAAACCCTGCCCCTCCACCTCAGGCAATCCACATTGTTTATCCAATTCAGGAAGGACCTCAAGACCTCGCTCTTCAACTGAACCTCCACACCCAGACTGATCAGCAGACTCCGCTCCCCCCTTCCTCCCTCAGTGCCTTGAGACCATCACGGGTGAGTAGCTGCGCTATACAACCTCCTGATTGATTGATTGAGCTACATACCTCATAAAACCTGGATATATTATTTTAAAAACCCAAATAGAACCAACGGGGCCCAAACATTTGAGCACGCCACACTGAGATGAAATCCATTGGACTGAGGCAGATAGTTCCGAACATACTGCCATAATCAGTCTGTGAAATTTAAGGACAATGAGGGCTGACGACATTGGTAATCTTCCTAACAGTTCAGAAGCAGACATACTTCAATATCCAACTACTGCTTTCATAGCCTTTATTTGACTCTACATATGCAATCTATTGCTTTGCTCTCATGATTTGATTTTAATGTGACTAGCCTATAATTAAGGTGAATTGCACCATACACTTAGATAAAATATGTGGACAAAACTACTTAAACAATGGCCATGACAAATGAATGAAAAAAAAAAAAAAGGTTTTTGGTACCAATAGAATGATTAGACACTTAGCAATCTGTCCATTGTTTTAACCCCTTCGCTGCGCGGGGGGGGGGGGGGGGGGGGGGGGGGGAAGGGAGAGTGGCACGCACAGCGCCCGCATGCTCATGACGAGCTCAGCTCGTCATGAGGCACGGCGCTCCTGTGCTCATGACATCACAGGTGCACCGGCTCCCGTGGAACGCTCAGCACAGCAGGGGAATTCTCCCCGCACCTGAGCGTTCCACGGTTCATGACGAGCTGAGCTCGTCATGAGCACTGGAGCACCGTGCCTCATGACGAGCTCGGCTCGTCATGAGCATGGTAAAGGTTAAAAAACATTTAGGGAAAATCCAGCAGTCCTAAGTAACTTTCCAAATGCTATTTAGATAAATAAAAACGAATAAACAATATTCTTATAAGTGACAGAGCGAGGAGAGGAGAGCAGCTCAACCATACAATGTTCCTGGATTTACTGCTACACGACCCCTTAAACAAAAATTTAAATCAAAAATCCAAAGACAATATGCACAAGAATGAGGACCAGCTGACATTCCAACCAACTGGGGTGAACTAGGAGGGAATACAACTGAGGTTACAATTAACCACAAAGAAACTACTCGTAAGCAACATGGGCCAACTGGGACAGAGACCCACTGTTGAGCAAGAGTTGAATGAAGAGATTAACTCGTCTACACAAAGATGGCAAAAGCTTTTAAGTCAGAAGACTTAGTAGGACCACTACTGTGCATGCCGAGAATATGAGAACACCAATGACAGAGGGGCGTAATGCAGACCCCCCCCTCACCCTTCAGTAGGCCTCTCATACAGCCCAAGGGCCTAATAAATCTGTAGGGGGTGGGAGTCTCAGGGGCCCCACACCACATCCTGCAGGTGGACCATAATTTAGCATTATGCCACTACACTGACATGGAGAGTTCAGAGAACCATTAAACACCATAAGAGTGCTGCTGAAATCACAATGGCACAGGGAGCTTGCTAAACACAATTGTTCCCCACAAACAGAAAAGAGGACTGTGGGCACTAAAGGCAGCCTGGGATCAGGTTCAGGAGGTGAACTTAAGCTATCACTCTCTAATGGTGTACGGCACCCTTAAACCAAACCCAGGTAGACATTTCAAGCATCATATTTGACCACAATCTGAATATAGCAGTAGCAATCAAAAAAGGAAAGTTCCTACTTAGAGCAATGAGGGTGCACTAATTCTGTAGGCATTGAATCACAAGCTCATCAAATAATTTGCGTTGACACACTTTGTTTGAAAAATAGAAGCTTGAATGTAAAGATGCCCTTGAGTCTTACCAGTAGGCTTCAATGAATGAAGTGCACTATCCTCAAAAGATGAGAAAAGCTTCTTGATTAAAGCATGCAATCTCTCTTGCATGCTCTGAAGTGGATACGCGAGATCTTGCAGGGCAGGCTCACATGGCCAACGGTTGGATTGATGCCTATTTGTAACCTTGACTGATATCCAGCAGGAGGCCAGACAATATAACACAGATCTCTTGAGGGTGTGCAACTGAAGCCCAAACACTGATACAAAAGCACACGTTTTTTTAAGTGTTATACCGAGTTTCCATCCATCCAACCCTAAAGGCTTCGAACATTTATTTTCCCAGGCCTGCTGGAAGGTATTAGTTCACAAAGACCTTCACTTTGTCGCTATTCTACCTCATTTGTAATCTTTTTGCAGTTTTGAAGTGCATTGGCTGCACCTTCAGTGGTAGTGTGCTTTACTGAATGATGCGGACTGACCACATGATATCAATGCACAACACATCAAAGGTCAGGAATATCTTTAATCCATTTCTAGACATGTGGCAGCTACACATCGCAGTATTTACCAAGTCAGGATAGTGGAGGTTAAGCACGGATCACAAAGACCACACAGGCTAGCAGGACACCTCAGATATCACTTGAAAACAGTGATGACCCACACCTACTTATCCCCCAAAAGAACACAGCTGATGCCTCAGTCAGTAACGGTGATATTGTGGATTCATCACACTGTTCATAGAGTGGTGAGAACCACCACCACCAGCTGTAACGAAGTTGGAAAGATCTACGATCCGCTAAAGTGTACACGTGCATAGCCATGCAACTGAGCTCAAATTTACACAAATAACAATTTAAATACCACTACCATGTCTTATTTCTTTCATCCTAATGCAGGGTGTCAGAGCACTTTACATCACACGTACACATTATACATTGACCATAAATCATATGTGTGTAAATCAATGTGTAGGATGCATTGAAGAAGACAGCGAGGGTTACAAGGTGTAGGAGCCACATGCCCTTCATACCTCACTGTGCTATATTAGAAGGATCACACTTTAACTGCAATTAACAAAAGGATCTCTTTATTAAAAGCAGTAACCCATTTACCAATCTACATGAATCTATCTAAACCTATAACAACCAAGTACCTATTGTCCATTGAAATAAATGTGAAAAAATACCAGCTGCAACGTCTTCTTGTGTTTGTGACAAAAATAAATGTGCAGAAATACAGATAAAATGACCCAAAAATTAATATGGATAAATACAGAGGGAAATGTAAAAAAAAAAAAATGAAAATACTATGAAACCGAGAGCCCTATTTATAAGAAAATTGCAAGTTACCAAGAAGCTCCATAACCATATAGAGGAACGAGGCCGAAGGCAGAGTAACTATCAGACCGGCACCATAGGCGTGGGTCTCACCAGCATTCTTTGCCTTTGGCTCCTGTGTTTTTGCTGTTAGTTGGACTCCGTTTGGCTGGTGTAGATGCTTTGGGCACTTTGCCACTGCTGTTCAGTGCCGAGGTGCAAGTGCTCCCTTTGTTAATTGTTGTCATGGATTTGTGTTTCCATGATTGGCTGATTTGATGTACTACTCAGCCCCTAGCACAGTGCACTGTGTGCCCAGGGCCTGTAAATCAAATGCGGCTAGTGAGCTGCAGCACTGATTGTGCCACCCACATAAGCAGCCTGTAAAAGTAACTTTGGCCTGCCATTGCAGAGCCTGTGTGCAGTCTAGTACTGCCATGTCGACTTGGCAAGTGTACCCACTTGCCAGGCCATACTCTTCCTTTTTCTTACGTAAGTCACCCCTAAGGTAGTCCAAAGGTACCCCTGTGGGCAGAGTGAAGTGTATGTGAAAGGTAGGGCATGCCCTGGTGTGTGTGGCATGTCCTGATAGTGAATTACTGCCAATTTTGTGTTTCACTATTGCAAGACTAGCTGTTCCCATAGGATAGAATGGGGATTTTGCTTATAACCTCTTATTAACAGAACTACCCCTGGGGAATAAGGTAGGAAAATAAAGTTTAGTATGCCTGAACTCAGAATGTTAAAATGCATCTTTTAGTGAGGCTGATTTTTACATTCTGTATTTGAAAATGTCACTCTTTGAAAGTAGGTATTTTCTTACTTGGCCATCCAGTGTGCTTCTGCTATTTTTGTGTATTGCATGTCTGGCTTTGGAGTGTCATAGGCTGGGGAGGAGCGGTGGCTCCAGAGAGCCTGATTAGTCAGGGCTGGACTGCATTTACAGCAGGGGGAGGAGATGTCCTTTCACCTGAATGGTCTGCCTTTCACAATGCTGCCTCCACCTCCTGCCAGGAAGCTGTACCAGAGAGGAAACAACTGTTTTTTGACCAAGTACAGGGCTTCTCTGTCACCAGAGAACAAAGGATTTTGTAGTATAAATATTGGGGCCCAGAACTGTAGATAACTTCTGGAAATCAGGAGGAACATTTGCCAAGGAGAAGTACCGGAGAAGCTGGGGAGGAACACTGCCCCTGTGCTCTTTACTGTCTGGGGTTGGCCTGCAGTGGCTACTTGCTGCCAAGAAAAGGAGAAAGGACTTTGCTGTTTGCGGTGCCCCCTGCTTGAGGAATATCTTGAAGGGCTTGAAACTGAGCTTGCCTTCTGTTCTGAAGTCTCAGGGACACAAATACTTAACCACCAGCTCCCCTGAACTTTCTTGCCGGGAGTTTTGACCTGCAAAGAGGTGTCTGCTTTTGTGTTAGACCTCTAGAGACTGTTTTCTGCTGGAAGTTGGAAAATCAATGCAACACCGAGAAGCGGGACGCATCTGTACCTGTTTCTGACGCATAGCTGAAGAAACGATTGCAGCGCCACCACGGCTCGAGAAATCGCAGCACGCCGCATCAAGAGCAACTATCTTCGAAGTCCGAGATCACTGCACCAATCCAGACGCAAGCCCTGCTGTGTGGCTGCAAGAATCCATGCATCGACCAGGATCATCAAATCGCACGAGGCGCTAAGTCTGGCGCACAGCTGGGGGACGCAGTGAGAGGCCGACGCATCATCTTCTCTCCGGTAGGGAACCAACGCATCACCTCCCCTGCGCAGCAGTAAGGAACCGACGCATCTCACCTGGAGCAAGGAACGGATGCATCACCTTCCCTGAGTGTAAGGAACTGAAGCATCACCTTCCCTGCGGCCCGTTTTGTTTGTTTGCATGTTTGCATGACACATCCAAGGTACTTTGTATGAAACATGTTGCATCTGCAATAAGCTTTGAACTGAAATTTTACTAACATCTGAAAGTCATATTTCTATTACTGTGTTGCAGATTTTTGTCCTTTGGTCTTGTTTTGGCTAAAGATTACTTATTTTTCTAAATTGGTGTGGTGTCCATTTATAGTGTTTTCACTGTATTTGTTTACAAATGCTTTACATACTGCCTCTGAGATAAGCCTGTCTGCTCGTGCCAAGGGGGTGAGCAGGGGTTATTTTAGAAGTGTACCCCCCTAGAAGCAAGGGTCCCTATTAGGACAAAAGTCCCTGCCTCTGCCAACGAGAGATCACCATTTCTAACAGTACTTTCATTAAGTTATGGAATGCCAAGGTGACTTACAATATCCTCATCATGTACAGCAGGGGATACTTTAGCCCGTATAATACATGACCACCATCACCTTTCCCAGGAACCACTTATATCTTGGTGCATAGCTCTTTCATAAAAAAGAGCGAGCATGTTTGCAAACATGACGAATAAAAATAAAACCTCTAGTGCAAAATTAAAGACATCAAAAACCTGTAAGATATTTGTTGCAAACAGATATTAGAAACAGTTTCATACAAGTCACTTAAAAAAAACGGTAGCCTCCAATATGTAGAAAATGCCTGACGGACTCTAGCTTTTCTTTATCTAAGGAGTGCAAAAAATAGTAATATTCCCTCAGTTTGTCATAGAAAGCTATTAAATTAGAGCAGAAGTAAGAAAAGCAATGATCCATGTTCCTTGCTTTAAACAGCTGATCTAATTATGCTCGGTCACCTGACCCGCCTTTCACCTCAGCTGCTGGCTCTGGCAGCAGGCATTGAAACGTCAGGTTTTGACATCTTTTCTTTGAAATGGGTGACTGGGTACGTCACAAGTCGCCGATTATAAAGAAATTAGGAGACTGCCATTTATACAGGGGTTACTAAATCCCATTTATCATATAAATGATAGATATGAATTCAAGGCACATAAATGTGGATTTAATAGCTAACCTATATTTACCTACATATCTTGATCCTGTTATCTTGGCATTCCATATTTTTGGAGAAATACTTTGATAACTGTTAGAAGCTGGTTCTGACACTAGGGGCCGCCCGGATTTTTCGCTTTTTGAGCACCTAATTGTTGAGCTTTTACGGTGGGAGAGCCTCATAATTTGGGACTCATCCACAGTGAACCCTTAATGAAGGAGACTGCATGAAGATTTTACTGGTGTCCGCCTGGCTTGACTAGGCCGCTGCGCAGCAGCTGGAGTATGGGACACTGTGCTGGTTACATGCAGACACGGGTGTACATGCGTGTGCACACGTGTAGGAGCTGCGCAGGGGAGATTCCTAGCGTGCGCAGTCCAGGAGCAGCTACAGAGTGAATGGTGTGGCAGGACTTATGCAGAATTGGGTGGTGACATGGAATAGGCTTTATACCCTGGGAAGGAACATGCCAGGGAAAGTCGGTGTGTTTTACTGTGTTTTCACTTTATTATTCCCCTATGGGGATGTGGGGCCCATGGCTAAAATGACTTCCACAAGGCCTACAGATTCCAGACATGCACTAAAGTCCATTGTAGAGTAGGTGAAAATAAGTATTCTGCAGAGTTCAAAGTCATATGTACTGCTTTTGGGTCATACAGAACTGTCATATTTCTCTGAGCTAGCCATGACCAGACCCAGGCTGAAGGTTGACCTCAGCTGGATGGATTGATAACCTTTCTTCCACAAGCTAGGGCCTCCTCTCCACAAAGAAGATGGGTGGGGCTACAGGCTCATCCATTAGCAGCTGTCACTGGGTGCCGGCACCAGTTTGCACCCAGGAGAGAAGGCAGTGAAGGGGAGGAAGGACTTGGGTTTCAGAGGCCATGTGGCCAGAGACACTGGACGACTCCATTTTGAACAAACCCAGAGGCTGGACAAGAAGGAGGGGCAGGGGCAGGGAAGTGATGTGTCGCTGTTTGATAGGACCCACAGAGACTTTCTGCCAGCCCCCTACTCAACTTTTAAAAAGTACTTGCACAGGAAGAGAAGCTCTCTCTGGGGTGTGGTCTGCTGAGGTGGAAGGTGCTGGAGCCTGGCAATGGGCAGTTGGAAGGAGAGACCCCCTGTCTGTCACCCAGGCCCCTAACAGCACCAGAAGAAGCACCCTGGACCGGTGCAGGGGCCTCTGCGCAGGGAGAAGAGAGGCGCAGGAGGAGAGCCAGGTAAAAGGCTGGCGCAGGGAGCCAGTGCAGACCGCTCCCTGCAGAGTGCACCCTCTTGGAGACCCGGAGAGTGAAGAGTGTTCCCAGTGGCTGGGGGCGCCGCCAGGAGCAAGAAGATGCGAAAATGGGGCAGATCGGACCTCCAGGGGCTGAGATATGGCCCCCAGAAGTTGAGCGACCTTGGACCTGTGACCCCTGACGGCGAAGCGCGTGAGGCTCCGCCACTGGTCCCGGAAGGCCCCCAGGGTGGGTCAGGTCCCGGGGACTGCCCTCCAATGTGAGGAGCCTGCGGGGGTCCCGGGTGGGACCGGGGCCCCGAACAAGGAAGGAGGAGCCAGGGGCCTGGGTGGGACCGGGCCCCCGACCAAAGCACGGAGTGGCCGGGTGTGGGCTTCCCGCGTCGCATACCCTTACCCAGGGGTCCGGGTGGGACCGGGCCCCCCACCGAGGCCCCAGAAAGCTGCAGGAGCTTGAAGCGCCCCATGATGCCTTGCAAGGCATGAGGAATGGATTGTTTTTGGCGTTTTGGTGGCCCCCAGAGGAGAGGGGTCACCCTTGAGTGTGAAAAGGTGCTGGGGGGAGCTGCTGGAGCAGCACAGTCTCACCCCCAGCACAATGCTAAGTCCCACCCTAAGTTTCTTGAGGATTTAAAAAGAATAATCCCTCAACTCTCAGCGAAGATTGCATCACCTCCTAGGCTGGAACTTTTGTTCTACAGCTGGGGGTTCATTGAGAAGTGCATCAAAGATTGAAGGGCTGAGTTGGAGATGTTTCGAGAAGGGCATCCCCTGGAGGTGAAATGGCGTAATTGCACTGAAATGCATTTATTAATGGTTATTTCTTTTAGAGGGACTGATGTTCAATGTGACGTACTGGTGTAAGGTGATGTCACGAGCAAAGTGGATTTAAGTGGCTAGACACTCCTGCTAGGGTGTCTGACGGTATTTACAACCTAATCCTGTGATCATCTGTGATGCCTTTAGGGGCTGTAATTGCAATGCATTTTTAATGATATCCAAATGTGCTGAGTACTGTCATTTTAAAGTGTGCGTAAACATGTAGTCTTGCTGCTGCGCTTAGGTGAAGACCCCAGACTGTTAGCCCTTAAGATGTAGAGGTGTATACTTTAGGGTCAGTAGGAGATGCTTGGTCAGGGTCATGTGTCACCAAGGCAGGTGTATCCCTGTTTAATGCTTGTTGAGGTAATGGGAGGGGGACGCCACTGGGATGGTGCCAGTGGGCAGGGCCCTCGCTCCAGGATAGGTTCAACTAATCTAATTGCATTGGGGGCAAGATGATGTGCATACATGGGAGTGGTGGTATTAGACCAAACCCCTCCCCCCCCCTGCGGGAGGGGTGGAGATGTTATGCATGTCACAAAGTAATTTCAACAGCTTATGCATATTTGTAAATTGGTGTACAGTATTGAGTGGTGTGTGTGTTTAATAAATGTACTCTTACTTTTATAAAGCAAAGTACAGACTGGAAAATCAATTGAGTGTTATTTTTGCGCACCTGCAAATGGCGATTACTAGCCCACACCACCTCCCTTGAGTAAGCCTCAGACTGCTCTGCAACGCTACCCTCTGAGAGTCAGGCGCTGCCCTAGGGTGTTTGGTTCCCAGTGAAGGACAAATGTGTCATGTTATTTGTGCAGGCCTCACAGATGCTGCCTCGTTTTCCAACATTGGTGGCAGCGGTGGGATACATAGTATCCCATTCTGGTGTGCATTTATAGCATTTGATAAGTCCAGTTTAGCCACACATTACCTATGCAGTAATGAGCGAATGGAAGAGCGCAAGGCTCTGAGAAGGGTTCAAAGTTTTGGTTATGTGAACTAAAGGTTTGGGAAAGGAAAGCCACGTGCCCATATGTGTCAAGTGAAAATATTATGGTTTAAATGTAAACTGTATTGATATGACCGCGCTATGTTGATTATCATGTGCTAGCGGGATGGTGCTTTCCAGCAAATGATTACAAACAAACGTTCTAAACCATATTGTACACCTTTGAACCCTAGCACTACACGCACTACACCTGCATGAGGAGGGTGTCTCCTCAAGAGATAGGAACAGCAACTGATACCTACATCACAGAGGGAGGTGTGAGGGTGGATTGATCTTTATGGGGACAGGAGAAAAAGGGGGTCCCGGGAGGTTACCACACTTTTAAGGGCAGAGAGGGTTTCCACAGAAGGGGCCCCAGATATCCTTCCCCCGCTGAAAGTTTCTTGCTATTGGCGCAAGTCAAAACCACTTGAAGGGTGGGGCAGGAGGTTTCTTCACTCCAGGTAGTAACACCCCAGGGGTTCCCATGGTTAGGCACCCTAACAAACTTTTCCCACGGTGGGAGGAGGGTGTGGTAGAGTTGAGTGTCCGGCAGGTCCCCCAGGTTAACTGGTGGGGAGGTGAGCAACCCAGTGGTGGCCCCTGGTAGTGGGTGGCCCCAAAGGAGGGTAGTTCTTGAGTGATGGTGTGTAGTGGTAGCCCCTAGGTGGGCTAGGTAACTGACCCAGTGAAGATCTGAGTGGGGGGGATGTGCTCCCTAGTTTTCAGTTGAAGGGTTAGTGGTGGACGGTGACCAGTCCGATAGTTTCTGTGGGACTTGAACTCCAGGACCAGGAGCTGGTGGAGGGAACCTGAAGTGGTGGCTTGGGCGATGCCTAGCCGGTAACCAGTCAGGTAGTTCCTGTGGGACTTGGACCCAAGGACCAAGGGCATTGGGATGTTCCCCTAGCTCGAGCCAGGAGGTAGACTTCTGCAAGGTCGTACCACCCTGAACACAGGTGGGGCCTATCTTCAGTGAAGGGACCCTGTGTTTCGCGAAGGGGTGGTGCAGGCCTAGCCGGGATCTTTAGGGTCCCTGGCTGAGGGTGGTAGTACCACCCTGAAGGCAGGTGGGGCCTATCTTAAGTGAAGGGACCCTGCTCTTCAGAAGGGGTGGTGCAGGCCATCCAGGGACCATGTAGGTCCCTGGACAGTCTCCCAAGGTGCTGCCGGGAGACAGGGGAGAGCCATGAGAAGTGGGCCTGTGTCTAGCTAACTCGGGGCCCACCAGCTCTCTAAGGGTACTCCGGGAGGAGAGCGCGCCTCTCGGAGGGATGGGTGCATAGGCCCTGTTCTCGCAGCGGAGAACAAGGAGGAGGTCTAGGTTCCCGGGGTAGTTTCCGTGTGGAGCTACTGACGGGGGGGAATGAGCTGTAGGGGGTCTGACGAGGCACCCTCAGTGTTCCTCCCTAGCACTGCCAGTGTGGTAGTGAGGCCGGTCTGAGGTCCTATTTGTGGAGTCAGGCTAGAGGTCAGAGGAGCTTTTCTATGTGGGAAAAGAATGAGTGGCTGTGCTTTCTTTAGAGAAGACAGTCATCCCGAAAGGGTGGTGGCAGCAAAATGACCTCAGCGGCATGCTGAGGGTGAGGGTCCAGAGAAGTTGCATCTTTAGGGTGCAAGGACCAAAACGGAGAGAGGGTACTGGTTGGAACAAACTCTGGAAGGGAGACCAGCTAGTGACCCGGGGATAGGATGTAGACCTATCCCAGGAGACCGCATCAGTGCGGAGGCACTGTACCCTTATCCAGAGAAGTGATAGGCATAGTGTGCCTTGCCCAAGGGCAAAGGTGGGCCTAGTTAGGCTGAGTCTATGTAGACCATGAGTGACCTGGAGGTATCTAACCTAGAGCCTGGAGGGTTCTTAGGGTAGTCTGGGATCCCGGTCATGGGTGGAGATGTCATGGATGGGAGAAGCAGGTGGTCTGAGCAGATAACTGGTGAGTAAGGGGGTCTGGTCAGAACCCCTTATAACTAGTCATCGCTGACTACGGGAAGTGCACCCATGTAAGAGTGGCTACTTCTTTCCTGTAGGAATCAGCTGGGCGCGGCGTGTGTTAGAAGCTGGTTCTGACACTAGGGGCCGCCCGGATTTTTCGCTTTTTGAGCACCTAATTGTTGAGCTTTTACGGTGGGGGAGCCTCATAATTTGGGACTCATCCACAGTGAACTCTTAATGAAGGAGACTGCATAAAGATTTAACTGGTGTCCGCCTGGCTTGACTAGGCCGCTGCGCAGCAGCTGGAGTATGGGACACTGTGCTGGTTACATGCAGACACGGGTGTACATGCGTGTGCACACGTGTAGGAGCTGCGCAGGGGAGATTCCTAGCGTGCGCAGTCCAGGAGCAGCTACAGAGTGAATGGTGTGGCAGGACTTATGCAGAATTGGGTGGTGACATGGAATAGGCTTTATACCCTGGGAAGGAACATGCCAGGGAAAGTCGGTGTGTTTTACTGTGTTTTCACTTTATTATTCCCCTATGGGGATGTGGGGCCCATGGCTAAAATGACTTCCACAAGGCCTACAGATTCCAGACATGCACTAAAGTCCATTGTAGAGTAGGTGAAAATAAGTATTCTGCAGAGTTCAAAGTCATATGTACTGCTTTTGGGTCATACAGAACTGTCATATTTCTCTGAGCTAGCCATGACCAGAACCAGGCTGAGGGTTGACCTCAGCTGGATGGATTGATAACCTTTCTTCCACAAGCTAGGGCCTCCTCTCCACAAAGAAGAAGATGGGTGGGGCTACAGGCTCATCCATTAGCAGCTGTCACTGGGTGCCAGGCACCAGTTTGCACCCAGGAGAGAAGGCAGTGAAGGCAGTGAAGGGGGGGAAGGAGTTGGGTTTCAGAGGCCATGTGGCCAGAGACACTGGACGACTCCATTTTGAACAAACCCAGAGGCTGGACAAGAAGGAGGGGGCAGAGAAGTGATGTGTCGCTGTTTGATAGGACCCACAGAGACTTTCTGCCAGCCCCCTACTCAACTTTTAAAAAGTACTTGCACAGGAAGAGAAGCTCTCTCTGGGGTGTGGTCTGCTGAGGTGGAAGGTGCTGGAGCCTGGCAATGGGCAGTTGGAAGGAGAGACCCCCTGACTGTCACCCAGGCCCCTAACAGCACCAGAAGAAGCACCCTGGACCGGTGCGCAGAAGCAGGGGCCTCTGCGCAGGGAGAAGAGAGGTGCAGGAGGAGAGCCAGGTAAAAGACTGGCGCAGGGAGCCAGTGCAGACCGCTCCCTGCAGAGTGCACCCTCTTGGAGACCCGGAGAGTGAAGGAGAGTGATCACAGTGGCTGGGGACGCCGCCAGGAGCAAGAAGATGCGAAAATGGGGCAGATCGGACCTCCAGGGGCTGAGATATGGCCCCCAGAAGGTGAGCGACCTTGGACCTGTGGCCCCCTGACGGCGAAGCGCGTGAGGCTCCGGCGCTGGTCCCGGAAGGCGCCCGGGGTGGGTCAGGTCCCGGGGACTGCCCTCCAACGTGAGGAGCCTGCGGGGGTCCCGGGTGGGACTGGGGCCACGAACAAGGAAGGAGGAACCAGGGGCCTGGGTGGGACCGGGCCCCCGACCAAAGCGCGGAGTGGCCGGGTGTGGGCTTCCCGCGTCGCATACCCTTACCCAAGGGTCCGGGTGGGACCGGGCCCTCCACCGAGGCCCCAGAAAGCTGCAGGAGCTTGAAGCGCCCCATGATTCCTTGCAAGGCATGAGGAATTGATTGTTTTTGGCGTTTTGGTGGCCCCCAGAGGAGAGGGGTCACCCTTGAGTGTGAAAAGGTGCTGGGGGGAGCTGCTGGAGCAGCGCAGTCTCGCCCCCAGCACAATGCTAAGTCCCACTCTAAGGTTCTTGAGGATTTAAAAAGAATAACCCCTAAACTCTCAGCGAAGATTGCATCACCTCCTAGGCTGGAACTTTTGTTCTACAGCTGGGGGTTCATTGAGAAGTGCATCAAAGATTGAACGGCTGAGTTGGAGATGTCTCGAGAAGGGCATCCCCTGGAGGTGAAATGGCGTAATTGCTCTGAAATGCATTTATTAATGGTTATTTCTTTTAGAGGGACTGATGTTCAATGTGACGTACAGGTGTAAGGTGATGTCACGAGCAAAGTGGATTTAAGTGGCTAGACACTCCTGCTAGGGTGTCTGACGGTATTTACAACTTAATCCTGTGATCATCTGTGATGCCTTTAGGGGCTGTAATTGCAATGCATTTTTTATGATATCCAAATGTGCTGAGTACTGTCATTCTAAAGTGTGCGTAAACATGTAGTCTTGCTGCTGCACTTAGGTGAAGACCCCAGACTGTTAGCCCTTAAGATGTAGAGGTGTATACTTTAGGGTCAGTAGGAGATGCTTGGTCAGGGTCATGTGTCACCAAGGCAGGTGTATCCCTGTTTAATGCTTGTTGAGGTAATGGGAGGGAGACGCCACTGGGATGGTGCCAGTGCGCAGGGCCCTCGCTCCAGGATAGGTTCAACTAATTGCATTGGCGGCAAGATGATGTGCATACATGGGAGTGGTGGTATTAGACCAAACCCCCCCCTGCGGGAGGGGTGGAGATGTTATGCATGTCACAAAGTAATTTCAACAGCTTATGCATATTTGTAAATTGGTGTACAGTATTGAGTGGTGTGTGTGTTTATTAAATGTACTCTTACTTTTATAAAGCAAAGTACAGACTGGAAAATCAAATATTGAGTGTTATTTTTGTGCACCTGCAAATGGCGATTACTAGCCCACACCACCTCCCTTGAGTAAGCCTCAGACTGCTCTGCAACGCTACCCTCTGAGAGTCAGGCGCTGCCCTAGGGTGTTTGGTTCCCGGTGAAGTTATTTGTGCAGGCCTCACAGATGCTGCCTCGTTTTCCAACAATAACACTCCTTCAAACTCTATATTCTGATATACAACACGTTGTGTCCAGTAGAGGAGAACAGGCACCTTTCCAAAAAGCACAGCAATATACACACAAACAGGCTACTTACTACCTGTCACCATATAGATATATCAGCAAATAGCAGACCTAATAAGCAGGAGTAAGTCAGTAGAGGAGCCCTACCGATGGAAATCTACCATTTGTATTAGTTCCATGTTTACATCTGAGATTTTTGTGAAAGCTAGAAACCAATTTAAGCAATAAATCAATGTCTTTGTCAGAGTTCCAACTAAAACTTTTATGAATCTGGCTTATATTTTAATATTAACGACATTCTAGTGATCTATAATCCATAAATAACTATTTATTAAGTTTAACAATGGTATTATTCAACCACTTTTACGTTCTACCTAACCCATGCTCTCCACCTCCGGTGAAACTGGTGTAATTGCTGAACTTTCCCGCACTCCTTTATGCAGTTATATCTTAATTTTTCAGGTGTAACCCAGGTGTGCTAACACAAGTATGCGACTGTCCCGAGAAGCTGCTCACTGCGTTTCCATCAGGTTTTCTTGAATCCACTCCTCTGACACTATGAAAGCCCACAAAGGGCACCCACGCTTAGCAATGCAACTGTGCAACTTGCACACATATGTATGTATGCTGAGCACACACTTTTCACAGACTTGCTTACACCTGTTAAATGTCCTTGAGTGTGGTTTTTCTTTTTCTCTCTCTCTCAGGAATTTTCTATAGTGGGTAAGTTACGTTGTGCGATTCTTATCAGATCACTCCTCACTACTGGTGAAATGGGGGTGAGGGGGACTAGTAGTGGAGGGCTCATGACTTGGAAATTAGCTACGGGAGTGTTATTGGGCCCTGAATGCTGAGAGAACCGGAGCGAGCAGTTGACCACTTAATTGGAGAATAATTGGGGTTCCACGTCCAACTGATGCAATGAGTGGGAGGGACTGAAAGCAGAATAATGGGGTGTGTGACTGGAAAGTTGTATGGAGTCACATGACAACTTCAGAAAGAACTGGTGCTACAGGAGGAAAAGTTGGTGGACCATTCGAAATGGGAACCCGAACAGCAGGAAGCAGCGCTGTCAACAGTGGGCGCTCACAGGGCATTAGGAGAACTGATGGACAGTGTTGACAATTAACCATGAAGGACTACCACCAATGGCTATACAGAGATGGAGACAAGCCAAGTAACTGGTTAGCTTGGATTTCACAAAGCAAGACTGAGGTGCGTCGGTCCTGCTTTTATGCCGTCCTGATGGTGCCTAGGCCAAGGCACAGGCCGCGATCAACTGCACAGTTAGTGAACACATGAGAGACGTATATCGGAGTGTGGGTCAGGCTCTGCCACAGGGCCGTTATTAGGAGGGATAGAGCTTCTGCGGGTTCCTGGGATTTTCCATGAGGAACTAAAAGTGGATATCACACTGGAGGAGATGATAAATGCATTGGGAGTGCTGTCTGTAAACGCCAGGCAGTGACAATTTTTCGATAGAGTTCTACCAATCCTTTACACCATTCCTCTAAGAAAAACCTTTGGGAGTGATTTAAGGCCTGGATGTTCTGCCTCTCACAATGTGATAATGTCTTATATGCATGATGGAAAAACTGGGAGGTGATTCCACGGATTGCTCTTTCTATAGACCACTGACCATGATGAATTCTTCCAGCAAGGTTCTGTGTAAAGTGCTGGCAGCACATTTGCGATTGGTGGTGGGATCCATAGCACATCAATGCAGCTGTATTCCTGTCCGTAGTACAGCCATGGACATGTACAGATGGTCCTATTTGATGCACTCCGTGCAGGATTGGGATGCTGAGATAGCATTGGTGTTGGTCAATATTGCCAAAGCTTTGACACCCTCGACTGGTCTTATTTGCTTGAGGTGCTGAGAAGCATGCGCTTTGGGTCAAATTGTTATACAGCGACCTTAGGGCTAGGGTTCATTGTGGAGGGCTCATATCTGAGGATAGGGTGTGGAGCGGGGCACCAGGCAGGGCTGCCCACTCATCACTGCTTTTTGCTCTAGCAGTGGAGTTGCTAGCCATAAAACTCTAGAGAACACTTCAGGACTAGGGAATCTGGGTGGGAGACACCGGTAATATGATTTCTTGTAGGTGGATGACGACTTGCTCTATCTGTTGCAGCCAAGGGTGTCTGTTCCACAGTTGTATCATTTGGACGAATTTTAGTCTGTGGAAAGTCTAAAATCAACAAATACACAACCATATTATTTTCTCTGGGAGCCCTCACAAGCATTCTACAGATTTCCTCTCTGATACTGGACTTCATAGGCAAGTGGGTACATTTAGGTATCTGGGAAAAACGGTTGCGGTGACGTCTGAGAAGCAGTATATGTTCAATTTGGTGAAGTTGATTGAGGGTTTGCAATCATCCATCCGCTTCTGGACCAAGTTGCCCTTGTCCACGATGGGAAGGGTGGCCGCTGCAAATATGGTGTTTCTTACCAGATGGATGTACTTCGTGCAGAACTCTGTACCTTTTGCAAAGGAGTATGTTTAAGACATTGAAGAGCCTTCTGGTCTCGTTGGGGTGGGCTGGGAGGAGAAGCCACGTGGTGCTGGACACCCTTAAATTGGATCAAAAGGAGGGTGGATTGAGGCTCCCTTGCATAGAACTCTACTACTATGCAGTCCACGTACAATATGTGGCAAAATGGGCAGTGGACATGGACAACTGGGAGAAGCAATTGTTACGTGGGACACACACTGATGCTACTTTCCTGGAATTATTGATGAAAGGATCCCGGACCAGAGGGGAATAACCCTATTTGATATGACACAAGGCCTGTGTCTATCGCCATAATCCTCAGGCATCCTCCCCTTCTCCAGGGATCTTGAGTTGTGGGTGTTATAACCCTACCCTTCAAGGACATCATGACAATCACTTAGTTGTGGGGGAGGGGATGTCCATTCTTAGGTAATCTGTACTACGGGGAACGGTTCGTCTCCTTCCAGGAGGCACAGGAAATTATCTCAGGGGAGGGCAAACATCTGCACAACGTAAAACTTGCACGGACCACTAGAGATCTGGACTAAACTACCAGTGGCGCCCCACACTTAGGCCCTTCAGATGATTTAGGACATTAAAAAGAGCGGATACTTTGTGTCCAGTTTGTAGAAAGCACTCTCAATGGATCAACCCAAGAAGAAACAACTAGCTAAAATGCTGTAAAGTGATGATCTAGACAGGCAGCTTACAGAGAATGAATGCAGATAACTTTTGGGAAAAATAATTTTCTTCATTTGCAAAGGGTTACTCAAAAGGCAACCTAACTTTTGGAAACTTCATTGATCACGAGATACTTGGCTAGTTGAATGTAAGTATGTTGGCTGCAAAAGCCTCTGAACTTTGCAAGTATGCGTTTTGAATCTGTAGGAAGCTAACATTTTCAACATCCAGTTTATTTTTCATCACCCACATAACCAACAAGTCCACATCTTTAGTAAAACAATTTGTTTCTATGTAAACATGCGTAGAACTTACACCATCAGAGTCCGACAGGTGGTAGTCTCTGGACCGGACTGGGACAGTCAGTGTGGCAACATTAGCTCCAGACGGACCAAGGGTTCTCCTTCCTTCCGGAGTGGCTGGGAGTTTTTCCATGGAATTTTTCCTGAATATATAAAAATAAGAGAAATGCAAGACATTCCTTTGTGATTACAAAGTCTCACATCCTTCATGACATTAAAATATATTACCTTTGTGTCAATGGCCCAGAGTACTGAAGTGGCCAGTAGAAGTGTATTAAGGGAAAAGCATTATGCCAGAAAAAGACTCAAAATAGTCAGTTCACAAATTTCAATTTATTGGTAGAAAATTACTAAGCAGAGACAGGAATCTGTCGGACTAATGAAGAACATTAAATAAACATTTCAATCCCATATTTTGAAAGCACATGCATATTTTGGAACTGGCAAACCAGTATGAGGTTTAAAAAAAAGTCTAATCAAATAGCCTAAGATGCAGCAGCAAAGATCTGTGTATATTTCCACCTCTCTGGTATTTCGCAATCATTCTTTGTTAGAAGTTATCAATAGCATACAATCAGTGTTAAACCTTTCCTCTAACATGAGACTGGAACATTCACAGACCGGCCATGGTATATTACAAGTGTACATATCCTGGAACTAATATTCTGCCATCCTACTCTACAGTCAAATAAGACAGCACAATGCAATATCAGCACATCCATATGATGACTCACCTCTGACATCAAACCCCAAGATTCACCATTCCTGTTCAAACCTCTGATGAACCAGCAACTTCCATGCGTATTGAGATTATGAAGGACACCCCGTGGCAAGATAAAGGGGAACTAGCCCCGAACCCGCTCTTCAATATCACACACCAATAAACCACATAGACCACAATCATGTCTATCTGCATATTAACCAGAAAGGCAGGAAGCTTTGACTCCTCTGCTATTCTTGTGTATCGGCCAAGGAACAAGTTCTTACTGTGCTGGCTCGAAGGAATGTCATAAGCACGTATCAATGTTTAAGCTCATTTGGCGACATATGATATTTGAAAATGCGGAATAAACATTCTAGTACCATCAGGCTGTCTCCGGAGTGAATTAATAAACAGATTACTTGGATTACTCTACTGGTTTACAACGGATTAATATTGATCACTGGAAGAAATATGGTTTACGTTGGAGGAAAGTCTCCTCATTGTCGTAGTGCAGCAGCGGGGGGACCAATGTTCCCCCTTTGGAAGCATCTAGTTTGAAGTAATCGGCATGAAGAGTGTGCCACTTGGAGAGTGAACTAAAAGCTGCAGATGGCAGACCCATATCGGCGTCATAGGGGACATTTGTGGCTGATCCACAATAATTTTATAGACTTATGCACTAAATATCAATTACACCACATTTTATTTTAGATAGTGGTGCGTCTTTTGACACCTTATGTTTATTATTATATTATGTGGATGGGAGGCTATAATTGCATATTAGACAGAGCTCTAGATAGTTCTAGGGCCACCACTAGGCCTCTCTGCAGGTCATCAAGAGTGTTATTAGAGCATAGACACTCTTAACATGATAGAACTACGAAGGACCCAACATGGTCAGACAAGGGGCTATTCTTTCTTCTCCCCACCACATGTGATCTTCTCCAGAATATATTTTATGTTCACTCAACCAGGACAGGTTGCGCACTTTGAGAAGGCTCAGTATTTGGACCAGACTCTTTTGGTCCAGGCACCACTTCAACCATATGTGGCACCGATACCACAGTGGGGGTACCAATACCACAGTGGGGGTACCAATCTCATGATTTATATGACTAAGTTTTCCGAGAGGAAATCAGGAATGCAGTAAGGGAATTCTTTGATGTGAATGTGGGAACTGTGTTCTCAACCGGGTTAGTATGGGAAGCCTTTACGGTGACTACATGAGGAAAATGCATGGCCATGACACTATGGGTGCAAAGATCATTGAGGTGTATGGTTAAGATATTGTAACAGCAGATAGGGGATATAGATAAGCAGGCCCCACATGATGCAGCCACATGAGAGACTCAACACAAACTGATGGCTGACCTAGAAAAAGCCCGGGAATCACTGGGAAGAACAAGTTACTTACCTTCGGTAACGCTTTTTCTGGTAGATACAGTATCTTCCTGTGGATTCCTCACCTTGTGAATATCCCCCTGCGCAGCAGCCAATCGGAAACTTTTGTAGCTCTCCACGCCGGCGAGGTCATGGACGACGTCACAGAGGGTACGACTCCGCTCGAGACCCTGGATCCATAATAAGGCCTCGTCGGCGTGATGACGCCAGTTCCGCCCTATTTTCCGTGCCCTCGAGGCACACGGACGGACCGACATAAACAGTAATAGTATACATAGTACACAGTATTCAAACCAACACACAGTGGGAAAACAATGCAATATGCATGAATATATAATACATCCATTTAAAAAAACTTTCAAATATACACATAGCAGGTATAGAAGAGTGGACAACGGGGAGGCGGGTGGGTCAGTGAGGAATCCACAGGCAGATACTGTATCTACCAGAAAAAGCGTTTCTGAAGGTAAGTAACTTGTTCTTCTGATAGATACATCTGCCAGTGGATTCCTCACCTTGTGAATAGAATCCCACAGCAGTCACCACTCCCGGAGGAGGGTGTCCACTCTGCTATACCAAGAAATCCTGGAGGACAGAGCGCGCAAAGTGGCCGTACCTCCTCACCTCAGTATCCAAGCAGTAATGGTTCGCAAAAGTGTGGAGGGAGGCTCAAGTTGCTGCCCTACAAATATCTTCTACAGGTACACCTCTAGCCAAAGCAGATGTTGATGACTTTGCTCTAGTAGAATGAGCCCTTATACCCTCTGGAGGTTCCTTACCAGCCAGGGCATAGCAGATCTTTATTCACAGGATAATCCATCTCGATAGCGTGCGCTTCTGGACCGCTTTCCCCTTCTTACAGCCAGCAAATCCAACAAAAAGCTGGTCGTCCACACGAAAGTCCTTAGTTCTATCGAGGTAAAAACTCGCCGCCCTCTTAGGGTCTAAGCGGTGAAGGCGCTCCTCCTCCTTGGAAGGGTGAGGGGGAGGATAAAAGGTAGGAAGGGTAATGGACTGCCCCAGATGGAAGTGAGTTACCACCTTAGGCAGAAAAGCAGCCCTGGTCCTAAGCACCATTCTCTCAGCATGAATTGTCAGGAATGGGGGTTTCGAACAAAGAGCTTGAAGCTCACTTACACTCCTTGCCGAGGTAATTGCAACAAGGAAGACCGTCTTAAAAGACAGAAGTCTCAAGGGACACTTGTGTAAAGGTTCAAGGGGTGAACCCATCAAGTAGGTCAAGACAAGATTCAAGTCCCATTGAGGCAGAATAAATGGAGTTGGAGGGAATTTATTGGTAAGATCATTTATAAAATGTAATACAATAGGTGACTTAAATAATGACGGCTAATCCAGCAAACAAAGGAAAGCCGACAAGGCCGATAAATAACCCTTTAAAGTTGCCACAGCAAAACCCTGCTGGGCCAAAGAAAGAGCAAACTGAAGTATGTTAGACAAACGAGCTCTCAAGGGGTCAATAGTTTTCTCCCCACAACAGGAAACAAATTTGGACCACCTATAGGAATAGATGGACTTGGTGGAAAGACACCTGGCCAAAAGAATTACATCCACCACATCAGGCGGGAGAGAAAAGGAATTCAGGTTGCTCCGTTCAATCTCCAGACATGAAGGTGTAAGGTCTGAAGGTGGGGGTGTAGAACCTGCCCCTACATCTGAGAGAGGAGATCTGCCCTGAGAGGGAGACGGAGCGGCGGGCATGAGGAGAGAGATCTGTGTACCACACCCTTCTTGGCCAATCCGGAGCGACCAGTATAACTTGGGCCCGGTCTTGGCGAATCTTCCTCAGAACCCGAGGAATTAAGGGTATGGTAGGAAACGCGTAAAGGAGTTGTGAGCCCCAACTCAACTGAAACGCGCCCCCCAAAGCTCCCTGCAACGGATACTGGAGACTGCAGAATGAGGGGCAGTGAGCGTTCTCGTGAGTGGCGAACAGGTCCACCTGAGGAGTTCCCCAAGTCCGGAAGACGTGACGAACCACCTCTGGGTGAAGCCTCCACTCGTGGTCGGCTGAGAACTGCCGACAGACTGTCTGCGCGAACATTCAGAACTCCGGCCAGATGATTTGCCATCAGACAAATCTGATGGTCCTGAACCCAGGACCGGAGACACAGAGCTTCTCTGCAGAGAAGAAGCGACCCCACTCCTCCCTGCTTGTTGACATACCACATCACGGTCGTGTTGTCCGTGAGGACCTGAACCGACTGACCGCGAAGGGAAGGGAGGAAGGCCTTGAGTGCCATACGAATCGCCCTCAATTCCAGAAGGTTGATGTGAAGCAACCTCTCCAGATCCCCCAGATGAGCACCCCACTCTAGAGTGGAGGCATCCGTGATCACTGTGGCAACCGATGGAGGCAGATGAAAGGGCTTTCCTTGAGACAGATTGCCCTCCACGCTCCACCAAGACAGATCCGCTGCAGTTTCTCTGGAGATCCTCACAGACTCCCTGAGATCTCCGTTGTGCTGATACCACTGCCTGCGGAGACACCACGGGAGCGCCCTCATGTGCCAGCGTGCATGGTTGACCAGCAGAATGCAGGAAGCAAACAGACCGAGCAGGCGAAGGACCTTCAGGACTAGAACGACCGCTCCATTGTAAAACAAAGGAATCATTTCCTGAATGTCGAGAATCCTTTGAGGAGGAGGGAATGCCCGACAAACAGTAGTGTCCAGTACTGCCCCTAGAAACAGGTTGCACTGTGAGGGCACCAGGTGAGACTTAGGTACATTTATCGAAAAACCCAACCTGTACAACAACTGAGTTGTCTCTTGCAGATGATGGAGCACCTTCTCTGGAGACTGCTTTGATCAGCCAGTCGTCCAAATAGGGGAATACAGGAATCCCCGACCTCCTGAGATGGGCTGCCACCACTGCCATCACCTTGGTGAAGACTCGAGGTGCAGTAGTAAGACCGAACGGAAGGACCGCAAACTGGTAGTGTTGTGACCCCACCGTAAAACGGAGATACTTCCTGTGAAGCTCCAGGATCGGGATATGAAAATACGCATCCTGCAAGTCGAGCAACACCATCCAGTCTTCTTCCAGCAGCGCCTGAAGAACCTGCGCAAGGGTAAGCATCTTGAACTTCTCTTGTTTCAGATAAAGATTCAAGATCCTGAGATCCAGGATTGGACAAAGCCTGCCATCCTTCTTGGGAATCAGGAAATACCGGGAGTAGCATCCCTGACCCCTTTCCTGCTCTGGAACCACCTCTATTGCGCCTTTCTTTAACAAGGACAGAACCTCCTCCTGAAGGAGACGGAGATGTTCCTCTGAGCAAGCCCCATGACAAAGAGGGTA
The DNA here is from genome assembly GCF_964261635.1 of Lissotriton helveticus. Classification (NCBI taxonomy): domain Eukaryota; kingdom Metazoa; phylum Chordata; class Amphibia; order Caudata; family Salamandridae; genus Lissotriton; species Lissotriton helveticus. The sequence goes on from NC_136063.1 coordinate 1,824,083,392, forward strand.
AGTTGGAGGGAATTCCCTGAAGGGAAGAGCATACCCATTTGCCACAAAATTGAGAACCCATTGGTCTGTAGTGACCGATTCCCAATCCCGCAGAAAATGGGTAAGCCGACCCCCAACAGGACCAACATGACTGGGAATGGGGACTCTAGGGCTGATTTGCTGCGGCGATAGGAGGTGAGGTAGAGGAAGAGGAGGAGGAGGGTTGGCGACCTCGTAGACGACCTCTGTTTCTTCCTCTATAAGACTTATACAGCGTATTTTGTTGCTGCTGCTGTTGCTGCTGACGAGGCTGCCCTTGCGAACGAAAGGATGACTTCCCAAATCCTCTGTATTTACGAAAGGATTCTCTAGAGTGGGACTGCAAGCCAAGTGATCTTGCCGTGGCCTTACTATCTTTGGATCTTTCAAGTGCGGCATCAGCCTTCTTACCAAACAGACCCGTACCGTCAAATGGTAAGTCCAACAAAGTAGCCTGCACATCTTGTGAAAAGTCTGAAGACTTCAACCAAGCTCCCCTTCTCGTAGCCACTGCAGAGCCCATAATTCTAGCCACAGAGTCAGCTGTATACAGGCCACTTTGAAAGACCTGGCGCGCAGCAGCTTGGGTATCATCCAAAACCTCCTGAAAGTTCTTCCTGTCATCATCAGACAGTTTTGGCAGCAACTGTTTAGAGAAATCCATCACGGCATGGATATACCTTCCCATCAAGCAAGTTGCATTTGAGGACTTCAGTGCCATGCTCGCTGATGAGAACACCTTATTAGCGGACTGGTCAATCCTTTTTGACTCCTTGTCAGCTGGAACCTGTGGAAAAGCTCCTGAGAGCTGACAAAAATTCTGGATCCTCCGGTGCCACCCTATATCTCCGTGCCACAGTCCTAGAGACTGCAGGTGCAGACAAAGGTTTTTTCCAAACCTCCAACACCGGCTCCAGAATTGCCTCATTAAATGGTAACAAAGGCTCAGTCACAGAGGATGGAGAATGCAACACTTCAGTCAATAGATTGGACTTAAATTCAGTGGTTGTAAGATTAATGTCCAATAACTCCGCATCTTTTCTCACAACTGTGTGATATGGGACAACCTCCTTAGAAGGAGCATCTGGACCAGGAGAAAAATCCCACGCAGGGGAGACATCAAGACCACTTGCATCTTTTAATTCCGCAAAATAGTCCTCAGAATCAGAAAGTTCACCTTCCTCCATGTCCTTCTGATAGCGTGCCTCTTGCACAACTCTTTGGGCCTCCCTCCTGGAGCGGATCCTCGGGACCGCAGTAGATGAATCCACAACCGACTCCATCGGATTCGGAACCGGTGTCGAACGCGGATCCGACAGCACCTCTAGCGCCGAACGAGGACGAACAGACGGCGCCGGAGATTCTCGATACGGCGCCGGAGATTCTCGATACGGCATCAGAGATTCTCGGTACGGCGCCGCAGCCCTCGGCGCCGGAAAATTCCAGGACGGCGTTGCTGGAAGAAAGGGCATAAATGGAGCCTGGGCATATGCCTGAGGGACACCCAAATTAAAAGCAAAAGGACCCATGGGGCCCGCAGGCGCACCAGAGGGGTACATAGCCCTTGCAAAGACCCTATACATTGTGTTCAGATAGTGTGATGGGTCTTGGCCTGGAAAGGGGGATAATTTCCCGGCGCCGGCTCCGAAGGCGGTGTACCTGGAGTCGGGCCTGCCGGCGCCGACAAAGGAACCTCTTCAGGTTGCTCCTGATCTTCTTGGTCTGGCTCGGCTTCACCCGGATTCGAAGAATAGACCGAATCCGATGGTGCCGGCGTCGGAGAACGAGAGACCTCGACTTCAGGAGACACTTCCTTCTCTGGCGAGTCCGTTTTTGAATGAGAAGGATCGACATCACTACTGCGACGTCGAGGAGAAGACGACTTCGGCGCCGGTTCCTTATCAGAGTGACGCTTCTTTCTCTTATGACCTCGAATGCCCAGACGCCGACTTCGAGCCCGACCTGGACTCGGAACGAGATCTCGACCTCGACCTTTTACTCGCCTTCTTACTCTTCTTCATTTTAGCAATAAATAACTTTGCTTCCCTTTCCTTTAATGCCTTAGAGGTCATCTTCCTGCAACACGCACATCCATCGACGTCATGATCGGAAGACAAGCACCATACGCAGTCCTCGGGCGGATCAGTAATGGACATCTGCTTCCCACACTCCCTGCAGGGCTTGAAACCAGATTTCTCCCAGACATCTTCGAAAGGAAACAAGAAGAACAGACAAGAACAACTATAATAACAATGTAACTACGGAGAGTCCCAAGAAACCGTTGGCGTCAACGGCGTGGAAAAAAGGGAACTGACGTCATCACGCCGACGAGGCCCTATTATGGATTCAGTGACGTCAGCGGGGTCGCGAGCGGAGTCGTACCGTACCCTCAGTGACGTCGTCCATGACCTCGCCGGCGTGGAGAGCTACAAAAGTTTACAATTGGCTGCTGCGCAGGGGGATATTCACAAGGTGAGGAATCCACTGGCAGATGTATCTATCAGAAAACATGATTACAGAATGTATTCTTAAACCCAACAAGAGCAAGGGGATAAATTAGGACGCCTACTAGCATGGCTAGTCAAAAGAGAAAAAGGAAGGAGTATGGTTGTGTCCCTTAAGGCTGCCACTGGAGAGAGTTTGATGGCTCAAACTGATATTTTAGACCAATTTGCAGAATTTTACAAGTCATTATATGAGAGGCATAATGACAATGATGAGGCAGGCACAGATGCAATTTTAGATGAAACGCGTTTACCTTTAGTGGATGAGGATAAAATAACTTTTCTGAATGCTCCTGTAGAGGAGGCTGATATCAGGTGGGCACATGAACACAGGGAAAACACTAGGTAATGATGGGTAGTCAGCTATGTTTTACCAGATATGTAGATTTGCTGTGGGCGTCACTACTAGCTATGTATAAGGAGGCATTTAAGACAAGAGTATTGCCGGCTTCGTTGAGGGAAACAAATATAATAATCTTGCCCAAGCCCGGGAGAGACCCCACTGATTGTGAATCACATCACTCATTGTCAATGGTAAATGTGGATGCAAAAATATTGGGAAAAATATTAGCACAATGCCTATCAAGGGCAGCAGAGGGGATAACACACACTGGTCAAGCAGGATTTGTTGGCGGGCACACTACCACCACCAACAATCGAAAAGCATTCCTCATCATAGAGCAGGCAGTACACGGAGAGGAACCGAGCGCAGTTGCTAGTCTAGATGCTCAAAGCTTTTGTTGAAAGTCTATTTTATTTTCCAATTGTGAGGTAGAAAATGAAAAAAAGGGTGCATAGTACAGGTCTAAATGTACACATCGTTAAGCCTACAACCCTGTACAGGGCAGGCCGCAGATGCAGATGTTTCACTTGTTACACAAAAAGGCAACACAATGGGCAAGTATTAACACAGCATGTCGCCTACAACCCCTGTGGGGCCGGCTGCGTAGTGCATTATATTGCGCAGTCTCAAGGTGGAGCAGGAATGTACAAAACCTCTGGGGAACCAAAACTTGAGTTCACGGGCTATAGGCCCCGAAGACAAACAAAGATCAAGAGATGTCGATAGAAGAGTAGGTAGGTAGGTAAGCAAGAAAAGGAGTAGGCAAGAGTCAGAGTCAGAAGAAGAGTGGTATGCGCGGGCAGGAGGAGAGAATACAGCGATACAACCCCTTACAGGCCCTGTTAATCATGAGAGGGGGTTATGCTTCTCGATGGTCTGCTTGTGGGAGCAATCTGTCAGGGGCAGGCGGGCGTATAGCATCTTAAAAAGTCGCAGCGCTCTAAGTTTAGTGGGCATGTAGCGCGCAAGCTCTATCGCGCAAAAGGTATTTAATCAGAGGTTGCCAGACAGCTTTAAAACATTATGACATGCCATAAGTGCACGTACCAAGCAGCAATTGGAGGGGCCTCTGCTTTCTTTCAGTATAGCGCTATAAGCTGCTTAGCAGCTCCAAGCATTTGAAGTGCTAGAATCCAATCACTGCAGGTGAGTGCCTTCAGGCTGGCAGGTTTGATGCCCAAAATAATCGTGCCTGTGGCTTCAGGAAGGGGGAATCCCAACACCCCTTTAATATGGCTGAGGGCCTCCTTCCAGAACAGGGTCAAGAGTGGGCAGGCCCACCAAATGTGAATGAAATCTCCAGACGCAGTCGAACACCTCCAGCACAGGGGAGAAGCTGCAGGGAACATCTTGTGTAGTTGTGTGGGCGTATAGTACCATTACGTCATCATTTTATATGCATTCTCTCGCTGCAGAATGCTACGGTAGATCTTAGGGATATCTCGCCATAGGCGACTCCACTGTGGAGGCGTGATTTCCGTGGTTGACGATAACTGCCATTGACGTTGGTATGGGTGGGAAGGCGTTTCCAAGGGGTGTTGCAGGATCTGATAGATCCGGGATACCAGTCCCTTCGATTCGTCAAAGGAGCGGACCAGCCGCTCGAAGGGAGTGAATGGGCGGGTAGCTGCCTGTTGCATCTCTGTCGAGGAGACCCAATGCCGCAGCTCCGCATACTGTAATCCCGCCTGCAATGGAAGACAAAATTCTTCTCTACACTGAGCAAATGTTTTGAGAGTGCCACCCTCGTATAGATCACATATCACTCTGCATCCCCCTTGCACCCACTTAGCAAAAGCTCGCGTGCGATAGGCCGGAGGGAACAACAGATTCCCTTGAATGGGTGTGTGTGGAGAGGGGAATGTCGTGAGACCCCTGCGCACTGCCATCCTGTCCCAAATATCCAGAACCGTTTTAGTGGGCATCGCTACATAGGCGCTTCTGGAGCGTGCCACTCGGTGGAGCCATGTGAGGTCCCAAATGGTACGCCCAGTTATCATTCTATCCATGTGCAGCCAAACCTGTTCGCTCTCAGTTGTTGTCCATTCCGCCGCAATGCAGAGGTGGGAGGCCCAATAGTAATCCATGAGGTTGGGGCAGGCTAGTCCCCCTCTGTGCCGCAGTAGCATGAGAATCTTGCGAGAGAACCTGGGTCTATGCCCGCCCCATATAAATGTGATGAGTTCGCATTGGAGGCCCTGTATCTGATGCTGTAGGATAGGAGTATGTTATGTTATGCGTTTTTATTTGGCGCACAGATGCTCCAGATAAGGAGCGTCCTGGCGCCCGACAAGGCAGCTGCACAACACAACTGAAACAATAAACAAACAGTGTAGACAAACTAAGGGAATAAAAACGTTTTCACCGCACGGCGAAAGGAAAGCAGATCCCTCATAGCGCGGATCGCCGGGGGCAGGGAGTTCCACAAAACCGCCGCGCGCACTCGAAACGAGCGTCCTCCAGCTCGACTCCGCTTGAAGCGCGGCACGACAGCTAGTTCTAGGTCGGCAGATCTTAAGAGTCGAGTAGGGAGACATTAAAATAAATATAAAATTTTGGGGAGTACCGACATCTTGACAGTGTTTAGTCTGCTCTGCCACGACATCACAAAGGGCTTCCATCCCCTCAGGTCCTCGAGAACAGCCCTTCTACACTCTCTCCAATTCACCTGGGACCATGTGTCCAGGGAGGGAGTCAACTGTAGGCCCAGATACCAAATGTGACCAGCGTCCCATTGATAAGGGTATCTCCTCCTGTGGAATTGTGAGATGGAGTGCCCAGGATTTGTCATGGTTAATTTGGAGACCCGAGGCCCGCTCAAAAGTATATCTGTTGCCTGCCTCATGAGCGCCGCTAGAGGCTCCACCACCAGGGCGAACAGCAGAGGTGACAAGGGGCAACCCTGCCGGGTACCCCGATGTATAGTGAAAGGCTCGTTAAGGTGCCCGTTCACACGGATCATTGCCTGTGGGGCAAGGTACGGTGCCATGATCATGGATACCATGTTCCGTCCTAGCCCAACTCTCTGCAGCACCGCCCGGAGGAAGGCCCAATCCACCAGGTCGAATGCCTTCTCCGCGTCAAGCGACAAGAGGCAGGCTGGTATGTTCCAGTGGTGGGCTTTCCCCACCAAGTGTGCGATTCTTCGTACATCTGCCCCCTGCCGATTGCGGATGAAGCCAACTTGGTCCGGCTCCACCAGACCCGGCATGTGAGGAGTATTTCGGTATACATCTTCAGATCTGTATTTAACAGTGCTACCGGACGGTAGGAGGCACAGAGCATGAGGTCCTTCCCTGACTTAGGGTTAAGAGCTATCTCTGCCATACCCATGGAGGGCGTTGGCCCATCCGTGTCAGAGAATGAATTATAGAGCCTCAAGGGATGAGGTTGAAGTTGTGTTTGGAACATGCGATAGAAGGACAGGGCTGTAAGCCGTCCGGGCCGGCGTCTTTCCAAGAGGAAGACCTTTTAGGGCTGCCGTGAATTCCTCTGCAGAGAGAGGGTCCTCCAGGGTTCTGGCATGATAGGGTTGTATCAGAGTCCAGGTGCATTGGTCCAGTACTTCTGCTATGAGAGCCAGCGACTGTGCCTCCGACGTGTAGAGGGCAGCATAATAAGCCCGAAAAGCTTCACCTTTGGCTGCTCCGTGGTAATCCTCGTGCCGTTCGGTAACTGTATATTAGCTATATGGGCCTTTTCCGCCCTTGCTCTCAAACGTCTCGCCAAAAGTCTGCCCACCTTATCTTCCCCTTCGAAGTACTTCTGTTTCAGTGCTAATAGGGAGGTTTCCGCTTTATTAGTAGGCAAGAGGCGTAGCTGCCCCCGGAGGGTCGCCAGCCGCCGCCGGGATGTATGTGAGGGCTGCCTCTGATTCTGTTTTTAAGCTAATTTTATGTCCTTGGAGAGAGTGTCGAAAGAGGTGATGTGCCAGCGTATCGTAGCCTTGAAGGCATCCCACACCACTGGAAAGGGTGTTTCCGGGATATCATTACTTGCAAAGAGTCAAAGGCGGCACGTATGCTGTCCACGTCTGCCGGATCCCGGAGGATACTCGGCGGCAAGCGCCCCCCCGGGGTACGGGTGGGGCAGGCGGCTGGGTCCTGCAGGAGCAGCTCCACATGGGCATGATCAGAGATCGATATGGCGGACATCGATGCTGCCAGCATGTCCCGTACTAGGGTATGGGATACAAACAGGTAGTCGATGCGCGAATATGAACGGTGGACATGAGAATACTACGAATAATCCCGTACCCCCCGGAGAGTGATATCGCCACGTGTCTAGCAAGCCAAGATTTGTAATCTGTTTCCGAAGACCTAAGGACATGGCCCCCGTCCCATTCAAGGAGGCTTCGCTGCTATCTACCCCAGTGTCCCATACCAAGTTAAAGTCTCCCCACAGGATCACCGTGGGGTCCTCCTGCGGCACGTGCTCCTGCAGGTCCGGAGGTATGCGTCCTGCCCCTGGTTGGGCGCGTACACATTACACAATGCGAGTAGGCGCCTCCCAATCCCAACACTCGTCCTAATGAAGCGTCCATCTGAGCTCCGAAAGGGTTCAGCCTCCCCCTGCCTACTGCCACTTCTGCACAAAATCGCCACTCCTGCAGTTTTGGTGTCTGCCGCAGCCCAGAATTGGAGGGGAAATGTAGGATGCGCCATGCTCGGCACATCAGCTTTGAGGAGGTGGGTTTCTTGGAGGAAGATAATATCAGGATTATGTTGGAGAAGATATCGCCATGTTTGCCGCCGTTTGTTAGGAGAGTTGAGACCCTTACCGTTAAGCGAGATTACCTTCAAGGGCCTCGGGAGGGTCCCAGTAATATCAGAGTCCAGATTAGTCCTTCCTGCCACTGTAGAAGCGAGTTCGGTATAGAGGTAAATGCGCAGAAATGCCTATGTCAAGCCACCCGGGCGACGCACTTCAACTGCAGTACCACCCGCTCGCCATACCTAGTAGTCGAGAGAAGGTAGAGTAGAAAATTGGGAATGGAAAGAAGAAAGAGAGAATAAACCAACAATGGCCAATCGGGCCACAACGTCCTGTTCCAGGTACGGGACATCCTACAACCTAAGGTTTGGTTAGGCCCAGAGATGTTACTCTCACAGGAACAGTTTGGGTAAGCCTGCAGCTGTGTTCAGATTCATCCAGGCAAGGAGCTCCGGGCGCCACCTACGCTGCATTCAGGTGGCCAGAGCAATGTGTGGGCATTAACACAGTCCTCCACCCCAGTGGAGAGAGGGGTGGCTTCTGGAACAGGTAGCACAGTCCAGCCTTGTAGCGTGGCATCATTGTCAAGGGGTAGATGAGCGTTGAGTAGCTCCCACTGCGTTCCCCTCCAGGGATCTGATGTGCTCTATAATGTCCTGTTTGGTCTGCGAGGATGAGCACTCGTCCGGGGAAGAGGAGCGGCGACGGCGGCGTACAGTGGACCATGATGGCCTAGCAAGGACCTGTGCCAGAGGTGGGGGCGGGTGGGGCTGGCAGACGGTGTTGGTTGGGAGCCCGACCAGCTGAGTCGCTTCTATGTAGGACCGCAGCACCCTGCGGTTGGATTCCCACACGAAAATGAGAGCAAACGGGTGCCCCATTGATAAGGAATTTTCAGGGTGCGCAGCTTATCCGTTACCGGCTTAAAGGCTCGCCGTCTCCTCAGAGTGTTGGGGGCCAGGTCCTGGAAGATCTGGATATTATGCCAGTCGTATGTGAGGTCCTGCTTGTCCCGCGCCGCCTTGAGAATGGCCTCTTTTTCGGTGAAGAAGTGGACTCTAGTGAGGATGTCTGGGAGCACTCCCGGTCGCCCCGCAGGCCCAGACACACAATGGGCCCGTTCCAGGGTCGGCGGAGAGGCGTCGTCATCACCCCACACCTCATGGAGGAGCTGAGCCACATACATCAGGATGTCCTTCCCCTCTTCCCCAAGAAGGATGCCGCGAATTCGGAGGTTGTTCCGGCGGCTCCGGTTCTCCAGGTCCTCCTGCATCAGCTGCAGTTCTATGTGTTGGTCCTCCAAGGCAGCCAAGCGTTGCCAGAGCTGTTCATGACCTTTCGTGCGGGCGTCGACCGTCTTCTCAAGTCTGTCCACCCGTTTGCCCAAATCTGTCACTTCCTTTCGGAGTTCTCGGACACAGGAGTGCACCTCAGAACGCAGGGAGCCAATCTCTGTCTTTAACTTGGCCATAAAGGAGGCCATGAACGCCTGCGTCACCGGCGGCGAATCTCCTCCAGGCAGCGGGCCCATCGTGGCCAGGGCAGGTGCCTCCGCCCTGCCCCACAGTGTTGTAACAGGGTTATCTTTGGGGATCGCCCCCTGGGTATCCTTACCCCCCTTAGAGCGCGCCATCGCTAAGGGATAGGTACCCCATGGTGTGCTGATCTTCTAAGGCTGCTATAATTCACGCCAGTGCTCACTGTGGTTTGCGGTGCCCAGGGAGTCTATCAATTGTCCAATGTAGGGAGCACCAGATAGCGGCACAGCTGCGTCAGGGCCCGGCGACCAGGTCCCCACCAGGGTGAGATGCTGTCTGTGTACAAATAGTGCGATGGTCAGGGCAGGAGCGGACCGCTCCTCTCCCGCCGGGGGGGCACGACCCAGGCGCAACTGCTCAGCAAAAGGGGGGTGCGTTCAATAGGCCTCCGTCACCTGCCCAACAGGGCGTCCCGCTCCCAGGGGGCAAGCAGGAATCTGTGCAGCAAGCCCCGACCCTGGCTCAGCACCGCTGCAGTAGTCTGCATTATGGAAGTGCCTCTATTTCAGCCCTGAGGACCCCAGGGGTAACAGATCTCAACTTCAAGCATGCTAGGGGTCCAAAAGGGCCAGCCACCCTTGCTCAGGCAAGGAGGTCGATGAAAGACGGAGCACGGGATCCGGGCTGCAAAGTCGCAGGAGCTTGATATTGTTCCAAACAGTCTCGCCGAGCCAGGGGGGCCAGCAAACCCAGGTCCAATGTTATCTCTCCCTGGAGGCCACCACACAGCGGCGAGCAGGCAGGAAACTGGCAAGCAGAGCCCCCACAAGCCACCTCAGTCCCCCGCCGCAGAGCCCACCAGTGGATCAGTAGAAAACACTTGTAACCGCCAGGTAGGTGATCCCAGCCAATGTCAGCGCCCGTGGCCCCGCGCAGCAGTACTCGATATGGCGGGCTCACCTCCAAGGCCTCTGGGCTCCCTCCTGCCAGCGCTGCCTCCACACTCCTACCAGGTGCGTTGTTTCAGTTGTTGTGCCAGTTCCACCAGGAAGGCTCAGCACCTAGGCCGCGCAGTGGGAATCCTCGCACAGCCCCCAGGCAGGGCGGCAGCAGGCCGCATTCTTTCCAGGGCCGTCCCCGGGGTCCCACTGTCTCCGCACTGCTCCTTCACCCCCACTAGCAGCGCGTTGTCTGGCCCCAGACCGAGGATGCTGTGTGTCTGAAAGGTCTTGCCGCTCCGGGGCCCAAACAGCTACAAGCCGCAAAAAGTCCGCAAACCAAGGCACCCTCAGAGCAAGCTGGGCGTCTCTCAGGACTGACCTCAGGGCGTCGCGCATCCAGTGGCCTCCTCTCGCCCCTGTCAACAGCAGGGAGGACCCAGTACTCCGAGGCCCAGGCAGCAGTAAAAATGGTGCCAAGGCCCAGTCAGGCAGTGCGCTCCCAGAGCAGCATGGCGTCTCTCAGGGCCAGTCCCCGGGCGTCGCGTGGTCAGTGGGTCCCCCCTCTCGACTTAACCAATAGCTCTCTACTTGCCGCCAGTGAGAGGGTGCAGGGCATCAAAGGGAGGCAGCCGCTTCAGGGCTAGTGCGGCCTCCAGCAGCAAAATGATGACCAGGGTTCCCCCCGCAGTCAGGCTCAAGCGGGCTCTTAGCAGGGATGGACGCAGAATGCCGCAGCCCCCACAGTCACCTCACAGCTGTTCCGGCAGCCGCCAATGTCCTCCAGGCAGAATGGCAGGTGCGTCCACAAGCACGGCACTCTGATTCCCAGAAAGCGGGCAGCAATAAAATGGCGCCAAGGCCCCATCAGCCAGAGCGCCCCCATAGTAGCACAGTGTCTCTCAGGGCCGGTCCCCGGGTGTCGTGTGGTCAGTAGTTCCCGCCCTCTCGCCTCCGCCAACAGCTCTCTATTTGCCGCCAGTGAGAGGGTGCAGGGCATCTAAGAGAGGCAGCCATTTCAGGGCTCGGGCGGCCTCCAGTAGCAAAATGGCTCCCCCCGCAGTCAGGCTCAAGCGGGCTCCAAGTAGGGATGGACGCAGAATGCCGCCGCCCCCACAGTTACCTTACAGCTGTTCCGGTGGCATGCTAACGTCCTCCAGGCAGATGGGGCAGAATGGCAGGTACGTCCACCCGCACCCGCACCTGCACCCCCACCCGCACCGGCTTCAGGCTTCGAAATGGCGCCCAATGGTCCCCGGGTCAGGGCGCCTCCCCACCGGGTCTGCTCTCGCGGCTCACCCAGGGTACACTCGGAGCGCCACATGCCCCGCAGCTCTCCCCCGTCAGGCCGCCAGTCGCTGTCAGGTCAAAGGAGCAGGGAGACAGACACGTCCACCCACACACAACTGCCAGAGGCCTTTGTCCTCAAAATGGCGCCCTGCTCCCCGCGGGTCAGGGCACCTCCTCACCGAGCCCGCTCCCGAAGTGACTGATTAGGAGGAAGGGTCCGCCGTCCATGACTCCTTCATCCAGGTGCCACCACCATTCGGTAAATTCGTCCGACGGCTCCCCCTCTTCTGTTTGGCTGCTAATAAATGCTTTATTTCTGGCGGCGGCCCGGAGCTCCCGCCGTTCACGTCCAACTCCATCGGCTGCTAGACCACGGACCCCCCCCATAAAGCTTTTGATATTGTTAACAGGGTGTTTATGGACCGTGTGTTACAGCGCTATGCCTTTGGTACTGATTAAATGCGATGGGTGAAGCTACTTTTGGCTGAGTAAGGCAACAGTGAAAGTAGGTAATAGAATGTCGGACAGTTGGTCGATGGAGAGGGACTCGGGAGGGTGCCCTCTCTCTCCATTGATATTTACACTAATTATAGAGCCACTGTGGCAAGTTCTAGGTATCCGTCACTCAAATGATAGTATAATGGTAGGCGGGAAGTTATCTCATTATATGCCATGATATACTGTTAAGAATGAGAAACCGGATGACCACATGGCAGTCTATATACAGTACATTCACATGGGTGGGAGCACACTCAGGGTTCCGGCTAAATGCCAATAAGTTTGTGTTGTATCCTATCTAATCGCCTGTAACTGATGAGGCATGCCTACCTAACAAAGTTTCAGACGACTCCAGTTAGGTACATTGGAGTGTATTTGAGCTCTGATCCTCCTGAAATATATGATACTAATGTGGGCAATTTACTGGTTTCCCTTGAAAGAAGTGCAGAGCAGAGTAAATATGAGTGACGAGCCCGGGCGTCCGGGGGACAAGGTGGCGCCTGCAGAGTAATGAACCCATGACTGGGGCCTTGAAGACGGATCTGCCCTGTCGAACTAAGCTGTCTGTCGGAAGAGACCCACACGCGGTTAAACAGCAAGTGATTCTACATTTGATTGTGGCCCAGCGCAAACTCTTGGGACACGGTAGGGAGCTCCACCCTGCGGGAAGCGAGCAGCAGATGCATTGTAGTGTGGTGGAGACAGCCGGAGGGTACTGAAGACATTGCATGGGACAGTCAGCCATCGGTGCCTGTGCGCTGGGAACTGGGGCCCCCTGAGAGCCATCGGTGAGTGAGGAGGCCAGCGACTGCGGGCTGTATCAATACACGGAGCGACCCCCCTGACTGCCTGGAGGAGAGGCGGGGGAGTCCCGAACAAGTTAAAAAACCTCCCTGAATGCATTGAGTGCTGCAAACACAGCACTAGAGATTCTTGTTTTTTGTTTTCTTTTCTCTATTGCGGATGCGGATTTGTGTGCTGTTCGGGCGCCGGCGCTCCCTGAGCTCGTCCCAGAGAGGCGACGGCTGGGGTTTGCTGCCCCGGAGTAGACTAGCCTGCTCAAACGGTTACTTGCTGTGATCTCCTTAACTGAGGCCTGGTCGAGACGCAGAGGGCGAGATAGCGGTGAGTGTGGTTAAGCGCCCCTATACTAATACAACAAAAGGGGCGGGTGTGGAAGTGCTACAGTCGCCATATACACCGCATCAGCTGCGTTTATGCTGCGCTCCAAGCACTCGACGAGTCCTGGATTTTGCGTCCCTCTCCTGCAACACAGGGACATATGTGTAAACTGACAATAATTCTGGGAGCATTAAAGAGGGCGTACTCACAAGCGAGAGACGCACACAGCAGCGGAAAATACAGGCGAACAGCAAGGTCAACTCAAGTCCGCCCCTATTTATTGTCACGAACGTGGGAACCTGCGGGGCCACCTCTGATTTTTGTATGCAACGTGTTAACTGGTACATAACACCCATTAGATGTCTATATGGGGCGTGGTTGAGGGGTAACTAGTGCACCCCCTGCATGCCAGAACAATATACCAGAGGCGCTTGTACTGCTTTATTGAGGATGGGGACCAGGCTTACGCACAGTCACGAAGAACACCCTGCCTATAATAATTCTACAGCGCTGGCCACCAGACAAACTGAACATTGGGTAACAAGCATGAAAAGAGGCTCCCTAGCTCCATCTCCAATACAAGACTTGTTGGTGGTGAATATTTCCTATATGGCCTTGTATGAAACTGTCTGCCTGAACTGACGACCCTCTGAGGATTTATAGTCCCAGATCGCCTCCTTGGTACGCATTTATCCCACACATGTGACTGCTTAGTTTGCTCTATTACCGTATAGGTGGAGATGCCTCAGAGTGACGGTCCAGTGATGTGTCTGGAAACTGACGGCGCAAAATGTCGGATCGCGAACGGAGCCACCATTTTGTTGTTTCTTGTCCTGTCCCTCGGTCCATTCAATTTCATCCTGCCGACCCTCAGACATTGCTCCTCAGCTGGACGGCTTTATCTCTTTCTCCACACCCTAGGCCCCAGTCTCTCCTATCAACTATCTTATCTCCCTCCCTGCCCTCCCTCTCTCTACCCCCTTGGATGTCTTATTTCTCCATTCACTCTGTTGAAAGTAATATACAATATTTTTAGCCTAATCGCTGTGAAAATGGAACCCTGAGTGAATTTATTATTTTGCATAGTTACAACTCTAACCACTAGTATATGTAGTAGTTCTTTGTACTTAATATCACTATTTTGTGATTCTGAGCTTTCCCGTTTGCATCTCTCTCCTGAGTGACCCTACAAAGAATACATTTCCTTTTCTGCTATCGGTATCTCTTCCTTATGGGACTCTTCAACTCTCTGACTCCCTCCCTTTCTCCTCCCTGACCCTTGCCTTTCGTGGATCCTGTCTTTTTCTGAATTGCTAATTTACCCTGGTATTGAATGTGTTATCTTTCTGTAAATAATGCGATTTTTCTTTTGCTGTTTGTCCCCTGCTGTTGGACGGCCTGTTCCGACCCACCTCCTAGCCCCCTGTCCCTTGTTGCCTTGTTGCCCTTTAACTAGGCTACCACTACCTACCACTTTCCCTCTTTCATTCTTTGTCTACTTCCTCTGCTCCTATCCCCTCTCTCCTTAATCTCTCCCCTTGCCTGCTATGCCGCCTAGCCCCCTGTTCCTTGTGCCCTTTAACTAGGCACTCCTTCTCCCCTTGTTGGGGATAGAAACCTCTTCCCCTGGGATCACAGCTTACTAGACTTTGGACGCAGCTATTACTAGTCTATCGGTTGGTACCCCCGTCACCCTCCCCCTCTTCGTTCATGTTGTCTCTCTCCCCCTCCCCTCTCCCTCCTTCATTCTCTGTCTACTTCCCCCGCTCCTACCCCCTCTCCCCTGAATCTCTCCCCTTACCTGCTTTTTCCCTTACGCATATGTCCTTATTGTTTCTCTCAACCTAACCTGTAACTATGTAGCTATGTAGCTATGCTCTAATAACTGTGAAACCTTTGTAACGATGTAACCTGCAACGATGGTTCGACAATCATGTAAAGCGCTCTGATACCCCCGGGTCTAGCCAGCGCTATACAAAACCTTTCAAATAAAATAAAAATAAATAAAATAAAAATCCCCTTTGGTTTTGCTTTGTTTGCCCTAAATTGGCAGGGTATGCCCAGACGTGGGTCCCTTGCTCACTTTGCCACTGGATTCAAGCTAGCCTGTCTGATTAGCTAGAAACCGGTCCCAGGATGCTTGATTTCGGTCCAGGGAAGACATGGCTTGGCAGTTCGGGCTGGACTGTTCCCATGAGGCACAGGGTCAGACTGATTTGCATATGGTCGAGTGAGCTAAAGAATGATGATGGATTAAACCCATATCCGTTGACTGAGGTGAGTGTTTGCAATGTTCAACACTCCGTCCATCATCTCCTTTGGATTTGACTAGTGAGAGTGCAGCACTGATTGTGTCATTCACACAAGTAGCCCTTTAAACATGCCTCAGGTCTGCCACTGCACAGCCTGTGTGTGCAGTTTTACAGCTACTTCAACTTGCCATTTAAAACCCTTTGCCCAGCCTTAAACCCCCCTTTTACTACACCTACATCACCCCTAAGGTAGGCCTGAGGTAGACCATAGGGCAGGGTGTAAGTAAAAGGTAGGACAAGCACTTTTAAGTTTAGCATGTCCTGGTAGGGAAGACACCTTAATTGGTTTTTCACTACTGTGAGGCCTACACCTTTCATTGGAAATTCCTTAATACACTTTTAAGCTGCAATTCCTGATTAGAAGGGAGTAACTGTATCATGTCTCATATCTTTGGAATGGTAAAGATAACTCATCTTTCCTTGTAAGGTTGGATTGAACATTACTATTTTAGAAATACCAGTTCTAGAGAGTGTTTTTTCAAACATGAGACATGAGGGACTGATTCAGTTAGGGAACTTAGAGGCTGGAATCTATTAAACAGTGAGATTAAATGTTGTCTCAATGACCATAACTCGATAGTCTTATTCAATACGAACCCAGTTAAGGTTGCAATTGAGTTATTCTTATCTGTGATCCATTAAATCCTTAATGCTCTCACTGCCGGAGTGTTTGTGCACCACTGCGTCAAAGCTTTTTTTATAAAAACAAATCTGCATTAGGTGGTTTAAACACATTTACCCCTTTGGTCCCCTTGTACAGCAATACAACCTATGTTTTAACACATTCAGGGCTATTGATTAGCCCTGCATCAATCTCATTACAGCCTGAAAATATACAGAAAAAAGTTGATTTTATTTTTTTTAAACATTTGCCCAATATTTTGTTGCGTTTTTCAATTCATAGTCTTAGTCAATTGTATTGTATGATCAATTAAAACCTTCATAAACCGCAAAGAAAAGTCATCGCTAAGTACAAGCATAGAGGATTCAGCTGAGTCCTATTTTACAGAATGAATAAGAAAGCAAACAAAGCACATAGCAAAACGGAACTTTACATATAGTGTTAGAGCAAAATATGCACAACACATACCTGTTGCAAAACTGATCTGCAAAAAGCATGTGAAGAAGATTCCACTGAACCATGTTTTAAAAAGCGGGTACAAGAACGGTCAGTGCATATCACAAATCAAGCTTTTAAGTGAAGATTTACAAACAATGTGCAAAATACACAGAACACAGGTTTGTTGTGCAACAGATCGATAGTCGATACTAAACTAGAACGGGTCACAAACTTGTCTTGCTTATAGGCTGATCTAATGCAGTCCAAGCAGTGCCTTTTTAGAGCGGACCAGTGCAGAGAATGGTAATAAATAAAATATTGTTGAAACTTGGAGCAATACCTGACCCCAGAAAGTAGAGCAGCAACTTTGATAATTTTAAAACTATTATGAGCAGCAGTGTAGATGCTAAAAAGCATTGTGCAAAATGAACCAGTGATGGTGGCTGAACCCGGCCCATTTGCACAGTGATGTGCAAGCCGGTAAATGATTAAACTTAAACTAAAGCGTGAAGGACTTGGCATTGATTATGGTGAGTTCTCCCCACCCCCATGTTGGGCATGCAATAATGGGGACTCAGCGGAGAAAAAATTACAGCATTTAAGACCATGTTACACCAGTACTGGTGGAGTTGACAAAGTCCAGTTTAGTCACAACGATCCAGAGCAACTTAAATGTTTTTAAGTTTAGTTGTGGATTAGATGTTTTCAGTCTGGCGATGACTGCCTGCCGGAAGGTGCGCACTCCTAGCCGAATTAATCAGCACATTGAAAAGTTCTCCTTTGCTGCAGCAGTTGAGGGCAAATACATAAAAAATGAATAAAGGATTCTTTTACTAGTCCGCATAAACGGCAGCTTGTGATGTGAGGAGCTGAGTGACGCCAGGGCAGACGGTGAGCACGGATATTCCACTCCCCCAGTCATAATGCCACAAGCCTTGCCTTGATACGTAGAGTAAGTACAATTAATGTAGTTCTGCTGCTTGGTGGAAGAATACGAGTTTGTAACTAAGCATTGGAGTGCTTGCTTAAGACTGTCAAGTCCTACAGTTTTGAATTTTTTTTAGCCATGGCTGATGTTAGTTTCTTAAAGACCTGTTGCGAGAGTTGTTTGCTCCTGGTCTCAGACCATGAGAATTCCACCAGTTTGTCCTCAAGATGTCGCCTGTATAATGATCTTGAGTTGGTGGACTCAAGTTTGCACCAGGTTAGACAATGCATGGAGTCGGTGGTACTGATCTGAGCCTCTGACAGACATTGAGAAAGCAACGGCCTCTGGCCCAATGCTGTTTTATGATGTACTTGAGTCTCACTTGCACCGGTGATGCTCTCGTTCGAAGGCGGAGAGTGGCTTTGTAGATTCTAGTAACCAGTTTGTCTACTGAACCAGCTTCCCTGCCATAGATTAGTGTTGGGATGGTTTTTGTTTTCATCACCTAGACAAACATAAATCCCCCAAACACAAAGCAAAGAAATGTTTCCCTTAATGACTGGAGCTGGCATTACCAAGTATGTGTAGGATTTCCTACAGAATATAGTTAGGGTAGTTAATATGAGGGTAGATCACGAAATTGGAACCGAATCACTGTTAGGGTTCAATGCTCAATTGATAATACATCACATTCCAAACTATATGGAAAGTATAAAAAGTATATATACTTTCTACTTCTGTATGGCCTAAGGAATGTATCGGAGCATGCCAGCCCTCACTTGTCCTGACTGACTGACCAGTAGAATACACTGAAAATGAGATTTTCAGATTTTTGCCATTTCTTTCCGAAACATGTTCATTCCCTCCAGTGTCCCTGTGCGGGGAATATACGCCTGCCAAGGCATGCCCCCCAGCTTTGTTCCTTTGGGTTGTGTGAGCACCGAGGAACAAGACACATTGATTGTCTACAGCGATAAACTAGGTGAAGTGCATTGTATGAATTTAGAAAGCAACTGCAAGCAAAATGCCATTCTAGACTGAATGTCTTTTGGTTGCAGGTATTACTCCTGGGCTCCATAAAAACATAACAATCCGACATGTTACATCCTAAGGTCTCTATCGCTCTATGCAAGACCTATCACCCACCTTAAAGTAACCAATCTTGTCTGCAAGCAAAAATTAACCTAAGATGAAATACATTTGCTTTGAATATAAGGAACCACACATAACCACCAAACTAGATTGCTAAAAACAACCAACCAAATCTCATAACCCCTTCCCGGCCATCCCCAAGCATCAGCTAACCAAGTCCTGAACCAGCTCAACGTTACAGTCCCCATTTGAAGGCTGAACGTTGTGGGTGTGATGTGAGTGTGGGGTTCTCAATAGAAATAGTTCTCATTTGAATTAGACTTACAGTATTTCGCAAAAACACTTTATTCACCTGACAGATTGAAGACATACATGCTGTTCTCCATTTAACGCTGATGGACGGTGGTATAAGACAGCTGCAAAAAAGGGGCTTTATCAGGAGCAAATACAAATGACCACCAGAGGGGCATTGTACACTCAACCTCCCACTTCGGAAATGCTCTGGACCATGCCTTATTCTAAAACTAGAAAAGGTTCTTGAAAAAGTTCTGAGCTTAAGTGCCTGCCTCACATTTAAATATATCGGATTTGGTAGAAAAGGGGGACTCAAATCTAGTCTTCACTGATTTTGCTGCAATACACCCTGCTCTGATCAACACTAAGACCTTACTGGTACAAAAAAAATCTTTGCTTTTAGTGAGATGTATAACTGCTTTTCAATCACATATGGACTGAGGCAGGGACATGCAGCTGGACGCAATATTAAATGTACATTTAAGATGGTATGCTTTGCATGGGCGTCGATTCACCAAAATGCCAAAAGGGGCGGAAGTGACATCACATACCTGTTGAACTTAATATTACAGGACGTGACTTCATATGACTGACTGTGATTTCTTTCCAGGAAGGCAAGTCAAATGACCCGCAGATCACAACATTTGAGGATTTGGCTTGGACAGTATTACAGAGACACAACGTTGTGCTATGAGCCGTTTTGCATTATTTTTGTATCAAGGGGACGTTCCATGGATGGAGCATTGGTATTCCAATGCAAATAACCATGGGTTTTGATGCAAATACCCATCTATAAACACTGGCAGACCGGAATTTGCACCAAAATCGTATGCCTCGCCTTGTTACAGGTCTAACAAGGAGAACTTGTTTTCCAGTTCTTGGTTTTCCAGCTATGCATGCTTGTTGCATTGTACAGCACACACACAACGTGGGAAAAGCCTTAAAGCATAGTTTATACTGTAAGGGTTCTTTCTTGTACAAAACATATGCTTCAGAAAATGCACAAGCTTTGCATTCTGGCACAGGGGTATGTGCGTTGGCGCATAACTGCTAAAAGGGAGAGAAAAAATGCACCAGATCTTATTTAATTGTTGCACATTTTTTTCTCCTCCCCTGCCGCAAGGTTGAGAAGCAACTTTGGTGCAGTGCTGCCTGGCGTCAAGGAATAGTTAATCTGGGCCTCGATCTCGCTCACAATCTGTCACTCGACTTTGTCACACAAACGTATTCTTATACATACAGAAAAATGTCCTTGCACATAAACATGCGCTCTGTCACCTACACTCTCTCATCCACAAGCACGCACACAACACACATTTAAAACCAATTTTACGTTACACAGCTTTCACCACAGATTATAAGTGTGCTCCATTTTTTATTACACCAATAATGAATACTATATTATCATTCACTAATAGTGAAAGACACGGAGACAATAAGGAATGCGGAGCCCCCATGTTTCTGTCACCTCTGAAGCCAGGGGTGGGTCGCAAAGGGCAAATCAGGGGTCAAAGAAGAGACCCCTGGTGACCCCTAAATGAAGTTCATGGCGCTTTATAGCACATCAAATTGTTGAAGTTTCAATGAGCTTCTACACGGCAACTTGGTTCCCATATCTCAGTCTTACACTGTATTTATCCTGAAGCAACAGGATTTACACCCCTATCCATATTAACATATAAAAGGAAGTTGTACCAGACTGTGACCGCAAACCCATTATCTACCAGAATTTGCGACATCCTAGTGTAAATTGTCCGGGACCTCAGTCCAGCACCTTGTAGACCCTTTGCTCACGTTTCATGGCCAGCATCACTGGGAAATTTTCAGAGAAAAAGCAGAAGGTATTAAGTGCAACAGCAACACCAAAGAACGTTGCTAGTAGTAGCTAAAGAACTTAAGGGCCTAACCCAAGTTTAGTCAGAAGGAGAACACTTTACTGATAAAATAAATGAAACAAATACGATAAAAATATGCAAAATCATAAATGGGGAACAATTAGGCAAGGAAAACCCTAGTGCATTTATCTGGAACCACCAGTAGGCAGCAGCACACAGAGAGTGTTCTTTGAAGGAGAAACAACCAGTACAACGTTCCTTCACACAGGGCAGAGGAGTCATGAGCAGTTAGCTGCCTTGATTTGATGCATATTTCCCCATATTGGGGAACAATATAGAAGAGTTTCACACAACATGTTGTCAAAGTTGCAGCAATCTTTAGAGACTTCAAGGCGATATCTACAGTGTTGAGCTGTCTTGGATTTGAGGACAGTTCACAATAACACTGGCCTTCTATGTCCTTTCAAGTACCACTCAAGTCAGCAAGACTCCTCCTACCTTCACAGGAGCCTTCATACCCAAGCGAGTATCTTCAGAACTAGATTTTCAGCACTCAGTCCACTTAGTTTATTGTTTTCTGTGGTTCGCACCTCCTCCAGGGAAGCTTTTGACCGAACACGTGTGCATGTAGCACGTACTATCAACAAGCTGCTTATCCAGCAGAGAATGACAAAAACATCCTGATGCATCACAGCAGCAAATAGGCTTTTGTCAACTCAGGAACAAGAAGTGGGCATAGATAACGAACACAGGATAGGAACAAAAATCAAATGTTACCATGCTAAGGATTATGAAATTAGCAGGTAGGTATTATGTCCCTTCAACTAGATTTGGTTGTATGTCAAAATATTGGCAACTGAAATATGCTACAAGTATTAAGTACTCTTTACTGTAATACAATTATGAATGGTCCATTGACGTTCCCACTATAAACGTTTGTGTACGGTGCCACTGTGCTGTAGGCTCAGAAATTGCTTCCACATCTGTTAATATAAAGCTTTGATGTCCAGTACCATGCAGCCATGCATGCCCGAAGCCGACACGCTCCAATTCCTGCATACATATCTGACCTCATCAGTTCAATTCTTGTAAAACAATATGTTTACCAAAGTGTGTTTTGACCAATGATTGAGCGGTCACGAGAAGATCACTGAGGCATGGCCAATGGGACCAAAGCTATGGAGTAACAGTCACCATAAAAGTAACTTTATCCGCCTCCTACATCCTGGCACAGTTCCCATTATCATATGGAGAAGCCGTCAACAGACATCATTTGTAAAGCAATCAGGCTACAAACAGCTTCCTGGCCAAACTGTGCTTCCCTCTGGAAGGAAGCTTAAAGGGCATAATGCACGTCTTGTATGCCATGTGCCTGCCCTGTATATCTCTGACAGGTGAACACCTAGGCCTGTATAATGCAAAGTGTACACTGCCCAGGTCTGCGCCACAGCTCACCAATAACTGCGTACACCAGATGTAGACTAGGACAGTGAGCACAACTACAGTTAATACACTACCCCTAAAGCATCCATAAACACACACTTGCCCTAGAGGCAGCACTTGCCCTAGAGGCAGCTTAAAGTCAGACCGGCTGTTTGAAGCAGAAGGTCAATTTAACTTGGATGCTGCAACACAGCATGCCTTTCAAAGGAGGACAGGGATCCCCTTGCAGGCAGGTGCAGTGAGTGATGTCATGAAAAGAGTTAAACCTCACCAGGCGAAATGGGTTCTTCAAATCCATCTCCACTGTTTGATAATCCTGCTGGTGTTGAAAGATTCCTCAGGTACTTGTCAATAGGTCACATGTAGTGATAGGCTGGTCTTGCAGGCGCAACATGCAAACCTGATTTAGCAAGAAATAGCTAAAAAAACAAATCATGACATCTACTAATAAAGTGAGTAGATTGACCTTATTTGGCATAGCAAATAAAATAATCTTAGCCATCTTGCGCTAGTATTAAGCTCTGTGGAGTTCTTCCTGCCAGACACCAGGATATTTAGTGTCTTTGCTTACACCAATATGGCCCAGGGGTATCTTCATAATCCAGATACCCAAGATGATCAATAAAAAGGAGTGGTTAAGCAACTTGCATCCCTTCATTGATACACACAACCCTGCTTTGAAGGTAGAAAATGTGCTTCTCCTAAAGCAGATGGACAGGATCCGATAAGAAATGCGTTACTTACCTGTAACAGCAGTTATCCAGTATTGGTGTCTTTCATGGATTCACATGCCTGAATCATTCCCCGTCGTCGAGACGGGAGCCTCCGGTACATAAAAAAGTAATGTCCTATAGACATACATAGAGAAAATAGGCCTAAGGGCCTCCCCTTAGTAGCCTTTCTTAGTCCTTATGTAAAAAGGACCAAACTCTCCCAGTCAGCCAATCAGCTCCGACCTCCCTCTAGAACCTTCCTGGGAGGAGCCTCAGTCCCTCAGATTTTCGTACGCACCCAGCTAGGTAGGCGTAATGTTGTCAGAGAGGGATGTGAGTCCTTCCCGGGGAGGCGGGAGGGTTGCATGTGAATCCATGAAAGACACCAATACTGGATAACTGCTGTTACAGGTAAGTAACGCATTTCTTATCCAGTATTAGGGGTGTCTTTCATGGATTCACATGCCTGAATCAGAATAGTTAGCAGTCAGATATGCACATTTGTGATGTAAATCAGTTCTGCAGTCATGTTAGACAATGCATATAACATCACATATAGTATCACAAGAGCAAGGAATGTGCATACCTGGATGGCGGGAAGTAGGAAGGCTCACCTCACTGAAAGAGATGGCGAAGCACCGCTTGACCCACTGCCATATCCTTCTGAAGTTCGATATCCAGGCAGTAGTGGCTGGAGAAAGTGTGCGGTGACTTCCAGGTCGCCGCTCTGCCAATGTCCAAGATTGGCACCCCCACGAAGAGTGCTGCTGACGTGGACATCGTCCTGGTGGAATGTGCAGTGACCTGATCAGTCAAAGGCCGTCCGGCCTGGTCATGGCAGAATGCAATCGTTGATGAGATCCATCTTGAGATGTTTTGTTTCGTGAGGGACAGGCCCATTCTTGGTCTGCTGTATGTCACGAACAGTTGTGAAGAGTTTCTGAAAGTCTTAGACTTATCTAGGTAGAACCTGAGACATCTTTGAGATCTAAAGAATGTAGAGCCCTTCCTGCTGCGGTTGAAGGGTTCGCAAAGAAAGATTGAAGGATTATTGGCCCATTGAGATGAAAGGCTGAAGGCACCTTTGGAATGAATTTTGGGGTCGGTCTCAGCACCATGCTAGCCTTCCTGAACTGCATGTGCGGTTCCGAATGGACTAGCAGAAAAACTGCATGTGCGGTTCCTGAATGGACAGAGCTTGGAGCTCGCTCGCTCTTCTGGATAGAAAACCGCCTGTAGCCCACTGACTCTTAGTGGGGATTGTTCACGAGACATACTTTGGGTCAGCTCCGTGTACTGGTTGAACGGATGTTTCATGAGCTTGGTAAGAACCACATTGAGATGCCAGGAGGTGGCAACATCCTTACTGGCGGGAAAGATCTATATAAACGTTTCAGAACTTGCTTAAGCAACCCGCTTGACCATAGCGATGGGCTCGTTTGAATTCTTTTATAACGAGATAGCACTGTTAAATGTACTGTAATGGATAGATAAGGCAATATTTGCACCAGTGATGTGGAGAAAAGCCTATTGCTGCGGTCGACACCGCAGACCCAAAGCGCTTCCCTTTCCAGGAATATGTTCATGTGCTATCCGCACTTGCTCTGGCAAGAATGTCTACAGTCCTGTGGATTATTCCGATTGTGGAACTCTGAACTCAGTCTTGTGTCAGGGGTCAGGCGACCAACCAGAGAGACTTCAGACCCTGATGTCGAACTGCATTATCGATCATAGTAGCAGAGATAGATACTGCCGCCGGTGGATCGGCGGCTACAGGGATAGGTGGTGGAGTTCTGTGAACCAATGTCGCCTCGGCCCAATTGGGGCTATTAAAATCAGAATACAAGGCTCCACCAACCGTGTCTTGAGGACAATGGGAGCATCGGGAATGGTGGAAAGGCCTACGCAAAGACATTGCGCCATGCGGTTGGAAATGCGTTCCCTAGCCAATTACGGAAGTGTGGGCATCCGGCTTTCATTCACGTCGCAATTAGATCCATTTGCGGCGTGTTTTATCTGGAGAAGATGGGGTCAATGATTTGTTGGTCCAGCTCCCTGTTACAATGGTTTCTGCCTGCTGAGCGCATAGGTGAGCCCATTGTTCGTCTCATTCTTGGTAGGCAATCTTGAAGGCCCAGGAAGACCGTCAGCAGTTCAGGCAGATTGATATGTAGTGTCTTCTCCATAGGAGACTACCTTCCGCATTTTGTGACGACGTGAGGAACCGCCGGAAGTAGGAGTGACAAGCCTTGAGACAGTTTTTGAGAGGATATTCCTCATTGTAGGACTCCGGCCATGTGAGGCTTCTCTTTTATGTGGCAAGATGACCCTGTAGATTGTAACCACTGCTCGATAGCGCCTCTTGTAGAGGTCTCGTTCGTAGTTGAGAGCGAGGAACCAGGAGGATACACTATCACTCTCTGATGGGAAAACCTTTGCTGACCGTGTGGCCAGGGTTATACCTAGGAAACTGATGTACCTAGGAAACTGATGTAGTGAGAAGGTTTCAGGACCGATTTTTCCTGATTGAGGATGAGATCCAGCATCGAAAACTGAACAGGTGTTGGGAGACCTGGACACGTCTTTTAAGGATGAAGCCTTGAGCAGGCAGTCCTTCAGATACCGAAGACTTGGTGTCCTAGTTATGTCGCTCCCAGGGAACTGTATTTCGTGAATATGTGTGGTGCAGACTTGAGCTCGAAAGGCAGAACGCGGAACCGTAAATGTCTGCCCACTACTGCAAATCGTAAGTACTTTTAGCGATTCCTGTGAAGTGGGATATGGAAGTAAACGTCCTGTTTGCTGGACCTCATGGATTACCATGCGAAACAACTGCCTCTTTTAGGAGGGTGTTGAAGTCTCTGAAGCCCAAGGTTGGTCTCCTCCTCCTATCTGTTTTCTGGATTAAAAAAGGAAGCGGGAACAAAAAAAAAAACCCTTTTCCCTTATGAGGAGGAGGTACTCTCGCTACAGCTCCTTTGAGGAGGAGGAACACTCGCTATAGCTCCTTTCTACAGCATAATCCAGACGTAGATGCAGCTGTATATCTTGATAGCTCCGCTGCCCGTTCCATGAGAAGACAATTTCTCAGAAGATGGGTGCTTGTTTTGCTATTGTCGGCGACTGAAGGCATTGTGGTCTACTCTGGCCTGAAGAGCAGGAAGATTGGAATTGATAATTTCCTTTGAGGGAAGACCTTCTTCTTCCTCCCGTTGTACTAAAGGACTGGTTCATATACTGAAGAGTGTCCAAAGCTCTCGCATTGTCTGTTTCGTTAACTTTTCGTGCCAATAGTGACTGGCCCTCATCTGGCCCGTCCACAAACGTAGTTTGCACCTCAGGACGGAAAGGGCCCTCCTTGGATCCGCAAGACTGCAGGTCCAGCCACTTGCGGAACCCTGTCATAGCGATATTCCTCGCGCAGTCTATGGTTTAACGCCAATGCCTCGCCTCAGCGGAATCCACCTAACTTCCTCTTCGGATGAGTCTGGTAATTCCGGCTGGTATGGGGCCAGTGTGCCCACAATGTTCCATGCTAGCGTACCAAGAGCGCTAGAACGTTCACAGAGGAAAACCTGTTCGTAAGGTTGTCCACTCTTAGACCCTCCTTATCAGGAGGAGGTGACAACGGGGCCGAAGGATCCCTGGAGTTTTTCTAGGCCGCCTGTGGCACTACGGAGTCCGGCTTAGAAAGTTCCTGTTAAGCACGCCGGTGCTGTATCTGGCGCCTTATACTTCTTCTCCAACAGAGGGATCACCAGTGATACAGAGGAGGGGTACTACCGGACCCTTACCTCTTCTGACTATAGGTAATGGATAACCCGTATCGATCTTACTGCCTTCTTGTAGGGTTCTTTGAAGACGTACAAGAAGCAGGCCTGTTCTTGAGAGGTCATGGAGATCTTAAAACGTTGAGCAGCTCTCCATACCACCTTAGAAGAGATTCCTGAGTGGTGGAGTTCCTTCTTCGTCGATGAATCCGTCGACGAGGTAGCCGTCATAGACTATGCCATCGTAGACGCGCAGTCATAGATGACCATACCTCCTTAAAAGAGATGACAGACTCGGTGGATCTCCTCCTTCGTTGACGAGTTCGTCGACAAGATGTCCGTCAGAGAGTATGCCGTCGTAGACGAGCAGTCATAGATGAGGCCGTCGTAGACTACTCGTAGACAAGGCCGTCGACGCCGTCGTAGACTAGCCTTCGTAGCTGAGTCCGTCGTAGATGAGGTCATCATAGACTAGACCATCCTAGACGAGGCTATCGTAGACGAGTCCCTCGTAGACTAGGCCATCGTAGACGAGGCCCACGTAGACGAGGCCCGCGTAGATGAGGCCATCTTAGGCTAGGCCATCTTAGAGAAGGCCCTGGTCGACCAGACAGGCTGTCATAGACGATGTCTTCAATGACTATGCCGCCGTAGACGAGTCCTCGAAGATGAGCCTACGTAGATGAGGCTATCGTCGATACCGTAGACAGGGCGTCGTAGGCGAGCAGTCGACTCCTTAGACTAGCCCTTGTAGACGAGGCCGTCATGGACTAGGCCGTCGTAGACTAGGACATCGTAGACTAGGCCATCGAGCACTAGGCCTTCGTAGACGACTAGGCCATCGATCATTAGGCCTCCATAGAGTAGGCCAGTAGACTAGGACATCGTAGACTATAGATTAGGCCATTGTAGACTAGGTCCTCATAGAATAGGCACTGTAGACTAGGCCCTGTAGACGCTGTAGACAGGCTGCCGTGGACGGGCTGCCGTAGACAGGCTGTCATAGACGCGCCCACTAAAATGCGCCTTCGTAGATGACCCACTAAAATGCGCCTTCGTAGATGAGGCCATGCGCCTTCATAGATGAGGCCATCATCGTAGATGAGGCCATCATCGAAACCGTAGACAGGCCGTAGACATGCCGATTAGTCTTCGAGATGAAGCCCTCATTGATACCGTAGACAGGCCTTCGTTCCGAGAGGCTGTCGTCGATGGTTGCGTCGGCGACGTCGATGGTCTCGTCGTCGACGGCGATGGTCTTGACGTCGACGGTCTTGACGTCGACGGTCTCGCCGTCGACTGCCTCGTCGTCGACGGTCCTCGCTGACTTCGACTGCCTGGTCGTCGACGGTCCACGCTGACGTCGACGGCCTTCGCCGTCGACGGTCCTCGCCGTCGACGGTCCTCGCCGTCGACGGTCCTCGCCGTCGACGGTCTTCGCCGTCGCTGTCGTCGACGGTGCTCGTCGTCGACGGTGCTCGTCGTCGACGGTGCTCGTCGTCGTCGACGGTCCTCGCCGTCGTCGACGGTTTTGAAATCGACGTCCATGGTGTCGTCGACGGCCTCGTCGTCGACGTCGATGTCCTCGTCGACGACGCTCCAATCGTCGACGTCGACGGTGTCGCCGTCGACGTCTATGGTCTCGTCGTCGACGTCATCGTCGACGCTGTCGTCGTTGTCGACGCTCACATTGCAATGATGATGGTTTTGACGTCGATGGCTGCTTAGGCTGTACCTCAGGAGGTATAGACGACGCCTTTCTGAACGATCCTATGACCAGAGGAGGGGATATAGACGGCTCATACGTCGTCTATGTTGTCCGATAATTCTCCAAAGCAAGTCCTTTACTCTCCTTTCCCACAGAGTGGGGAGATCCTTGAAGGACTGCGCCCGGAAGACCCTTGAGCGGTCTTTTTTGGGGCCTTCTCAGGATGGTACCCTGAGGAATGAGTCTGAGGAGATTCTCTATTGAGGTCTCCTGGACTTTGAGGGCAACACCTCATCGCAGTAACTGGAGAAATAAATAACCTCCTTTCTGGCCTTAACCATATTAACAGCCTCTGTTCACGACCCTTCAAAAGTCACTTGAAAAAGCAACATACCTTGTAGCCTTTGGTCTGTGAGTGTGAGGAACCGAGCAGAGCCACCTCTTGGAACAAGAAGTGCAGGCTCCAAACAGAATTCTTCCGTTCTTTCCCTTGTTAAACCTTCTTTAAAGAAAGTATTTGAAGATACAGAATGTATTTGAAGATAATCCATAGTAGAAAAGCCAAATTAAGTTAAAAAAAACACAGAATCTGAGCAGAGCTCAGAGGAGACTCCCTTAGCACAACGTGCGGTAGAAAATCTGAGGGACTGAGGCTCCTCCCAGGAAGGTTCTAGAGGGAGGTCGGAGCTGATTGGCTGACTGGGAGAGTTTGGTCCTTTTTACATAAGGACTAAGAAAGGCTACTAAGGGGAGGCCCTTAGGCCTATTTTCTCTATGTATGTCTATAGGACATTACTTTTTTATGTACCGGAGGCTCCCGTCTCGACGACGGGGAATGATTCAGGCATGTGAATCCATGAAAGACACCCCTAATACTGGATAACCAAGCTACGCAAGTCAAGTTAAAGCAACCAATATGACAGAGCACCGAAGACTGTTTCTAATCTTCTGCAGAACTGAAATCCAATGATTCGAGGAAAAAGGCATACATGAATACCCCTTTCTATCCCTACAGCAAGTCTGGGTCCCTTTCTCATACCTAACATGATGTGGTTGCATTTGGAGTTGTGCTGAATGGCCTGGCGCCCCCAGACCTCAAAGAGAGTTAAGGAATTCCTGGTGAACCTCCCATTCTAGAACTTATGTCAAGACACCTAGTTAAGCTGTTCTGCCATGATTTCGTAAACTCCCACAATGTTTACAAAACAAAAGTCTTCAGCTCCTGCTTATTGCCACAACTTCACTACTACGCGAAATAGTTGCATTATAGTGAGTGTGTGTCCGCTTGTTTTCCAAATTAGATGATCACCATAGTATGCTGCTTATGTGCATCATCAACACTATGCATTGCTTCAATGTCAATGAAAAGAGGCTTCCACCGCCAGGTAGGTTGCCTTCTGCTCCATCATGTTTATGTGGAGGGGCGAATCTGATTTATCCAAAAAGGAATGATAGAGAGTTCTGCATAGTTCGATTCCCTCCTTGAAATGTGGGTTATGACCATTCGTTATGAACCATGAAGACAGAAGAAACTTTCTACCACGAGGCAGGGAGCATATGCCCACCATCTCAAGGGAGAAACCAGGAGTGAATGGACCAAGGCAGGCTTGGACTGACTGTACAATTTATTCCAGTGAATGAGACACTTCTGTAAAAGTTCTTAGGGTGCCTACTCAGGCACAACCGGTATGGGAGGAGTCAGATGGGGATGCTATGGAGTAAAGTCATTCCAGGGCACTGAAGAGACCTGTGCATCGCTCGTAACTTGGGTTCATCAGCAGCAGGATTGCACAGCTCAGTCCACGAAACAGTAGTTTGTGGGACAATGATGGATAAGGCAAAGGAAAATGTTAACATCTGTTTTCCCAAAATGTTTAACCAGGAAAATACTGAATACACAATTGTGCACACTGCAAACTTAAGCATCTCTAGGAATAAAGCCATAGTAGTTATATTTGAACATTTTAAATTAATAAATCAGATGAAAATGAGCAAACATTAAAAACAGAGCTGACCACATGAATAATTAACTCAGAATAATAAAGTGTGCGGCTGCTTTACGCACAGCGGGTGGACAAACAGGGTTTTAAAATGCATTTTCTCTCTCATCAGGGAATAACACAACAAAGACAGATTAAATGATCAATTTAGAACTAAGGACTGTTTAACCTGGAACAAACAGGGGAGCTCCTCCTTGAATCGGATTTGTAGCTGCCGAGACTCATCCGCTCCATGGATTCAGTGTCACTTCTTTGATCCTTGGGCTCTGCGGATCCCACTTGCAAACTGGGGGGAGAGGGAAACACAGAGGTTGACTATATCTCACTACTTACTGCCGGAGTAAATATGATAATGTTCAATAAGTCACTCAGAACAACATGCACGAGTACAACGGCAGATATATTCTGGGCAAACATCTAATCACACACAGCATTACACAAAGTCATGAGGACTGGCATAGACGTCTGTTTCAGGTATCTACTAGAATCCGCTTCTCTTCCATTACTTCTAATGTATCAGCTATTCAATTACAATGTCTTATCAATTGGCCTTTCTTGCAAAATATTTGATGGTGTTTCGTTCAGGAATTTGTAAAACCGATCTATTACACACCTAAAAACTCTGCAGATATCCTGGGATGCCGGACTACTTCACAGTGGCTGCTAAAAACCTTCTGTGCCAATTTCTATTCATAAAGGAATCATATTGGGCCTTTGACAGTAACCCATACCTCAGGTCAGGTAAAGAGGAACTGTATCAATTGTTGGATGGTTTTAGTTTGGAAGTCAATTTGAGACTCTAGTTGAGCTGTCAAGTGTTTGTAAAATATAACTATGTACTTGAAACAATTACGAAGAAAGCTTCAATATCTGTGGTCGTTCCCCTCTGTTTCACTCACCAGTTTTAGCATCTGGCTACAGACAGGTTTAGCGGTCTGTTGTAAGCACTAATGTGATCAAAACAGGGTTTCTGTATTTCATGGCTAATTACACTGTGCTACTGACTTTACATTATGGCTTTGCTGATGTAGCAAAGTAGCACCTTATCGCACACCCAAACACACACATCTGGCAGCAGCATGTGTAGCCTATTACATCATGGAAAGGCTTCACAACAGAGGCTTGCAGCCCTGATAGCTGCACTCGTCCAGAACCCGTGCACAGAAAAAGCTCACCAGGGTAACTCTCCATACAGCTCTTCACAGGCATACATGTTCGCTTTCCCAATGCATGCTCAGGCAAAGGCATCAGTAATTGTGATCTTTAATTCTTTTGGAACCATAAACTTCCACAGCAGACAGATGCAATCTTAATATTGTTTTTCGCAATCTCCCAAATTCTGGTTAAAAATCTTCCTCCAAATACTTTCTTGCAAACAGACAAAAGCAGACCAACAAGACTCAAAAAGCTATTTAAGACTTTGCAATTTAATTGTCTCTTATACATGATAGCTTTGTACTTGTAAACAACTGCTTAACTTTATTTGGAGTTGTGCATAGGCTGCTCTCTAGTTTTTTTTACCAGCAGTTCTGAAGTCTGTTTTTGGAGAAAAAGAAATTGGCTTTCTTTAGAAGAGAAAACTGATTCCAGGCAGTGCTTTGTTTCCCGGCAATGTGTTCCTTGAATGGGAGGGTGGTGTTCAGGGTGAATCCAAGTTACTTGGTATACGATGCAAGCGGTGGTTGAAGCCGTCATGGTTCAGGTCAATGAGCCAGGTTTGTACTTCATCTATTTTATTTGTCTCGGCAAATAGGAATTCTGTCTCGGTTGGGTGGAGCATCAGGTAGGTGATGTGCGAGTAGTGTTTTAAGTCATTGTATGTCTGAAGCAGAGGAGGATTTCAAGTAGAGCTGTGCATCATCAGCGGATTGTAGATGACAGGAAACAGTACAGTACCCTGGAGTACTCCACAGGTGTTAGAGATCATTTCTGACCTGAACATGCCCACGTGAACAAACTAGTGTCAATTGGAATCCAGTGAAGGATTATGCTGGTGAATCCCATCTGATACTGATAGGGTGTGTAGGAGGGTGGAATAGGCAAATGTGTCAAAGGCAGCTGAGAGGTCCACCAATAGGAGAAGGCAAGCGTCGTCTTCATCTGCTTTCAAGAGGGCATCATATATGAGGTATAAGGAAGGGGTTTACATGCTATGTGATTGTAGGAAAGTAGGATCTCCTTCTAAGGTTAACCCCACTCTTTGCTTGATGTGATGCTGTTTTTAACTGGTCTGACTGGGATCCTGCTAATCAGGACCCCAGTCTATCTGCTTGATCACTAAAGTGTTGTGTTGAGTACTTAGGTACATTCCAGATTGGATCCTGGGGTACCCAGGGCATGGGTACCCCAGACGTCTTTCAATGGCTGAAGCATGCATTATGCCACCTATGAAAGACCATGCAAAATGGAACTACAGGCTTGCCATTGCAGCCTGTGTAAGTTGATGCTAGCACCACTTACTTAAGATATAGGTTTCCTATATCTAAAGGTCACTGTACTTAAAACCTATAAGTCACCCTTATAGCAGGCCTTTGCAATCCTGAAGACAGGGTGCCAGGTTCTAATTGAGAGGGTGCCCCTGCATGAGACACCACTGCATTTCTACCATCTGGGCACTCTGGACTTTGCTGAACTTCGTTTGGGCCTGACTTTGTCTCCCTTCCAGTCTGCTACATTGTCTGTGCATGTGCATCATACCGGAACCTCCCAAGGCCTGTGAAGCATCAAAGACACCTCAAGAAATCTTCCTTGGAGTGAAGGAGTCACTCCCCTGCATTCGAAGGCACCACAACAAAGTCGACTGGTCTGCAGATCCTGAGCTCCTCCAGACTCCGTAGGCTCTGCAACAGAGGTGGTGGTTTTCCACAACTCCAGAGGTCTGCCCTGCCCTCTCACCAAGTTTGAGGCCAGTATCCCTCAAGGGGGGTGCAATAACCGAAACCCTGTGCAACGCGTCCAACTTGTAGTTGCAAAGGTTTGCTGGCTTCTTTGCAATAAGATCTTTGCGCTCCAAGTAGCCCCAACCATAAGCACCTACAGTGACCGGAATCTTCAGCCACACAGCATTGTGTGCATCATGGCCTGAATCTTTTGGTGAGCTGCTTGAAGTCCTCTCACGACTCCTGTGCCTCTGGCCTCTGGGTCCACTTGAGGGCCCCACTTGTTTCTTCTGGACTTCACTGATTGCTCGGGGCCTGCTCTGACTCCCCTACTGTTGGTGAGTCACCTGGACCTTGCTGGTCCTGACGTTGCTCCTTCTTTGATTCCGGTGTTAGTTGCATTTGCAAAGGCTTGTTAGAGCTCTGCCAGACACTGACCCCTCAGCACTCGACATCCTTTGTGGGACAGCACGTACACGGCTCCTGGTCCTCCTCAGCGTCGCCTGGTCCTCACAGCTGAGGAGTCAAGGCCCTCGTCATCCATCCTGCAACACTCAACATCGGAGGGCATTCGTCTTCAAAGTCTCCTTGTCATTCCTGATTGACATGGGCTCTGTCTCATCTGCTTGCAGGTACCTCTCATCGAGAATCCATCCTCGGATTCCACCAGACACTTCTTCCTTCTTCCACAGCAGCACTTTCCTGAAGTCCTTCATAGGGTTCGACTGCAGATTCCGACACCAGTTCACACGTATGCACCTGGCTTCCCTGGTGTAGGTAACATGAGTACTAGGGTATCCATGGGTGGGGTGGCTCTTCAACCTTCTGTCTTCCATAGGGTATCTTCAAGGTCCACTGGGAAAGGTCCTTAATCTTTAATAATCCAATCGGGACTTGCACATAGACTTGTACGGAGCGCGCAGTCGTGTTCCCACACTGCAAGCGCTCTCCGTTGGGTCCCTATCTACTGCCCATTGGTGGTTCCTTGGGTCCCCAGCATTGCTACATCCTCTCGACATCATCCTGACTAGAGTTGTGTTTCCACTTTCTTAGAATATGGTCTTGTCCCCCGCTGGGGCCACTGTGTATTTCATGCTATTTACTGTTTCTTTACTAAAGTATTGTGTGCATTGTGTTATCTCTGTGTAGGAGATATTTGGGCGTACTAGAGAGTATTACATTATAAATACATATTTTTATAAATACTTGGTGTGGTTCTTTACACTTAATCTATACTATAAGATTGCATTCTGCTAAAACAAGCTGCTTCACACTTCTTCGGGACTAAGCCTGAAGGCTGCTCTCCACAGCTACGACTTAGAGAGCTTTCTAAGGTTGTCTAAGACCTCATAAATCACCATAAGTGTTGTCTGGACTGGTGCAAGGTGCACACTTACATTAGTGATCATCATATACCAGGCCAGCTTCTCACAGTGATCAAATGAGATGATTAGTTAGCGTTTGCTTTTACACTTATGTTGCCTAAAAAAGGTGCTACTGAATTTCAATTTTCCTAACATGATTATGATCTATATTGACCTTTTTCTAGATTGCATTACTGCAACACTGCCCTCATTGGTCTCCTAAACATGACAATTCATAGCCTTCAGCAAGTGCAGTGCATAACAATGTCTTTGAAACCTTTACATTGGCTGCTGGCAAATCAGCAAATCAAGTTTAAGTATTTTTGTCTGGTTCACAAACCTAGGTATTCTGAACCTAATTCACCTGTAACAAATTGACTCAAGTGATATATATCTGTTAACTCATTGAGTTCTCGTGTGAACATTGTTAACATTTTCACTTTTGAATTGGAGAAATTTGGAGGCCAAGGTCAGAATCAACTGCCTTAGTCTGGAATTCATACTTCTGTCACTTTGGGAAGAGCATGAGCTTCTGAAATTAAGGACAAACTGAGTCTCCTTAGGCCTTTTACCAGCATTTAGATCACTGCAGTCACTGTTATTTTTTTTGGTACACTTGCTTCTATAGCGCATTGAAGCCTGGCTAAGTGAATGTTAGCAGAATGGCTACTTTCTTACACTAGGTGTTCTGCAATATTTTACTTTCCAGCTTTATCTACCTTCTGATAAACATTCGAAACTAAGATTCTGTTCCATAAAGGAGAGCTGCCATTGCCTTAGTTCTCTAAGCATCAATTGAAAGATTCAACGTCTTCCCACAAAAATTTGCAATGAAATAGTTCAGCTAACTTGGCCTAGAATATGTACATACAAGCTATGATTTTTAGCAAAGAAGAGTCTCAAATGCTTCTATTAATTTGCTTTCCTAACGACCTTCCCATGGATCCACACTTTATATTGGGGTTTATTCATACCAAAATATTGCACCTATCAGTATCTTCAATTCATACCAGATAATGTAAACACTGCAGCAAGGCCATGGGGGGGAAATCATTAGCACATTTTAAGTCATCATAAGGCAGAACCGAAAAACTCTTATATACTTAGCACCAAGGCAAGCAACCTGAACTTCTCTAACAGCCTGTCCACCAACCACAGGCTATTGCAAAAACTGACCCATGAAAAATTGCTGGTCATCACAACAAATTTAGGGTGACCAACAAATATATAAAGGTTAAATTATTGCCCGTAGGTTTTTTTTTATAATCAATTTTATTGAGTTTTGAATAGAACAAGGATACAGCGCCAATCAAGACTACATCTTAAAAGGCAAGACCAAGGCAAAAACACTTCACAACCGGGACAAAGTAGCAACCTCTCGGAGCCTGGCGCTGTACCACAAGGGGGTATATTGGGTCAGCTTGCCGGACAAGCGGGTAGGACGCAGTGAGGCCCGCCAGGCCAGGAATACTCCGCGTGTGACCTCAGGGAGAGCCCGTGGAACATTGGTGCCATACAACATCCCCTGGAGAGGAGAAGCCCAGGGTGCGCAATTCCAGGCGGTATGCCAGGTCGGACCAGCCGTTGTTAAACCAATCGTGCAGCGTAAGGAGATGAGTCGCTAACTAATAGAGATAGAGGCTTGTCATTCCAAGACCTCCATCAAAAGGTGGGATGCGGCATGAGGAAAATCAAAACAAGATTCAAAACGCTTGGGGGGCAATGAGTGTGACAGACAGGGCAGCCTAATAGCCTTTTGACCATTGCCAGACCCTGTTGGACAAGAGCGAGAATTATAGGATATCAGAAAGGCAGGATTGAAAGTGATCAAGGCCTTTCTGCTTTCATCAATAAAAAATGTGTTAGAGCGACTCTCATAAGTGGATTTTGTGGTCGTTTTCTGGCAGCTAAGGTGACATTTGCATCATCAGCAGGAAGGAAATAGGGCTCAAGCAGATACTGTACAATCTTCAAATGTGCTGCATTCTGGGATTGAGATGGAGGACCATCCAGGTATGACAGCAGGTCCACTTTGTGTGAATGACAAAAAGGAAGTTCATCATAGCAGATCTTCCATGTTCAAGAATGGAAGAATGGAGCGATGCACCTTGTGCAGGACATTCAACTTAAGCAAAATTGGTGGTAATGCATACAAGCTGAACCTGAAAGCAACCGACAGAGAACCATTCAGAGGTAATTGTCTGGCACAAACCATAGAAATTTCCTTTCTGAGCAGCGATCTACATACAGACACCCCAACTTGGAGAAAATTGCCTCAGTCATATTGGGGTGTTACTTCCATTCTTGGTCATGCATAGAGAGCTGATAGATCATTCGCTCTCATAACGAGGGAACCTGCAATGTGAGCGGAACAATTTACCCTTCTGACATGTACTACTACAGGTGAATCACCTCCAAAAACAGGGATCATGACACCACTCACCCTCCTTGTCTGTTGATCTAATCGAAGGTGGTGGTGGTGGTGTCTGACAGATGTGCCTCCCCAAGTGGAAGCGATAAATGTCGTCATGACATGACTGACAAGCCGCAGCTCCAGCATTTTTATTTGCAGACACTGACTGACATGGACCTAATGTCTTGGAAGTCATGTCATCCAGATAAGTACTCCAACCAAGTGAGAAGGCATCTATGGTCAAAGCAGCCAGGGCCTGTGGTGTGACCCAACAAAAGGCCGCTGTAGGCCATCCACCAGTTGAAATCCAGATGAACCCACTGCAAGATTCGTACCTGAGCCGGGAGGTTGCCTTGATGTTGCAGCTACTGTGTTCTCAGGCACCATTGTACCACTCATCAGCAATATTGCACGACACACTAACAAGATGCTTGAGGCCATTACACAAAGGAGATATAAGATGTGCAAAACTGTGATCCAAGCAGAAAACATTAGAATCATCCCCCAACTATCCACACTTCTCTGAGAAGGAGTAAAAGCCTTCACAAGGGTCATCTCAGCACCACTAATATGAAAATAACCCTCTGTGTTAGCCGAGTTTTGATTGGTAAATCCAGGGGTAGAGTGACTGTGTGCTGAAGGTGTTGTGTGATCACTGCCAGGGACCTCAACTTAAACGGTCAGTCACTCAAGTATGGAAATACATCGACTCCTTGCAGTAGAGAAGTCACAAATGGCAGCACTTCTATAACATGTGGTGCAATGGTCAGTTAAAGCAATAAAATCATGAACTAACAGTGGTAGGACCCCCACTGTCTGTGGGCCTGGGGATTGGCACATGAAAATCAGCAACCTGAAAATCAAGATTCACAAGCCATTCCTTGCATTGAGGGCAAGCAGGATTGGACTCAGGAGCAGCAATTTGAGGCAGCAGAGCATGGAGGAAATGAGGACTGCTACTGGCAAGAACGCTTTCTCACATCCACTTTCAAATTAAAACCGAAAATCTACATTGCAATCCAAACTCACAGCATAATGACCACACCCTCCATGTCACAGATGCAACCGCAAAAGTTATGCTATACATTAGATTACTCCTCAAGTTAGCATTTGCACTATTGAGACAGCAATGTATATGGCGCTATTAATTTTTAAGTGTATGTTGTTATTTATGGTTGTTGTGCTTTTATGTGCAGTTATACATTGGTTTCATATTTGTGAGGTCTTAAGCACTGCTTTGGTAGTATTAAGTTAGGGTTTGCACGGATGTTGTGCGAGTAATGGACTGTGAAGTATCAACATCCCTTTTCAGTAGGTGGATTTAGTCGATCATTGCAATTTAATTTATTTTTACTTGCTAGCTTAAGACAAGGTGCCACTTTCTAATGTTATAACATATAATTACTCTATGCAGTCGATCCTTCTCAGTGAGTTCTTTACTGAAACACATTCAAGAGGTGGGGATGGAAACCATTAACAGATATAGACACAAAGAAAATGTAAGCTTGGAGTGGAGATGACTCCTCCTTAGTTGTTTGGGTTTGTTCCGGCATTATATAGAAGTTATAAAAACAAATTTTGTAAACCTACTTGTTACCAGTTTTTTCTTAAGTTTCAGAATCATACATTCACACCCTGCGATCTGCCTTCTTGATTCTTCAACTTAAACATGGGTGGTGTGAGGAAGTTTACCTTGCTCGGATGTAGTCTCAGGTTAAGGATTAGTGTGGTGTTAGTTTTGAATGCACTTTTCGCTTATGCCATTGGGCATTTTAAATATGCAGCCAAGGAGTTTGAGCAGTATTCTGTGTGTTACTGTGATAAGGTCCACTAATTAAAATGAAAATTATTTGGATTAGCAGCTGAATGTACAATGATTAATGTAAAATCCAAAGCTGAAATGTCACACATTTAAAATGTGCCAAACTGCAATAGGCAGTCATGGCTATTTGGATAGGCCACAGAAATGCTAAGCGGCAACTTTCCTTTAACTAGAAGTAAACCTAATGCTAAAATGTGCACAACGTAAATTAGAAAGCTTGACCTTCTAGTCACATGCTTAATAATACTCATCATATCTACATAATATTCCAGTTTACCAAATGCATTACTTTTCATAACCAACATTTTATTTGTAAATGACAAGACCTTTCTATTTTCATATGTCACACATAATACTTGAATAGAGTAGTTGTACATTTTAAACAACAATTCTTGTTCGTGTTAAATGAAATTGACTACCTAACAGTGACTTTGGAAGTTAATGTTTCTTTTATTTAGTATAGTTCATTGTTCACACAATGAAGCATTCAATATTTAGAAGGGCGACCTGTGGTCAATGCCTATGGGAACTGGAGTGTAGATTTTCAGAACTTAACTATGCAATAATGTTTGTAGCTAACTTTGTGGTAAAGCTTTGCAAGCAGCATCACTTTTTTTGTGGGAAAGTAAGAACTGACACTGCTCACAGACGAGTGCAGCCATATGATTTGTCCACAAAGGAAGACGCCTGCTACAATGTGAGCAACATGTATTCATGTCTTTTCTATTAGTGTGTTCCTAGTAAAATACATTGCTAGTAATGCTATCAATGCTACTGAGGCTTTGATGCCTTTGTCCTATTCCCTTTTTTTTTAAGTTCAAGTAGAATTTTATTAGAATAAACAAAATTGTTATTACAAAGAATGAAATGGAATACATCATCATCAAAAAGTATAATAAACTAGGGTACCACAGTAAATATCAAAAGATAAAGAATGTAGGGGGGGAAAAGGAAAAAGGAAAATAAAAAGTAAATGAGGCTGGAAATTTAAAGTATACACCATAAGAGGCTTAGTAACATGGGAATCCCTTATCCTAGACTGATGGATGTGGCTACTGCAGATTCTGCTCATCCTTACTTTATTATGATGCTTTATTTCTACAGATTGTTACTGCATGATCCTTTGCTCGTATGACTGAGACTGCTGAGTTTCATGAACTACTCTTTATGGGAAGTTCTGTTGCTTTAATTTGGCTTTGAGCTTTATGCTCCTTTGATCTCACTCTTTCCTTTAGAACTTGAACGGTTCAGGAGTTCGACTAACTTTGAAATTCCAGTCCTGTTCTTTAGAACAGGGTTTTATTACTTTATGGAACACGCTTGATGGATTATTTTGGCGATTTGTTCTAACAAAACCTTTTAATCAGATCTCTGTAAACGTACTTGATTTTATTGACTAATTTGAATAAAAGAATAAAAAGAAACATACAAATCTCTTAATGAGAATAAAGGTTTGAAAACTATTCCAACCTCTAATCATTGACTGAACTTAAACTGTTAATGCGATTTAACTTGTACTTCAAAATACTGAAGCAAATATCCATCACCAAAGGTGAGAAGAGAAGAAAATAGCACAGGAATGAGGTTTGACCCTGTAAGTGATGGAAAGTGTAAGGTTAAACCATATTAAATCATTTTGTCCCCAATCCACCCCATCAACTAATAACCAGTTAAGTTCGAGTGCCAGAGTGCAGTGTGATGGGCTCTTCAAATTCCATGTCTTGTTAATAGGTTTGAAAAACCAAATAGATTATTTAACTGTAAACTCTGGGAAGTTCAACATAGTGCTTTAGTTGTACAACGGGGATATTTATGTTGTGTGCCCAATTATACATACAAGTATATGTACAAGTTTAGCATATTGTGTGACTTTTTAATGAGTCCATACCTCCCACGAAAGTCCTGTAGGGAACCAACAGGAAACGGTTCAAGCAGAAAATGTCTCTTGGCCACTCATTTGTTGTTTGAACCATTATCTTGTGGGTAAAAACAATACCAAATTATGCAGTGTGAAATTTCAGGAATTTTCCATAATGAAAATTTCAGGAATTTTATAAATGTTAACTAGGTAAATATTACGCATGCCTCATATCATCCTTCAGAGTATAATTTTTTGGAGGTAGCTGTTTTTCAATCACTGATGGTATTTGGAGTCCAAAAGAGAAATCTGTATCAAACCACGCTCAAAGATTTTTTACTAAATGGTCTTTGATTGGAGTGGGACCGACAGACCTGTATACAAATAGGAGGTTATCAGTAAACCGCCTTGTAGTTATCACTATTTGGTTTTTTTGATGATGCACATACACACACTCTCACACACACAGATTTGTTGGTTCCAGTTAGAGAAATAATGCCAACAGCTAAAAGGTATTGAGATCATACTATAGAGAGTGTTTTGTTTCGGAGCTCATCATTCTGTGCACTTGCCCATCATTCTTTTAGAGCTTAACTGCCTCAAATGCGGTTTCTTGATTATTTCTTCTCATTTAGGAGCATGATTGTATGAATTTATGTCTTGTATTTTTCGTGAGTTTTGATAGCATGCGGTTAGTTTTCATATTTACATACATGTATGCTCGAGAGTCTTTTAACAGCAATGTAGAGGGATTATAGTGTAAAACTGAAATAATTCTAATTTTTCTCAGGGTACATCACAAAGGACTGAGATATTTTACTGATAATGGTTTTGAGAAACAGTAAAAACGCTAGGTTTTCAGCCGTCTTG
Source organism: Lissotriton helveticus (assembly GCF_964261635.1). Lineage (NCBI taxonomy): Eukaryota > Metazoa > Chordata > Amphibia > Caudata > Salamandridae > Lissotriton > Lissotriton helveticus. The sequence continues at coordinate 1,824,124,657 of NC_136063.1, forward strand.
GGGAGAGAGGAATATTTTGATTCCATTGGACTTGTCTTTGTGTGACGGCTACAGACTGAGCCATCCTGGCTGCACATAAATATAAACTGTCTGTGCGAACAACTTTGGCCAGTTTGCCTTCAGCATTCAGGTATGCGACTGACACAGAGTTCCACAGGATGGAAAATAATTCTGTTCTAACCACCATTAGCCTTGATTTATAAAGAAGGAATTCATTTAACTAACTATGCTGCCTGTGTTTGTAATATTTAACTTTACTATTTTATACATTTTACAGCTGCTACAATAATTTCACATATATGTGATGCACATTAAACTGGCTTCAAATAAAGTCTTATAAAATAATGCTTCACATTTCGTGTGTGCTCATTTGAGGAAAAGAGTGAAATAAACCCTCACCCTTTAAAACCTTGTGTCTATGACAGGTATTCTGCTATTATAATCCATGCACAAATGTGTTTTGTGTAAGCTCGGAATAAATAAAGGTTGGGGTGGGGGTGGAGGGGTGCGGGGTAATACAACACTCATCTGTTTTCCCTGTTCTGCATGGTAAATTAGTATACCTGTGCTTGCATTACTACCAAGGGATATCTACTGGCTCTGGCCAGGATGGCCTCCTGTAACACAACAGCAGGGTTGCTTCCTAGACAAAGGCTCAATGTGTCTCTCTAGAGGAAATGTGCAGGGCAGCCTCATAGGTGGCCGTTCACCTTTGCATCACAAAACTGACTAGAGCTGGGGTTTCTGAGATTATTCAAATTTAGATCCGATTTGTTGTGCTCTGTATTAGAGGGGTGCTTCCTGCTTGGAGCATTTAATTCACAAATGTGTAACTGCTTTCAGTATGCCACAAGAACTTGATAGACATTACTTGTGATTTAAAAACAGACTCACTGAATAGGGGATCCATACTTTACAAGTGTACCACGGGTTATTCTATTACATTTAGCCGCTTTAACATTACCATCTTTCTGGAAGCCAGACAAAAAAGCATTTGTTTTAATTAAGCACCACAGGATCTAATCAGTGTTACTGGAGTGGGATTGTCTGCCTTGAGAACATGGGCACATTTTAAATTTAGAAAGTAGAGGGTTGTGAGAACAGGCGGTGTGGAAGCTGTCAACCTTAACTAATGTCTCACCATAAACTGTAGGTGCTGCAGCCATGTTTTCCTGCTTATCCTGTGCCTAAAGGAAGTGACTGTCAATGATGCGCAGGGCCTCTAGTTCACATCTTGGCTTTCAAGACAAGAACATGTTTATTAGCTTGCACACACTCTTGTATCAATAGAAGGCCATCTTCTTTTCTCTTGATCTCCGGCACCAGTGTACTCCCTTTGTTTCTCAAACCATGTAATTCCTGTGTAAATACTCTTAGTAGAACGCTATGTTTTTGTATCTTGCCTTTGCTTAGCAACGCTCACTAGATTACAGTTGGTGGGGCAGCTCCATGTTGACCATTTCTGTGATTTGCAAATATTTTTTTATTTTGTTAAACATTTTAAAACTTCAATTGGCCTGACTGCAGAATATATTTTACAAGAGTTACCTACATAACCCCGTACATCACCTTAATGGATTCAGGTTTTTGTAGTCTTATATCGAATAGAAGAAACCTAGAGGGTAATGGAGGAATTGCAGCAACAAAAATAATGGATGAAGAAAGAGCCTACTGATGAAGATAAAGCCTCACAACAGAGAGTTTTCTGATTTTTTTTGTCTCTTTCTGCTAGGAAAAATCAATATTTCTGGTTATCCTTGACACAGGAGCACAGACTTATTTTCGGAGCAATGGGAGTTGGTTTCTGCTTTGTCTGAATTAGGTCTTGGAAAGAGGATGAGACTAACTCTTGAATTAAGCTGAAGGCGGCAAAAAGGTTCATACAAATAATCTGATTCATCCCTGTAGTCGCCTGAATCTTGGAAATATGGTGCTAATACAGACGATGTAAGAGCACCACATGATTGCAAACTTCACACTCTTGTTACAAAAGTGGAAGCAGAACATCATTTTCTGTTCAGAAATATCACACAATCTTAGAAATATTACTAATTAGTCTACTCAAAATATCCTGAAAAAACTACCCTCTGCAACAGGAAATAGACACAAAATAACTTCTGGCACCAAAAACACATATTTAAAAAAATGATTCGCTTCATGTTTGCAGGAATCTTTACCGCACTTCAACGAAAGGTTGACCTCAAACAGGTCTGAAGATTGTAACCTGTGGCAGCACAAAATAGTCTGCTAAATTCTTTGTCTACTGATTCTTTGTCTACTTTGTCCAAGGAAGGAGATCATTAAAGAAGATAACGACTCCTGCCCTGGTTATGTAATATCATACGTTGAGGCTACCGGTTTTAGGTTTCAATTTATTAACACTGATAAAATCCCACCAAAAATAGAAACAACGGTTATCAGTGTAAACAGATTAACACATTTTGCTGCATTCACACAAACTAAACTGCCATCCATGGAATTGAGGGAAAGCACACATTTTTTTACTGCAGAGCCCAACAAGATGTGGCTGTGTTCTAGTCAGCTGCTGAAAGGTCACAAAAGGATGTATTCAAATCTAAACAGGAAGATTTGTAGCCAATTACAGGAGAGGAGATGGACCTTTGTCATCCTTATTTGGATGGACTTGTGTGGTTTGTAACACGGACAGAGAAGGCTCACCACACACAGTCACCTTTCAGAATATTGAGACCACTGCGTGAGAAGCTGCAGTGCTAACCTCAGATTCAAACTGGTGCGCAAGAGTATTTCTCAGGAACAGAGAGCCTTTCTTGCTAGCAGCATGCTGCACCACGCAGGTGGCTTAAATTAAATTGTTTATCAAACCAGTTATCAATGTAGGTTGAGCAAAGCGCAGTCATGGATGACATCTATGCTTCAACCAGAACTGTAAGCATGACTAGTAATGTGAGAATTACATGAACATCATTATCGCAAGTAGACACCAAAAGACATGGGGCATTAAGGAATTCCCTAGCCCAAAGGATTGCTGATTATTGGTGCAAGTGATTGGCTTCTTTTCCTTTTTTTTAGTTTTTCAGGGGATTTCCTTTCGGGACAACTCTTTACTACCTGTGTAAGGCTAGAAAAGTCAGAGATCTCCTACATTCATCGGGAAAAATCCCTGAAAGCATATTTTTTGCAGTTATCGCCTTTGAGTGGGCAAGCTATTGCACAAAGTGGCATTATTACCCTTAAACACTATATTCCAAATCACTTTTGACAGAAACAAATATATTTATGCTGAAACTAGCCTCATGCCTCTCTGCAAGCCTGCTGAAGCATTTAACAAGGTAGTACTCTGCTGGCCAGAGCAGGGCTCTGTGGGATAGGCATATAATTTCTGTACAGTGTGTTTGAAACATCCAATTTCAGGCAGCGTTCAGTGAGTGTTCAGTCAACATTTTGTTGCATCTTTCTGCGTGTGACGATTTACAGGTTCTTGAGTTTGTTTGAGCAAATGCCATAGTTTAGGCCTGTGTGCTCCCATGTCCGCACCTCAAAGCTATTGATTTCCCACCTTGTTTTGGGGGATGGTCTGATCCACAGACTACTGCAGGGTCCTGCTTTGATATATATTTTTTGTGTGTTAAAGTTCAGTGGGGGACCGTTAGTGACATTTCATGCCAGCACTGGCTTCACATGACACTGATCTTGAATATGTCTCTCTCCGATTTCGAGAGGCTTTGAAGGGCGTTTCATCTAATTCATGACTGGGGATATTGCATTTGTCATGAAAAGGATCAATCTTCTTTCAGGTAATCACAATTGGCGCCCCGACGGTGGCTTACAGCCACTTTTGCTCATTTACTATGCTAAAATATGCTTGAAGAATGCATCAATTTGCTATTTTTGCAAAGCATATTTATTTAAGCTATTAGAACATCATTATGCCCAATGTTTGCCCTTGAAGGCTTGGCTCACTTGTTATACCAGCATAATGTCGCAGCCCTACCTTGTTAAATTACCTTTCAATTGCTTAGTCAGAGGCCATGTGGTGTAAACGCGGTTTGTGTTAAACTGGATCCTAAAACGAAACATGCAGCGATTGTCCTTCGCAAAGGACTTCCCCCTTGAACTCAGAATCCCTCCGCAATGTCTTGATTCAAAGAAACACCAACTACTGGAGTTTACCTTCCGTCAGGAGCACCAATCTGCAAGTCCGTGCACACATTTACCAAAGAAGCCATCAATAAGTGATATGAGAAGAGGAGACATAACATAGATCTAGCATCTGCACCCTGGCACAATGACTATGATGAAGACACTGCACAAGTCAAGGATAACATGATGATCGCTTCATGCAGACTGCAGAGCATGCATGAAAGGGTCAACAAATTCCGCTTCGGAGTCTGCTCTTTTCTCCCTAGTATCATTTTACCCCATACTTACTTGGAATGCTTCACTTGCTCCTGGGGGCTCCGCTGGCCTTTTCCAGCTGTGGTAAGTTGCCCTTGCTGAAGAAGTGCTTGTCCCATGGTCTCTCTTTTATTTGCTGAGAACAAAGTAACATTTGTGGTTTCAGAACAGTGCAACAACATTTAAGAAAGAGAAAGCTAGAGGCAATGGGGGAAACTCGCAAGACTCAAGAGCAGGAAATAATTTTATCTGAGGAGGGAAGGACTAATGTTATTAGAAAGCAAGTCCTTTATTATCACAAGAGGTTTTAATAACCAATAGGACAATATAAAATAATACCTGCTAGTCAATTCAAACAAGAATTGGATGCATGTTCACACCAACAATTTGCTCAAATCTTAACATCAATGAAATCATAAGACCCACATGTTGCTGCCCAAAAACCACAGCTCTTACAGGCCAATAGCATTTAAGTTGGGTTATCTTTCGAAAAGGAACTAATAAAAGCCAAGGGGTTGTTCGACTTGGCTAATTTGCAAAGCCCAACGCTCAGCAATTTTAGAGCTATCTCCATCAGCATGTACCTGGTCAACTATGGATTTTTTCTGTACACTAAACACAATTCACAAATCTGGACTTGTAATTCTGTTAGGAGCAATTCACTGCTTGCAATGTCAGATATATACAGAGCCATGACCCCCAAAACGTCCAAATTGAATAACAGAACTGTAAGCCAATGGGAAGAAGCAGCAGGGAGAGAGCTAAGCGAGAAGGAAAGGGCAGATTTATGGTCCTCCACATCAAGGAGGAAGGTGACAACGACCCTTGATCAGACAAAATTCTGGCTAGTGCACAGGGCCTACTGGACCCCAGCACGGCTTGCCAACATAGGCATCAGAGAGACCGACTCCTGCTGGAACTGCAACAGGCAGAAGGGAGACCTAGCACACCTCCTATTCCACTGCGCCAAAACAAAGAAGTTCTGGCACTCCATAATCACTCTAATCAATGACATGACAGGAGCCACACTATCAATGGACTTCCACCACCTAATTCTGGGGTACACTGACCCTTCCATAACATCCTAAAATGACAGAGACCTGATTGACCTCCTGCTTACAGCAGCGGTCAAAACGTGTTGAATAACTGGAAGGACACAGCAAAGGCCACCTTTAAAGCCTGGTTCAACTGGGTCATTTTCCTAAGGGGAGCCGACACCATAACGTCCAACAGCCAAAGGGACTCAGGGAAAAAGAGCGAGATATGGCTGTCACTAGGCAACTACTTGTCCTCTCACAAGCCACCCTAAACACTCAGACCAGACAATACTACAAAACGCACACATGCACCCTACTCAACAACATAATGTGCCTACGTCTCTCTACTTCGGACACCTTTCTTCTTCTGATCTTCTATCTCCTCACATCACCAGGGGGGGCGGAAAGATAACCATACTGGTTGGCAAAGGGACACGGGGGAAACTGGAACGTGCAAGAACGGAGAGAAGAAGATGAAACAAACTGTAGAATGGACTGTCAAGAGCCAAACTAAATAAAGCCAATGGATACAATGCTTGACAACTCCCCTCCCCCTCCCCCCCCCCCCCCCCCGGCGCTTTTTCTTCTTTCTTTTTCCCCATGTGTTTCACCCAGTACCATGTAAATATGCTCTTTATTTTCAATAAAAATTACTGAAATAAAAAAAGCAATGTCAGATTCCCAGCATGCAGGCCCCAGCAGACGGCATACCAGGATGGCAGTACGGTTGCTCTCTATTCCGTTTCATATTAAATGTCTTTAAATACTAACGTAGAGGTGCAAGCCAGCTACTCTCAATTGCTATAATGAGTAATGTTGGAGGGATGGGCAGTGGCCTGCTCATACTAGCTGCTTCCAAACCTTGATCCCCAAGAATCACAGGGCACGTTTCCATGAACGTTCCTTACTAAGCCCATACAGGGAAATGTGTGGGGTTTAATTTCAACCCCTTATTTTAGGATAAAAATGAAGGACTGCACACAAAGCTTGCACGCTGTTTTAATTATGTAAGGGGAGCTAGGATGAAGGCAAGGGATTTATGTTCTCACCACAAGTGCACCCTCCCTTAAGAGCTCTTGTTTTAGGTTAGGATTCTCTCAAGAGAAATGGAAGCTAGGAAACAGACCAGAGCATGGTGCACACACCAGTAAAAGCAATTTTTCACATGGCCAAAGATATGTGTGCAATACAATTTTATTAGCAATCTCATCGTTTTTTAACTTGGACATATGCAAAATAGGTTTTTCCTCAAATGTGAATTAACAATGTGTGAATTGGCCTAAAATTTCATTTAAAAGATGGAATTATCTCAAAATGTAACACCACAGCTGTAATATTCTGAAATTTTCATGGAATACATACGCAGAGGCTTTCGTCTGAGGGACATCCTCACCAAATCACTCCCAAGTCGGTTTGCAAAACGATTTATCTTCTGATCATAGAACCAATCCCCTGTTGTCTTCTTCAGATCTCTGGAAACAAAGAAGATTTTGCTCAAAGCGGTCCGATGACATTTATAAACAAAAATAATTTAAAGACAGATGAGGTCTACAAGATTATATGCGACGACATTTAATACTTCACTTATGGCATCAACATTGACATGAATGTGGAACCATTACTTGCACCATCTCCTTATGCTGCCTATCACAGCACATGGCATCGTAAGTTACATAAATGATGATTTCACACGTAACATCAAATATGACATCATTGTGTCTAAAAACACAAACATCAGAAAAACAAAAGAAAGCAGCTTTTAAATATAATGAAAATACCATTTTCAGAGTTGCACTGTCTCAGAGTTAGACCCATGTGAGCTTCGACATACGCTCAAGAGACACACGAAGGAACACAAATTCGCACAATAGCCTTTGGACCCGGGCGGAATGAGTTTTGGGGGCAGTGGCCCCATCCCCTCCTTACAATCGGCTGCAGGGCTGCAAATGCAGGGGCCGCCATAGTTCTTGCTACACCACAACACTAAGACAAATATAATGCAATGGAAAAATACATTTGAGAGCCAATCATCCTAAACAAGCATTTATAATGCAATCGGTCTTGCTTTTGGGAGCTTATATGTATGTAGCAATGCAGCACATTAGCCTGGGTGCTGAAACATCTACTGTTCTTTAACATGGAGGGAAAATGAGCACCAAACTGCGTGACATGCCAGGTATGGGAACACCTGGAGAGAAATATTGCCTTTCCGCGGGAAATGATATAGTCCAAAGCTCTGTTTTTAATATAAAATCAGGGCCTTCGGTGGTCATATCACAGAAAATACAAGATTTGAAAAAAATATTATTGTCCACGGGTGCTCATGGAAGACAATTTCTATGGACTGGACTCTAGAGAATGCTAAAGTGAATCTGGTATTTAACTGCCCTCTGCTGGTCGTTTTCTATCAAGACAGTTAAATAGAGAGAGTTGTCAGAAAAATTAAAAAAAGAAAGTCCCTTAACAGAAAGCAATTCTGGTATTTTACTGATCTCTGCTGGTCGTTTTCTATTAAATCAGTTAAATGGGGGCAGTTGAACAGAAAAAAAAGTCCCTAAGCGGAAGGAGACAAGTCCTAGGGCTGATCTCCAGAGTTCACAAAGTACATACATACATAAGTAAATACTAAAGTATATTCAAGAGGTCTCGCATGCTCGACCTGAAAATTATATGTACCCCCTTACTGCAGAAGACAATATGTTGACCTCCCCCACACCACTTTACAAATGCAGAAAAATTCAAAGGGTCGTCCTCCGTACAAGCAAAGAAAATGCTACAGTTAAAAAGACCAGAAGTGTATTCTTTTTAGAATTCCAATTTGGGACGCAAGGAAACAGCTTCCCTTGCGTCCCAGTTTGACTTTTTTTTAATTGTTTTGTTGCTGCATCAGCATGCACTGTGTACGGACGTCACAGCAAGTAAATGATGGCAGACCAAGCTAATGGTGCGCTGCATAACCCTGCCCCCCGCCCCAACCCCAAGTACTGAAAAAGTCCTTTGCCTAGTGGATCCCTGCTTGGGTGTGGCACTTGACACATGATCCCCAAGCAGGGATCCTATCCACTAGACCACCAGGGCTGATGACTGCGGAGCAAGCTGCACTCCTGGACATGGGCCTGTGCTCCCTCCTGGCCCTATTAGTCTTTCTGCCCCTCCAGGGAGTAGAGTGAGTAGAATACTAAGCCCGACACTCTTTAACGTTTACCTGCAACCCCTTGCAGAGATAGCACACTGATGACAACCCTCTGCTTTTTGCTATGCTGATGACACCCAATTAGCTATCTCTTTCTCCAAGCAATGCAAAAACGACCTTGTTAAATTCAAGGAAGACCTGATGGCCATTGCTGACTGGATGACAGCAAACTGCTTGCAGTTAAATGCTAGTAAATCTGAAACACTACTATTTGGGAGAGACAGTAATTTGTGGTCGGAGAAATGGTGGCCAGATGAACTGAAGCCTGCACCCCTGTTTAAGGAGACAGTGAATTTGGATTGACAGTGAATTTGGATATCCTTTGAAACCCAAACAAAAGTGGCAGCGGGGATCAGTTTTGAGCTTCCGAGAGGATTAAAGCCCCTTCCTGGTTTCTTTTACAAACAAACTCATCAGACTATTGTCCAGGTCACGATTATATCCAGTCTGGACTATGGCAACTCCCTATACCTAGGCGCATATAAATCTGGTATTCAGGTCCTTCAAAGGGTACAAAACGAGGGAGCAAGCACCCTTCTTGCTCTCCCTAAATTTTGCTAAGTGTCAAAGCTCCTATCAAAGCTGCAATGGCTGTCTGTGGATAAAATAATTCAATTCAAGAGACTGTGCTTTGCTCACAAAATTTTGACCCAGCAGGCCCCTCCTGTCCTAGCGAACATGCTGGCAACATACTCTACAAAACGTAACCTGCGTTCAGCCAATCAGTTTTTAGCCTGTACCCCCTGCGAGTCCTACGAGCTAGAGCCGGGGGACGCTCATTTATGGCTTTGCGTCTGGACTCTGGAACTCCCTCCCTGTATACATTAGGGGCATTTAGAATCATCTAACCTTCCGAAAGGCTATAAAAACCTGGTTATTCCCAGCCTAACCTCTCTCCCTCTGTTGGTCTTTTCAGCTACTTGTACCTGGGTAGAGCGAGGACTCCCCGTCGCTGGGGCAGCCATGTGCTGTATAAATCTTTTTAACATAACATAACAGAGGGGGGCTGTACAGCGCCAAGTGGCCACCTTGGGCGGCAGAAATCGGACCGGACATGAAAGAATAACAAAGGCACTACCATTTGAGAGGGAGCAGTCCCTCTAGACATGGATCTATGCTCCCCCTCAAACCTGGACATATTTTGTTGTTCTACTACCCCTGGTGCGTGAATAGGGAATGTTCTCGACCAGTTTGCCACTCTTGGGGAGGAGGAGGGGGTGGGGGTGGTGTATGTGCAGAATGCAAAGGGACACCAGGAAATACAAATAAAACAACTTTTTGGGGGAGCGTGGGAAGTGGGAGGAGCTGCGCCATGGGCATGGGTCTGTATTTCCCCCCCAAATATGGCTGCAACAGTCGTACAATCCCCCGGTGGGTGGATTGGCGGATAGGGAACGCAATCTGTCTCCCAGGGGGTACAATTCTCCCTGGAAAACTGCACTGCTTTTTTGTGGGGAGTGGGGCAAGGGACACCCAGGGCATGGGCCTGTGCTCGCCATCCCCAACATATCAGTCTTTTTGCCCCATTGAGGGATGGATAGGGCATGCTTACCCTGGGAGATTAGGTGAAGAGCACGGGGGCACAGAAAGCCCAAAAGTCGTCAGGGAAATGAAAATCCACAAAATTCCTATCACGCTGCATTCCCACAGTAGTTATGCTAAAAACAATATCCCACTTGTGAGCTGGACTTAGTGCCTGCAAAAGAAACAGAACAATCTATGCATAAGGGCAGTCCTCACAAAGCAATGTTGTAGATCCCTGCAGATTGTCTTCACAGAAATGTAGGGAAAATGCATCATTTTAGGAAAAGTTTGATGTGTGCAGGGCACTGTGGAAAAGAAAACTTAGTGGGAAACATGAAAGGCCCACCATCCTTGACACCCCTGGGTGTTTAATTATCAAAATGTCTGGGGTTGGTAGTAGGTTTCTCTGTGTAGTGGCCAAGCCTATGCCAAATATCCACATCTACCCATATTGCAAAAAAGAGTCACTTGTGAGTGGAAAAATGTGATCTGTTCATGTTGCAATTTGAGACCTTTCCGGTCATGGACCCTGAGCTCACCCACATAAGTGGTGTAGCATTTTTATCAGAACAGGTGTGGAAACTGGGTGGTAGGCATGTATATGGATCTCCACAGACTTCAAACATTCTCTATGAAATATGAGGAAATGCATGTTTTTTGCTGAGGTTTGAAGAGCATTGAGAGGAAGATAAGGGAGTGAGATCCACACAAGGCACCAACCTGGACTACCCCTGGCGTTTAGTTTTGAAAGCGCCAGGGTTTGGTAGGTTTCCCTTGGTGTGCAGCCTAGCTCACACCCAAAACTCCACAGCTATCCACTGCTACCCACAGTGCAAAAAAAATGGATTTGGGAAAAAAATGTATCTTTCCATTTAGCATTTTGGGACTGTTCCTGTTGCAAGTGCTGGGCCCATCCATATTAGTGGGGTAGCATTTTTTATCAGATGTGGGACAACACAGAATGGTAGTACCTTTGCTGTTACCAATTGGATTTCTCTGCATTTTTGGCTTTTAAATGTGAGCCAGTTAGCAAGAAATAAGACATTTTGTAAAATGCCTTTTCAATCACGATAGTTTGAATGAAATGAGATGAAAAAGAGACTTGTAGAGCGCAAAACATTCACCCAAAGGTATCATGGCGCTAGCTCAGCACGAAACAGATAGGAAGGATAGAGACAGCTCAAAGGTTGAACAGCCATGTCTTTAAAGCCTTCCTGAATGTTAACAGTTGCTTTTCTTTCTTAATCTGCATCGGTAGTTCATTCCAAAGCCGGGTCGTACTGATCAAATAGCTCCTTTCACCCCAAGTACACTTTTTAAACCTGGGAACTACCCGTTTGTAAGAGTGTGCTGAGCAGAGCTGGCAGGCAGGAACATAAGGCTGCAAGTTCTTTTTTTTAAATGCTGGCCCGAATCGTGAGTTGCCTTAAATGCAATGAGAGCGCCTCCAATTCTATCTGCCTTTTCAAAGGCAGCCAGTGCAGCTTTTTGAGCGAAGTGGAGACCGATGAATATTTAGGTATGTTTAGCAATAGTAAAATAGCAAAAGCTGTGGCGTTTTGCACCATCTGCAACTTGTTGAGGCATTTTTTGCGAAGGTTTATAAAGAGCTCTGTACATCACCAATTTCCTAAAGTCAAAAGAGAGCATAGAGTCAAATGTCACTCCCAAGTTTTTTACCTTATCTTTTGGGTAGGGAATAACCCCGAATTCAGAGGTGTACATATAGCTACTATTCCTAAACGTTGTGCACATTTAAAAAATGCATAGATTACCTTTATGCCTATTGAACTTTCATTACATTTTACCATATGAATTTCTGTTTGGCAGGTATACAACAAAAAATCATTACAAGCTGCACTTCAGCTGTTGGCTATGGATATCATGTGTTTCTGGACAACCTACAAACCCTATAAATCCCCACGACGGGAAGGGTCTATCAGATGCAACAGTATATTGCTTTTGTAAATCAGTTAGAGGTGTTGGGAAGTAGAGCAAGAGGGGAGTGGAAATGTGAGGAGCAGGAGAGACCCTAGGAACAGGAGGGTCACGTTTCTTTTGTGAGGAACTGCAACATTGGAAAATAGATAGTCCTAATTTTGCTTTTGCACCTCATTCAACTAAATCCATCAAATTTAATAATTAGGCACACAGAAAACATATCCTGAATACTAGGATTGTACCCGAAGTGGCAATTGTACCTTGAGCACCCTGATTAAGTGATATGTATGATAAAAGGAAAACCCACCACTTGTCTCACTGATTCCGGCACAAACACTATGCCCCTGAAAACCTCAGAATTCCCTTCACTAACTCTCTATAGCTTGTCCATAGATGCAGTAATTTTTTCCAATCAATGAGTTCCACACCACTTTTCTAATTCTGGTTCTATACCTTTTAGACCAATCATGAACAAGCATGCTTTCTTTTTAGGCCTTACCTCACCCGCTACCTATTGGGTTGGAATATTTTGGTTACACTGAATTGGAATCTCTTCTGTAACCCTACAGAGTCTATCACAATATGCCACACAGCAAAGACAACAAGATGTTTGCCTCGTTATGTGAAAATGAATAGTCAACTTGTTGGCAAACCTCAAGTGTCTAGAAATGTTGCTGAATTGCTTGAATTGGTGCCCTCCACGTTCACAAGGATAATTATATGGAGTGCATCTTGTTGAATGAACAGTAAAGATAAAGATCAATTCTATAAAAAAGTTGCTTTGTTTTCACAGTATTCTCTAAATCCAGAAACAGGAAATCAACCAGTCATTGCGGATCTTCTGAAACAAGGTGTTTTGGTACTGATTGTTAGCAAGTGTAATATTCCTATACTTATTATCAAAAAAGTTGGACAGTTAAATGTGTATAGATTAGTTTGATTAGAGATTTGAGAGCCATAAATGATGTGGTTATTCTTAGTGTGCCCGTAGTTTCGAACCCTGCCTGCCTTCCTTTCCTCCATCTCTACAAATGCCAAATGGTTCACAGTGGTGGCTTTGTGCTTCGCCTCCTTTTCCATAACCAGTTGATGGAGCAGAATTTCACAAAAAAAATCCTGCGCGATTATACGCCCCTATAATACATACTAACAGAAAGTAGTAACGACTAATGTGGACATTTACATTACTCGTGGGAAGCTTACTTTGCAAATATGTACGAACTAATCAGAATTAATGTGAAAATAACAGTAAATGTAATATTCTTGTGTTTAGAATGGATCAAAGGGTTTTGCATGGCAAGGCCGCATGTGTAATTCGTAAAATGCATGCTGTGTGATGCTTTAAACTCACAAATAAAGCTGTTTTCTGCTTAAGCTATGCAAGGCTGACACGTTAATGATGAATTAGTGCTAAATTGGGTGGTAAATAGTGAGAATTGTATTATCGTTTCACTAATAAATGTCTATTTCCTGTTCTTTTAGTGGTAAACGAGTCCTCCATGTTCGTAACTTGACCAAACTAGAGGGAGGGTGGATTTGTGTGCGAGCAAGAACCATGTGACCATGTAACTCAAATGCTGTGCTTAGCTGAAAGAGCCAGACCAGGTGAAGGACAAAGATGTTGACTGCCAGCCAAGCCAGTGTCACAGTGACAAACGGAATCAGAAGTCACTGAATTTAATAAATTGTATAACAATTTTTAAACATGTGTACTCATGAGAGAGAGGATGGGAACATTATTTTGAACAATGGTATAGTTGAAAGAAGAGTGATTTCATTATGGGGTGACATCCCACCCCTAGAAACCAACCAATCTCTTACTTAGAAAATGTGAAGATTGCAACTATTGTGGGACGGACATGTAATTTTAAAGAATAAGAATAGGTGCTTTGGGGGTGCGGTTTAGGTGATGCTGTCGGGAGAGAGATCGCATAGGTTGAGGTGTCCGAGAGAGGGGTGCAACGCTGTTCATTGGTTTGCTGAGAGGCCTTGCTGTTCCTGTCGTTCCTGTCCTGGCACTGTCCTGATTTCCAGAATCTTTGATCCTTGACTTAGATCAGGTGTCCCTCACTACTGCCTAGGCGTGGGAGGTGGTTTCCCCATTACAGATCCACTGGGTTTGTATTTAACAATTCAGAATTATATTTGCCGTAATTATAATTTCTTATGTGCTTTTGTCTCTTCCTCTATTCCTCCGAAATTGACGGTTAATGTCAATATATTTTATTTTGGCATCTAATGTCTCTTCATCTAGCCACTCTTTGCAACATATATTTGAGATGTTATTTCCATTATTGCTGTGATTAGTTTGTTACTCTCTCATGAGGTTTCCAGTATTTGAGTTTATAGCGTTTGCTCTGAGCATTTATTATTACTAGATAAAATTTACTGAAATTTACCAAGAGTCTGTGGTTCTTTTTGTCAAATTATTGATTGTTAATATTTTTAGAATTTCCATTACCATCAACTCTTCAGCTAGTTGGTTCATCAACCAAGTAGATGAAAAGTTGATAACATATGTAAGTATAGATAAAATACAGGATGTTTAAATATACGTTTTAGCAGTAAGGAAGGTTGGAGAAAGATACATAAACTTGACCCCAGTGCAGCAGGGAGTTGGGTGAATGTGTATGGGCCAAAGTAGTGTGAGAATATTAATTAATTATGTATCCCGATCACAGTCATGAAGAACCAGTTTCTCTTCACCTTCTCATTCTGTGGCTCTCCTTAGGAGTTTATGGCGTCTGCTTGAATCTTTTCTCACGCCCTTAAAGAAAGATTTGGACACCTTGGACTTTCCCGGAAACTCTACTTTGAGAACCTCCTGACTGTCTGTAACTTTAGACCAATGCAAGAATGCGTTTTTAGTCCCTCACTGAATTGGCTAGAAAAAGGCATAAGGCTTTAAAATAGAAATTCCGATTTTTTCCTCCCAATGTGCGTTAATTAGGACACAAAATCTCTGCAAGAGAGCGCCACTTATCAACAGAATGGTTTAAAGCCATCCATAGGTTATGTCGTCTGGTAACCATCTTCCAAGTACAAGCTTTTTTGGGTATAGCTGTGCATTGTACACAGTGGATTCTTGGATATGCTACAATGGTGAAATCTCTCCAAACTTAAATTAAAAAAGACATCCTGGAACCTTTACAATGGTCTAAAGAAGCTGAAGGTGCATTTGTATAAATGAACCAAGCTCTCGTCTAATTGGACACTTTGGGACTGCCTCATCATGCAAAACCATTTACATTATGCTGTACTGAACAAGATTGATTTGTCCATGGAGTAATGGTGCAGATCACGGTGACCAGAGAATGCCCATGGCGTACTATATCTCTGCTCTACACCCCAGAGAGTCAGGTCTCTCTCTAATCCTCTGCTCGGTAGCCGCTGCTGCCCATCTTGTTGAAGCCTCAGAAAACCTTGTATTGAGTTCTAACTTGATGTGGCTGTTCCTCATCTTGTTGTTGCTCTCCTCCTCACTACCAAGACTCAACACCTTGCCAGGTTGTCCCAATACAAGATGCCAATGCCTGCCTCGAATATCTCTGTAGTCGGATGTCCCACCTGCATGCATTTTTTATGCCCACCAGCAAGGTGAGAGAACACAATGGCTGTCTTGTGGTGGTTGAGCATATCACAAGGCCCTGCACTGAGTTTACAGACGCCCCTTTGTCATATTGTGCAGTAATCTATTTTGTAGAGGTCTTAGAAAGGACTACGGTAATATTGTTGCTGGGTACGCTGTATGCACTATAGATCAGACTGTAGCGACCCCACGCTTACCAAACGTGAGATCTGCACAGGATGCGGAGCTTGTTGTCTTTACCTAAACTTGCATCCTTGCCAAGAAAAATACTGTAACAGTATTCACAGACTCAAAGTACACATCTTGTGCAGTGCATGATTTTTGGCTTCTCAGGCTGCAGGAAGGTTTTGCCTGAACCCCAATTAAACATATTTTAATAGTGCAAAACCTGCTGAACTATTTGTTTTTGCCTTTCTGAACTGCAGTAGCTAAGTGTGCTGCCCACCAGACTTGTCATGATGAAGTTTCACAAGGGAATGCTGTTGCTGATTCTGCAGTTAAAAAGGCTGCTCTATCTAGAACCAATGAAACTGCTATGTATGTTGTACAGGCTATTTGATTTCCTGATCATTCTGAGAAGGATTTGCCTCTGAAACTGAAAATCAATCCAAGAAACCTGGCGGCGTGTGGAGAGGCAGCTCAGACCGGGGGTGGTGGGGGCGGTCCACACCAACATTTCTACTCTCAAACATGCAGCTCCCCATGTCAAAAGGTATGGTAAGAAGCAGTATGATTTGTGCTACTGCAACCCACTGGCATGCGCCTTTCTTTCCTTCTATTGCCCAGAATTATCACTCCTGCGTGATCTGCCAGCTACATTATATGGGTCAGTGAATCAAGACCAACTCTGCTACTCACTCACCTTCCTAGCACCCTCTGTTCAACTCCAAATATTACCAGACCTTATATTGATGTGCCTCCCATTCTTATGTGTTTGTATCTTTTCCAGGTGGGTGGAAGCATATCCATGTACAATAGCAGATGCCATTACTGTAGCCAAGGGCAAGCTCGGGGACTTAATCCCACATTTCAGTAAGCCAATGCGCCTCTCGAGCAACCAAAGAACACATTTCATTTCAGCAGTAATACAGGAGATCTGCAAAGCTTTAGGGATCAAACAACACTTTCACTGTGTCCATCACTTCCTTTAAGGAAAGAAAGCTGAGCGTAATAACAGCATGCTTAAGGATAACATAGCAAAAAAACTCTTCTGATACCAAACTGAAATGGCCTGGTGCCATGTCTCTAGCTTTGTGGTCAATTAGGGCCATTCTATCACAAAGAACTAAACTGACTACCTATGCAACATTTATGGGATACCCTATGACATGTCAAACCAGTTTGTTCCTGCAGCTAAACTAGACTTGAGACTAAATGATGATGCAGCGCTCCAGAACTGTTGAAAACATATTCACTATCCCTACAGTATTCATTCTCAGGCACAAGCTCACTTACCTCTCGGCCCATCTGAAGTTTGCCATTTCAGTAGGTGACTGGGTGTACATAAAGGTGCACCAGAGAAAGTCCATTATGCAGCCCCGGCGGAAAGGACCGTATCTTGTGTTGTTCATCTCCAAAACATCTGTGAAGTGTTGCAGCTTGCCGAAGTGGGCCACTCCTCCCAATGCAAGCATGTCCTAGGCCAGGGCCATCTACTGGAATTGCTTGTGCTTCTGCCTCCCCTCCTTAAACCAGAATAGAGACCCGAGGCCAGCCAGCCCCATCAGGTCCGGAGGAGAGACAGCCTGGCTGTCCTGCTCCATTACAGCAGCAATCTCATCATTACCACTTCAGTACGGCTGTCTTCCAGATAATGGTCCCTATTTTTGGCCTGGTCACTCTCTTTGCCCCACCTGATCTGAGTACATAACTCCTCCCCCTTGCTGTTGCTACATAAATATTGCAAAACAATACATTTTTCTTCCTGGTGGATTGCACTAACTTACCCCTGGATGTCTTTGGGTATATGAATTTGGTCGTAGTGCCCCTCAGCAAAACATAGACTTACATTGACCTGTTCTATCATGGGTAGTGGGTACTCGAGTGTTCAGGCACCACGATGGAAGACACGGGAAACACTAGTGAATTCTACCACCTAAACAGCTACTTTCGCCAGATACTATTGATCATGCTTACTAAGAACATGCACAATTTTGTGATCACTGAGATCTCAGTATTTGGAGCATCTTTGTGGGCAAAAGTGAGTGTGACACTGTCTGGAGACTATACCAGACTATGCAACCACCTTTGAACATTTCTTTCCTACTACTAAGTTGTTTCATGAACATTGTTTCTGAGAAGAATAGGCTCATCAATTTGTGGCAAGAAAGATTACTCATGGTTAACCCAAGAATGGACTACGGTCCGTTACGTGAGGTATATAGTCCCCAATGTGAAACACACTGCCGAACAACCCCTTCAGCAACTATGAAGATATTCGAGACAAACAGATTCTTCTCGATTATATTTTATTATTATGGTGTAGGACAGGCGATCTGTGAACCGAGAGGAAATGGCAAGATAATAGAGGGCATTGAAAATGCCACAGCCATCTCTTTAGGCTTGATAACTGATCTGTTAAGATGCCCAGAAAACCATGCTCTTGCAGAATATAATGTCCCGGAAGTTCATTTTTGCTGACAAAGAAGGGGATTGTGCAATAGGAGGGTCAGAATGGTGTGCACACATACCTAAATCTTCTTTCATCATCCATGAACTGATAGATCACATCAAGAGTAGAATTAAGAAATTGCACAAAATGTAAAACGCCTTTGAAATAAACATCTGGTCTTGGATATCTGATTATTTGGGAAATGAGGAATGAAGATATTTGAAATAGTAATAGCTGTAATTCTTGTTGTGGTGACTTTATTAAACAAAGCCTATGCATCATCCAATGGGCGAGCATAAATAAAAGTTGTTTCCAATGCTTATCTGCTTGATATTGCAAATGACGCTATCAGTTATAAAGTAAAAGATTAATTTTATAAAGGAGACTTTCATATTGAAACGCTACAGAATTATAGAATTTCACTGCATGGTTAAAAAAAAAAAGAGTTTGAGAACGCATTTTACATCAGCTTGCATTAACATATGAAATTGTTTTAATAACTGCTTAAAATACTGTCAAAGCCTTTGCAACAGATCACACCTTCTCATCTTCGCATCATCTTCGCAACTCAACTTCTCATCATGGCCAATGAATGAACCCTGACCTTGTGGCCTGCAATCACCACAGCTGAATTTGCTGCTACAATGAAGACCATTCACTCTGAGCTCCATCTGATCCCTGCTCCACCTTCACTAAAGGACTTTAACCGATCAGTGAAGCACTAACACCCACCCTCATTACCTCAGCTAAAGTTCGGGAAACTTGGAAAAATTCTACTATCATCACCCTCCTCAAGAAACCAACCTCTGACCCATCTCCCTTTTACCATACCCCGCAAAGGTCTTAGAGAAACTAGTAAACCAACCTCTTACTAACCACCTCAGCAACCACCAGATAGTCTATGGCATGCTGTCCAGACTCAGGCCCAACCACGGTAGAGTAACAGCACTCTTTGCTGCCTCAGATGACATCTGCGTGATCCTGGATAGAGGAGACATGGCAGCGCTCATTCTCCTGGACCTCTCTGCAGCATTTGGCATGGTTTCACATCCCATCCTCATCAGGTGGCTGTACAAGATTGGCATGCAAATACTTGCTCTCCCCTGGATCTGCTCCTTCTTACCAGACCAAACACAAGCTGTTAGCTTGGCACCTTACTTCTCGGAAACCAGCAAATTCATCCGCGGAGGGCCTCAAGGATCATCGCTCAGTTCCACCCTCTTCAATGCATACATGGTTCCTCTGGCCAATATCCTTGCACACAACATCAACATGTAATGTATATAAGGGCTGGTATAAGCCTGGAGCTTCAACATTCCAATGATTGTCTTTGTTCACAGCTGTGGCTGTGAACAAATGTTTCAGGGAGCCTGAGGGGATTTCAATCCCCTCGGGCTCCCAAAAGACTTTGTTTTATTTGTTAGAACAGTCTGCCCTCTAATGGCAGAATGTTCTAATAGCCTTATAGCCCTTCGTAGCTGGGCTATACTGGCTATTAAAGTCCTGCTCTCTTGTGTGTTAAAGGCCGTCACTGAACAGCCTGTATACCCCGCTACGGCAGGCTCTACGGCTATAATAGGTACTTATATAGTGCACGGCTACTCCACAGAGTGTCCTCTCTTATGCAGATAACACGCAACTTATACTCTCCCTCTCAGACAAGACCCCTACACAAGAACCAAGGTCACTACCTGTATGACCAAAGTCACTAACTGGATTAAAGTACACAGTCTCATGCTCGACTCTGACAAGACAAAAATAGTGACCTTTGGCAAGAGCTGCTCATCGTGGGACTCCAACTGGTGGCCGGCCGAACTTAATCCCACACCCACAACCCATGCCATGAATCTCAGAATAATCATGGACAGCAAACTGGGCATGACTGCACATTTCAACACAGTCACTGGAACCTGCTTCCACACCGTGAAGATAAAGCAGAAGATCTTCAATTAGAGCCCCATCAACACAAAAAAAACGGACACGCATGCCATAGTCACAAGCAGGTTGGACTATGGAAACACCCTCTACACTGGGATCATGGAGCAATGGCAACCAGACTCACCCTCAACATCATCCCACACAGAACCCACATCACAGCACACCTCAGGGAACTACACTGGCTCCCGATACACAAACACGCTCAATTCAAACTACACACTCACACATTCCAGGCACTACAAAACTGAGGCCTCCTCACCTACCCGAACAGTTGCATCTCCCTTCCACCAACCATCCAGACAGCCCCACTTTGCAGGACTCAACTGGCACAGATCCCATGCATATACACAACCAGATCAGGAGGACGGGCGTTCTACTAAAATGTGGAACAATCTTCTACTCCATATCAAAGTCTTCGCCTATATTCTTGAACTCCACATGAAGCTGAAGCCCTGGCTTTTCAATGACCCAACCTACCATAAGGAAGGCTAGGCACACACACACCCGGTCTGCATCACAATTTCACCCATGCACTTTATTTATATTTAAATATTTTTTATTTCCTTGCTTCATGAAGTTGTTTTATTTATTTATTTAAAGAGTTTGATATAGCACTGGCAAGACCCACAGGTACCAGAGCACTTTACAAACATTTGATTGTTAAACATTGTCAAAGTCAGTGTTGGATAAAAATAGGTTAACGAGTAGAGTATTTTTTGAAGTCACATCGGTTAAAGATTATAAGTTACAGAATAGAGTCTTTATAAAGTCAGATCACAGCAATTCCTAGAGTGGGACAAACAATGTGAAATTTGATGAGGGGGTTTCATTTGGGATTCAGGTTGTGGATGGGAGTTACAGCCAGAGGTGCTGATTGAGATGATCTTTTAATTGTCCTTTGAAGTTCATGAAGGAGGGGTTCCTACCGTGCCAGTGAGGGTGGCGTTTCCGTAGTCCAGTCTTGAGAGAACCAAAGCTTGTGTGACAGCTATTAGATCATTCTGGGGAGGAAAGGCTTGATTTAATGTAGGAGTTTTAGGTTGGAGAATGCATTCTTCGTAGTATTTCTGTAGGTGTCGTTTCATGCTCAGACTTAGGTCCAGGGTGATCCACACAGAGTTGACAGAATCGGGCAGAGACAGTTTGCAGTTTAAAGCATCAATGGTATTTATCCATTCTTGGACGTGGGTGGTCTGGCCCTTGTTTGTTAGGATGAGAATTTCTATCTTGCCTTGGTTGAGTTTCAGGTGGTTGTGTGCTAACCAGATTCGGACTTTAATATGCATAGTATTTAGTCATCTTAAGTCCTCAGTTGAGGATATTTTCTAGAGCTGGGTGTCATCAGCATAAAGGTGGTATTATTTTGGCTGACTTCCTTGCTTTTCTCTCTTCTATGTATACTTTCTGGTTCATCACCTCCTGTCATGTCTTACACCAACAAAATGGTATTGTCGCTGGTCAGCGCTATACACCTTATTAATCTTGCATAGAAATACCAACGCCTTATGTTGCCCCACTTGCATACTGAATCCATAATATATCACAGATCCAACCCTGGTTACTTAAGGCTACAGAACATGCTGTAAGTGAGAAAACAGATCTGTATGTATAAAAGTAATTCAGTGCCAACCACCTGACCCCCTGGTCCAACGTCAACGACGACGAGACACGCAAGGTCATGAACTCCATCCACTCAGGATCTCCGTCTGACCCATGCCCACACCACGTATTCAACAAAGCAGGTGCTGCCATCACACCTGAATTACGGAAGGTCATCAACATCTCCTTCGAAACAGCGACATTCCCGGAAAGCTGGAAGCACGCCGAAATCAACGCCCTCCTCAAGAAGCCCAAAGCGGACCCCAAGGACCTCAAGAACTTCCGGCCCATCTCCCTGCTCCCGTTCCCGGCAAAGGTCATCAAAAAAATCGTCAACATGCAACTGGCCCGCCACCTGGAAGTCAACAACATCCTGGACCCCTCCCAGTCCGGATTCAGACGAAACCACAGCACCGAGAGTGCCCTCATCGCCGCTACAGACAACATTAGGCGCCAAGTAGACAACAGCGAAACATCAGCCCTCATCCTCCTGGACCCGTCAGCCGCCTTCGACGCGGTCTGCCATCGCACTCTAAAGACACGCCTACTAGAAGACGGAATCCAAGAGAAGGCTCTTGACTGGACCACGTCCTTCCTCTACGGAAGAACCCAGAGTGTCCGCCTCCCACCCTTCTGATCTGAAGCCACCGACATCATCTGCGGCGTCCCCCAGGGCTCATCCCTCAGCCCAAAGCTGTTCAACGTCTACATGGCCCCCCTCGCACAAGTGACCCGCATTCACGCCCTCAACATCATCCCCTACGCCGCCGACACCCAGCTCATCCTATCCCTCACCAAGGACCCACACACCGCCAAAACCAACCTCTACGAGGGAATGAAGGCCATCGCCGACTGGATGAGGAGCAGCCATTTGAAGCTGAACTCGGACAAGACGGAGGTCCTCATCCTCTGACCCACCCCCTCAGCCTGGGACAACTCCTGGTGGCCAACCACACTGGGAACAGCACCAACACCCACCGACCATGCACGCAACCTAGGATTCATCCTCGACTCCTCCCTCTCCATGTCGAAGCAAGTCAACGCGGTCTCCTCCTCTTGCTGCTACAACACCCTCCGCATGCTCCGCAGGATCTACAAGTAGATCCCCACCGAAACAAGAAGAACGATGACGCAGGCCCTCGTCAGCAGCAAATTGGACTATGGCAACGCACTCTATGCAGGAATCCCAGACAAACACCTACGACGACTACAACGCATCCAAAACGCCACCGCCTGACTGATCGGCAATGTCCCCTGCCGCAGCCACATCACCCCCCACCTGAGAGACCTACACTGGCTCCCCGACGACAAGTGGATCACCTTCAAGCTCCTCACCCACGCACACAAAGCACTCCACAACGCCAGACCAGCCTACCTGAACAGCAGACTCAGCTTCCACACCCCCAACCGCCAGCTTCGCCCTCGCAGCTGTCCCCCGCATCCAACGAACGATCTCCGGTGGCATATCCTTCTCCTACCTCGCCGCCAAGACCTGGAACACCCTCCCTACCCACATACGTCAGACTCAAGACCTTCTCGCCTTCAGAAGACTCCTCAAGACCCGGCTCTTCGAGCAGTAGCAGCATCCCCCACCCCTCCCCTCAGCGCCTTGGGACCCTTACGGGTAAGTAGCGTGCTTTACAAGTACGCTGATTGATTGATTTAATCAATTAATGCATCTTTTTACAATTTTAAAAGCCATAAAAGAAACAAGCGATATATCATAAAATGGTAGCCGGAGCAACAGGCGAGCAAGAGGCAGATTAAAGTGCTTACATTTTTAACAACCAGCAATATAGCACAGCTTAAAACATAGTGTGTGTGTTAACACAGGAACAGACAATCGAGACAAAGTGCATACAGTCAAAACGAGGCAGCTTTTGAGTGAGTTAAATAACATTCCTCAGCCTAATGGTACGTTAGTTGGATAAGGATTATAAAACATTAATTTCAGGGTGGTGCAAGTGTAGGATATCCCAAGGATTTACAGCTATGAACAACATCAAAAATGTCCAATGGTTCGCTATGATTCTATATGTTAAAAGAAGTGCTTAAGTTGTGCCTGTGGGTTTCGGTGCTCGGCACGTCACTTAATTGTCAGCACCGGCTCTAGTGACAGCCCACCACATGGTGGCGTTGTCTTATTTTTATACTGAGATGAACCTAGCAACCGTGTTCATTAATTTAATATACACTGAAAACGAATAAAACCAGCCACTCAAGCCTTTATTGTAGCTTTGTGCGGCTGAAAATCGTCTGAATTGTCAAACTTATAGGGTATCGAGGCTTAGGTGTTATGTTGGTGCTGCCAGGGGCAATGGGTATTGCAAGCTGCTGCTGCCTTCCAAGATGGGCCCGGACACTTAATTTTCTACGAACTAAGCACTGGTTAAAAGCAGAGGACACCATGAAATTAACAAATAAACACTGCACCTTCGATCTAGTCCCAGTAGCCTAAAGTACCATAAATGATAATTGAGGCCAAGATGTCAACCATCCATTGTTTGCCGATTTGAAAAAAGCCGCAAACTCAAGCAATCATCAGGGTAGCCTAAAAACCGCAAACAGAAAAACGCATCCTGACACTTTTGGAACTTAGGACACTTTAAAAGAGGCTTTAAATATGATATAAGATAGTGTTAAAAGTTGAAAGAAGAAGGTCAAGGGTATCAACGATGGATGAGACGTCCAATCACATAGGAACGGAAATGCGGTGCTACCAGAGGCACTTTGATCCTCCCAAAAAACACAAAAGCTGCCAAACCGTGCCTGCTCTAAAACAAAAGAGAACAGATCGTTTCCAGGGTATCAGATCCAAGGTTAAATACAGCACGGCATCCGGCACTGATAGCATAATAATATCTCTAACAGAACATTTATTACATTTTGTGAGTAGCCGAGTGCCTGGCTGAGTTCCTCAAATCGGAGATTACCAACCTGCTTATCTTCTTTGGTTACAGAGGAAGTCATTATAATACTTCGGACAAATCGATGTCTTTCAGTGTGCTTTGCACATCGCCCAGCCAGGGGATCAACAATTCTTACTCAAGCTAAAGGCAGTCGGGTATAACCTCCCTGTGCAGACTCGTCTCCTTATTGCCCAGATCTTAACCCACAGCAAAAGAGGGGCCAGCTTCACCTGCTCTGAGATACACTGTAAACGTAGCTATGAGTGGATAACAAAGTGGGAGCTGGTAGGAGGAAGACATAGGAGAAGGCTACTCATGCAGTAGTCTTCAATCTTTTGAAGGAGAGAGTTAAAATATCCCTAGACACCTGCTCCATTCTGAGCTGCAGAAACACATGTATGTACAGCTGGGGAGAGAAAGTAGCTATACCTACAGTCTGAGGGAGATTAAAGATTGCTCCTGTTGAACTACTAAGCTGCAAGCTGAAATAACTGATCTGCAAATGTCAGGCATCCAATGAATCAAAAACTACTCCCAGGTAAGAGAACTATTGACACAGCTCAAGGATTGACTGCACATCGAGGAGTTAGGGACGTTTCTCTTGCCTGGCCCATATGCCATATTGCGAGACGTCCCAGGATGCTTGTTTCCGGTCCAGGGAAGACATGGCTTGGCAGTTCGGGCTGGACTGTTCCCATTAGGCACAGGGTCAGACTGATTTGCATATGGCCATGTCTGAACTGGGGTGGCTGAGTGAGCTAAAGAATGGTGATGGATTAAACCCAGATCAGTTGACTGGGGGTGAATGTTTGATTTGCTCAAACACTCCGTCCATCATCCCCTTTTGTTTCCCAAAATTGGTGACTAGAACTATTTTCCTAATAAAGATGCAAAATGCTCTCTATGTTCATACCATAAGTATCACGTTATCTGCATAAAGTAATGCTGAGACCAGTGAGTTCACCATCTTTCGGACATCATTTGTGGCACTAACCATTGAGAAGCCCAAATCATTATTATAAATTATAAACAAAAGTGGGACCAAAATACAGCCTGGGCACACTTCTCTAGCTAATGCGAGGGTGTCTGACATTTCTCCAGATGGGCCGAATTGTACTTTAGCAGCTAGGTTCTTGTGCAAGATTTACAAGAACATTACTAGGACTTCTTCCACTCCCAACGCTGTTGAGAAGTCCATAAAGGCAAGGTACAGTGGACACCGACTGGCAACTGTATACTTGCCAATGATCAAATGCAAGTTTAGGCACAGTTCAATTGTACCATGCCTTGGTGGAAACCCCATACTGGTAGGAGCACAGGATGTTATTTTGGCTCTGCCAAAGCCTCAGGTGGTTAAATAACAGTCTTCCCAAGATCTTAACTGTACATTCAATAAGGGATATAGGGCGGTAAAGTGGTTCCCTTTTTAACAATGGGGACTATGATTGAAAGCGCCCACAAGTGTGGAGTCCACTTGCACAGCAAGTTATTAAATGGAATTGTAAGCAAAGGGCCCCATCAAGTGAGGTTATATTTTATGAGGTCCACAGAGACCCTACCTGGCCCTGGAGATTAACTGTGCGGTCTGAGCCCAATGGTCTCCACCACTTCAGACAAGGTGACAAATTTGATGCGTTGCACAATTTATCGAAAAGAACCTCTCCTTAGATTCCCTCTCCCGCAGGTTGAGAAATATTTTTGAAGTGTCTGACCCATTCTAAACCGGGTACATTGTAGCTCAAGATAGGATTAGATGGAGAATCCTGTTGCCTAAATCTTTGGACTGTGTCCCAGAACACTTTTCTGTTCTTAATGATCGCGGCCTATTCAAGGCGTTCCTAATCTGTTGTAAGCAAATCTTTCCTTCTTAACTGTATTTATTTATATTTATTTCATTTTGAGGCTGCACTAACCTCTAGTGGGCATCTTGTTTTGCTAGTCAGGGCCGCCATCAGACGGCGACGGTTCGCTAAGGCACAATGGCTATCAAACCATCTCTGGCTTTCATGGGCATGCCTAACAGGCTGCTCTTCGTTCATGTACATAACTCTTCATAATGGACTAGTATAGCTTCTCAGCTCACATCAGCCAAACAGGTCAAACATATATAAGGGTGCTTCACCATAAGGCACCTGAAAGAGGCCCCTGGTTCCTTTAGATGCCAAGTAAGCCTTAAACCACCATTGGAGGGTTGTGCAGGCAATAACTTAACAGTTTTTTTTTTTTACTGAGCACTGTAAAGTGCCCAACCACAACTAGAGCATTATGGTCCCTCCACTCTGTTTCTATTAAAAACACCCAGAGAAAAATAAGTCAAGAATATTCTTGTTACATAAATGTCATCAATGATCGTAAGAACAGCGGTTTCCTCTAAATAAAGGCAAAACAGGTCCAACCCCAGCAAACATTTGGACAATGTCAACTAGGTCAGCTGCGGCTATATGTTGGCCTAGTTCCATCTTTCCATTGCCCAGTGTCCAGATATATCTTTCAGACTCCTTTACCCCTCATTAATTTAGCATTGAAATCCCCACACAGAATGTAGTTGGGTGGGGTCAAAGACCCCGCTACTAAAGGTTTCAGAGTTTCAGATAAGTTAAAAAGGAAAACGATTCAGTAAAGTAAGTTCACACAGTGTTGGAAAAATCATTGTAATAGAAATTAATAAAAAAATCAAAGAGCTAAAATTGTCCTTAATTAGCAGGGCTTAAAGGCCTAACATTTCGTGTCTATTATATATACATGTACATATGTCACTGTTAATATCCAGGCAAATCCAGACTGAAAGGCCGCTCTTTGCCCTGACTCGTTGGGAGGGGACTGCAGGGCTGTCATAATTGGCAAAGTCGACAAGGCTTCATATCGATTTTCCACAGGAATTGATATCTGGTCGACGGGACAATATGAGATTGAATGTCAGACCATGCCAATTGCAAGTCTTGTCGCACTGAATTAATCAACCCTGCTTACAGAACTTCTTGCTTCAATCATAGGGTTTGGATGGTCATAATTGACCAGATGAGCTAACTGGTTAGGTTTGTCAAAAATACCCTAGCAGGAGTAGAGCTAATTTGCAGCAGGCAGGAGCCCTGCTCATATTTTGGAACTGTATTCTTTGTACCAAGTGAGGGGGCTGAACATTAACTAGAACTCAGTCATTACAAATATCATTAGGGCTGGCCCCTAGTCATCTGACCCTACGGGGCATCAGAATATCTCCCGGGCAAGAAAAAAACAAGGCCTCTAATATGCACAAGCCAATTCAGAACTATTATATTGTTTCTCATGCGTCTCCCTGGACACTGACATGGAGGGGGTAAGGGGGTGGGCACTCCGATAATGTCTCCCACATAAAGGCAGGCAGTAGGGCCGAGGTTGATGGTAACATGCATGGAGTTTAGAACCGCCTTGCTCTTGTTTCACCCTACCCTGATAGGTTTTAAAGATTTATGTATACCACTTTGGTTAAAATTGCCCACTCTTGGTTATGACATTTGTGACCTCGAGTACAAATTGCTCCCAGACAGCTTGGAGGAGGAATTGGCACAACTACTGCTAAGCGGCAGTACCATTACTCCCCCTGGTAAAGTCTGAGCTCAAAGGGCTGGTTTTATCATGTGTGCTTGCAAACGACCTCAGTAACATCATCCTGTAAAAGGAGACTGCAAAGAAAGGGCTGCAAGCAGTGCTTCCACAGTTTTTAAACGCTTGAGTAAAGTTAGAAGCTCTGCCTGCAACAATACTTTAAATTTGGTGGAACAGGTATCCACAAGGCTCCGTATATGAAGAGGCGACTGAGTGGAGGTAGTTGCAATCTCCTTGCAAAGTTGGAGAAAGGTGGGGTGGGAGCAGAAGACGAGTCTGGCTAGGACCCTCTCTTTGCTGAATATGGATCCCTGATTTGATGATCACATTGGGCAAACCACCAATGGGGTCCAATACACAAGCCAGAGGGTTAAGACGAAATATCAAATTTCACGTCAAACACCTTACAGTGAACCACCAGTAGGGCCCTGACGGCATGCACAGGCTTTGTCCACGTGCGTCCTATGCTACTGGACCCTCACAGATTTCTGAGACTTACAATCCCTCTCATTGATCCTTCTGGTGTTCTGGTATTCAATAATCTCCAGTCAGGGGTATTAGTTGGATTTTTAAGCAAAATGTAGTGCAGCGCTTAGTAGCTTAACACATGGCTCTTCACGGACTAAATGTGTAATGCTTTATTAAACCTTTCAGCTCGGGGGCGTGGCTAGCGACCAGTCAAGATGGCCGCAGCTTAACGGAGCTCTGTGGCCACCGGGGCCTTCCCTTCAATATCCGAACACTTATCCTGAGCAAAAGCAGTGCTGCGCGTTAGAATCTCCTGCAAGGAAGACTCCGACGCAGGAAGAGACGATCCGGAACACTGGACTCCCCGAAATCAAGGAGTTAGACAGCGGAGAACTTTGCGGCCTACAACAGACGCCGGAGCCGGGGACTAAAGTTGGTGGCAGACCCGGGAACTTGCAGTGAAACACGGCGGTAAGATTACAGATCGCCGGGGGCGCAGCCTGATCCGCGACGGGCCATAATACCAGGCCCTACACATACTGCGGCCATACAGTGGAGACTCATGCACACAACTGGGAAACCTTTTATCTACTCCGGCGACGGTGGAGAGAGGCCCGCGCGCGACTGCACCGCAGACACCACGAGGCTCAACTACGGCCTCTGACTACCGGTAAGCGGGGTGCAACGTGCGGGCCCATGAATAGAGACAGGGACGTACGAGTAGAGGCAGGGAGGCGGGGTGGGGGGTATGGATCTTGAGTTCAGGGAAGGTTAATTGTTTAGGTTGAACAAAGCGATACAAAAGGGGATGATGGACGGAGCGTTTGAGCAAATCAAACACTCACCCCCAGTCAACTGATCTGGGTTTAATCCATCACCATTCTTTAGCCCACTCAGCCACCCCATTTCAGACATGGCTATATGCAAATCAGTCTGACCCTGTGCCTCATGGGAACAGTACAGCCCGAACAATTGTTTGTTTAGGTTACCAGTTGATTGTTCAAAAATCTCTCAATGGAATCTTGCTAATGTTGGCGCAGAATGTACACACACAAATCGGATAGATGGCGACAACACTACCGTATGTTTGCATGCATGACAGGCTCTTTAGATCACACTATGCAGTGAACACAATGGCTGTAATGTTTCCAAGTTACACACACTATGTCCTACACTAGGAATCAACACACCAGCTCTCAGTTATCACGATCACAAGGCCCGCCCCTGTCCATAATATCGTGGAATGTAAATGGATTAGGACACAAAATCAAGAGGGGACTGGTATTACAGTATTTAACCCCTTCAGTGCTAATGACAAGGGTAACTCGTCATGTAGGGCCCATTGATTTCAATGGAAAGTCAATGGACCTACATGCACACCCCTTAGCAGCCAAGTGGTTAAAGCGGAAAGGCCCTACCGTAGCGTTACTCCAAGAGACACACTTAATGGGAACGGCCTGTAAGGCGCTTGATCGTTGGGGCTTCAAAATGGTTGCTCACGCGGAGTTTACATCGGGGTCCCGAGGGGTCAGTATATTGATACATAAGAACGCCCCATTAGTGGTTAAAAGGACTTGGACTGATGATCAGGGGAGATTCGCTGCATTATCCTGCCAATGGGAGGGGCGAATCTATAACATGGTCTCAGTGTATATTCCCCCAGCACTCCACCAGACAGCCTTCCAAGACCTGGGGAAACTCCTAATTGACCGTCCTGAGGGAGAACTGATCATAGGTGGGGACCTTAATACAGTAGTAGATGTGGCTGTAGACCGCAAACCACCTAGGGAGGCAAACAGATCCAATCAGGCCCTGAGGGAGTTTATGGATGCGATGGGTTTAACTGACATCTGGAGACTAAAACACCCCATGGGACATCAATACACATTTCTTTCAGGGGCGCATAACAGTCTCTCCCGCATAGATTACATCCTGACTCTAGCGATCGCACCTGAACGGGTACGAGAGATCGAACATTTACCGAGAGGCATCTCTGATCACTCACCTTTACAACTTGTATACACTACCCAGCCCCCGGAAGACAAAGGGTCTACCCGCTTACCCGGGATACCTAAAGAAGCAGAAGATTGCCAAGGCCCTTTTCAGCTCTACCAAACAATATTTCGCCGAAAACACACAGTCGGTGGATTCGCCTTGCATTCTATGGGAGGCGTACAAGTCCGTAATTAGGGGTCAGGCCATATCGACCATTACAAGCCACAAAAGGGAAAACAGGGAACGTCTAGATGCCCTAGAGGAGGCAACACAGAAGGCGGAGGTGACGCATGCCGCAAACCCCACAGATACCACAGCACAAGACCTGAGGTTAGCGTCCCAAGAATATAGAGCTTATGCGTGGGAAATGGCCAAAACAAGATACACAGACACCCTGCACAGAATATACGAATTGGGGGACAAAACGGGGAAAATGCTAGCATGGTTGGAGAAGAGGGAGAAGGCGAATAGGTTGATTGCACAGTTGACATTAGAGGACGACACAGTAACGACTGAACCCCAAATTATAGTGGACGAGCTGGCAACATATTACGAGAAGGTTTATACACTGCACGCCACAACCACAATAGAGGAAAACATGCAATTCCTACAAGATATAGTGATGCCTACTCTGCCACTGACTGACATGCACGAACTAAAAGCAGATTTTACAGCCGAGGAATTGCGGACTGCGCTAAATGCACTCCATACGGGGAAAGCAATGGGACCTAATGGTCTACCTGTAGAACTGTACAAAAGGGTGGCAGACACCGTTACGCCACACTTACTTAATATGTATAACGAATGCCTAGAGCAAGGCATGCTCCCCAGGGACCAAAGATTAGCTACGATTGTGGCAATTCACAAACCCGGTAAACCGGCAAACTCAACTTCCTCCTACCTTCCGATATCCCTGATAAACGCAGAGGCAAAATTGTTAGCTAAAGCACTGGCACTCAGGCTACAGCCCCATCTTAAATTGTTGGTTCATCCAGACCAGTCTGGCTTTATGCCTGGTCGAAACACCTCCCTTAACTTACGCCGTCTGCATGGCGTGCTGGCCAGGACACACACGCTCCGAGAAGATGAGGCAATCCTCTCATTAGATGCCACAATGGCGTTTGACCATGTGGAATGGCCGTTTCTATTCACGGTACTTCGAAAGATGGGGTTTGGCCCAAAATTCTGTAGTTGGATTAAACTGCTATACACAGCACCCCTAGCACAAGTGGTAGTGAATGGCCGCATTTCAAGGGAATTCACGTTAGGGAGGGGGACGAGGCAAGGCTGTCCTCTGTCTCCCCTCCTCTTTGCCCTGGTCCTAGAACCACTCGGAGCATGGATACGGCAGGCTCCTTCAGTACGCGCAATAAAATGGGAGGCGGATTGGGAAGACCAGATATCGCTCTACGCGGACGACGTATTGATATATTGATATATATAACATCCCCGACGGAGTCTCTGGAAGCCCTACTCGATATCCTCACAGAGTATGGGACAATGTCAGGATACACTATTAATTGAAAAAGTCACTGCTTTATAATCTACATGGCCTTACACCCAGAATTCCATCGGGATGGAACGTCTACTGGAGACGGGTGTTCCTATTAAAGATGAAGAAAACGGATCGCGTGTTGTCTACACGGTGATCCGGTTTACAGGCACTGAGGAACGGGCAAGCCTACGGAACAGTAAGGAGCTGACCAAAGGTTTGCGGGTTCTAAGGGGGAGGACGACTGGCACCCTATAGGGCTTTCAGTTTTTCTAAACGAGCATAGTCTGTGTGGAGAGAGCCGGTAAAATGGAGGGACGCGCCTTAGTCTGTGGCAGCGAGAGGAAAGTTTACTCTGTATTTTTCCTCTCATTTCAACGCAGGTTGTGCTCCCGGGATACCCTCCTGCCGGACATCATTTCTAGTTTGTATATTATATAAACTCGGTGAGTACAGAGTGGGTACTATCTACCATGCATTAAGTACTGTGTGACTACAACATCGACACTCCTCACCGCATTTTCTGAAATATGATGTTGGAGCTGAGAGGGGGCATTTGGGAACAACTTCGGAGATGCAATGTTATGATATGTGATACACATGTATATTTACAGCACTGCAAAAAAACTTTAGATTTGTTTGTTTCTTTTAGCATTACTATATCCAGGGGATTATATGCCATATTGGGGATAGGATCCTAAAGGGAGAATATCACACCTTTGACCACAGGGGGAACACAACCAGTGGTTTTAAAATACGGTGATGGGATAAGAAATCAACCAGATCAACAGCATGATTATACTAGCTATGTTCTGTGTTTTTGTGTTCCCAATTTAGTTCATGTTCTCCTATATTATTGGGAGGACTTTCCACACGTGACCAACAGGGCCAGGATCTAGCTAGACCGGCTCAAGTTTGTTTGTGGCAAACCAACCGAAATACGGTGGGGCCATAAGAGGTACTGGGAGCGACACTAGTCCTGAAGAAGACCGGGGTGACCTTTGCAGGCACAGTAAGTCGGTCGAAACATGTTGACACTAGCAGTACCAGGAGGGGTGTTTTGAGAAACTTCACTTTTCTCTTTTAGACACTACCCATCCTCTTTCTCATTTTTTAGGCCTGGTGGAGGAACCGTATAATAAAGTTTGGTTTGGTATCCTCAAACCAGTTTTAAACCACATCCTTATTAACTGCACTTTATGTCGCATCACTAGTTCCAGTCACTTGGTGATATGCACTGCTGTATCACTTTGTATGTTATGTGTTGAGTTCTGTGGTCTTACGTTGTGTGTTTTTTTGCGTTTTTTATTATTTTTTTCCTCTCCCTTATGCTCCGCCCTGAGCTACACCAGGGCGTATTGTAAGCAGGCCCAATGATGAAGCATGTCACATACTTCGGTGTGTGAGTGAGGGCAGTTTTTCAAAACAGATGATTTTTTCTGTTTTGTTATATGTGTTGTGTTGTGCTCTCCACCCCTTAAAGTGTGTTCAATTACAAATAGCGACCAGAGGATTTAAATATTTGGGCATATATGTCACCCCGCAGGACCCTATCTTTCTGGAAGAAAACCTGATGAGACCTCTAACGAGGCTCAAAGCGGATGTTAAACACTGGAGATCCCTTCCGCTGACAATGCTGGGACGAGCGGCACTATTCAAAATGCTCACACTCCCTAGATTCCTCTATGCGCTCCAAAATACCCCATTCCAGGTTCCCCTCTCCTACTTTAAAGCAATTGAAGCAGAAGTCTCTTCGCTGCTCTGGGACGGTAAACCAGCTCACATAGCGCAAGACAAACTGGTGCGTAGCTGGTACGACGGAGGAGTAGCCTTACCAAACGTTAAATCATATTATCGGGCCGCGCAACGAATGGTAATAAACCAATGGATTCATGTCCCGCAGGATGAACCAGCATTCAGATTAGACAGAACTCTGCTACCAGCAGACCGTTTAATGAAAGCCCTCTACACCAACAAGAGGAAACACAAACTAGCAGGGCCAACGGCACACACTGTTAAAATTTGGCATACTGCACAAAGGGCGTTGGGTTGAGAAGGGGTGCTGACACTGGCAACCCCACTATGGGAAACTCGCAGTCTGGGCACCTTAGCGAACACAAAAGGCTTTAGACAATGGGACCTAATAGGTATCTCCAAAATCGGTGATCTCTGGGTGAGGGGAGAGATCCTTACCTTTGCAAGTCTACAAGAGAAATATGGGATGGCGGACACTGAACTCTATCGTTATGGCCAAATTAAAAACGCACTTCGGAGTGCAATCCCCCTGGGCAGCGAATTAGCAGAATCCTCCCTCCTAGAAGATAGAATACTTACGGACTACATGGACAAAAAAGCCATATCACAGACCTACCGTAAACTAATTAATAATCAACCTGACCCCATGGTGAAACTGCGGAGGAAGTGGCAAACGGATGTAGAGGATCTAGAGGACTCAGACTGGATAGATGTATTGGCATCGGCGCGTGAGGCGGCAATACCATCTAGATTCAAACTTATACAGCTCAAAATACTACATCGCGTCTATTACCCCCGCACCACCCTGCACAAACTCGGACGAACAATCGATCCGCTCTGCCTCAGAGGCTGCGGGCAAATAGGGACATTTTATCATATAATCTGGGATTGTCCCACCATCCAGGTATATTGGGAGAGAGTAATGAATGAGATCTCGGAGGTGGGGGAGGCAGAGGTCCAGCGAGACCCCAGATGCTGTCTACTGAATGTTTGGCAACCTACTGACCTAAACCGGGCATTGCAGAGCTGGGCTAAACTCGGAATGACTATTGCAAAATGCAACATTGCACAGAATTGGGGATCCGGGGTATTACCCACACAGTAGCAGTGGGAAAATGACATGGACGCTGCCATGGTGGCAGAAAGAGCAGTGTACACACCAAAGGGTGTCCCAAAAAATGGTCTAGAGTATGGGGAAAATTGAATGATTTCCGAGGGAATATCTGTGATCCTCCGCAAATGACATCTACTCCGGAAAACAGTCCATAAATATAGAGGGGAGCCAACAGACTGGGTAGTGGGTACGATTGAAGGGTGCAGACACGGGGGAGACACTGGGAGTGAGGGTGTTATCTGTTATAATGTTCTGTGTTATTTGGAGATGGAGACAAAACTGTCACGTATGCTATGCACTGTGATGTGTACCAATAATTTGCAGATGGGCATGTTTAATGTTCATTGATGACTAAATGTGTATGCAAACAAACTGATAATAAAAAATAAATTAAAAAAAAAAAAAAAAAAAACTTTCAGCTCATAGCTTTTTCAAGGCAACACCAAGACACTCCCAGTATTTCAGCGCTTTACAAAACCAAATAACATACTCATAACATAACAATTAAAACAGTCAAATATGTTGCATTCGCTCACCTACCCTTGGTAAAGGAAGCTGCATCCACCACCACCCACAGAATAACAGCCCCTCGTCCACTCTGGTAATTAACTACTTCTCAGTAGCAGAAGCTGAGAATATTAAGATGCAGAAGACCCTGAAGATCACGAAATCCAAAGGAAATCCTGGGAGTCCTGTTATGTTTTCATTACTTGTTTTGTTTTGTCCAGTTCCTAGCAACAAGGTTCTTCTGTTGGAATCCGGTATGTGGAGTCCGGTAGAGAAGCTTGGCGGAGGAGCGGAGAGGTTGACTCTGGGGGTCCCTTGATATACTATTCAATAAACTCATTTTTATCTTCAATTGGCTCCTGAGTTCTCACAAATGGCGACAAGGATGGGATGGATTTAATAAAGATAAACATCTGGAGAAGTTTACAGAAATTTTGAAGAGATTTTTTTTTCTTCTTGTATTTTAATACAAATTATAAAGAAGAAGACCCCCAGATCGCTCAACAACAAATCACAAAGGTCAGTGTGCGACTCTGACTATCTTATGAAAAATGTATTCATTAATCTGCGTGTGGATAGAAAACAACAAGAGTGTTGTGATTTAAAAACAACTGACTGTACCTGGCACATAGCTAATGGAGTGGATCGCGTGCTGAACCATAACTACGAGTTGTAACGACTGGGATCCACGGATATCGGAGGTAATGTGTCGGGACTGGTAGTGACGGCAGAGACATCCAGAGATTTTGGAGGTTGTTTCGATGTTGATTCGGGCCGAATCGCATTTCAGAGCGGAGAGAGACACGAGAAGTTGACATTGCCAGACGCGCGAGTACTGACGTATTAGGTGCGCGAGGCAAGTATCAGGAAGCAACGCGGCGCAGATTGCCTGGAAACAGCAACAGTTAATTGAGTAACTCGCCGAATGTCCACGCAAGAGACAAAGTGGAGCAGGTTGCCGGGGGACGACAACAGCTAGTTAGTGGCACTGTGGATTTTTACGTGAAACGGATTACGTAAACGTGTCACAAGGAAACGACGGAAGGAGCGCATAGAAGTATGCACACAGAAAGCTCAAGAGAGAGCCATCGAATTTCTAACAATTTTAAGCCTCGTAAGTGCAAGAAGCATTACGGTGCATCAAAGTGTTTTGGCTTTGCATTTTTTTTTTATAATTTGTGATTTAATCGATCGAATCTTCGAGGAAAAGGGTATAATAATTTGAATACTCACTTTTCAACGCGAACAAATTATTCAACATTACAAGACAAAAAGGATAGTTATATGACCATTTAGTAAGAGATTTTTACAACAAGGAGCATTGGTTAAAAAAAAGTATTAGCTGGAAGGGAATTTTGTATTTTCTTGTTTATGGGAATTATTTGTAAACTGTGTTCCAGTATACCGTGCGAATAACCACATAATAACCATATTATTTCCTTCTATATTACATCTGCATAATTATGGCCACACAATCTTCCATTCCTACTCCACCCACATTTCTTCCCGAACCTGGTGCTCCATGCAGGGATTGGGAAGATTGGAAGGAAGCTTTTACAACTTATTTAGAAGCAATAGGTGGTGATGTGTTTATTTCAAAAAGGAAACTAGCAATTTTAAAAGTATGTCTAGGCGTTGAAGGTAGAAATGTATTGAAACCTTTACCAAATGTCCAACCTAATGCTGTAAATGCTGACAATTCTTCTTCTGATGATGAAGAAGATGTGTATGAGATGGCTTTGAATGCTTTAGCCGACAACTTTGGTAAAAAAATTGAGCATCGTGGTCGAAAGACAAATTTTTCTCAAGTTCACAAAAACAGGGTGAGAGGATTGAACAATATGTAGCTGCATTAAGGAAATTATCTATCACCTGTAAATGTAAAGACCTGAGAGATGACATTATAAGAGATCAACTCATTAATAGGACTAATAATAAAAGGATTCAAGAAAAATTATTAGATTTAAAAGACCCTTCCTTAGAGAAATCTATAGAAATTGCTAGACGTATAGAAAATACCTCTAGATATGTAAAAGAATTATCGGAGAATAATTCGAAAACAGAAGCGGAGTATAGCAAGGTATGTGTATTGGATTCTAATTAATAAAAATCAGTCAAAACAAATAAAGATGAAAATAATACTATAA
Source organism: Lissotriton helveticus (assembly GCF_964261635.1). Taxonomy (NCBI): domain Eukaryota; kingdom Metazoa; phylum Chordata; class Amphibia; order Caudata; family Salamandridae; genus Lissotriton; species Lissotriton helveticus. The sequence continues at coordinate 1,824,162,438 of NC_136063.1, forward strand.
AAAAATAGAAGGAAATTACAGAAAAAATTGCTACAGGTGTGGTAGTTACAGATACAGTGCAGATACTATACAATGTCCCGCTGCAAAAAGTCGATGTTATAAATGTAAGAAAATTGGCAATTTTTCTCGTGTGTGTAAGTCTAGTGAAAACTCTAGTGGTAGTAAAACTGTAAATACCACGGGTGAATTCCAAACAGTGCACCTTAGAGACGAAGTGGATGAAGAGGAGGAAAGTGACATTGAAGTTATGGTAATAGTAAGTGTGAACACTTTACAAAACAATTCAAAAGATGTTTATCAACCTCCTAAGTGTGTAGTATACATTACAATTATGAAGTACACATGTGGGCAGATTCATGCTCTCCTTTTACTTTAACAGACAGAAACCATTGGAAAAGTATAGGATCCATATTTTTGATTCCCACGGATGTTGAACCACTCGGATATTGTGGTGTTAAATTACCGTTTTGGGATATTTTAATGCCAAAATACAATTCGAGAATCGTTCTATTGTAGGTAAAATGTATGTGGTTGAATCTGGAAGAAACTTATTAGGATGGAAGGAACAGAAAGGTTTAGGTATTATTTTAAATCCCAACCATCCCCAACAAGTATTATTAACATAGTGGTATAGACAACAAATGGGTGAAGGATTTCCCCAATTTGTTCAAGGAATAATTGGGATGTCTAAAATGGTTTGAACATCAAATAATTGTAAAGAAAGATGCCCAACCAAGTGTACACAAAGTACACAATGTACCTATGGCTTTGAGAGGAAAATTGAAGGAAGAGCTGCAAAGACTGTGTAAGGAAAAAAATCATAGAACCAATAGAGGCATCTGATTGGTTAAGTCCGATTGTGATCGCACACAAACGGCAAAATCCGCATGTGTGTGGACTTAAATGACAGCATTTGGGCGGATAGATACCCTTTACCACGCATAAAATGAAATGTCATGTGTCGAAGATGGTAAATACTTCACTACTTTAGACTTATCAAGTCTTTACCACCAAGTACGATTGCACGCTGATTCTAAACATCTAACATCCTTCATTACACCCGAAGGTGCATTTCAATTCATAAGGATGCCATTTGGTCTAGCATCGGCATCTGCCGTTTTCCAAAGGATAATGCAAAAGATATTGAAAGATGTTGAGAATGCTTTAGTATTCCAAGATGATGTGTTAGTTTGGGGTAAGGATGAGTTCCAACATGATGAAGTGCTAAAAATTGTGTTAATGAAACTCGAAATAGCCGGTCTCACAATAAGCTTAAATAAGTGTAGATTTTGCCAAGAAGATGTTGAATATCTAGGGCATACATTATCAGAAAGTGGAATAAAACCTAAATTAAACTTGGTGGAAGATTTAGAGAAAGCTCCATCACCAGTTGATAAAGATCAGTTAAGGTCATTCCTTGGCTTAGCTGAATATTATGCCAAATGTGTTCATCATTTTTCTAATATTGTACAACCCTTACATAACAATGAAGAAAGGTGTCAGTTTTCAATGGTCGGATGAATGCCAAAATGCATTCATGACAGTGAAAAAAGCTGTAGCTAATGCCACTAGATTGAAAGCATTTAATCCCCAACATAAGTCCATCATTGTAACTGATGCCAGTGGGTATGGTTTAGGGGCTGTACTGATGCAAGAAAATGATGGCCAGGAAGATGTAATAGCATTTGCATCACGCACATTGAAAGGTGCTGAACCTTCATATTCTACTATTGAGAAGGAGGCGTTACCTTAGTGGGGTGTGCAACATTTTCGTGTATATGTTTAGGGAACCAAATTTGAACTTCGCACTAATCATCAGCCTTTATTAGATCTTTTTACTACCTCAGGTGCAAGTAGAGCCACCCCATGAATAGCAAAGTGGTTGTATAGATTACAGGAGTATTCATTTGAATTAAAATACGTACCTGGAATAAGGAACATCAATGCTGATTGTTTGTCACGGTTACCTGTAGATGACAAACATGATAAAAGCAATGAAGATGACGACTTGTTAATTGCTAATGGGGAAGAATCTTATCAAGCCATTAGTGAACGTGAATGGAGGGAAGCAATTGATTTGGTTACATCGTTAGTCAAAGTGATAAAGGAACTGCCTTTGTTTGTAAATGGAAAAATAGATGAAGATATTGTCATGTAAAAGGATGTGTGGGATTAATTGTCAGTTGTTGATGGTATTGTAAGGCGTAGTGAGAAATTAGTGGTTCCAGTATCGTTGAGAGAAAAATGAATGGCTTTGTTGCATGAGGGACATGGAGGAATGTCCGCAGTCAAGAGGAAGGCCAGGATGGATTTGTGGTGGCCAAATATGGACAGAGATTTAGAAAGATTTGTGAGAGAATGCATATCATGCACCTGCAGTGACAAGTCTCATATTGTAAGAAATTCTCCTATTACACCTATGAGTTTGCCTGAGAGAGCATGGGAAACATTAGGTATTGATATTTGTGGTCCATTTGAAGCTTTAGGTGTAGTCGATAATTATGCATTAGTATTAATAGATTATTACTCAAAATGGCCTGAAGTGGTTTTTGTAACTGATGTAAAAACCAGTAGTATTATTTATTTTTGTGAAGAAATATTTTGTAGAGTAGGGTATCCCGCTGAAATTCTATCAGACAATTGTCCACAATTTATTTCCCATGAATTTGGTTAGTTTTTGAAAAAATGGGGTGTCAACATTTGAGGACACCAGTTTACCATCCAAGGGGAAATGGTTTAGTTGAGCGCTTCAACCCTGTGTTGGGGGAGCATATTCAATTGGCTACATCTATGAATAAGTGTTGGAGGACTCTAATAAAAAAAAAATTGTGAAACTATAGAACTACTTCTAATGCAGTAACGGCAGAAACTCCATTTTGTCTTCTAAAAGGCAGAATTCCTTGTACAGCTGCTGTGACTGCATGGATGGGCAGAGGTGGAAGGAAAATAGTGAAGGATGATGAAATACGTGACAAAGTGGACAATTATCAAAAGGGGATATCAGACAAGGTATAATGATAAAGTTAGCAAGATTCAGAGAATCATTGCTAAAGGTGACTTTGTTAGAGTGTGTCCAGACACTTTTGTAAAGAAAGGTAATTCCAAGTTATCTGATCCTAAAAAAAGTATTGGATGTTAAAGGGAATTTAATCAAAACATTGGATGGAAAATGGTGGAACATTTGCAAGGTTGTCAAATGTAATGATGGCGAGTTAAGATTTTGGTTTAAAGAAATAAAAAATTTCAAACAATGCTTTTGATAATTCCATGAGGGTTACCAGCACACGTTATAAGTTGAGACCTAAGAAGTACGATGACTATGTTTGTTCCTAAATTGTAGGTTATGTAATAAGGGAGATGTGTTATGTTTTCCTTACTTGTTTTGTTTTGTCCAGCTCCTAGCAACAAGGTTCTTCTGTTGGAATACAGTATGTGGAGTCCAGCAGAGAAGCTTGGCTGTGGAGCCGAGAGGTTGGCCATGGTGTCGCTTGATATACTCTTCAATAAACTCATTTTTATCTTCAATTGGCTCCTGAGTTCTCAAAAAGTCCCTCAAGGTTCCTTAAGAAAACTGCAGATCCACCAGGAAAAGAACAGGACACCGCCACCTAGTCTCTTGCACTTACCCTTATCCAAACAGATAAACAACTGCCCCTAACGTGACCATCAACACCACGTGGCAGCCACTGACCATCCGCAGCTCCGGCCGGCTCCCTGGGAACAAAGCACAAGAACAAGAACAAAGCAGCTGGCCATGCCCTGGGCAGCAATGGCAAGTTCAGGAGAGAAAAGAAATAGCTGTAGCTGCTCCTTAGTAGACTGCACAGGAGGGAGAGCAAGAGAAAAAACCCTACTGTAGTTACAGTGCAGCGCATTGCAGCGGTGCAGCATTCTTTTTCCGAATGTTTGCCGGACGGAGAGTCTCTGCGAGGGAGCACGACTGTTTCAAAGGTTTTCTCAATAGTCCCTGTGGTAGGCCATGAACGCAGCCCAGTGGTCGGCCGAAATACCAAAGGGTCCGGAGAGGGTGCCATCCACTAAAAGAAATTCATTTTACTGAATCATCAGTAAAATTGAACCATCAAGGAAACATCTTCAAATTTTTTAGGGATAAACCCAACACTAGAGAAACTCTTCTACATTGAAGACTGCAAAACATCAAAATAATTGAATTCATTTTGGTTGCAAGGTCTACTGCCAAGGTGATAAAAGATTCAGACGTTACACTTACGCTTCCTTTACACAGACGTTGCACTTCCAGGAGCCATTAGCACAGGGCACGCGACAGTTTCTACACACCAGATGGTTGCAGCTGCGACAGGTGTTTCCCTTGGGGCTTATACGGCCCAGTTTATCTTGGCATCGGGCACACGTTCGGTCAGTGTAACGCTGGCTGCCTCTTTTGGCTCCCTTTCTTCGTATCTCCAGGAGCTCATTTTTCAAACGCCTACTCACAAAAAAAGGGTAAAAGGGGATAAATATCACATTAGAGATTACTCACAAAGCCAGATAAAAAAGAGAAGACACTTTAGCAATGTGATTAAGAAATTAACCAAAAAACACAACTGCCCTTTGTATTTATTGCTGCACTCAAATAGACAGAAAGATGTTCCAGTATACTCTCTGTGCACCCGCAGCAAATAAAGGAATTAAACAAGGTTTCCCATTTAACAGCTTTAAAGGGACGAAATCTTAGGAAGATAGAAATCAAAATATCTTATTCTGTCAACATAACGGTTGGCCAAAATCACAGCCATGTATTTTGACCCCAGAGGGATAGTATTAAGTAGATGGCTCTGTTAATCTCATAACCCTTTCTAATTGACAGTTGTCAAGGCTGTGGCCATTGGAAATTACTGGAGATCAGCATGGTATTTTGAGCAGGGTATGATCAAAAGGTTAAAATCTGAATCTTTGACTTGAGGAGAATTTTTTCAAACCTACCCCAAGTAACTCAACACTGAAAAGTGGCCGTGAATGATTGTCCTTCCACTACAACATGTGTGGTAGTTTTACTATTTTAAAGACTGTGAAGCTACAAAAAATGTGTTTTATGGTGGCAGCAGAGGTTGAACTGCTCCCAGTGAAGTCAAGGGCTGCAAGCAAATGTATACAAGGAGCACCTCTGGGTAGAGTTCGTCCTTTATTTTTTAAACCTCAATTCTTTCATTGAGGGGCAGAACTCTCTAACCTGCTTCTACAAAAGTCGGAGTTGTTGGCTTTGTACGTATTTCCTGCTTGTGAGGGGGCCGTATACCATACCCCAGAACCAAACAAGCACTGGCAAAACCAATAGACATGCGTTGAACACCAGTGTTTTGGCAATTCTTGTTTTGTCATGGTTTTCGCAAAACTTTATCTTTCAGGAACCTGCTGGTCTCACATTAATCTAAACAAAAATATTGGCTAAGAGCAAAGATGTTGGTTTGGTCTCAAAAAAGCACGCCCTGACATACTACTCCTTGGCACTAAAGAGAACTTTTGTGTGTGTTGATGCACTCCTTGTGAAAGGCCATCAAGCCATAACTAAAATTTAAGTCAGCCAATGGCTGAAGTGGATTGACACATTGCCCCTTGATGCATGTTGAGTGGTTGTAAGAAAAATGTGAATGACAGGAACGCAGACTAATGGCCTCAGTCTGGTTGAAAACCACTATAGATAACATCAAAATGTCTTCGCTAACACAGACTTAATAAAGCCATTTGGTCTAGCATTGGCTGCTGAGAAAGAAGGAAAGGAAGAAAGAAGAAAAGAAAGAAGAAAATGAAGAAAGACTAAAGAAAGAAAAAAGACTAAAAAACAAAGAATGAAGAAAGAACGAAATTACGAAAGAAAACATGTAAGAAAAAGAACAAAAAAACAAGAAACAAACGACAAAGGTGAAAAAAGTAAAGACAGAAGGAAAGAAAAGAAAGTAGGAGAATTAAAGAATGAATGAAAGAACAAAAGGAAAGAACGAAAGAATTAAAGACGGAAAGAGAAAGAAGGAAGGAAGGCAAGAATGGAAGAAAGGGAAATAGTGAAAGAAGGAAGACATGAAAGATGGCAAGATAGAAGGAAAGGAAGAAGGAAGGAAGGAAGGAGAGAATGGGAGAGAGGAAAGGAAAAGGGGGGAAGGAAGGAAAGAAAAGAAAAAAGGAAAGAGAAGGAAAGAAGCAAAAAAGAAGGAAAGCAGGAAAAAATAAAGAAGGAGCAACTGAGGAAGGGGAGCCAAACGGAAGGAAAGCATGGGAGGAAGGAAAGAATGGAAGGTAGGAGAGAATGGAAGAAAGCATGTGAGAAAAGGAAAAAAGGACCGAAAAAAGAAAGCTAGAAAGAATTACAGAGAAAGCAATAAGGAAAGTGAAAGATAGAAGGAAGAAAGAAGGAAAAAGAAAGAATGACAGAAAAAAGTAAGAAGGAAAGAAAGAAGAATGAAAAGGAATGAAGAAGTAAAGAAAGAAGTTAGTAGACAATGAAACAATGAAACAAGGAAAAGGGAAAAAAAGAAGGAGGCTAGAGAGAAAGAAGGGAAGAAAAAGGAAAGAATGATAGAAAGAAGGAATTAGAGATAGGGTTGCAAAGAAAGAGCACCCTCATAAGCTTATGTTCAGAGTACATGTGACCTGCTGGTACGGTGTGAAAAAAGGATTAGTTAGATAAAGTAATTTACAACAGCAATAGCAGGAGCCAAGAACGGATCAGGTTGGACTGTGTTCTCTGCTCTCATATGGTAAAATTCCCCCAGCTATCACATCAGGCTCTACAAACAAAGATACCTCCAAAGTAATAATAAGGTAAAAACAAAAACACTTCCACTGAAGGGAACTACCTCATGTGCAGATGTGCTTCTTAAAAAAGGGCTACATGCAGTCAGTCACTGTGAATGGTTGAAGTAGGCTGACCCACTGCCCCATTCTGTATGTTCTGGTGGGCCGGAAGTAAAATATGAATTACATATGGATAGACCAATGGATGAACAGACGTGTTTGAAAGCACCTTTATGTAAGTATATTATACATATTATTTTGGTAAATCAAAGGGTCTCGATTAACGCCAGACCTAAAAAGGCCTGTGTAGCCAGAGATTTTCAATGTGGGAACCTAAGCCATACATATCGTCCAGAAACTCTCCCTACTTAATATTCTACCCTGGCTGAGAAACTGATGCATCCTTCACAACTCCTCTCCCACCCCACCCGGGAAGTGCAAGAACCGAGCTCTTGCGAACAGAAGGCCACAATCACTGGCTGATCTCACCTTTTGTACTCCACGCAAAATGGTCAACTGCTAGGTAGTTTACCAGTGCCAGAGTGTAGACTGTGGCATATATTACAGCCCCTATAAAGCTGGAATGACTGGGGAAGAGTGAGTGCGTGAGAGTTAGTGTGTGAGAGTGAGTGTGTGAGAGTGAGTGAGTGTGTGAGAGTGAGTGAGTGTGTGAGAGTGAGTGAGAGTGAGTGAGTGTGTGAGAGTGAGTGAGTGTGTGAGAGTGAGTGAGTGTGTGCGTTACCGACCCATCAGCCTTTTTAAATAGTCTTATCAGCCTCTGCCTACCATAATGAATAAATGAAACTTCTGAGATTTAACTTGGGTACCAGCATGGAGTCCCAGACTGTTTCACATAAGTTTGGGCCTGCAGGTAAGGTAGCTCAGCAAGTTTGGCACTTGTTGCTGAAATATGTATGCTTATGGCACATGTCACAGGGTAGAATCTTTGTAAGGGCCGGCTCGGTCTCCAACAGTAATACAATAAAAAAAAACTTTTCATTGGAACTTTATAAAAGTTGACCCTTATTTTATTTTAATTGAGGACACGTCTCAGAAGATGAGGTGTTAGAGTGATTTAAGTCTCTATTTTTATCCCATTTTTTCTTGACCTTGGCTTGGGGTTTACCTTGTTGAAACTGAAAAAAAGCGGATCTAAAGTAAATATGATCAACAGATTCAAATTGAATACTGAAGGTTAACAACTTTTAAAATTACGTTTAACAAACACCCTGGTTTTGTTCAATGTTGTGTAAGGACATTGTTATTGGCAGTGCCTAATTTGTGCCGGTGGTTTCTGGTGCTCGCCACTGGAATTTAATTGTGAACATCAACACTTATGACAGTCTGCGACATGGTGGTGCTGTTTGAGTAATTTAGAGATAAGCAGAACAACAGTTTTCCATTAGCTCAATCTACCAGAAAAACAATGAATACCTGCCTCTTAAGCCATTCTTATGGCTTTTGGGCCTGGAATAGTCTGAATTATCACACTTTTAGAAATGTGATGGTGTGATAGTTGTGCATGTACTGTTGTTGGCAGCACTGACAGGGGCATTGGATGCTGCAATCAGCAAAAGGCCTCCTGACGAGGGCCCTGGCACGTATTTATTTTTGCAAACCAGGCACTGAATATTGGGGAATAACAGGAAGGTGCACTAAAGGGTGTAACCCAATTGGAGGGTACGAATACCATGTAAAAGGTTGCTGGTGGAATACAAGTATTTTTGCAATGGAGTGCTCTACAAGGAGTGCATGTTAACTAAAAAAAATATGTTTGTATTTGTCTAGCACATTTCTGTGACGGACTCCATATACCATCATGCCTTCACAGTGCAGGTCTATGATGTGTTAACCAACAGGGTGTCCAAGTTGGTGAATGCAATGATATTGAATCAGGTTTCTGCCAGCATGGGCTCTCTCAGGTTGTTCACATTAATGTCACTGAGTTAATGTGATGGGCCACAGGAAATCTGAAGTTATTCGGAGGACTATGCATGTTGCATAGGGAACTGTAAAGGGGGCTTCAATGGCAGCGGTTAGATTTGTAGTGGAGTACTAAGCTGGACAGCATTGTCCATTCCAGAATCTGTGCAGATTGATTGTACCTCATGAATCTGGTAATTGTACATTTGAGTTAATTTCGATCCACATTAAGTTGTTTGTGTTGGATGGATCACGTCAATTTTGGTTTGATAGTTAGCTCATCAAAGTTTATATTGGTAGTACTTGAAGGGGTTAAGGTTCTTCAGGGATAAGCAGAGCACAACTCGCCGGCACCTTCAATCCAACAAACTCTTAATCAGGCAGCAACGCATTTAAGGGGAGAGGGTGTCGGCTAGAGCTGTCAACCTAGGAGCTGGGGTACTGGGTACGAGTCTCGGCAGGGACGCTCAACATCCTGTGATTCTGGGAAATCACGTAATCTCCCCGTGCCTAACAAAAATTAATGTGTTCATCAGTAAAGAAACGTGCTCATGTAAAGCGCTCCGATACCTGATATGTTCGAGTCTGGTTATTAGCACTGTCAATGCTTAATTTGTAAAAAAAGAAGTGCAGGTGCTGAAAATTTTGCCAAGGAGGCCACAGCTCACTTCTTCCTCCGGTGAGCCCCACTTTCAACACTATCACTGCCTCAGTCTCTATCTTCTAATCTTGATCTGTTGTCTGTCCCCTAAGTCTTTGCTCTAAGAGTCTATCCTCTCACCTCTCTAATTATTTTCTATCATCTTTGTCACACCCGGTGTGTTACCTTATTCCCTGCATTTCTGATTTGCCCTCTATTCATTCTACCCCTGCCCTTTTTCCTCTTCACTTTTATCCATGCTCTGCTCTCTCTCCCCTCGATCTTGGCTCTTTACTATCACTCTTCTAGCAGTGATTAGCTGTGTCTCCATTTTATCATTTGTCTGCTTTTTTCCTCTGTCCTGTCCTCTACATCCTTTCATTCTATCTTCTCTCTTCTTAATGCTCTCTTCTTCATATCATGGCTGCTTTCTCTTTGTATCTGATTTGCTCTCCTTTTCTTCTACTTAGCTCCGTCTTATCCCTCTCCTCTCCTGTTGTTTCTTTCTCCTCTTTACTCCTGCTCTCTCTCTCTCATCTATAACACTGCTACTGCCTGTAACCCCTGTCGTCAGCCTGTACATATCCCTGCTATTTTGAACTCTGAATTTTCCTGTTGTCTTTTGTGAGAAAGTGCCATCTTTCTTGCATGGTATGCCCCCACTTTTTGCTGAATTGCTGATGTGCTTTGACAGAGTGCCCTGGGTTCCTGCCAACCAGGTACCCAGGGGCATGTGTTCCTTCCCTAAAAACTGTGTTGAAACCTAAACCCAATTGCAATCCCTGGCCACATGTCAGTCCCTGGTAAATGGTACCCTAGGTACCAGGGCATTGTGACCAGAGAAGACCCCTAAGGGCTGCAGCACTTCTTGTGCCACCCTTAGGGGTCCTGTACCCTGACACACACACACACTGCCTTTGCAGGCTGAGTGTCTTGGTGCAGAACTAAACAGAGAGTCGACATGACACACATCCCTCTTTGCCATGCCCACAAACACATTGCCCTGGCATACATCAGTCACCCCTCTAGCTGGGTGAGTGGTGGGGGCACAGGTGCATGAGCCCTGTGCCCCTACAGTACCCAGGCCCATTCCTGGGCACTGTAAATGTAGTGATGCCATTTAGAGTATATGGTGCTAGGAGGTAGTCATTACGAACTCCACAGCACCATAATGGCTACACTTAAGACTGAGAAGTTTGGTATCAAACTTCTCAGCACATTAAACCCACACTGATTCCAGTGTGGGATTTAATGTAAAATGCACTACAGAGGGCATCTTAGAGAGGCCCCCTGAAACCTAACCCACTTCAAGTGTCCTGACTGCGTGGCTGCCGAGGCTGCCACCACCAGACGTGATTCTGGAACCCTGGATCGAGAGCTTGCTGCTCTCAGGGGCCTGAAATAATACACATCCTGGGACGAGGTGCCAAGCCTCCTCCCCCAGGATGGGCAGGGGAAGCTTCAAATGCATGCCATCTTTTGTGAGCTTCCCAAGGCCAATTGCTGTACTCAGCAACTGGCCCCCACTGGTTCTGACCCCCACTCTGGAGGGAAGACAGGCGGGAAACCCCAAGCAGGGCCGACCTAAGGCATGTGCAAGCTGTGCACCTGCACAGGGCCGCCAAACCCCAGGGGCCGCCACGCCAATATATATCCTTAGATACATATTTGCGTGGCGGCCCCTGGCAGGGATTTGGCGGCTTTGGCCCCCTACCTACACTCCCTGCTCAGGGCCTCCGTGAGCCTAGAGCCGGCCCTGCCCCAAGTGAGGAAAGGAGTGTGCCAGCTTGTGCCAACTCCACCCCTCAGGTCGGAGAAGCGAGGTGAAGCATAACTCCGGGCACCCGTCATCTTGAGGATGGGGAGCCCTGCCCAATCAGAGATGGGCTCCTGCCCCCCTCCCACAGGAGATGAGCAGGATAGAGGGTGTACTCAACCCAGGACAGGGACCCTTTGGTCCCTGCCCTTACCCTACCTGTAACACCCCTAAATTAAGTGTTTAGGGGGCACCCTGAACCTTCCTTCCTCAGATCCTGATTTGAAACAAGAAAGAAGAACAAGAATAATGAAGACCTGCTGTGCAGCTGCTAACAAGAGGACAACACCAACTGACTTGATCCTAGTCCTATAGGCCTGTTGATCCTTAGACCTGCTCCTGCTAAACCCCGGCTTCTCCTGCGGACAGCAACTTCAAAAACCCTGGAGGACCTGCCTGCCTTGCTCATCTAAAAGACTGGGACTCCCATGAGCAGTGTTTCTGCTCAAACAGCAACACCCCTGGTGCCAGGCAGGAACCGCGAATCCAGCACACTCTGCACCCGTCGAGCCCAGCCTGTGCCTGAGTGAACAAAGACCACAAGGACGTCCCCCCGGCGATTGTGACCACGAATCCAGTGCCCAAGGACCTTCCTCGATGACCCCGACGACGCCTGCAGCCTCACAACCAGGGACCCCTCCAACAGCGACCAGCAGAGGGTAAGATTTCCCAATGTCAAAAGACACCCCTGCACCCGGCGCCCCACGGCCCCCTGTGCCCAACTCCTGGGTGCCTACCTATCCACCAAGATCCCAACTTACCTCTCAAAGTGGTTGTGGCTCCTGAAGAATCTCCGTCTCCGAGCCTGCAGCCTTTGTTCAACTTCCAGATTTCTTATTGTATAGCATTGAGCGCCCGAAGGCTCAATAGCACCCTGCACCCAGCCGCCGGAGTGCCCCTGGGAGTGCAACCTCTGTCCTAATCTACTTCCCCATTTACCCTGAGCAAGTGACCAGGTGCCCAGCTCCCACAGCCGCGTGGCCTGCTTGCCAGCAGCCACCAACCAAAGGCCCCCTGCCTCCCATAGGATAACATTGGGTCTACTCTCTCTGCACCCAGCTGCCCCTCTGCCGCTGAGGGTGTAACAACTGTACCTAACTGACCGTGGGAGACCCCTGAGTCTATGCTTAGAACCTGAACTCTGCCAGTCAAGTACTTACACAAAAGACGATAACTCACTTTTCTTCCATAGGGTAACATTGACTGGTTTCACTTGGAAATCCTTCTAAGTGTGGAGTTTTGAAACTTTAAAATATTCATCTAAAATCGGCGAATCACGAAAATACTCACCTGTTATCAGGAGAGATCCCAGTGCAGGATCTTGGTGCCCAGCACTGACCCTGAAAAGTAATTATAACTATAATTACCATCCTGGGGTGCAGGGCACAGATTCTACAGGTGATGCCATGGCGCACAAAAGTTGTGTTGAGCCACAGCTGCATCGAGCACGTTGAGGATAGCAGCAATGCGGGGCTGCAGGATATGCTACTCTGGCTACACAGCAATTTTAAAGTCCACACTTACTTTTGTTTATTCTTCCTCAAGAGCCCTCAATTCCAAGTTCCAAATGCGCTCTTGCAGCTTCCTTGCCACAACTCCGTCATGAGCCCGCCCCCATCTACAATTATCCAATGGGAGGCTTAGGCTCAGGCAGTGGCAGGGTGCAGCAGACTCGGGGAATAGAATGCAAGACATATTTTGTTGATGACTTCTTGGATTAGTGATCGGCGTGATGACATCATCACTAACGTGGTGAAACACAATCATGCCTGCCTGGACAGGCGTATGCTGGCCTGTCAATGAACATTTACCAGCCAGTCACCATGCAATGGATGTTATTCTTTTTATTTTGAATTTGAACAATTAATATTGAGGCCACCACCTGCAGGGTCACAAATTGTAGCCCCGGCCCTGTGAAAGAAGTGCCGTTGCTGAGCACCTGAAAGCACCTGCTCAAATTAAGCACTGCACTGTATAAAAAAAAACTGAAAATATGAGCTCAGGCTGTGTGGGACTATTTTGGTTGTGATAAACTGCAGGTAAAGATTCATTGAAGCAACCAAGTTTTTTTTTTTAAATGAGCAATCAACGAATATTTAGTTTCACAGGCTTATCAACAGGACTTTTCAAAGGAAAAAGGGCACTAACAGCTGTGAACAGAAAAGAGTCAGATTCAACAGATGTGCTCTATGAATGAGGGGTTTGTTGGCAACATTCGTCCTAAAACCCCCCTGAAATGAACGGCCCCACCCTTTCCCATCTCACTCACCGGACCCGCCTCTCTTCCGCCATCCGGAGCTCCTCGTCGCGCTGCAGGACTTGGATAATCAGTTCTCGCTCCGTCTCGGAGAGGAAGGACAGGTTCACCGACTCGGTGCCCTGAGACATTGTGCTTTTAGACAGAGCCGTCCTCTTGGAAGAAACTTAAGTCCCTCTGTCACTCCAAGCGCTGAAAAACAAGAACACTTTATTAAACACAAACGGCGAACAGGAAGCAGTGCTTGCCATCATTATCACATCTACGAATATCTGCATCCTTCCCCCCCAAATCAAAGGGGCTGAACCGTTTAAATGCTGATCAGGCGAGAACAACGAAAATGTGACAGTTTAACAGGAGGCACGTGAGGGATTTACGACGTAAACTTAGCCATCAGGAAACATATTTTTCCAACCGGTGTACTGAATGCATCATGTAAACTTGTTTATATTGAGAAGGAGCACAGCCTTGTACCGCTGAAGAAAAAAAACATTACTTCGAAATACTGCGCTGGGAGACAGAATTCTGCTGCTATAAACCAAATCATCAGAATTCTTGTGCTAAAAATAAAATACCATTAGTACCGTGGCCAAAATGTGCCATGGCGCTGTCAGCATAACATAATTCAACTTCTTGGCCTATGATGCTTAGGTGTATTTCAAGCAGATCCGTCAAAGAGGTCTACATTTCTTCGCCATTAAAAACGCCTTTTCCAATGGACTAACTAATCCAGCCGCAATAGAGTTACTATTAAAATATTTCGGAATGTATTTTGGAAAATATATTTGAATATGCTCCCGTACCTTTGTGATTACCAACATGAAAACGTTGTACCTGTAATGATGTGGGGGCCCTAGGCCCGCATTGCCAAGAATGACTGGACGCAGACACAGGTTAGGTGGTTAATCAACTGGCCCTGAGCACGTGCGCTCAGCCCCTTTTATTTGCAGGGTCATCTGACTGATGACGCCTATGGTGGGTGGGTGTTCAGTGTGTGACAAACATGCTGAACACTAGAACGTATCTCTACGATACCACAGTACCTACTTTATTATCCCTTTGAACAAGTTAAAATTCAATATTTCAACCTTTAACATGTCATATACACACTCATATTGGCTGCAGGTTAGATTCACTGCCCACGGCACCTGCACCTCAAATATCACTTTATATAACTAAATTAATTTCATGCCCTAAAATAATACAATTTAAAAAAAACTGAAAGAAACCCAAGTGATTTCAATCAGAGTTTTTGCCTTTGTCAACAATTTATCCTTCACATTTAACTTTTAGAACGGGCCGGATGAAACAACACGTCCTTTACCAACTTACCACCATTTTACTCTCAGTCAAAACACCTACACCCGACATCAGAAATGACAGAAACTTGGCCAACACCACAGGGTGCGCTGCTAAAAACGAAATAGTACACCAGACACAGAGCCTCCCATAACACAAAATCAAAGTCCACCCTATGTCTATAAATTACAGATGCAAAAGTAAAATCAAGGAACAGCGTAGTGTTAATAAACAAATTTGGTACTCTGAAATATGTAAACCCCACCCGTCTGTACCCACAGCTCATACCCCACGCATACAACAATACAGAAATACACCCAACAGAACAACAAGGCCCTGTTTACAAAGGTGACGGTTTCTGGAGTGGGGATACCAGTTGGCCAGAATCCTAATTTCCAGACGGTATTCCTGCACCAAATTTGGTGAATAATTGCTTTCCGTCAGGAACGGGGAAAACCACACAAACCCAGGCGTACCAGGACCTGGCCCCTGACAGTGCCGAAAACGCAGAGTTGCGTCGCGTCACATTTGCTTAAGCCCGGGTCTGTGAGGAGTCTTGTCAAGGAATCCATGCAGTGCTGTGCCATGAGCTTTTATTCGTAGGTGTATAGAGTAGACACCACGCATTAAGGACGTATTATTGCATGTATATTCTATTGAGAAAAACGACTCAGTCTTTTAATGCCTACTGATTTGTGAATGTGGAATTGGGACGCTGGGATGTCGGGGTAACTGTATTTAAAGGCCAGGGAAGCCTGGACACGATATTGCTGAACTGCCTTGAAAAAGTTTTGTGATTAAGACGAAACAAGTCAGTGGCTTAATGAAACTTTAGGGAGCCCTCCTGCAAGGTGCGTCGAGGGGTGCTTCCGGACACAATCGGGAGCTCTCCGGCAGAAGTACAGTCCTGAGGGGGCCCCAGCACTGCAGGGGCTACGGTGGCCCAAGTTAAGCCCCTGAAACACGTGTCGGCTGATGGATGCTGGACTAAAACAATAAATCAACAGTGGAAACAAGGAACAATTTGGACTCTTAGACTTATTTCTGTCATGAGAAGAGAGAACTCTAACTTTGGATCTCTGTTCTAAATTGGACATATTGCAGACAACTATATTCACGTTGCTATTATACTGATGACTTAATGGTCTTTTATTTTACTCAAGAGAGTGCTGTAAAAAGGTTCTAATATGTATACCAGGACATTTGCAGGCTCTTTTCCCTAATTCGGGGAAAAAAGTACTCATATTTAACCATCTGCTCAGAGAAGGTGCAAAGTGGTAGCAAGAGGGTGGGTGAAAGTTACAGGGATGAAGTGGGAGATGGGAGTAGACAGGGCAAGCTTGAGCCTGTCCAGATGAACCACAGTCTACTGCCACCATGCTGAATGCGTTAGGTTGGGGGCTAGGCTTTTGCTGCCCATCTAGCGTGTCTGGGCCTGGAATTATCAGTTCCTGACTTTTCAGACCTGATAATTCCAGGCCCAGAGACATTTGGAATTGCATGACATGGAGCTGCATCTGGAGTAATAATTCTTAGTGAAATTATGCCCCATATAATTTGGGCCCAAGAGGCTGTCAACTCTTCACATACAGTTAAGGGACTTAATTTCTTTGCCAAATCTGAAGTGGTGAAGATGAAATTTACTGATACAAAGATTGTAAAAAGGCAGAACTCTTGCAAACCATTTTCAACACAGCGTAATAAACATGATAAACACATTTAGAAAAGAAATTAATAATCAAAAACTCAGTACAAAATAACGAACAATATACCAAAAAAATACACACCTGTTTCACAACCAAACGTAGCTTACTGTGGGAGCCAAACCCCAATAATCTACTGAACCCCAAAATCAAATATACACCAAATTTTACCTCAGACGGTTCAGCCACACAATTCTTCTAATTAATCTGGCACCAAGAATCTACTCTCCCTAGCAACACCCCAAGCTCAGCAGAGCAAATTCATAATTATAAACTGTGGAAATACTTCAAAATGATAAGGTACACAATGGAAAGTTTCATTTTCAATACATGCTTTCTATTACTTCAATCTATTGACATCATTGTGCTCCATGTTCCGTGGAAATTCTGGGGAGAAATGGCTTGCAGTGGGCTGCTGATTTGGAGGGGGAAATGAGCAGGAGCAAGATGAGCAGCACACAAGAAAGTGCATACATTTTAATTAAATGTGTCTCGTATTAAAATGTTTCTCTCATACAAACTATATACCTTGAGGAATTATCTACATCCAAATTAGTTCCACACTTTATCACGGTCACATATGTGATCCGAGTGATCAATCACAAAATTAAGAAATACAGTGACGGACGTTTTCCAAAATACAAATGTTTTTACTTCAGTTATATTCAGTTGATTACATTCATGTTATACTAATTATTTAAATAATCCACATTCTATGTACCAGACGTATATACATATAATTAATAGCAACACTGGCACTACCAAACAGTCCCTTCAACTGCACTCTATCAAGGGAATGATAGAAGTGCAGTCACACCTTTTACCAAAAACAGAGTAGAAAGCATCTTACATTCCAATAAGTCAATCATTGAAATGTTCACCTAAATGGGATATAACAAAGATCAATTTGTAATGTTTCAAGTTAATAAGGGTGTGATGTCGATGTTTTCGTCTTCAATGCCCCAATGGGTCCGCAAGACCATCCTCAGGACTCAGTATTGCAGAAAAATACATCCTGTAAATACTTGCTTCCTTCTTACTCTACTTCAAGACAAATGGCAACAATTTGTGTATTACGTACCGACTCCAAATTAATTTGAGTTGTCTCCTTTATAGTCCCTGTAAACCCGTCCGACAAAGATGCCCGATCAGAGCAGGCTGTTATTAACATGTGGCATAACTATACTGCATTATTAGAAGTGTGATGGATAATCGTAACATTTCAAGTGCAAAATTATTAGTACATAGAACACCACCGCCAATATTACCGAACCATTCTCCTATCTTACCAAAGCAACTCCCTAGCTCTCTTACCCAGGATCCTACACTATCCCATAATCCTGAGTCCGGTGATGTGTCCTAATGTGATGAGTCAAATTAGTTACATTGGTAATAAAAGAATCACTCCACTACAATCGGGTATGTATATACAACACTTTCTTGCTTTAATTATTTTACAAACTCTGCTTTCTTTTGCCAAGATAATATCAAATTGCTACAAAGGCATAGTCATTGTTCAAATTGCTAGCCTCTCCTCATTTACAAATTTAAAATACCCGGCTGTATCTATGGCAAGACTAGCTATTATTGTAGACAATTGTCTAATTTTCACATCATTCATGACAACGCCCATTGTAGGAATCATTACTCCTAAAATATCTAAAACCACTTGTACAAAACGTCGTCTTACTCTTTTCATGTCATGTTCTTTTTCTAATTCATCTATATAATGAATAATTATAGGAAAAACTAAAGCCAGAAAACACAAACCCACCTAATTTCTTGGTAGGTTAAAATAAGCAGTCCTTCCAAAAACATAATGAATTCCCATGATAATAGGTTGTCCTCCAGACAATAGATCTCCACTTACTTCATAAAATTTGTCACATAAACTCGCGTACAAATTCTCCTTTCCATTTCTGTCTAAGATTTTGCTTTACAATACACATCTCACTTTTTCTATCCTGTTCCACTTTCAAAATAAGATGCAAACCCGCAAGCCTAAATTATTATTCTTTTTTTAATTTCTTCCAAAGCAATCTTTTTCTCCTCTAAATTTCTCTAAATATCAGCTCTTCTAAATTTGTAACTAATTTCACTCCCACTCTTTGTATTCCCTAACAAAATCCTGCTCCTCGTTACTTAAACATAAACCTTTATTCAAGTTAGCAGTATGTCTGATTATTAGTGCAATCGCCATCAAATATTCACCATATTCAATTATTTTATCACTGTCATCAATAAATACATTCTCTAAAGACACCTTAAAAGCAGTCAAATAAGGAGAAAGGAATTCCTGGTCATTAAAAATAGCCACAAAGATATTACAAAACAGTGTGTATGAAATTGTACGTACGTTGAACCATCTCCAGCTGAAGTGGGAAGGTAAGTACATACGTAAAATGTATTGCTTTTTATTATAACTTACACACTCCCTATTCATTTTAGTGTACACATTATCTTTAAAATCACTAGCTAAATGATCTTCATGTATCGGTATTGTTTGTCTACATTCTTGATAATTAGTTTGAATTTCAGCATTATTAGTCACATAACTTGAAACATTTCCCACCGTAATTAGTAAGCACATCAACTTGACAACTAATACTAAGAAGATTGTAATCAGCAGAGTCATTTCTACAATTTTACAGCATCTGCTGCATCCCAAAAGTTTTTTGTGGCAAAAAAAATCCAAAATTAAACCAAATGTTTATTTAAAACAATAATGAACAAAATCAAGACAATCAGCATTTCAGTCTCTGTAAAGTTTGCAACTCAAGCAGCAATACATTTCTAGACCAGTCTTAGTCAAACATCTCTTTTCCTTTTTTTAGGAATCTTCTTCATCAATACTGGCTAAATAGAGTCTTAGTTTCACTTTTCAAGGTGGTTCTTCAGTTTCAGTTTCTGTGTCTGAACCACTTTCAAAACAATATTGACTTTTGCTTATTCAGAAGTAATCTTGCTCTCTTTCCTCTGCTTTTTCTTCATAAGATAATGTAGCTATAAACACCTATTCAGGAGATGCATATTTTCGATTTGATTTGGAATTCTCCTTCTAGTAAGACCAACTCTCACCAATTTCTGGGTTATATTGTCTCTCAAAGTCTCTCAAGACTCTTTCTGGCTCGGTGTTTTCTTTTATAGTTTCTCTTTCTTGGAGTTTCTTCTGTTTTCTCTTTTTCTACTGCAGTTTTCCCATTTTGATCTTCTGTTTGTCTTTGGCTTGTGGCCAATCCTAAACTTTGATTTAAACTCGAGTTTGTTCTCTGATCAAATCTGTCTCCGTCTGCTTTCTCCACAGTGAATCTTTTCCTTTGTCTTTTTTCCTTTCACTTTCAACTGCAACCTGCCATTTCTTTGAACAGAGACTACTTCGTCTTGCTGCCACTCGTGCTTTGTCTTTTTTTGCAAGGTAGTGTTCATCCTGATCACTCTAACTGGAATTTAGGAAATTAAGGTTCTTCATCTGAACTTTCACTCACCTGAATTTTTGGTTCATTTTTTTGCTATTGCTTTTCAATTTGACTTCAGCAGTTTGAGAAGTCTTCATCCCCTCCTCTGGATTTATGCTGCGAACCTAAGCTTGCTTAGAAAACTGTGTGCTTTGATCATTTACCTTATCCACTGCTTCAGCAACTCTCACTCTGTGTGAGCAGCGTGGAGTGATGCATGCCCTGTCTGTATGATGTGAAAATAAATGAAGTGGCAGTAACATCCTGCCCACTTCGACCACTGGTGCACACGGGATGGCTGCTGCTGAAATGCAACGCATGTACTCACCCATAATATGCAAACACAGCTCCCCGCGTACGTGAATCAGAATTTGGACTTTGTTTACGTTTCCCTAACTCTGGCGTTGAAAGCGGCTCCTAGCAACCGAAATCAGGTCAAAGAGGAACAAATGTTTTTAATTGCATTGAGCAGTTGAACTGTGTGGACTGGAGTATTTTGCTCGAACGTGATCTATTGCACAGTAGTAAACAGTGCAAATGATATGCATACATCTCATGCAGCAGGTGTAGAGGTATAAGAGAGACAGTTGATCATCTTTTAGCCGGTTGCTAGCATGTATTGCATTATTATTGTAAGTAAAACATTTGTTTGCGAGTGGTGTATTTCTACTGACATTTAACGTATCTGTTGCTGACGATTCAAAAGATTTGTAAATATTACAGATCCATATCTACTGATTATAATAATTTTTTTAAAAGTATGTGTTAAACAGTACATTCTGGTCTCATGTTTGGCACTTGAACATTAGCCCCACTGCACACAGGAAATGGTATCTCTAATGCATCCATTAACTCCACGTCCCTAGTCCTTGACCCAGTCACCAATACACGCAGCTCGCCAACAGATGGCAACGTTGTATCAGAGCAGCAACTGTGCCGTTTAGTTCCACTATAGTTTGTGTGCCACTACACGTTCTTTTTCTGAAGAGTACGTCATACACATGTAGGCGACTGCTCGGAGGCTGCCCTATTAGCATCAGAGTCCCCCAGGTATTTTATTAAATACAGATGAGCGCCAGCATCGAGGGGCGAGACACTCCAGGAAAGCCCTATGCTTAAAAGGCATCAATAACACTTGGTGGGTTGATTTCCTGTTATCTACGTGTAAACAAATGGTCTGTGTTAGAAATTCAGCAGGGATAACACATCTTTCAGCTGCTGGAGGATAATAGGGTTCTAGAATTCAGTAAAGTGCAAAGCCCTGGAAAGGCTTCTCCATTACTAACTCATGTCTGGTTACAGCTGCCGGCTATCGCCCTCTGAGACTGCTTTGAGGAGCAAAAGTTTGATTTCCGTGGGTAAAATCTCGTTGACCTGGGAGCTGGATTGTGCATTGTGGGAATCTCGGCAATTTTATTAGGTAACGAAAACCTCTTTGTTAGAAATGGGGGGGTTCTAGTTGGCAGTGGCTTGCACCCTAACCAAGTAGAGAACCTTATTCTAGTCAGGGTAAGGGAATTACACAGCTATAATAACCCCAGCTCACCCCCTTAGTAGCTTGGCACAAGTAGTCAGGCTGATCTCAGAGGCAATGTGTAAAGCGTTTGTACCTACAAATACAGTAACACAGTGAAAACACTACAAATGGACACCACACCAGTATAGAAAAATTACCAATATTTATCTGAATGAAACGTGACCAAAACGACAAAAATCCAACACACACAGGTAACCATATGAATTTTGCAAAAATAAATAAAAAATATAGTTCCCTGAAGTCAATAGCGCCTACCGGGGCTATCGCATAGTCATGAAATACAAATCCAACAGTGCAGTCCGAACTCAATGAAGTTGAGGGGCGGCTACGGCGTCAGGATGGACCCACAAACAGTACCTGGGAGTTGAAGAGGCCTCAGGGACTTTAAGATGCAGCAGTGAGGCGTCACGGAAGTCTGTGCTGCAAGTTGGTGCAGAAGTCCGGGAGTTCTTGTAGTCACACATGTTGCAGATCGAACTCTGTGAGATCGAATTCAGTAGTGTTGAACATCGGCAGTGCCGGGGCTGCAGTGTGTCATGCACTTCACAATGCATTGTCCATGGCTTTGGTGCAGGCAGAGGAGTGGTGTAGGATTCGATGGTGCGGTCACTGGCAGCCGGGGCTATGGTGTCATCGGGTGCTGTGCAGTGAGGTGGGGACCACGGGTGCAGTGCGAGCAGTGGAGCTGGATTGTGGCACTTAGGCATCACCGTCAGTGAAACCAACAATGCGGTTAAAGTCGGTGCAATGAGGCTGTGCTCACGACTACAGTGCATTCATCGGCGATGTCAGCGAGCAGAATAGTCATCCGTGAGACTAGGACTTCAGTGTCGTTGCGGTTGGTGACTATGGCGTCGGTGCAGGCAGCGGTGTCAGTGACTGTGTTGGAGATGCTTTTCTTGCAGTTTACAGCTCAGCAGACACCCCCAAGGGCCCAGGACAGGAATTGGCAAAACTTGGCAGACCAGAACTCCCTGCAGTGGAATTTAGGTACTGTAGATGAAATATTCGATGGCCCTGAGACTTCCAACAGGAGGCAAGAACACACAAGTGCTTGGAGAAACTTGAGAAGCAGATTTCAGAAAGCAAAGCCTAGTTCTTTCACGGCTCACAGACGGAAGCAGCAACTGCAGGCCAAACCCACAAAGCAACACAGCAAAGGAGCAGTACTCCTCCTGACAGCTCTTCTTCTTGGCAGACTCCTCAGTCCAGAAGTTTCTAAAAATGTGGTGCTACAGGCCCAAAACTTACATTCCCTTTTTGGTCTTTGAAGTAAGCATACTTCAAAGGATAGTCTTTGTAGTGCACAGATCCTGCCTTGCACTGTCCTGGCTTCAGAAACACTACAGGGGGGTGGTGAAGGTATTATGAGAGGACAGATAATCCTTTCAAGGTGTCAGGGACAACTGCTCTCACTACCTTAGCTCAGGAAGGCCCATCAGGTCCCTTTGTGTGAATGTCTAGAATGAATTAACCAACTGTCAGTCTAAGCCAGAGGTTGATTCCACAGGCAGGCAGAGGCACAGGAGAGTAAAGCAAGAAAATGCCCACTTTCTAAATTAAACACACAATTTAAAAAACACCTTTATTAAAAGATGTACTTTTAAATCCTGAGCTCAGGGAGTCCAAACTCCAAATCTCTATCCCTTCCCACTTGTAAGATGTTACAAGGCAGCTCAAATGATAACCTATGGAAGTGATAGTCCTTGCAATAGTGAAAAACGAAATTGGCAGTATTTCAATATCAGGACATGTAAAACACACCAGTACATGTCTTACCTTTCACATATACTGCACTCTGCCCATGAGGATACCCTGGGCCTACCTTAAAGGGTGACTTGTATGTAGTAAAAGGGTAGGTTTGGGCCTGGCAAGTGGGTGCACTTGCCAGGTTGACATGGCAGTTTAAAACGGCACGTCCAGACACTGCAGTGGCAGGCCCAAGACATGCTTACAGAACTACTCATGTGGGGGGCACAAATAGTGCTGCAAGCCTACTAGAAGCATTTAATTTACAGGCCCGGGGCACACGCAGTGCAATTTACTTTATTTTCAAATATGCCGATCAGGGTTAACCAATCATAATCATAATCTACAAAGAGAGCACTTGCCCTTTATCACTGATCAGCAGGGGTAAAGTGTTAAAAAACAGCTAAATGAATTCCAGCATACAGTAAAAAAATGGAGGTCAGAACCAAAAAGTCAGGGGAAAAACACACCAAGATAGTCTGGTCTCACATATGTACCCCAAGCTGAAAATGAGGAGAACTACCCAACCTCATGGGCGTTTTCTTTACTAAGGCAGAAGAACCTGGACAGACCATCAGTATTGGAGTGTTCTGTGCCAGGGTGGTGTTCCACCGTAAAGTCTATTACCTGTAGGGAGACAGACCACCTCAACAGGTTGTGGGTCTCACCCATCATCTGCATTAACAATTTGAGGGGCCTGTGGTCGGTCTGAACTGAGTCCCAAAAAAGTAGGGTCTTAGTTTCTTCAGGGCCCAGACCACAGCAAAAGCTTCCCTTTCAATTGCACTCTACCTCTGCTCCCTGGGAAAGCTACAGGTTGATCTAGGCCCTCTTCGTTTAGCTGTGAAAGGACTGCGTCCACACCATGCTATGAGGCATCAGTCTGCACAACACACAGTTCTGGAGTGGCAGTGGACGCAGCAGCTTTGGGAACCAAGACCACCGTACTGGACCAAGGACTGCTGGAAGGCCCAATTACCCATAGAGCTAACATCTTGGACACCTCCTCATTGATGGAAGCCTTCACCCTGTCTGCCAACCTGTAAATCAAATGCTTCAAGGTGGACTGTGCCCAGTGTCAATATTCGCCTGGGATGAGTGAGAACAGGGTGGCAAACTGCCCCAGCAACTGGCAACTGTCACCCTGCTGCCCCAGGGTCAGTGTAGGAAGAGATGACCACGCCTTCCAATGACCCATCTGGCTCCTTGGCAGACAGGAGGTCAGAAAGATGATCACTCTCCTCTTCCACCACGTCATCAGTAGACAAAAGCATTGTTAACTTCGATCTCTCAAAGTGGGGTTTGAGGCAGTTATTGTGCAGGACCCGCAAGGGGTTCCTAGGAGTCGGCAAGTCCACCAGGTAAGTGAAATCACGCTTGGGCTCCTTCACCTCTTAGGTGCCAGACTACTTGTCTTGTAGGGCTCTGGTGGCTCAATCACCCACATTTTCTGTCCAGGCTGAAACTCAACCAGAGTGGTATTCTGGTCATACCAGAGTTTCATACCCTCCTGGTTTGTTTCCGGGATCACCTGAGTGAGTTTCCTGAAGTGTGCTTTTTGGCTTTGGAAGGCCAGCATGTAGCTCAATACATCCTGGGGGGGTTCCTGTGAGTCTCCCCCAAGCCCTCATTGACCAAATTCAGAGGACCTCTACAGGGTGCCCGTACAACAATTAAAAGAAGCTAAAGCCAACCCCTTTCTCCGGTATCTCCATGTATGCATAGAGAAGGCATGACATTTGGATGTATAATATGTAACAAAAGGGACCCCCTGATGCTGCTAGATAGTTCCTAGGTCAGGGCACAAATATTATATAAATAACTTATCCTAGGCAACTAGTAGGTCCTGTATAGATAACAGGTACTATAGAACAATTTTTGTAGCTTAGCTAAAGATCATCTAATGTAGTGCACATTAAATACATATATTAACAATAGAGAACAAAATGATATTCATGATTCATTTATTAAAAATACAAAAATTATTCAGTCACAGTACTAACATAATTAAAAAGATTTTTTTTTTAATTCCATATAACAATATTCCAAATAACAATCATGTCAATTTATACACATAGTTATAATCAAAAAAAATGTTTTTCCCAATACAAAGAATAAAACAAGTGGTGTTAATAATTTGTCTCTACGCGCGTTTCGGCGTATTCACGCCTTCTTCTGGAGTACCACTCGATATTTCTAAAAAAGAATAAAACACATTTACATCTGTATTACAGGTATATGTTTACAATAGTTGTGCACTACATTTACAAACTAACGGCTACATTACTAAACAACATGAGGTTTTCATTTTACTTCCTATGCATAAATCAGAAGAAGTGTATGTATATTCAAGTTGCTATATATTTTGACTACCTATTTCCTACTTTTAGTTACTTTCATCAGTTTACTAACCTATTTGTCCTAGTTTAGTTTCATGGAATTCAGCGATTTTATAGGCGATCTTACTTAGAGGTCTCTAGCTTGCTATAGACTACCTATTTAGATGTTATATTTAATTTTTATTCTTTTTATTGGGATTTTTTTTTAATATAACTGTGTATAAATTGACATGATTGTTATTTGGAATATTGTTATATGGAATTTAAAAAAAGGACCTACTAGTTGCCTAGGATAAGTTATTTATATAATGACATTTGGATGTCCCACTTACGCCTCATGGGTTCTGACAGACCCTGAATCATGCCTTTCAGGGTACAGGTGACTCTCTCAACCAACCAATTACTTTGCGGGTGGTAAGGAGTGGTGAATTTGTAGTTCACCCCACACTTCTTACACATGGCCTTCATGTACAGTGACATGAAGTTGCTACCCTGGTCAGATTCCACCTCCTTGGGAAAACCCACATGAATAAAGATTCCAATGAGTGCCTGAGCTATGATGGGCCCCGCCACTGTCCTGAGAGGGATAACTTCCGGGTACCGGGTGGCATGGTCCACCAAGACCAGGATAAACCTGTAGTCCATGGATGTCTTGGGATCTGGAGGCCCCACAATGTCAATGTTCGCCCATTCAAAAGGGGTGCTCTCGACAGAGAATGGTTGGAGGGGAGCCTCACACTTCCCTCCACTATTGCCACTTGCCTGGGAAGTTTGACCAGACCTGCACAATGCATCAGACTGTCTTCATAGGTGGGGCCAGTAGAAGTAGGTGATAAGCCTGTCAAAAGTCTTGCCCAGTCCCAAATGTCCTGCCAAAGGAACGTCATGAGCCAGACCCAGTAGGAAAGTTCTGAAAGGCGGGGGTACAACCAGCACAAAGCTGCCCCAGGCTCAGCAACCTTAGGCTCACTATAGAGAAGACCATTCTACCAGTAAATCAGATGTGAACTGGCCTCTTTGCCAGCTACCTGGTCCTCAGACAGCTGCCTAAGACCCACAAGAGTTGGCTATGCCTTCTGCTTCGTGTAGAACTCTTCCCTGGTGGGACCCCCTTCTTGCTGCCAATGAGTCAGCTCAGACAAGTCTCCCAGTTCAGCGACCTCTTCCCCTGTAGGTACTGGGGTGTCCCCTACAGACTCAGCCTCCTTCGGGACCGTGGTAATTCAAGGAGCAGATTTTCAGTGCCCCCTGCCCTTCATCTTCTCTGCAGACACCTGGGCCACTGTATCAAGATCCAGGTCCTATTGATTAACACAGGCTGCCATGGACCGTGTGGTCATGCATGCCCACTCAGGCAATCCAAACATCACCAAGTGCGACCTGGACTCCACCTCCCTCCAGGCGGTATGTTCCAGGTCGTTCCCCAGCAGAAAATCCACTGGAATGGATAGGCTCTGAGCTACTCACAAGGAACCTGTGACCCATCCCCCCACCACACTCAAAGAAAACCTGAACCACTTTACAGAAGCGCTCACTGTTATCTACTGCCACAAACTGGTGAAGTACATCAGGGACTACTTGCTCTGCAGACACCAGGTGACACCAGATAGTAGTCACACTGGCTCCTGTGTCTCTCAAAGCCTCTGCCCTCTGTTCATGAGTGGTTACACACTGCCTGTGCTTTTTAGTATGGTCAGGCATCAGGCTTCTCTGGACCATCTCACTACCCCCTAGTGAGACAAGGGTCATCTCAACTGGGTCCACACACCTTCCTAGGACTAACTCTTCCCCAAGCATTTCACTAGCTATCACCTGTGACTGCCCTCAGAAGGATCCATGTCCCTATATATATACAAATCTGGATTTCAGTTAACTCCGCAACAACTGAATGGATCAAATCACAAAAAGGCACTTCCCTGGACCAACACCTAGCTTCCTGACAAATTTGGTGTAATCCTGTTCTTCAGTTCGGCTGTAGCCATGTCTAACGGTCCTACGGGAATTAACATGAATAACTCACGTTTTTTGACCCCCCCTTATTTCTCGGCCCACTTCACCCCCAAACGTTTTGTGCACCACAAGAATCACCGGGGCAATTGTTTTTGAAAATTTCAAGAAGATTCGGCAAACAACGGCAAAGACACAGTCAAGTCAAAAAAAGCTTTTCCTATAGAAACTAGGTCCTAAATATAACTACATACTGGATATAATACATATATACATATATACATATATACATATATACATACATACATATATATACATATATACATACATATATACATATATACATATATATATACACATACATATATACATATATACATACATACATATATATACATATATACATATATATATACACATACATATATACATATATACATATATATATATACATATATATATACATATATACATACATATATACATATATACATATATACATACATATATACATATATACATACATATATTACCTACTGGCGGTCGCCAGTAGGTAGTTATAGTTAGGATTGGCTACCATAGGAAATCCGCAACATTCTATTGGGAATAACTCTGGCGCCGGTTGAGGAATTTGTGTGTAATTTTCCCAAATTTTGGCCAGCTCCGCTGTGCTCCTTCCCTGAAAGTTTCGGGGGGATTCGTGAAGTGGGGGCCGAGAAAAAAGGGAGGTCCCAAAACATGTTTTCCCCATGTTAATTTCCATAGGACGGTCTGACAAGTCTACAGCCCGTACCGCTGAACGGAATTACGTCAAACTTGGCAAAATTGTAGGGACTGGTACGCAGATGTGCCTTTGCTATATTTGCTGAAAATTGCTCCAGTGGTTTTTACGAAAATGAACTTCAAAAACACATATATATCTATATGCGCGCTTCGAGCGCTTCCAGGTACGTGTACCGGGGAGCGCACCCGGCGCGCTACGGGAGTGCGCGAGCGGAAAGCTGATTGGCTGTCGGGTGTCTGTAAACATTCTAAACAGTCCGGAGAGTCCGCCGTCTTGTGTCTCGGTAGAATCGAGACACAGGAGGTGAAAAAGAAAGGGGGAAATAATTAAAAGGGGTAAGAGTAGAGACCCCCTGACCCCCTAGGTTTTCTGAGGGGGCCTAGAAGGATTCTTAAGGGCAAAAAAACGTGTTTCTTAAAAAAAAAAAAATCGCGGGGTAAGCGCTGGCTGCGCTCCTGGGTACGCTCTCCGGTACGCGCACCTTGAGCGCACCACGGGAAAAACAGTGTAAAAAAATAGAGTAAAAAAATAATGTAGAGTGTTTAGAGGTAAGTTAGCTCTGAAAAGAGCTGTTGTGTTATGTGGGTGTTTTTTGTACCTACAAGTAGGTACCAATGCAGTCTTATATTCAAGAGGAAAACTCTATTCCCCTCATCTGTAAAATGCACACCATCTCTCCTATAGATGTCTTGCATGTTGTAACGCAAGTTGTTGTGGTAAATGGAACCCATACCATAGTCTCTGAGGTAAGCAGAAACAGATTTATTTACATGTTTCCTTGCTTTCTCAATCTGTGGACAAAATTTGTTGGACCAGTTCCATTTTTGCCTTTTGGCATATATTAGAAAATACCAAGGCAGTTTTTGGAAAAAGTGACATCAATTACCCAAAGATGTCCTTTAAAAGCATTTCAAGACCTACCCCAGTCAAAGTGCCTAAGTCATTTCCGCCACAGTGCACAATTGTATGGTCAGGGTGTGGTAAATGCATAAAGGATTTTACCAATGGTATCAATTGGTGACTCCTCAATCCTCTCTGTCCAATCCATACAATGTCCACATTTGGTAAATCAAGATTGTAAATACCTCTGTTAGCTGCGTAATTTTGACTTCAGTGGACATAGCTATGACCCACAAACCAGACTTTTGTCATTTTGAAGGTAGATGTGCTTCTAGTCAGATGAGTTGTGGAAATGAAATGGCAGTTTGATTATGAAAAAAAGTGTTTGAGAATTAGTGCAGATGAGCCCTCTTCCAGCTCCTCATCTAGGTTTAGCTGCGTGACCTGCTGGATTTGATCCTGCTGTACTCCATCCATAAAATCAGTCGTTTTCCTCACTGTAGACAATGAGGCAGGCTGGTCAAGCTCTTCTACTTCAAAATCGTCTGGTAGGTCCACCCAATCCCCCAGGTTGCTAGAGCTATCTAACTCATGCTCCTTATCTGACAAAGTAGTTAAATCCGACATAGAATAGAATTTCCCATCAGCTTCCAGTTCAACAGTTTTATCAGCTGATTCCAGCACCATTCCTGATCCTGGCTGTAGAGGGTCGTTGACTTCATTTAACGGCACAGTTGCAGCCACTATGGTCTCTTTGGTCTTCGCAATTCTTCTTTTGTCGAATATTGCTGCCACAGTCTTCTGCTTAGGTGTCTCTTGTACCTGAGGCTGGTGGGCCGCTGAGTCACGATACTGACCTTGTATGTCTCCTAGCGCACCTTGCGGCGCCAATGCTTGATTAGAAGAAGCTAGCGGAGTATCTTCGGGCGTTGCGCTCTGAACTTGCTTGCTGCTGGCCCCTCCAGACTTAATCTTTGTAGCATTCCCCTTAGCCTTAGAATCATTATCAATAGTACTTGCAGTACCTGGATTCTGCTCTCCAGTAGCTGAAACCCCAGCTGACGTTTCAATCGCTGCCCCTCCCTTGTTTAGGGGTCACCGTACTAATTAAGACCACCACATACGTGCATGTTCCCTCCCCTTTTTTAAACTACTCCGTGTGCTGTTTTTCGCGTGAGTAATTGTGATTTAAATTCTTTACTCAATGAGCATAATAACACCTTAAATTATATACATTGTATTAGGTGGTCCGCCCCTCCCCCCCAGTCCTGAAGAAGACCCCGCTGCAAGGATTGAATAGCACCTGCATAAATAAGAGGGTCGAAACGTCGACAAACATTCTTTCTAATTTGTCAACTCCATGGCCTCACTGTTCATATACTGTACTATGTGGAGTATGATACTATTCAATTTGATATTTAAAGTACTTGTGTTTCTTTTTTGTACATTATATGTAACCATTCGTTATTGCTATTTGAATTATTGATTGTTCGCTCACCTTACCCTGTCCTTATCACTATATCCTCACACTATCACGAAAAACACCGCCCCTTTCCCCCCCTCCCCCTCCTTGGGGCCTCGCTCCGCCATTTTCACAATTACGTGATTTTTGTCATTAATTGTTATTATCCTCCTCTGTGATTAAAACATGAAGAGTGGATTCAATGTCTATGTGACTGTGTTTGTATATTGAGTTATATTGTTTGTTTTTCATGCCTTGGGACCCCCTCATTATTATACGTAACCAACCCAGGTCCCCGGGACTATTTCTGGGTACTACCCCCTCATATTATACCCTACTTCGAGCAGACACTAGTCTGCGAGGTTCTTTCTAGAGTCCAACTAGGCTGGACGTAGCACACAATGGTCGAAAGGGAACTTTTATCATACTCTGAAGAATATATAGACAAGTTGTTGGACAACCCAAACAACTTCTTTGTCTCCAACGATATCCCAACTATAGACTTCACACTCAAGGACAAAATTTCCCGGTTGGAACGACTTGAAAAGAAGTTGGTCCGTACCAGATGGCATGGTCACCTTCTGACACGTTATCTTAAAGAAAACATTATTCCGGTGGGGCTCCAAATTAAGATCGAACCTGCTATCTTCATAGAAGTCCCGAAATTTAAAGAAGGATTCAGCCACGTCGCTAATAATTGCTCTCGACACTGGATGGTCTTGGGGGTTGAAACAGCAGCTGACCAAGTTCAGATCATCAGTGCCGAAATTAAGACTCTTAAGGCTGAGATAGCAGCCGATGCCAACTTTGCGAACGCAAAAGAAACCCTCAACAACCTTGAAGCAACTCTCAAGGATTTTGATTTAACAACACAAAACCGTAAACTTGAAAAATTAGCCCGTGATATCAGACTGTACGACAAAAGAAAGACCTACCCTTACCTCCAGGAGGATTACTTCCGCCAGGACGGTCAGGGCCGTTTCACTAATCGTGGGCGAGGATCCTATAGAGGAAGGCGCAACTACCAGACATTCTCTGATTCCTCCTATAGCTCAGAAGGAGAACAAGAACAACCGGGCCCTAGCAACCAATATAACTGTCCAGACTACGGGCAACAACAACAATATCACCAATCCAGTCCTTTTTTAGGCCAACGCCAATGGTCATGGCGTCCCCCCCGTGGTCGGGGCAACAATTGGCCCAGAGGCAACCAACGTGGGTTTCAACCCAACACAGGCAACTGGGATGGAGGTCGTGGGCAACCACAAAAACAAGTCCAATTTCAAGCAGATCAACACGGGGAACGTGTTACCCGAAACAAGACGTACAGATGGTGAACGATACCAACGAGCCTCGTGGATTAAAGTTGCTGGGCGGCGCCCCCTCTACACAAGACAGCCCTGTTGTCAATATCTCTGAACAAATTTTGAGTGACAATGAAACTAAAGCTCTGAATAAAGGACTATCATATGTCCCTACGAACAATCCCAATAACTTCACCATTCGGGCTGAACTTTACCAGTTTTTTCGCAAAGTGAGGCTTAAATACTTCTTTCGGAACTCACAACAGAGTATTCAACCGTCAGTCACTGGCCTCAGACCTCCTTCTACTTTCGTCCCCTACAACAGTACGATGTCTCACAAGATTTTGGCATTTGAGGAAGTGGTATGGCGTGATGTCCAACTACTTCTCGGGACTAAAACGTTTGTAAGATACAATACAAGTAAAGCAGAGAAGGCGGCCCTACAGTCACTGGCCAACAATGATAAAATTGTCATCAAACCAGCGGACAAGGGTGGGGCCATTGTAGTCCAGGACTTGTCCGCGTATGAATCAGAGGTTCTGCGCCAACTTAATGACGGAGTCAGCTACCAACCTCTACGAGCAGACCCTTCAAAGTCAATCGCACTTGAGATCCTGGAAATCACCAAAGCCGGACTCGACCTTGGCTTTTTGTCTGAACAAGAATTTAACTTTCTGAACCAGAAACACCCTCGGTTAGCGACCATCTATACGCTCCCTAAGATCCACAAAAGCATGACCAATCCCCCTGGAAGGCCAATTGTATCCGGATGTGGCTCCATATTAGAACCCTTAGGCAAATACATCGACTTCTTCTTAAAACCTCTGGCGGAATCTACCCCTACTTACCTGCGTGATACTATGCACACGATCAACCTCGTTGAAAATTCTCCCTTCAACCCAGAGATCCAAAGATTGGCAACTTGTGATGTGGTGTCACTTTATACTTCGATTCCGCAACAAGAAGCTTTGAATGTGATTAAACGCTGCCTAGACCGACGTCCGGCACCTGTCCAAGTGCCCACGGAGTTTATTATATCACTTCTCCGTATTGCAATGACCAAAAATTTCTTCATTTTTAAGAACAAATTTTACATCCAGACATCGGGTGTAGCGATGGGGGCTCCCTTTGCGCCGGATGTAGCCATATTATATATGGCCGCATTCGAAGAGGACACCATATTGAATTCAGTTAACCCATTCATAGACCACCTTGGGCTATGGATGCGGTATATTGATGACATTCTTATGATTTGGAACGGTAATTTGGAAGATCTGCTGTCCTTTTTCAGCTGGCTCAATCTTCAATCAGACTTCTTGAAGTTTACAATAGAATCTGACCAGCACAGGATCAATTTTTTAGATCTGACTATCTACGAGGATACAGGGGTGCTGTTTACTAAACTCTACCGCAAACCATCAGAGAGGAATTCTCTGTTGAATTACGACAGCCACCATCCTAGAGCCCTCCGGGACAACTTGCCCTTCGGGCAATTTCTGCGAATACGCAGGAACTGCTCGGACCGCGAACATTACCAGATTGAATCCGAGGAACTCACCAACCGATTGTTGGCACGAGGGTACCCACGACGTCTAGTCAAGAAGTCGAAGAAGAGGGCTTGGTTCTATCCTCGTGAGGAACTGCTATCACCCAACACCAACAGAACTTTACAGGAGAAGAGGATTGTATGTGTTACCACCTTTAACACGAAAAGTAACCAAATTAAGAAGATAATAAACCACCATTGGCAGTTGGTAGCGGACGACATTGACCAACCGTCGGTACCCCTGCACGCTTTTAAGAAAGCCAGGAGTGTGAAGGATGTTGTGATCAGATCCCTGTTACCGACACCCCAAGACCCCACGATAGCTAGTCTGTGGAACCTGCCACCGGTCACCGGTCATTCGAAGTGTGGGAACTGTAAGGCGTGTGAGACCACGATCCAAGGAAAGGAATTCCAGCACGGACACCTGAAAATTAAACTGAAGGCACAGACGAACTGTAACTCAACTAACGTCATTTATGCTATAATATGCCCATGCCACCAAATATACATTGGTCAAACTCAGCAGAAAATAAAAATGCGAATTCTCCAACACATGAGTAGAATCAGGTGTGAGGTACAGGGGGCTCCTCTGGTTGAACATTTCACTACATCATCGCACCAACCTGAAAGTCTCAGATGGGTAGTAATAGAAAGAGCAACACTGGGTCCCCGGGGTGGGAACATCTCTAATATCCTGAACACCCGGGAGTTGAAATGGATGTTCTTTTTCAACTCCATTGACAAGGGGCTTAATGAGCACGATAGCTCTTTCTCCCAGCTGGCCACTTTGTCTTGAGTATACAATCTTGTCAAAACGTGCTATATTGTGGCCTTTACCCTTATGTAAGAGGTACGCCAGCATATGTGCGGTAAGAACTTGAACTGTCTATACTGATGTATGTGCTCTCTAAACATGGTCAATGTTATTAAGAACACTCTGTGTATGGCGTACTCTCGTAAGTGAGGGATATGCCAGTATTCTATTGGGTGCCCTTACCAGTGAATATCAGATGCTTGTTTCATTGTATTGTGCCTGATTTATTTTATTAGAGCTTTTATTGGATCACTGTTTCATCGGCCTTTACCCGCATGTGTGAGGTACGCCGAATGCCAATTGATTGCTCACTATTTTAATTTGTCTGACTTTATGCTTAAAATAATCAGTTATAAACATATGTAACACGCTTCGAACTAACCTACATGACACGAATGTATTTTTTGGAACTTTAATGTTCAATTTGGTCTACGCCTAGCTGGTGCGCAATGCGGCTTGATTTATGCTTCTCCTATTTACATGGACCTTTGTTTGTCAGTTTCCGAATACTACTCGAGCTCAGTAGTTTTCCGGCCAATTGTCTCCTAGCAACCGGCTAACAACAAGCCAGTCCTTCGTTGCTCCTCGTGCCACTGTGGGAGACACGTGAGCACGTTTCCATAGTAACTTAATGACTCGACAGGCTCTGAAACGCCATTGCGGTTTCGAGCGGACTCTGTGCCTGATTCATTCAGCCCTCGGTAAGCGTGTGTTCTGTCTCGCCGCTAGCTTTTGGCTAAGCGATTTTGTGAGCACTGCCCGCTAAAATATATTACTCCTCTCTTCTGTTACCACATAGACTCCTGACGAATGCCCTGAAATTTGATCGATACTTTCGAACTGACGGGGTGAGTACCTCCCGTTTCTTCTGTATTTTCAACTCACTTGCCTGCTGCCACGAGTATGGCTACTTTCGCTGGTAGCAAGTGATTTCTAGGACCAATGTTTGTATATTTATTCCTATTCTTTATAGGAACATCAACCAGGATGTCCCCGCAATTACCTCTCTCAAAGTGAATAATTGTATCAAGCTAGGTAATATTCCTGATCTGCATGGTATACTCTCGGTGCAAGATAATCGGTCTGAATCTGACATGTCAACCCACTGGGTAACGGATCACTTATTTCCCTGATCACCATCCACTATATATGACGTTTAATATCGTAGTTTAACGCCCATGGCTCACGCTATCACACGCGGTGTGGCCAAACCAGAACGTTTTAAGGTACTCCTGATTTAGGGGTCACCGTACTAATTAAGACCACCACATACGTGCATGTTCCCTCCCCTTTTTTAAACTACTCCGTGTGCTGTTTTTCGCGTGAGTAATTGTGATTTAAATTCTTTACTCAATGAGCATAATAACACCTTAAATTATATACATTGTATTAGGTGGTCCGCCCCTCCCCCCCAGTCCTGAAGAAGACCCCGCTGCAAGGATTGAATAGCACCTGCATAAATAAGAGGGTCGAAACGTCGACAAACATTCTTTCTAATTTGTCAACTCCATGGCCTCACTGTTCATATACTGTACTATGTGGAGTATGATACTATTCAATTTGATATTTAAAGTACTTGTGTTTCTTTTTTGTACATTATATGTAACCATTCGTTATTGCTATTTGAATTATTGATTGTTCGCTCACCTTACCCTGTCCTTATCACTATATCCTCACACTATCACGAAAAACACCGCCCCTTTCCCCCCCTCCCCCTCCTTGGGGCCTCGCTCCGCCATTTTCACAATTACGTGATTTTTGTCATTAATTGTTATTATCCTCCTCTGTGATTAAAACATGAAGAGTGGATTCAATGTCTATGTGACTGTGTTTGTATATTGAGTTATATTGTTTGTTTTTCATGCCTTGGGACCCCCTCATTATTATACCTCCCTTGTTCCTGGCAGTGCCCCTGCCCTTCGGTGCCATCCTTCGAACTGGTGGTTAAATCAGGACAGAGTATCCCCTCCTCGAAAAATACAAATTTTATTGCCAAGTCTCTGATATACCACTCTCTAAACAGCTGTCCACAATGCTTTTATTAAGAAAATAAATTTGAAGAGAAACTACTAGTCCCAGAGTTCACCAGACTAGCTTACTTGTTTTCGCTGTTTCGCTGTTTTTTCGCTGTTTTTTCAAGCATTGCCTGCTGCAGAGCGGTACTATGTCTTTGAATCCTTTTCCCTCGGCAATCCCATTCACAGCCAGGATCCAGAAGCGTCAACACCAGCTCCGGTGAACAGAATACAGAAAGCTGTCGGGGAAGTAGAGATACAGCGGGATCCAAAGCCGCTCCATCACTCTTGGCTTAATTTACAAGACTATCATGGCTCATCGAACCGAGACGAAAGCGGAGGGCTTACGCACGCAAGGAGCAGTAAGGAAACTACAGAACACAGTGAGACGGCTGGTCAAAACCTGTGCTGAAGTAACCACGAGGGTGGTTGAGGTTGAGGAGAGAGTCTCTTCGGTCGAAGATACTTTAGTGAAGCAACAGAGGGCTGTGGAGTCCCTACAAAGATCTGAGTCTGACGTAGAATGGAAGCTCACGGACCTTGAGAACCGGGCACGCCGCAATAACTTACGCGTGCTAGGAATAGCTGAATCGAAGGAGGGTGCAGACCCTCGTAAATTTGTTGTACAGCTGTTCAAGCAAGCTTTCCCCGAACTAAGTGCTTGGAATTGGGAAGTTGAAGTAATCCGTGCTCATAGATTCCCGTTTGTGTTGAGAAATCGGGGTAAGGAAGGACAAAGTGGTCAGAACCTCTATCCAAGGGCGATTCTAATTTGCCTGAACAATTACTTGCTGCGTGAGGCCCTGTATGACTCAGCAAGGCCGGAGAAGAAGAGAGCCGCTATGGGATGAGAGTTCTTCATTCGCCCAGACTTTTGCCCAACGACTGTTAAAGAACGCTGGCAAATGCGAAAACTAATCGCTCCCTTTCGAGAAGCGGGAGCCCAGGTGTTCCTGCTCAATCCTTCAAAGTTAAAAGTTATTGTAAATGGGAAAGCGCGGTTCTTTACATCGTGTAATTCAGCACAGGATTACTTAAAGGAGATGGCTGAGCACACTAAAAGATAGACATTACATTTATAACGCTTGCCCTGTTAAGAGGGAACCTTTTTTGCTGATTTGGCTTGAGTTGTTTGTAGACTGCAGTCTGGGGATCACCGCTTAATTTGCTGTTAGTCTATGTTAATAAGTGCCTACCTTTTTTCCAGCGATCTCTGCTCCCAAATTTTTGTCATTCAAATGTTTAGTTTTGATATAATCGAGTACCCCGGAATCTCTATCTTTACGACTAAGACATTAGTCGGGGCACAGAGGTTGATTGTAATGATTAGGCTATGAAGTTTAATAGTGTGTAATTGTGTGGGAATCTTTTTTTTTTTTTCTCTCTTCTTTTTCTTTTTGGTCCCGAAAAATTATTTTTCTTTCCTGTGGTACCTACAATTACTTGGATGTTTTAGGAAAGGAAATATGGTGCAAGGAGTAGAGGGGAAAAGGTGTGGCGCAGGTGTTGGTAGGGTAGCTGATGGGGGGGGGGCACGGTTATAGCATCACAACATCACGGAGGACTTGGTCCTTAAGCCTTATTATGGGTGGTGGAGGTGTGGGGGGGGAGGGGATGGGGGTGGGGGGAGGGCATAAGGGGGGGAGGGGACGGGGTAAAAAAAACCAAAAAGAGAATTGATTTGCATTGTAGAAATGGTATTACAGTTTGAGTATTTGCACATCTTGTTCTGGCTTCTGATTTCTTTCTTTTATTCTGATGGGGCAGGATAAACTGGCTTTATGTACATGGAACGTATGCGGCCTTAATGATGGCAAAAAGCGGGCTCTCTTTGCTAAAATTACTTATCTGCTGCGGGCAGACATCCTTTGCATACAGGAAACTCATGTACCATGGGGGAAGCGTGATGATCTCAGGCTGGCTGGCTATGAGCTCCTTATTTGTTCCAAACAGACCTCTATGATTAGAGGGGTCGCTATATTAATGAAGCGGGGTTTAGGTTCCTGTAAAAGGACATTGGGGGACAGAATGGGTAGGTGGGCCATAGCTGAAGTTTGCATAGGTGGTAAACTACTAACGATCTGTAATGTGTTCGGGTCGAATTTAGACGATCCGGAGGTGGTGCAACAGCTAGATGTGGAATTGGCAGCTTGGCCTACTCCACGTTTAGTATGTGGCGATATGAACATTAATATTTTAAGTAATTTTGATTTAGCTAGAGATCCAAAATATGTGGGTAGGAAGCTAAACGTATTTAAAGCGCTTCAGACTCTCCTCCAGGAGCATGGTTTGGTAGACCTTTGGTTTTTGCATAATAAAATGGAAGATGGGTATACGCATCACTCTGTTCCCCATAACAAAAATGTTAGGTTAGATTATGTTTTTCTCACAGAGCAGGTGGCAGTTGCTTCTTCTATTTCCTGTTTTCCACGACTTATATCAGACCACAACCCATTAATAGCAGAGTGCGAATGGCCTCGAATTAGGAAACCCCCTAGGGAGTGGACGTTTGAAAGGAAGCTGCTTTTTTACGAAGATGAGTATCGGGCCCATATTAAAAAGTGGATAGCACAGTTTCTAAATATAAATATTGGGTCGGCATCTGATCAAGTGGTATGGGACACGCTGAAAGCTGGACTACGGGGGGAGACCAAACGCTTCACTTCGTATAGATGGAAGTCTGAACAAGAGCAGATGCGTAGTCGTGTTGGGGAGCTAAGAGAGGCAGAGATCGAACTAACTTTGAATATCAAGAATGGCAACGAAATTCAGTCGAGTCAACAAAAAGTAGCAATCTTGAAAGCCCAATTATTGGAGTCATTCGGAAAAGATCTCGCATTGAAGTACTTGCAATATCGTACAGAGATGTTTGAGTTTGGGGAGAACTCCGGTAGGGTTTTGGCCAAGAGACTTCGCCAGCGCAGTATACAGAATCAGGTAGTAAAAGTCCAAGATCAACATGGAATAATACATGATATCCAGGAGGCAGTTAAAAGAGTTTTCTTGGATTTTTACTCCTCTCTGTATACGGAAGATATTCCTAGGCCAGATATGGAGAGGGCTGTGGAGACAATCAAAATTTCTCAAGAGCAGGCTGAATTTCTGGGCTCTCCTATTCAAATGGAGGAATTGGAGCTGGCTGTTAAATCTTTAGCCAATGGCAAAGCCTGTGGCCCAGACGCCGTTCCACTTGAATTCTACAAAATCTTTCTGGACGATATTAAATTGTTTTTCCTCGAGGTCCTTAGATCAGCGCAGAAGGGCATAGTGCCTGTATCTTGGCAAAATGCAACTATAGTCTTGTTCAAGAAAAAAGGGAAACCAGAGCTGCTCCCGTCATCATTTAGGCCGATATCATTAATTAATGGAGATTCGAAAGTTTATTCTAAAATCTTGGCTTGCCGACTTGCGCAAGTGATTACTCCGTTGGTCTCCATATATCAGCATGGATTTATTCCAGGCAGGGACACAGCGGACCATGTCAGGCGCTCCATTGCATTGATAGACTGGGCCCATGTCACGAAATCTCCCCTCGGGTTGATCCTGTTGGACGCCGAGAAGGCGTTCGACAGGGTCTCCTGGGGGTTTTTGTGGGCGGTACTTAGATGGAAGGGGTTCCCAGAGGAATTTATACATGCAGTTTCTGCTATGTATCTTTCTCCAAGGGCCCAATTGCGTATCTCAGGGCAGCAGACTAGCTTTTTTTCTATTA
This sequence comes from Lissotriton helveticus, assembly GCF_964261635.1. Taxonomy (NCBI): domain Eukaryota; kingdom Metazoa; phylum Chordata; class Amphibia; order Caudata; family Salamandridae; genus Lissotriton; species Lissotriton helveticus. The sequence goes on from NC_136063.1 coordinate 1,824,202,330, forward strand.
CTAGGGGCACACGGCAGGGGTGTCCCTGTTTACCCCGGTTGTTCGCCCTATATATAGATCCGTTTCTCTCTAAAATCATGGCCAATCAGGCAATAGTTCCAATTAGGGCTGGTGACATCTCCTACAATCTGTTAGCTTACGCGGATGATATAGTTGTGATAACATCTGATGTTCCATCTGCGTTTCTGGCACTGAAGGAACTAGCTAAATAGTTTGGAGCAGTGTCGGGTTATAAGCTCAATGTTTCAAAAACGCAGGTGGGTCAGACTCCCGATATGCCTATATCCGATGCTCCAGTTGTACCCGAAGCTACGTATTTAGGGGTGCGGATATGTTCCACAGTCGATAGGATTCCGGACCTAAATATCCTCCCAACGATAGAAGCAGTCAACACTAAATTGGAGAGACTTGACAATCTACATCTATCCCTATATGGACGCTGTAGCGTCCTTAAAATGATAGTCCTCGCGAAATTTTTGTATTTGTTTAGAACCATTCCTTTGTTATTTTCTCAAAATAGCTTGATTAAGGCAGAGAGGGTGTGCAGTAGGTTTTTGTGGGGATATAGGCAATCGCGACGAGCAGCTAAGTGGATGTATCTTCCCCGAGATCGGGGGGGCTGGGCGGTTCCCAGCCTTGTTATGTATTACTGGGCAGCAACGCTACAAGCCATGGGAGTGCTGATATGTGGAGATAAGGCGAATGTACCGATGTCCAACCAACCTACTATATATGAGATAGGGTTAGGTGAAGCTGCCAAGGGTATACTGTTGGAAGTTTTGGAGCCTAGCTATTACAAAAGGACACGCTTTAAAGTTCTGATCGCTGCATGTTATATCTGGCGGAAAATTAGGAAAAATTTAGACATTCCAAATTTGAATTCCTATACACCATTTAAAAGCAGCAGAGTCTTTCCTAGTATCTTTCAAGATCATGTAATGCTTAGTTGACAAAGGAAGGGTGCCTATACGCTGGGTGATCTAGTTGAGAAAGGGCAAATTCTAACATACAGTGACGTTAGGAATAAATATAAATTATCCCCATGCGATGTTTTTAAATATTTGCAAATACAAAGCTTTGTGCACAAACAATTGAAGACCTCACCAGCTATACTTGATAAACTACCAATTATTGAGATGATCGGGAAAAGAAATAGAATAGGGGCACTTTATCAATATATAGTATCAACTTTTCCGGATTACTTGTCAGTACAAAGTGCCAAGTGGGAAACTAAATTCGGACGGACAGGTATTGATTTAGCCCCGTCATGGAATTTGCTAGTAAGGTTATTGTATCAGGTTCGCTGAAGACACAAAGCTATATGGCCATGCTAGATCTTTATTACACGCCAATGAAAATCGCAAAATGGGGTGCTAGGAAGGGCAACACATGTGCTCGCTGTAACTCATCGACCGCGGACATAATACATATGCTTTATGCTTGTCCAGTATTAGTAGGGTTTCTTGACGACATCGAGCATTTTTATCAACTCCGCACTTAAGATAAGTTGTTTATTGTCTCCAGCACTAGTAATATTCGGGGTTGACGTGGGTAATAACTTAGCTGGTACTCATTCCTTCTATAAATCAGCCCTTCTATTCATTGCTATGTCTCAGGCACGTCTGTGTATTACATCTCAGTGGTTATCTGTGGAAGCCCCAACGTTTGCACAATGGCGAGCAAGATTGTTAGCCCTTCATAGGTTAGAATTTTCTGCATTTTCTTGTAAAGGGGGGAGGAGCCGGCAATTAGCAACCAGGATCTGGGCGCCGGTGGCTGAATGGGTTGGCTAAAGATTCATTGTGCTATGGGGTATTGACTGATTTCTGTTCTTTCTTTTATGATTATTGCTCATTATCCCCTTGTTGATATTGTTTTCTATTTTATAAACCGCTACATAAGTGCCTATCATTAGATTATTTACATGGATGTGCAATGTTATAATTTTTTTTATAGCGACGTTTCTTTGTGTTAAAAACCAACTCTGCAATGTGCTTTTTGTTTATCAAAAAAAAAAAAAAAAAAAGAGAATCAGTGCAGATGAATAACCAGAAATGATTGGAGCTTTGTTAAAAATCTCCACTGAAAATTAGGGTGCATGCTTTTTTTTGTAAGAAGTCATTTCAATGGTTGAGAAAAAGTCATTTAAAGAAACATTGCATTTCATTAGCTAGTAGATTGAGAGGTCAAACAGCCTTGATGGATTTTTTTGCAACATAGTATAATGAGCTTGTGAACTGTGTGCTGGTTTGAGAGGGAGTTACAATGGTTACTTGGTGAATGAGCTATGGGGGGGGGGAGGCACTTTGAATGTTATGAGAGTTTCAAAGTCTTGAAATGTACAACCAATTAAAATGTGCAGTTTGGTTTTGAATTTGTGTGGGAACAATTTTTATTGGCTATGTACAAGAATATGGCTCTGAAATGAGAAAGAATCTGTGCCATTATTGAAAGGCTCCAGTGAAGGACGCATTGTTCTGATTAAGAATATCTGTTGACTGAGACTGACACTGTTTTACATCTTCCAAAGCATTTTTAAAGGTGAGTAATGATTCTTTTAAAAAAGATAGAGAGCGTAAAGATTTTTGACAAGTATCACAGTGAGTGTCTGTGTGAATTAAAGAATTATATTTTTACCTTTTTCCATAATGTCAGCTGTGTGTTTATAAGGTAGACTTCTTTATAAATAGTTTTTTATGCTTTGATTCAATGCTGGTTTAGAAATTGTGTAATGGTTTCATTGGACTTGTAAATATGCTCCTTTTTTTGAAGCGCCTTCTGCAACCTTTAGCATGGGTGGAAGTAGTGAATGTATGGAGAGGGATAGGAATAACAGATAGAAAACCATATAAAATGGTGTGCGAGATACATAAAGTATTTCAGAAATGGTATCAATTGAGATGGAACATAAGATAAAGAGGGGCATATTTACAAGACTGTTGCGCAAAGTTTGACATGGGTGTAAGCAGAAAATGCATGTAGAATAATAAAATTGGTACCCAGACAAGAATATGAAATGCCGTGAGAGATGTTTAAAGGTTTCTTTTAATGGCATAAATTGAGATAGAATATACAAAAAAAGAGAGGCATATTTACAAGCTGTGTGCGCAATCTTTGACATTAATCTTGGTCCACAGATACTGTAATGGTTTCATTGGCATATTTACAAGCCGCGTGCACAATGTTTAACAATAATCTAGGTCCAGAGATAGTGTAATGCTTTGATCCTGTAAAAGTAGGGGGTGATCGGATCAGCAGTGAGTAAGAACTCTGCCTCTTTTTTGGTAATCCACTCATTAGCTTCTCCTTCCATAATCATACTGGTGATCATGGTGGGCAGTCTAGGAGTGGGATCATTTGTTAGTGGTCTGTAGTGGGTAATGTTAGCAAGTTGTCGTTTGCACTCTGCATCGTAATCAATGGCATTCTGGATTACTGTGGCTCCCCCTTTATCCGCCTGTTTTATGACGATTGTATTGTCATTACCAAGTGTCTTAACGGCCAGCCTTTCTACATGGGTAAGATTGTTAAAGCTACTCTTGTCAGGTTTAGTCTCTAAAGTCTTCAGGACTGCCCTCTCGAAAACCAGAACTTCTGGTGGAATCATACCATCAGTAGGCGTAAACCTGGATGGTTTATGTAATCCTGTGTCGGTTATATCGCTATCTGGTCTTTCGTTAAAGAAAGAGCGTAGGCGTATTTTCCTAAAGAGTTGCTTAACCTCACACATTTCATTGAAGCTGTCAGGGGTGGGCCTCTTAGGCGCCCGTCAGACATTGCAGCGCCAGTCTAACGAGGAGCCAGAGGCCAATGATGAAGCTTGACATCGAGCTCGCTGGGTGTGTGAGGCTTCTCAGTTCCAACAAGGGAGCTCTCTGCTCCCTGCCCCAACTCTCCCAATACTCTTTTCCACACACTCTCCCTCCTATGTTCTCGGGGAACTTTGTACCTTGTGTATTTCATGTTGGTTTGGACATGTACACTGGACCCCGCTAAATATTGTCCAGAACTGGTTCCCTCTATTTGTACCGAAGAGTTGTTTATTTGCCTCTAGATTTTAAGAAAAATATTGATACAATTGGTGTTGAAAAAGTAGAAGAGGAACCTCTGGTTATTCTAGTTAATGGTGTTCCGACAAAAAGTAAGAAAATCTGGCAAGAATTAGTGGATGTTAGGAAAGTCAAGAAGGCAACGTTGTATTTGGTAAAAAATAATCAGTACTATAGAAATGTGTATGTGGGAGATGAGGAAACAACTGTACAAGACAACACTGATGTCTCTGCTGGACAAATAGATAAAGTTGATGTCTCTAGAAGTGAAGAAATTTCCGAACATTATAGTGTTCATCCATTGCATTCCAAAGAAGTAATGGGGAATGCTATTGACTTGTTTCAGATGAAAAAAGCCGAAGGAAGTCCCATTAGAGTATGGGAAGAAAGTTTAGAAGCTTGTTGTTTTCCACAGTTATTTCCAACAGGTGAAGGTGGACGATATGACCACCGACCTGTTCAAATTCCTGCATCTGAATACCGGACTTCAAGATTATATGCAGAAGATCCAAGGTTTCGTCAATGCATTCCATATTTGTTCCATCTACTGTTGAGAGTGACTTGTCTGGACTTTCCTATGTAGTAAACCATATACTGAAAAGTGGAGCACATCTACAAAATGTTTTGGCATGGGATTTTATGGATAAAGTCAAACTGCAAGACAGTGTTTTGGAATCTCAGCTAATTAATCTCATGGCATGTCAGCGTGGTACTAACGAGTATTGGTACCGCTGTCATGGGGAATTGAAACGTAAGCTAAGAAACTTAGGAACTCCTACATGGTTCCTCACTCTTAGCTGTGCGGAGTATGCTTGGGAAGACTTACTTGAATTTCTACGAGAGGCAAATAAAAACATTCAAAATATCCTGGAGAACTGTGCTCTTTGGATCCAGTTAATGTATGCAGGTATTTCAATCATAGGTTTGAAGCTATGATGTCTTTTATTACAAACAAAAAAAATCCTCCGCTTGGAGAGGTGTTGGATTTCTTTTGGAGAAAGGAGTATCAAGCAAGAGGTGCTCCTCACATACATATGCTGCTATGGATTAAAGATGCACCTAAATTTGGAACAGATTCAGGTGAGAAAGTGATGAGTTTCATTGAGCAGTATTCTACATGTGCTGTTCCGAAAACTACAGAAGAAAACAATTTAAGACATCAAGTTTTACGCTTTCAAAGCCATCGTTGTGGGAAATACTGTCGTCGAAAATACAAATCCAAGGGCAAGTTCTACACGAAATGTCGTTTTGCATTTCCACGTCCAGTAACATCGAAAGGAAGAGTCAACAATTTTATGTCTTCTCTGCGACATACTGTGACAAGAAAATCACCCAAAAATACACACAACCTAAGAAGAAATGAGGAATCAAAATTCATAAATGACTACAAGCCAGTCATTTTGTCCATGTGGAATGCTAACATGGATATTCAATATGTAGCTGACAACTCTATTGCTGTGGCTCGATATGTGACGTTTTACATCACAAAGTCAGAAAAGACGGAACTGAAGGAAATGTGGGAGGAAATTTCCCATGAAAATTGTCTAAGCAAGAAATTATACAGTTACAGTCTGAAGATGTTGTCACATCGAGAAATTGGAGCGTATGAATGTTCTGATCGGTTGTCATCAGCAAGTCTATATGCCAAATCTAGAACCATCATTTGGGTGAGTCTAGGTCTTCCTGCAACACGAAACCGAGTTTTGAAATCTGTACAAGAAATAGAGTATTTGGCGGAGAAAGAACAAGACTTTACAGATATTTTGGAAAATATTCTCCCAGAAAATATTTTTAAGAAAATTCCTGAAAACAAATCTGTCATATGCTTGATGCCAACTCTGCAAGAATGTTCAATCTTCAACACCAAAATGTTAAAGTTGGAAAATCAAGAAATTGTGAAACTGGAAGCTATTGATAAAATAGAACATGAAGGAGCAACTATTAGTTTGTCAGAAAAGTTGAAATCAAAATTAGATTCTTTAGAGAAGACAATATCTAAAACTGCTGGTATGGAAAAGACTCTGTATGCATCTTTAAATTGTCGTATAATTTTACGACGTAATTTACATGTGGAAAGAGGTTTAGTAAATGGAGCAATGGGTCATGTTGTGGATTTTGTGAATTACCGAAATAGAGATGGAATTGAAATTATAAAATTTAATTTGATGGTACTGAAGAAGTACAACAAATCAGTCGTTGTTCTGCTCGTTTTTAGCTAGTGAAAGATTTATATGTGCGCAGAAAACAGTTTCCTGTTTCTTTGGCATATGCAGTAACTATTCATAAATCTCAAGGTTTAAGTGTTGATAGTGCTTTGGTGAATATTGAAAATTCTGTGTTCAAGGAGGGTATGGCATATGTTGCTTTATCTCGAGTCAGAACTTTATCTGGATTGTACTTGATTGATTTTGATGAGACAAAGATTAATGCAGATCTAAATTGTGTAAAAGAATATAATAGGTTAAGAAGAGAGTATGCTCCAAATTTACCTCAATATCCTCTGTTTGAAAAGCGTGTGGTAGGCCGAAAAAGAAGTAATGAGAAAAATTGTTGTGAAGTTGTAGCAAAATGAAAAAAAGTAGATGAAACAGTAATTGTAAGCAGAAAGGAAATGGATTCAGTTAAAGATGTTGTTGGATTTCAATTTGAAAATAGTTCTGTGGTCAACTGCTAAGCTAATGTAGTGGTTAATGTTTTTTTTTTCTCCAAACTGTAAAAGAACAGATTGCTGAAAATCGTGATCAAACACTTTGTTGTTTATTAAATTCTGTATTAGAGAAATGTAGCAGTGATAGAACAAAAATACAAAGTGTTTCTGAAATTCGAAAGGTTTTAGACATATGTTCTGGTCTAAATCGATTTTCACAGAATATTCAGCAAGATTGTCAGGAATTTCTAATGTATATGCTTGTTGTTTTGCAAGATGAAGGAGTAGATGTAGAAAATCTTTTTGGCCTTTCTTACAAATGGCAACATGACTGTGACAAATGCTCCTTTTCAAGTAGTACTACAGTAGACACTGAAAGATTTATATATTTGACTTTACCAGACTGCAAATCAGTGTCTTATAATAATCTAGTTAGAGCAGCAAATCAAAACATGGTCTGTAGTCAATGTAAATCTGAAATGCTATCAACTTTATTTTTAATAAGATATGGACAGTATGTTATTTTAATGTTCCAACAATGTTGACCTGATGGAACTAAATTGACAACATTAATTAAAAATGTTGTGGCTTCTCAATTATCAATTTCAGGAAGAACCTTTACAACTGCAGCAATTATTTACCATGATGGTCCTTCAACAACATCAGGACATTACACATGTTATTTAAAATGTCAAAAAGGTTGGAAGCTCTGTAATGATACTCAATTGAATTTCAAACAACGTTTGCCTTCTGACTTACTAAATTCTTACCTAGTGTTCTTACAACCGAAATGTTAGGGAAGGTAATTGGCCTATGAAGATTGCAGCAGTTAATATAACTTAGTTTGCTCTTCAAAATTACTTTCTAAATGAGAGTGATGAAGATAATAAAAAACATGTAGTTCTCATAGAGATAGTATATGTGTATCATATAGTGTGTGCTGTGAGTATTATAGAAAAGTAAGCTAGAGGTGGAAGTAAAACTCTTGTTTCATAATGTAAAAGATGTTGGAGCTTTTCTTTCAAAGTTTCAAAAGTTTATTATGTTTTGGCTCTCATTGAGGGCCACATAAAATTATACACACAATTATACATACAGATAATGAATAAATGACATCATAAAACAAAAAGAAAAGAGACACAACTTATCTGCGAGTAGAGCAATCATCAACATCTCCCTGTACTTCATTAATAAATATCTAAAATCCCTTTAAAAAATTTAAAAATTCTGGAACAAAACATTTCATTTGGGGGGCAATAAAGTGCATGGAAGAACATTGTTACATTTACAATTCCCAATTGTAAACAAATTGGTTTTAACCATTTTTGGCGCAATGGGCGTAATACAGGACAAATAAACAAGACATGATTACGATCCTGTACAGCCTTATTACAAAAATTGCATAGCGGAGATACCCCATACCATTTTGCTAGAAGTATATGGAGTGGAAGCAAATTAGGTCTTAAAAGGTACCATAGTCTACGGACACCATGAGGAATATTCCAAATAAGATATTGTTGGGCTAATTTTGGGGTATATGTTTTTACTAGGGCTTCCCTTTCTTTTAATCTAGGTTGGGCAAGTATATCCGACTTATAACAGAGTTCCCAAGACGAACTTTTTAATTTCAGCTTTAGCTCAAATGGTGAAAGTAAGAATAACGTGCTTTCATCCAGTTCGAGCAGCGATACCGCTTTTCTAAAGTCTTTTACCAACTGCGAGAACTCGTTAAAGTTGCCCAAAAGTTCCTTTTTAAGAATTTCTCGTAAGGTACCCGGTTTACCTCTAGCCAAACAGGCTACCCATCTTACGAGGGCAACCAACCCCTGAGCCCAACAACTTCGGAGTCCGAATTCCAGCCTGCATGTGGATGTAGAACAAGCTGTGTTAAGTGAAGCAATTTTTCTTAGTACCTTTCCTTCCATTTTTTGCATAAAACCCCATTGTTTCAACTCCACAAGTTCAATTCCATATAGAAGAGTTGCAGGAATTTTCGCTCTAAATACATCCAGACAGAGGGTGAAATGCCTCTTCCCGGTAGCGTTATACAAAGAACATAACCCCATACCATGGGCCAGCGCTTTACGCGAGTTATGTTCAATGTGAGGCTTCTCACTCAGATTAGCAGATATTATTTTGCCTAAAAACGTATAGGTTTTAACCACCTCGAGTTTTTGTCCGCTAATAGTCCAATTATAACTACCAGACCTGCATTTCTTCTTACCAAAGATGCACATGATTTTACTTTTAGAACTATTAATTTTCATATAATGTGCTTCAGCAAATTGATTCAATGCATGTAGACGATTAGAAAGACCCTTCGGGGTCAAGTCTAAAACAAGTATATCGTCCGCATACATTAGAATCGATATAGCTGACCCTCCGATTGACGGGGCTAATCCCTCACAAACTGCAATAGAAGATGGTAAATCGGCCGTATCCAAAGAAAACAATATGGGTGCCAATATACACCCTTGTTTTAATCCATTCAGAGAGGGGATAGATTGAGAAAGACCCCTCTCACCACCTTGTAGTACCTTTCACCATGTATTCGAATGTAAAGACTTAACTAGATCGAGTAAGTATCCTGGCATACCCAATGCAGCCAACTTTCTCCACAGCGTTGGACGATCCACCTTGTCAAACGCCGTGGAGAAATCTATATATGCTACGTATACGCCGCCACCTCGTACACGAGCATATTTATCCATAATCACCTGTAACATTAAAAGAAGTTTAGCGAAGATTTTTCCTATTGAGTCCAATAAAGCTATTAGACGATAATTAGAGGGTTTGTCCCGATCACCCTTTTTAAATATAGGGATTAATATACTTCCCCTCCAAGAGTCGGGGACTGTTCGTAATTTAAAGCATGCTTGAAATACTGGAAGAAGAATCCTACTCCAGATGGTAACATCTTGCTTAATTATAGACATGGGCAGTTCGTCAGGACCCATAGCTCCGGAAGAGCGCATGCTCTTTATCACGGTAGCTATGGATTTCTCAGTAGGTAGTTCCATTTTATAGTCACTATTTAGGCCTGGGTCCCAAGTATCCCCCCCTGCACCATTAGAGCTTTTCTTTCAGAAAGTCGGGTAAATGAGACATTAAGCATACTCTGGACTAATTTCCATAGAAAAGGACTTTCCTTATACTATTTGGCATCGTGGAAAAGTGGATGGATCAAAAGTGAGTTTAGATATGGTTTTTAAAATTTTACATTATTTAAGAAATTATTCAATGTTTTTTTTTTTTAAACACAATCATTTTGATTGTGTTTTTTTTGCACGCTGTGATATGATGAGTACTATTGAAGTCACTGTTTTAAGTGAAATTCAATATATTCTGAGAACAGCAAAAATAAACCATTTAACATGATGTTGAAATTATTATTAAATATATATTACTTTCCCATTCTCTTATGCTCAGTCACCTATTTCCACCCTCTATCACTCCTCTTAACTCACCCTCACTGGCCTTTTTTCACTCTCCCTCACCTCCCTTCCCATATTCCACTTTCCTCACTTATTCTTATTAACCACTCCTTCACTGCCCTTTCCCTCTCTCCCATTCACTACTTTCCAGCTGTCAGTCACTCTACTTCACTCCTCTTCCCGTTGTTTTCTTTCTTTGTTTCCTCAATAATTCTCCTTCTCTCACTCACCTTATTACACTTCACTCACTCCTTCTCTCACTTCCTCTGTCCTCTCACATCCTCACTCCCTTTCCCTCACTCCCTGTCTCTTAGCTTCAGTCTTTCGATCCTGTTACTCTCTCACTCCTCTTCCATCACCCACACTCCCTTACTTATCTTACTTTGTCTCTTGTATTCTAAAATATATATTATAAATAATCTATTTATTTTTTGTCTTTCACAGATATACATTTTAATGTAAATATGATATTAAATTTACATTACTTATAAGGTAAGTTTCATGTACAATATTTATTTTCACTACACTGTTTTCCATAACCTGACTACTCTTCTTTGATACTCCCACACCTCTGTTCCCTTATTGCGCTTGCCTCACTTATTCTGAATCCCCACGTTTACTGTCTTTTTTCACATTTTTCTCTTACACTCACCTTCTTTCAGGCCTTCTCCTTTATTTTGTTTCCTCTCTCTTCTCTTACTTCATTGTTTTATATTTTCCCCTTCTTTTATTCTCCTTACTCCACTTCACTTACTCCTTCTCTTTCTTTCACTGTCTTCTTACTTCTACACTCCCCTTCCCTCAATCTCTTTCTGTTAGCCTCATTCTCTCCATCCCCTTAGTCTCTCACTTCTCTTCTGTCACCCTCACTGCCTATAACTCACCTATACTCCCACACTCACCTTCTGTCAGACCTTCTCCTTTAGTTTGCTTCCTCTCTCTTTCCTTCCTTTGCTGCTCCACTCTTTTCTCTTTCCTTACTTTCTTATTCCACTGTATTAACTCCTTCTCTAACTACTTCTGTCCTCTTATTTGTACACTCCCCTTCCCTCATTCTCTCTGTTAGCCTCATTCTCTCTGTCCTCTTAGTCTCTCACTCATTTTCTATCACGCTCACTCCCTATAACTCAGCCATACTCCTACACTCACCTTCTTTCAGACCTTCTCCTTTACTTTCCTTCCTCTTTTCCCATCCTTCACTCCTTCCCTCTATTCCCTTCCCTTACTCCTCTTTCTGCAGTTCAGTAACTGCTTCTGTCAATCCGTCTGTCCTCTAACTTACTCACTCCCCTTTTCTCACTCTCTCTGTGTTACCCCCATTCTCTCCGTCCTCTTAGTCTCTCACTCATTTTCTATCACGCTCACTCCCTATAACTCAGCCATACTCCTACACTCACCTTCTTTCAGACCTTCTCCTTTACATTCCTTCCTCTCTCTTCCCATCCATCGCTCTTTCACTGTTTTCCCTTCCCTTACTCTCCTTAATCCACTTCACTAATTCCTTGTCTTACTCCCTCTATCCTATTACTTCTACACTCCCCTTACCTCATTCTCTCTCTGTTAGCCTCATTCTCTCTGTTTCTTTAGTCTCTCACTCCTCTTCTGCCACGCTCACTCCCTATAACTTAGTTATACTCACACACTCACCTTCTTTCAATCCCCCTACTTCACCAAGAAGGCATCCTGGTTCACCGACGACCTCAAGGACTCCAAGAAGACCTGCCGCACCCTCGAGAAAGCCTGGCTCCTCGACCGGACCACCGACAACATGACCGCCCTCAAACATGCTACCCGCAAGCACCACCAGCTCATCCGCACCACCAAGAAGAAATCCCCGAAGGAACGACTGGACAACAACGCCCACGACAGCAAAGAGCTCTTCACTATCGTCAAGGAGTTCTCCAACCCCAGCACCGGCACCAACGACATCACTCCGTCACAAGACCTCTGCGACTCCCTCGCCTCGTTCTTCCACCGCAAGATCGCCGACATCCACAACAGCTTTGGCGCCCCACCCACGCACCCAACCATCGAACCAATGCCCCCACACCGCCACCCTTCGCACCTGGACCACGGTGACCACCGAAGACACAGCCCGCACGATGAACACCATCCACTCCGGATCACCGACCGAACCCTGCCCACACCACGTCTTCAACAAGGCCGACTCCACCATCGCACCCCAACTCCGGAACATCATCAACGCCTCCTTCAACACCGCCACCTTCCCGGAGAGCTGGAAGCACCCCGAGATCAGCGCCCTCCTGAAGAAACCTACAGCAGACCCCACCGATCTCAAAAACTTCCGCCCCATCTCGCTCCTCCCTTTTCCTGCTAAAGTCATCGAGAAGATCGTCAATAGACAGCTGACCGCATTCCTCGAGACGAACGGATCCCTCGACCCCTCGCAGTCCGGCTTCAGAGCCAACCACAGCACCGAGACCGCCCTCATCGCAGCCACCGACGACATCCGGACCCTGCTCGACAAGGGGGAAACAGTGGCCCTCATCCTCCTGGACCTCTCCGCTGCGTTCGACACGGTCTGCCACCGCACCCTAGTCCAGCGCCTCAGCAACATCAGTATCCAAGAGAAGGCACTGGAGTGGATCATCTCGTTCCTCGCCGGAAGAACACAAAGAGTCCGCCTCCCCCCCGTTTCGCTCCGAGGCCACCGAAGTCATCTGCGGCGTCCCGCAAGGATCTTCACTCAGCCCCACCCTCTTCAACATCTACATGAAACCTCTCGCAGCCATCGCACGCCAGCACAACCTCAACATCATCTCTTACACCGACGACACCCAGCTGATCCTCTCCCTCACCAGAGACCCCGACACCGCCAGAACCTACCTACACGAAGGGATGAAAGACGTCACCGAGTGGATGAAGGACAGCCGCCTGAAACTGAACTCGGACAAGACGGAAGTCCTCATCCTGGGATCTTCGCCCTCCGCCTGGGACGACTCCTGGTGGCCCCCAGCCCTGGGCACCGCACCCAAGCCAACTGACCACGCACGCAACCTGGGCTTCATCCTGGACCCCTCCCTCTCGATGACCAGACAAGTCAACGCAGTCTCCTCATCGTGCTTCAACACCCTGCGTATGCTTCGCAAGATCTTCCGCTGGATCCCGACTGAGACCAGGAAGACTGTCACCCAGGCACTCGTCACCAGCCGACTGGACTACGGAAACGCCCTCTACGCCGGAACCACAGCCAAGCTACAGAAAAGACTCCAGCACATCCAGAACGCCTCCGCCCGACTCATCCTGGATGTCCCCCGACGCAGCCACATCTCCAGCCACCTGAGGAACCTGCACTGGCTCCCCGTCGACAAGAGGATCACGTTCCGGCTCCTCTCCCACGCACACAAGTCTCTCCCGACCTGGGCCCCAAGTACCTCAACGACGGCCTGACCTTCTACACGCCCACCCGCCAGCTACGGTCCACCAGCCTCGCCCTCGCAGCCGTACCACGCATCCGAAGAACCACCGCCGGAGGAAGATCCTTCTCTTACATGGCTGCCAAGACTTGGAACTCCCTCCCCATCCACCTTCGGCTGACCCAGGACCATCTCGCCTTCAGGAAACAACTCAAGACCTGGCTGTTCGAGCAGTAGCATACCCCTCCCCCCAAGCGCCTTGAGACCCTCCCGGTTGAGTAGTGCGCTATACAAATGGCATGATTGATTGATTGACTTCCCTTCCCCTCTCGTCCCTTTTTTTGCTCCCTCACTCATTTTCCTTTCCTCTCTCACTAAAATTAGGACTGGGGACAGCAGCGGTGGTTGTCTAATGCTCGAACAATGATCATAACACTTTGTTCCCCGTAACAAAGTAGGGCATCACAATGTTTGCATTTGATGGAGGCCTCATTAAAAACAGGCTGAATATTTGGGATCAGCTGCTCTGGTCGCCCCCTCACCGATGCAGTTGTTCCTCCAGTAGAAGTAGAGGTACCATCTTTTGGAGCCTCTCGTGCCAGAGCCCTGACACTCTCCCGGGCGTAGTTCTGGGGGTGCCTCCTCTGGACGTGCCTAATCATAGTTGAATTACCAAAACTATACTTCCTTCTGGGGTCTCCTCGGGAAAGTACAGTATGGCAGATCTTGCACTCCACCTTTGGAGCATTACATTTCACTGTCTTCTGAAAGTACACAAAATGGCGGCGATAGTGTACATTAGAGAGAGACAGTGAGAGAAAGAAGGCATGAGATGAAGAAGAGATGTGAAATGCACATTGGAGAAAATATAGTGGGAAAAGGGAAGTAACTGAGTAAACTTACTATGTAACACAGAAATGTTGCACTCTATACTATAAGTCTCCCTTTATACCACAATCATTTCACTGCTATCTCATAAATTGTCTCAAACTATTTATAATTTCTAAATATAAATTTATTCTTCAGAATTTTCATAATTTAGAAGAACTTCTAACATTAACTGATCAGGAATCTCCTCATCAGAAGTCTCAATACATGAGTCCTGGAACTCAATATAGTCCAAACATTCGATTAATTCAGCATCCAAAGTCTCATCATTAAAATCCCCCATTCCATCTCCTCTCAAAAAAAGGTCTTCTTCATGGATAGTGTTATCAACAGGATCATTCAAGACCTCAATAAAACTCGTCTCAACAAAAGTCGCAGAAATTTCAAAATTAATATCAACGGTGTCCTCATTGAGATCCATATTCTTTTCAAATTTCTTGCTGTAAATTGCAGAAAAAAAATCACTTTAATTTATCGTTTTTAGTAATAGATAATATAAAACTAGCTTTATCAAGTATTAAATTCCCCTTACATATTAACAACTCACCTTTTAGAAAGGAGTAGAAGAGTTAGTACTGTGTAAATTTCCCACCAGAAATAGAACACCAAAAATTCCACACAAATGTACCTCAAAGAGTACTATCACAAAATGGCTGTGTTTCCCTCTCATTTTTCATGTATATCCATGTAGAAAGCCAATGAAACTTCATCACACAAATTGAAAACCAAAGAAACATTTTAATTGGTTCTAAATTTCAAAAGCTAATTGGCTCTTGGGTGTCTGTAAACATTCTAAATGGTCTGCATAGTCCGCCATCTTGTGACTCTGAAGAACAGAGACACAAGAGGTGAAAAATAAAAGTGGAAAACGTTGATAGGGGGCAGGGTAGAGACACCCTGCCCCCCTTATGTTTTATCAGGGGGGCCTAGGAGGACTCCGATGGGCAAAAAAACGTTTTCGTTTTTTTGTAAAATTTTGCAGAGTAAGCTCAGGGTGCGTGCATATGGGCGCTTACCGGTACGCGTACCCTGAGCGCACCACGGGGAAACCAGTGTAAAAAATTAGAGTGAAAATACAGCTCTTTTTTGAGAATTGGAGGTAGTTCTGATAAGAACTTTTTTTTTTCTTTTTTTAATATTTTTTTATACTTTTTTATAACGATTTTATATTTTTTAGTATTTTTTTCAGGGGAAAAACAAAAACAGGGATTCCAAAACTGTACAACAGGAGCAAAAAAAAGTGAAAAATTAGGGACGGGGAGGGCAGCGGTGTTCCTGTCTCTTCATAGCAATGAGTTCAACGCTCTTCTCCCCATAACAGAGCAGTTCATCACAGTCCACGCATAGAAATTTTATGCCTGCAAAGACCAGCTGCACGTTAGGGACCATTCTTCCACGTGCTGTTCCCAAAGGTGTTGTACCAGTGGAGGTGCTGCCGCCATCTCTTGGTAAATTCCGTGCAAGGTCCCTGACAGTCTCCATGGCAAAGTTATTTGGGTGTATTCTCTGGACATGCCTAATTAAAGTGGCATTTCCAAAGCTATATTTCCTATTAGGATTTCCTCTCGATAAAATAGTGCCACATATCTTGCAGGTTACCTTAGCAGCATTAACCTTTTTTTTTCCTTCAGGGATGTCAAAAAATTTCAAAATGAAGTGGTCCTTTGTTTTGTGGTGAGGAGGATCCTCAGGCA
This sequence comes from Lissotriton helveticus, assembly GCF_964261635.1. Lineage (NCBI taxonomy): Eukaryota > Metazoa > Chordata > Amphibia > Caudata > Salamandridae > Lissotriton > Lissotriton helveticus. The sequence goes on from NC_136063.1 coordinate 1,824,218,419, forward strand.
AAAAACCATCAGAATCACCGCTGGATGACTCCCTTGCAGTCATTGCTGTAGATCAGAAAACTTTGAGAAGCAGATAATGCACAGAACACCTCTTGCTCTCTCCAAGTACAAAGCAATAGTGAGAGAAATGGGTGGGTTTCTCAATATTTGGAGAAAATTTTTTTTTTCTGAACCAATGAAAAGTGTTATTTTAAGGTCACATGACTTGACGCGCTGACGCTACGCGCTCTGGAGCACTTCAGGGGGCGCTTATGCGGCACGTACGTAGGCGCTTCCGGGGCGCTTACGCGGCGCGCCTGTGTGACGTTTTGGTAGCTTTACGGAAATGCAAAATCATTTTCATTTCGTAAATCAAAAATACTGCTTTTATAAGTATGGTACTGAATGTCTTGCATTATTTACTTTTCATACATATTTTTTTTTACGAACGCAGAAATAGCGCTCTCGCTGCGCTCTCGGGAGAGCTTACCGGTGCGCGCACCCTGAGCGCCCCAAGTCAAAATGATACGGGTAAGCTTACCGGTGCGCGCACCCTGAGCGCCTCAATTCAAAATGATACAGGTAAGCTTACCGGTGCGCGCACCCTGAGCGCACCAGGAAAAAATGATTAAAAAAAATACATTGAACAAATATTTTTTTTTTAAATAAAAAATATAATTAATACTTATAAAAAACAGCTAATAAAAAAAAAAATCGTAGGTTACAAAGTCGATATACAAAGGAATTTGCTTTTTAAAAAACAATGAAATTCACTGAAAAAAACATAGGTTTCACAATCGTTATAGTTAGGAATTAGTTTTTAAAAACCTTTGAAATTCACTAAAAAAACATAGGTTTCACAATCGTTATAGATAGGAATTAGTATTGAAAAAACCTTTGAAATTCACTGAAAAAACCATAGGTTCCACACTCGTTATAGTTAGGAATTAGCATTTAAAAAACCTTTCAAATTCACTGAAAAAACCATAGGTTTTACACCAGTTATAGTTAGCTGAACATTTTACTCATACAAAACCATTGAAATTCCCACGGTATAGTTAGTTGGACTCACTATAACTCGCCTGCCCGCAATCCACTGCTGATGATGTCACATATTACATCATTCATGACATGGTCAGTGACATCACTGATGACATCACTGATGACATCTCAAATGACATCATTGATGACATCACTGATGACATCATCCATGTGATAATACGATGCACCTCCTCATACTCGAATCTAACCTTTGATACACCCAGTGTTAAATACAAACTACCATTCCGGAAACCATTGACACAGCAATACCAGTTACCACATAAGCACTCACTGATTTCTAGGTCTACACACACATCCACTCATTCACCCATACAATCACTCATACATACAGTCACTCATCAATAGAACACTATCATATCCACTCATACACCTATACAGACACTCACACGCTGACACTCATCCACAGAGTTACTCACACACCTAGTCAGTTAAGCACAGAATCAATCATACTCCCATTTCCTCAACTACACAGTTATACACACTAAACCTTACTTATTCAAACATATACTAACACATACTTACTCTCTTTTACAATCACTGATACAAGTACACATTGATCCATACAGTCACTTACGCAATCACAGGCTCTCATATATAGTCATTTATATATGCCAACTGTGTTTTACATATGAACTTACTTGGACATGGAGCACTGAGATAGCTATTCACTCACCAACACACCCATGCAGACAGTCAACCACCCATACAGCTCTTTCCACATGCACTGTTGAACCCATATACCAAGTGAATCAACTGCTCACACATATATGCACAGAGTTACACACCTCCCAGCCACCCACACACACACTCACATACAAATACTTGGACAACCAATCAATAACCCATATAGCCACTCATATAGCTACTGATCAACACATGCAGCAGCTTACACAACAACAGACATAATGATGCACACATTCAGACAGTTTAGTCACTAACCCATGCATTCAGTAAGACACATTTAATCTCCCACTGATACAGTCAGTCACGCACCTACTAAATCCATTATCCAAACACTCATACATACACTCATTCTACAATATGTTAAACACATTTTTAATTTTTAATTTACAGGAACACACATTTACTGGATGATGTCATCAGTGATGTCATTTGAGATGTCATCAGTGATGTCATCAGTGATGTCACTGACCATGTCATGAATGATGTAATATGTGACATCATCAGCAGTGGTTTGCGGGCACGCGAGTTATAGTGAGTCCAACTAACTATAACGTGGGAATTTCAATGGTTTTGTATGAGTAAAATGTTCAGCTAACTATAACTGGTGTGAAACCTATGGTTTTTTTCAGTGAATTTGAAAGGTTTTTTAAATGCTAATTCCTAACTATAACGAGTGTGAAACCTATGGTTTTTTCAGTGAATATATATATATATATATATATATATATATATATATATATATATATATATTTATTTATTTTTTTTCTTTCACCAACTACCACATACAGCAATGGTTGATGGCATTCTGCATTTTTACAATGAGCACAAGCCATATAAAGTAGCTCCATTCAGTGCCATGTAAGGCAATGTGTACTTTGGGGGGTGGATATATTTTTTTGTAGTGCCAATCCGTTTTTTAACATTGACAAGGTCTTGGCAGCTCTCACAACAGTGTTTCATTAAAAGCATGGAAATCACGACAAGCGTTAAAGCCAAACAACGGGCAGCCAACACTAGACCAACTCATTTTAGATTGGCAGGGAGATGCTCTGACACTTGCCCACTACCAGACATTTGAGGTGCTGATTAACCATCCCTCTATGCCAGTGGTTCTTAATATTTTGACTTGTATGGACCCCCACTTAATCATTATTGGAATCAGACGACCCCACTGACTACTGGAATCAGGCGACCCCACTGAATAATTACCAGAAGCCAGAGGCTGGTGATTTAAACCATATAACAAAACTTGGCCTGGGCGGAATACTCCGTGGAGGAGCACGGGGTTCCTGAATACCGCCGTCTTAGCACGAAGCGGAGTATTTTTTTCCATTCCCGTGCTTGAGATTTGTTATGGCGCTTACGAGTGAGCACCATGATACTCTAGAGCCGCTAGTGATTGCACGCAAGACTTCATGCTTGCAAGGCTTCAGGCCCGAAGGCACCTATGTAGTGCCAATCACGGCCGTGAATGCACCACTCGGGTAGCTTTGTGCTTGAGATGCAGCTAAAGAGGCTTCGAGTGGATTTTCTTCTCCAATGGACCTTTTTTTGTGCAAGAAGCCTTTTCTGTTTTTTTAACCAGCAGGAAAGAAGTGCCATAGAGACTCAAAAATCCAGTTCCTGTCCAGCAGACTCCTCCCAGGGCTTTGTCCATCTCCTGGTCACTTTTCATTTAGATTAGGAGCTAGAAGGATCACTCTCCTTGTCTGCAGTATATATACCATTGGATTTAAGGACTTTGTATTTGAGATTTCACAAGTAAGCAAAAACTCATGCAGGAGGGTGTTTGTTTGATAGAGGGCATGCATCAGCATGCATCAGAATGTGCTTGTACTTTTATTCGATTTTTCAAAGTTAGTGTGGTGGGTGGCGTGCATTTTTTCAGTACGGGCTTACTTAGATTTTTTAATAGAATTTTTCTTGTCTTGGAGTCTAAAGGAACAATGTTGCACAGTTCATTACATTTCCTCCATGTTTGGTAAGTTTGCAATATTGATTTATTTTACTATGTGGTCTAGTCTGCCAAGGGGCCAACCAGTAGGCCCAGACCAGTGCTAGTCATTGGGGCATGAAACAAGTGTTTCTGTGCTATATGCTCTCTTAAGTCATCATTTAAGCTGGGAGGCCCAGACCAGTGCTAGTCATTGGGGCATGAAACAAGTGCTTCTGTGCTATATGCTCTCTTAAGTCATCATTTAAGGCTGGGATGGCACTGGATTAAAGAAAACGTGGTGTATTTTTTATTTCACTTTTTTGTGTGCATAAAAAGTGTATATGTGGGGTAATAATTGATGTTGTGGGAGGATGTGAATTGTTGTAAATGAAAACATATCTCAGTTAATTTTAATTTTTGGCATTACTGAATTAATGGTAGTTTTTTCTTCAGTATTACCATGCCATGTGTGTGTGATTGCCATATGCTACCACTGATCTGCCTGTTTTCCATGTCATGTGGCCGGGGGCAATTTTGTGGAGTCTGTGTCCATAGGCCTGAATGTGTTCTCTTTGTTCACCATGCCTCCTTGCTTGCTGTTGTTTGACCATGTGCCTAGCAGCCATTTTGTGCATCGAGGAAGTGTGTCTTTGCCATAGGCTTGCATGTGTTCTTTGTTCCCTTGCCGCCTTGCTTGCTGTTGTTGTTGTTGTTGTTTCACCATGTGGCACTGGCTGGCAGCATTTTGTGCATTCAGCCAGTGTGCTTTTGCCATAGGCTGCATGTGTTCTTTGTTCCCCAGGCTCACTTGCTCAGTGTTGTGGTTTGACCATGTGGCACGGGTTTACAGCCATTTTGTGCATCCAGCCAGTGTGCCTTTACCATAGGCTAGCATGGATGGATGGATGTGATTTCAGTTTAATAATATGCTTGATGGACCTTGTATTATGTATATTGAGAATATGATTTTGATCAACAGTGCTTATATATTACATGCATTTTTTATTTTTCACCTCAATGGCTCATATTAGGTTTCTTTTCATCAGTAGCGGCGCCACCGCTAAGGCGGAGGAGCATCGCCCCACTCACTGCTTTGCTGCATTGATAGAAAGGAAAATAAAATGATAATAACTTTATGTTATTATCATTTTATTTGTAACTGCTATGGCAGCATGGGGGTGGGTGGGGCTGCTCTGCTCACAGAGCAGCGAAGGGGAGGAGTTGGTAGGACACTGAAGTACGCATGATGCTTTGGCCGGCCGTCTCGGGCCAGCCAAACAGTCATGCTCACTTAGCATGTCCTCCACCTAGGCTGCATTACAGCCTGGGTGGAGAACATGCCCCGGCCCCCATTCCCAGCCTGAGCACCGAACTACGGCGCTCAGACCAATCACAACACTGCATTGCAGCATGGTGATTGGCTCAGGGGAGCATGGCTGCTCCTGTTAGGCGGATGCAGAGGAGAGGCGACATGGGACAGAGCGGCGAGAAGGTATATGTCTTTCTTTTTATTTTTTTCACACCCCTTTGCCCCTGCGCCCCGCCACCCCGGATCCGTGCTGACCACCACTGCTTCTCTTCCTCCCATACAAACATTGGAAATTATTGATTTTTTAAAATGTAAATTATCTTATCTTTTGTATTCCTGGTATTTCTTTTTTAATGCACATTTATTTTTACATTAAATAAAGTACTTTTTTTCCAGTTGTTTTTCATTTTTCCTCAGCCGATTTATCCACCCATCCATCCATCCACCCACCATAGGCACACAGTCACACAACAGCATTCAGTTTTTTGTGGGTTTTTTCCCAGGTATAACTCCATTTCCTCCTGGACACCCTGGCTGCAGTGCACTACAGACACAGATTCAGCATCATCCATTTTTTTCTAATGATTATTCCACTTCCCCCTGGACCACATTGCCTGCCGTATGCGCACAAACTTACCTGCATTTTTAAAAAGATTATTATTCCATTTACCAATGCACACGTCTACTTTGAAATATATGGACATAAAGTAAAGAGCTCTTTCTGTATATTGTGTTTGTTATCCTGATGGGGAATTACATTCTATGGTATGGTGTTGTGGTTTGACTTTAAAGTGGTTATTATTACCCAAGTAAACAACCACACTAATATTGCCACTGTCTTTACTAATTAAAACTGAAACACGGTCATGGTTCACTAAAAGTGCTTTTTGAATTGCTTGGTTTTAGGTGTACAAGAGAAGAGACATCACCCACAGTACTGCTAAACAGAAGGCCTGCACAGTGATGTCACGCGCCAGTACTCCAAACTCTTTTTTGGACCACGTCGTGCGCTTGCCGCACCGGCCTCCGTGAAGCAAGCTGACAGCAGCACTCCCGCATCATCGTCACCACCCCAACCTAAACCCAAGACCATGTCTCTTAGTGAGGTGGCCAATGCAATCCTGGCGATGCCGACGAGCAGTGACTTTGAATTGGATTGGTCCCTTTTGAAAAGTAGTACCCAATCATTTCAGGAAACAGAGCAGAGTAGACAGAAGCCTCAGGCAGCAATAGTACATCTTCCTGATGTTGGAACAGAGCAGGAGGTTCAGCTTCCTGTCAAGCCAGAACCTCCTCTTTTAGAATCACTGGCTCCCTTATCTCCGTTAAGGAAAAGGAAGGGCACTATTCCACCATCTTCTCCAAGCACCACTTCTAATGATGATACTGGGGACAATGAATGGGCCCTGGCACAGTCTTGGAGATGCCAGGAGAGGCAAGGGAAAAGAAAAATTCCTGAAAGCGTTAGAATTATGGAAGGGGTTGATAAGGATGACGAGCTAGTCATTGTGGAATTGACACAGAGGAGTCCGACATTGCTATTCATAGAGAGAGATGGAGGATTGTGCCCTCTTGATTTGTCAACTTTAGTGTAGAATGATTGTCAATCGTTTTCTGATGTTTTTCACGTGCTTGGTTTTTATTTGTATTTCCATACATGAAGTGAGAACAGGAATAGTGAAAAACAGCCGACACGTGTTTCGCCCTAGTGGTTTCGGGACCGCAGAGACTAAACGCCTTCCATTTAGAGAAACACGAAGACTACTTCCATATATAAAGAAGCTCTGCCTTGAAAAAGCCCACGACCAATGGGCCACTAGGGCTGTTTTTCACTATTCCTCAGAAAACGATTGACAATTATTCAACATTAACGTTGACAAATCAAGAAGGCACAATCCTCCATCTCTCTCTACACTTAACTCCATAATGGCTCTTGGGTGTAGCCATTTACGAGGAATGTTCCACAACTAAATTGGGCCCTAACAATTGTAGTACCAAAAGTCCAGAAATCTCCACCCAAACAGTTACCTACACAACATTGCTATTCAACCTGCTCCGAGGGATGTGGCACAGGTAGCACCTCCAGCTCTCATATTGCAAAGCCACAGCTGAGACCTGCACTAACCTCATCAGAGGCAATCAATGACATGCCCACTTACCTCCAGTTCTTCTGTAGGCTTCGGCAGTAGCCCAGAAAAAAAGTACTTCTCCCCAGTTTGGGACTCTTTTACAGTTAGCAAAGAGGGAGAGCCCATTGCAGCATGCAGCATTTGCAACGCCCATTCTGGTTGAGGTAAGTCTGGTACAAATGATGGTACTGGAGTCCAAACAACCTATATAAAATAAACACCATGCAATCCAGTGAGAAGAGCACCTTAAAAGATTTGCTGAATGTGGTTGTGAAGGTGAGGGGAGCTATGGAACATCAGCTACAAGTCCAATCACGGGGAGGTGATGATGAGGTAAAGAGGGTGGCATCCTCATGCAGAGCAACCATGTCCCCAGAGGAGCTAGCAGAATCAGCCCCCTCAGCGACTTCACAATGGCACAAGACTCGGAGTCAGATGGAGACACCACAGCAGACAGTGACTGCCCCACCATCATACGCACAGTCTACCACCACCTACTTCTCAAAAGTCACCTGCATCCGTGGCCCCAGAAAAGAAGAAAACTACTGGCTACTGTTAAGGGCCTGGTGAGGCAGGAGGGGCCCTATGACCGCAACCACCCAATGGCACGTTAGTACAATAGGAACTGGCAAAAACATTAGGCTGGATCTCCTCCCTTTTTTAGGTCTCTACCTGCCAATGCGCAAGCGTATTGCAGCTCGAGACATATAGAGTTGGATCACGAAAACTGACCAAGGGGCTTTGGCAGGCGGATTACGCAGAGTGCATGTGCCCGTGCTTGCCATTTGCTCCCCGAGCCGCCTCGCATCATTGCATCAGACCCGCCACAGCATCTGAAGCTTCCCCAGCACGCGCTGGGCCTCACTTCCCCTCACACATATGGTCATTCCCTCCCACCGACTTCAAAGGAACCCCGGCCCCCCCAATTCACCCCTGCCGTTGCGGCCCACGGCTGTGCTTTCACTTTCGCGGCCGCGTCTCTTTCATGGCCAATGCTTGTTTATCTTGGTTAAGTTAAGAAACCGTTGCTCTTTTAGAGAAACTCCTCTCCTTCTTTTCATTCAACATAAAACGCTGAAGCAGTGTTTTGAGTAAAAGCCGCACTCGCAACGGTGACGATTATTGATCTTATTTCAACCCTATTCCTCAGTGTCTTACAGTGCCTACTATATCCCTAAATCTGCACCCAAGCGCCTCCATGAGTCGCATTCTTTCCACTGTCACCTCCGACGTCTCCCGGTCTGATCTCCCTTATCCCTCGGTCTGTCCGATGCCTCCTCCTTCTCACAGACTGTCCCCTGACACCGCCGCAGTCTTCCAGCCTGAATTATTGAGCCTTCCTGTCTGTCCTCTGGTGCTTCCCTCACTCTCTTTAGTCAATCTCTCTGCAGCGGCCTCCTCTGACCCATGCCGACTCATGGGGTCTGTCTGTCCGTCTCTCAGCCTGCTCTTCTTTCAGCCTGTCCTCTGGGGGTCCCTCGGCCTCACTCAGACGTCCGCCCCCTCTCATTCCTCCAACCTATGTGTCTCCAAGCGCCACATCTGCCTGATGTCTCCTCAATTCTAGAGTCTGTGATTCACCCCGACCCTCAGACTCCCCTTACTGTACCCCCACCACCACCCTCGGGTCACTCGATCGCCCCCCCCCCTAGACTTTACAAACAGGGCCGCTTCAAGGCAATATGTTGCCAACCACAAAATGCTGAAAATGCCCTCAATCCTTCTTTACGACAAACATGTCTCCGCTTCTGCGTTTTGAACCAAATAGGACTATGGGATGTTAAATTATTCAGGCGTGAATGCATTTCAGTTGGCATTATTAATTTGTAATGCCAGTACTCCCTCCATTGAGCTTCTAGAGCAGTTCAACGGAGCTCCTGTAAGTATCCGCAAACAGACGCAAGAGAGCTGCTGCAGACACTCAAAGGAGCTCCTGCCGGCAAGGTCAGGCCAAGGGAACTTACTGGAAGCAGTCGCAAGCAGACACAACGGAGCTCCTGCAGACACCCACGGCCCACCGGAGCTACTGCAAGCATGTGAGCCCCTGCAAGTGGATGCAACACAGCTCCTGCAGACACCCAACGAAGCTCCTGCAGACACCAAACGGAGCTCCTGCAGACATCCAACAGAGCTCCTGCAGACAACCACGACCCACCGGAACTACTGCAAGCATGTGAGCTCCTGCACGTGGACACAACGAAGCTCCTGCAGACGCCTAATGAAGCTCCTGCAAACACCAAATGGAGCTCCTGCAGACATCCAACAGAGCTCCTGCAGACATCCAACGGAGCTCCTGCAGACACCCAACGGAGCTCCTGGAGACACCCAACGGAGCTCCTGGAGACACCCAACGGAGCTCCTGCAGACACCCACGGCCCACCGGAACTACTGCAAACATCTTAGCCCCTGCAAGTGGACGCAACACAGCTCATGCAGACACATAACGAAGCTCTTGCAGACACCAAATGGAGCTCCTGCAGAAATCCAACAGAGCTCCTGCAGACACCCAATGGAGGTCCTGCAAACACCCACGGCCCACTGGAACTACTGCAAACATGTGAGCTCCTGAAAGTGGCCACAACGCAGCTCCTGCAGACACCCAACTGAGTTACTGGGCACAATGAACAGTGAAACTGTATCCAACGGAGCTACTACAGCAGCTCCTGCAAACACCCACCGGAGTTGCTGAAAACACACAGAGCTACTACTGGCACGTACCCAACGGAGCTCGAGCAGACACGTAACAATGTTCATACAGACACCCAAGCTGCAGGCACTTGGACTCCTGAAGAAACAACAGAGCAACTACAGACACCCTGCAGAGAACCCGCAGCAACGCTCAGGAGCTGCGCTAGATACCCCACAGAGCCCCCCCCCCCACCCTCAGACAAGCATGGGTGCTCCTGCAGGCATTTGACGGAGCTCCCTTTGACACCGACAGAAGTCACTCGAGACACCCAATTGCGCTTCTGCAGATACTCATCCACCTATTCCAGACACTTGAGCTCCTGCAGAAACACAACAAAGCAGCTACGTGCACACAGCGGAGCGTGTGCAGACCCCAGCGGAGAAGCAACTGCAGATTATCCAATGGGGCTCCTGCAGGCAACGAGCAGGGCCAGTGCAGACACCAAACTGAACCTCTGTAGGCACCCCCTTCTGTACCCTAAAGCCCTCTTATAACATTTGAGGCTCCTAGAAAGAGTCTGTCCTGATGCTGCCCTAAACTTTGTATACAGAACTGAAGTGTACATCACCCCAGCGGAGTAAGACGGGTCACCTGCAGAGCGGCAGGCGCCACCCTTCAGGGGCCCACTAACCCATCATAAGCCAAAGGACAGTGAGTATCTGTGAGGTATGAGGGTCATCTTAGCATTCTGCGGGGTAGGGGGCATTATTTGCATTACGTCACTGCATCTGCCACGTGGAACACCTACAGCTAGTCCTAGCTGTTTTGGACAGCACTTTGCATGCTGGGACTCGTATTTTATCACCAGTTTCCACAATAAGTTAAAAACAATCACAACATTCAATGCAGTTGGTCAAGTGACTAGGCTCATTAAGTCTCCCGACGGCTTAAGTTACACCTCCTCGACAAGGGGAGTCTATTTCAGTGGTCAAGCGCTTCCTCATGCTGATCCCTCACCCCCCCACACCCCCCACAGGCATCATCTCTCTCCCATATGGATCGCCCTTTTCGTGCCTTACCAAAACACCACCCTTCGTACCAACCTACAGAGCGCCCAACCCTTCTCTCCGAAAAGGTACTCACTAGCTCCCTATCTCGTTCAGAGAACACCCATCGCTTCTCTGGCTTAGGGCACCCTCGGGGATTACCGCCGGATTCCTTTACAAAAGCATCCCGTGCACTCACTCCCCGAGTCCCATCCCTTCCCTGTGTACTCAATCACCGTGTGTCCATTATTTATTTCCCAGTGCACTCACTGAGTATCAATTCCTTCCCTGCATACTCACTCCTCGAGTGCACATTCCTTCCCTCCTTAGGGCACTCTAGCCCCCTGTGGGATTACCCTCTCCTTCCTTTAAAGCGTAACCCCCACCCTTAATGTGAGGGACACCCGTGCCACAGCAGGCTCTCTATCTACACCCCTCTCTCTCTACACCCCCCTCTCTCTACACCCCCCTCTCTCTCTCTACACCCTCTCTCTACACCCCCCTCTCTGCGCCCCTCTCTCTCTGCACCCCTCCCTCTGTCTACACCCCTCTCTCTACACCCCGCTCTCTCTACACCCCGCTCTCTCTATACCCCGCTCTCTCTACACACCCTCTCTCTCTACTCCCCTCTCTCTACACCCCCCCTCTCTACTCCCCTCTCTCTACACCCCCCTCTCTACTCCCCTCTCTCTACACCCCCCTCTCTACTCCCCTCTCTCTACACCCCCCCCTCTCTACACCCCTCTCTACACTCCTCTCCACACCCCCCTCTCTCTCTCCACACCCCCCTCTCTCTCTCCACACCCCCCTCTCTCTCCACACCCCTCTCTCTGTTCTCTCTGTACACCCCTCTCTCTACACCCCTCTCTCTACACCCCTCTCTCTACACCCCTCTCTCTACACCCCTCTCTCTACACCCCTCTCTCTACACCCCTCTCTCTACACCCCTCTCTCTACACCCCTCTCTCTACACCCCTCTCTCTACACCCCTCTCTCTACACCCCTCTCTCTACACCCCTCTCTCTACACCCCTCTCTCTACACCCCTCTCTCTACACCCCTCTCTCTACACCCCTCTCTCTACACCCCTCTCTCTCGCCCTCACTCTACCTACCGATCGCCCTCGCTCTACCTACCAATCGCCCTCACTCTACCTACCAATCGCCCTCACTCTACCTACCAATCGCCCTCACTCTACCTACCAATCGCCCTCACTCTACCTACCAATCGCCCTCACTCTACCTACCAATCGCCCTCACTCTACCTACCAATCGCCCTCACTCTACCTACCAATCGCCCTCACTCTACCTACCAATCGCCCTCACTCTACCTACCAATCGCCCTCACTCTACCTACCAATCGCCCTCACTCTACCTACCAATCGCCCTCACTCTACCTACCAATCGCCCTCACTCTACCTACCGATCGCCCTCACTCTACCTACCGATCGCCCTCACTCTACCTACCGATCGCCCTCACTCTACCTACCGATCGCCCTCACTCTACCTACCGATCGCCCTCACTCTACCTACCGATCGCCCTCACTCTACCTACCGATCGCCCTCACTCTACCTACCGATCGCCCTCACTCTACCTACCGATCGCCCTCACTCTACCTACCGATCGCCCTCACTCTACCTACCGATCGCCCTCACTCTACCTACCGATCGCCCTCACTCTACCTACCGATCGCCCTCACTCTACCTACCGATCGCCCTCACTCTACCTACCGATCGCCCTCACTCTACCTACCGATCGCCCTCACTCTACCTACCGATCGCCCTCACTCTACCTACCGATCGCCCTCACTCTACCTACCGATCGCCCTCACTCTACCTACCGATCGCCCTCACTCTACCTACCGATCGCCCTCACTCTACCTACCGATCGCCCTCACTCTACCTACCGATCGCCCTCACTCTACCTACCGATCGCCCTCACTCTACCTACCGATCGCCCTCACTCTACCTACCTATCGCCCTCCCTCTATGTGCCTATCGCCCTCCCTCTATATATCACATCACCACAGCATCACTCAGCACCACCACAACATCACGATGCGCTACCAAAGCATCACTGAACGCCACAGCATCACTCGTCGCCACCACAACATCACTCAGCGCCACCACAGCATCAATCTGTGCAACCATTCAACAACAACTGGTTCAAATATGTTCTCTCAATGTTTCAAGCTTTATTACAAATGTCACAAAAAGATGTTATTATTTCACTTCTGTTCTTAGATTTTCGTCACAATAAAATACACTGACAATCTTCACAAAAGTTATTTACAAAAGTTTAAGCAATTGCCATTATAAATTACAATAACTTTTATTTAAGTATTAATAAAAAAAAATTAAAAAGCCATTGTTATTTGTAATATCAATACAGCTAAGTCACGTAAATACAACACATATTGCATTACAAATGCTATAGGTGTCACATTTGCGAAAGTTAAAACTATTGGCATTGTAAATAACAAAGCTATTAATTTAGCTATTTTTTTTGTAAGTTTAGTTTTAAATACTAGCTCCCCTTTGCTCAGAATAGGTTACTTTTGTTCGTTTTTGTTTTCATATCAGGTCTTTTTTGTTGTGCGTTTTCTTTCAATGCAGTTGAGCAATAATACTTTGATTAATCCTTCAGCTGGAGTTCACCTTGGTGGAAGTGGGCACTCACTTGTGATTCCTTTCCTGTTTGCACCCTAGCCTGCTACTCCTAACACCACCATGGTACCCTGGGAAACCCTGCAAGAACATAAAGAGGTAGCAGCCCTGGCTTCATCTATTAAGGCAAGAGAACTATGGAGCACTGTTGTAGGCAATCCCCCCCCAGTGCTCAATATCGCTAGAGAGGGCAGTAAGGGTACCATGTAACTAACTATACACTTTAAGCAGATTTAAAAACAGGTTACACTTAAAGACAACAGTGCAAAGTAAACACCCCAAAAAATGATTTGAGCATAAATAAAGTAAAATATTTATTTGTTACCCATTTTTAACAAAAGTACCCACTTCTTTCACCCACAACAGGACGACTCCTTTCTCCCAAGCAAATATCCCCGTCCCCAACCAATTCCAAAATCAAAATGCCCAATGAAAAAATAAGACGAAACAGTCCCAACTCCCATCATTCCCACCCTCTCCACCCACAAGCCCCTCCCTCCAAAACAAATATTAAAAAAGGAGCTGAAGAAGAGGGCACTACTACACACGGTGGGCAAGAAGCTGTTGGCGGTGCCCCTCCATCCCTGCCATTCTGGCGAGAGAAAGCTCACTGACAAAGCAGAAGAAAGGAAGCTACAGACAGACTAGCACAGACAATTTGAAGTCAAGTACAGAAATGTAAAATGTAGAAAATAAGTAAATAGGATAATGCAGGTATGAGAATCATTTAGTAAACATTAGATAGAACAAAGAGGAGTTGGAAATAAATTAGGAGACGGGCACAGTAAAAGGAATAAAAAGGAAAAGAAATTCTAAATGTGGAGCGATAAAAGTTTGGGAAATAATAACATTAATAGGAAGACTTACTGCGGCCAGCAGATCAATCTGCTGTGGCACTTGTAGAGACACCCGCGGCTCCGTCACCCACCTCTGTGGAAGTTCCAGCCCTCTTCTTGCCCCTGGATGTTGATTTAAGAAATAAAGAAAACAAAATATAAAAAGATTAGCGGTCCAGTTAATAATCTTCCCAAAAATATTTTGATGGGCAAAGGCAAACGCAGTACTTTTCTAAATCAGATCAACTATAGTACTGGTATTGTGGACCTGTTCCTAATTTTCTAAACCCATTCCAAGTTTTCTAAACTACATTTTGGAACTACTAATGCATTGCAACAAATGGTCTTTACTTCTCATCTCATCTCATTCTCAATCTCAAACCCCTTGGACGGGCCAACTCAGTCTGCATTTTTTCCCCAATGGATAGATGCATACTACATGTCACTGGAAGATTGCATGGGACTGTACAAACTACAAAAAAGAAAGGCACAAAGAAGTGATAAAACGCTAACTCCCTAATACTATTAACTACCACTATCTCAGTGACAGGACAGAGGAGTGTCTGCATGGCTTCTTAAATATTAGGCTCAAGCGAGCGTTAACAAGTACGATTAGGTAGCGCTTGGCACCTGGCTTGGAGATGATCACATAATATTTGTTAGCTAAGCTTAATTTACCCCAGAGTGTGAGCAGCATGCTTGCTATTTGAAAAATAAATATTGGCATAGAACACAAGAATTAAATATTACTCACCAAGATTCCGCAACCGAAAATGCCCAGCAGGTCGAGCAGGTCCTGCTCTCTGTACCGTATATAGGTCCACCAGTGTGTCGGCTGTTGTTGGATGCACCGGACCCCAGAGCTGTGGTGCACACACTGGCGCACCCTGTCCACAGCTGCCCACGCTCCCAGAAACTGTACTCACTGCCAGGGCTGCTGCCATCATGGAGGGGAGGTGGCATGGCACGTAAAAAAATAGTGCAGCCAACTCCACCTGGGAAAAAATGGTGTGGCGCTGCTCCACTGACCGCAAGGCAGGCGGGAGATGCTACTGGTGGTTTCGGGGGACCTGGTGCTGCTGCTCACCTGCTCTGCCATGTCGCTGAGTGAGGGGAATAAAAGAAACAGGTAAAGGTAGGACGGAAGAGACTAAAATGAGCTAGTAAAGGGAAAAATGAAAAAAGTACGAAGTCAAGAAAAAACAAGAAAACAATCACAAAAATATAAAATACACAGACACACACTAACAGAATAAATAAAAATGAGGGGTAGATACGTTTGATAAGGGAAGGATTTATAAATTAAAGAAGGATTGAAAAGTAGGCCCAGCACACTAAACAGAGCAAAATCAAGATGGTCCTACCCATACGAACCGCATAGTCCCATTTGTGCCCAATGCTATGTAGAACGTAAAACATCACGCGAAAGGGTACGGTGAACAGCTCCACCAGCTCGAGGAACTCCGCTTAGCAAAGTGGAGTTTTTTGACAATTGCGGAGTTCCATGTGGCACAACTCCATGAACTCCGCCCCGGCCCAAACAATACACAAATTATAAAATATTTTATGTACTTCACAAATAAATACAAATTATATATATATATATATATATATATATATATATATATATATTCACTGAAAAAACCATAGGTTATAGACCATATATAGTTAGGAATTAGCATTTACAAAACCTTGAAAATTCACTGAAAAAACCATAGGTTATACACCATATATAGTTAGGAATTAGCATTTAAAAAACCTTATTTTACTCACACAAAACCATTGAAATTCCATATATAGTTAGTTGCACTAACTATATATCGCGCACCCGCAATCCACTGCTGATGATGTCACATATTACATCATTCATGACATGGTCAGTGACATCACTGATGACATCACTGATGACATCTCAAATGACATCACTGATGAGATCACTGATGACATCATCCAGTGACTGTGTGTTTTTGTAAAGTTTAAATATGTTTTACATATTGAAGAATGAGTAGATGTATAAGTGTCTGGACGAAGGATTTAGTAGGTGCATGACTGAATGTATGAGTGAGTGATTAAATGTGTCTCACTGAGTGCATGGGTTAGTGACTAAACTGTCTTAATTTGTGCATCATTATGTCTGTTGTTCTGTAAACTGCTGCATGTGTTGATCAGTAGCTATATGATTAACTATATGGGTTATTGATTGATTGTCCAAGTATTTGTATGGGAGACTGAGTGTGTGTGTGGCTGGCTGGGAGGTGTGTGACTCTGTGCAGATCAATGTGTACTTGTATCAATGATTGTATAAGAAAGTAAGTATGTGTTAGTATATGTTTGAAAATGTAAGGTGCTCTATGTTTAACTGTATAGACAAGAAAATGGAAGTGTGATTGATTCTTTACAGGACTGACTAGGTGTGTGAGTAACTCCATGGATGAGTGGCAGACTGTGAGTGTCTGTATTGTTGTATGAGTGCATATGATAGTGTTGTAAAGATGAGTGATTGTATGTATGAATGATTGTATGGGTGAATGAGTGAAGGTGTGTGTAGACGTAGCAATCAGTGAGTGCGTATGTAGTAACTAGTATTGGTGTGTCGATGGTTTCAAAAATTATACTCTTTTTAACACTGGGTGAAACAGAGGTTATATTAAAATGTGAGGAGATGCATTGTATTGTCACATGAATGATATCATCAGTGATGTGGTCATTGATGTCAAATGAGATGTCATCAGTGATGTCATCAGTGATGTCACTGACCATGTCATGAATGATGTAATATGTGACATCATCAGCAGTGGATTGCGGGTGCGCGATATATAGTTAGTGCAACTAACTATATATGGAATTTCAATGGTTTTGTGTGAGTAAAATAAGGTTTTTTAAATGCTAATTCCTAACTATATATGGTGTATAACCTATGGTTTTTTCAGTGAATTTTCAAGGTTTTGTAAATGCTAATTCCTAACTATATATGGTCTATAACCTATGGTTTTTTCAGTGAATTTCATTGGTTTTTTAAAAGCTAATATCTATACCTGTAAAATGTATTCTTCTTTAAATCCAAAAATATATTTTATATGTTTATTAATAACTTTTTTTTTTTATATTTTTTTTTCTTCGTTCCCGCTTCGCGAATCGGGAAGCTTCCCGTTAGCTGACCTTGATGCCACGAAATAGACCGCGAGCATATAAACGTTTCTTTACCGCAACTGCCGCGTTAGAAAACAACATCACGCCTCCCGTCCGCATGACGTTTCGCGTTGTCGTGTGATACGTCATATGACGTGCTACGTTAGCGAACTGGTACGCTTACCGAGTCGCAAAGCACAGGTTTCTGGAAGCAAACCGGGAGGCCCTGCAAAGCGCGTAACGTAAACACAGCAGGTCATGTGACTTGGTAATAACACTTTTCATTGGTTCATTTCACTTTTGGTTTCCTAATGATGTAAGAAGCTTCCCGTTAGCTCAATTTGATGCCGCGACCCGGTCCGCGAACCGGTAAACGTTCCGTTAGCGCAACTGCCACGTTAGAAATCATTATCGTGACGCGTCGCGGAAGCGCGACGTATCGCGTTACCGCGTAATGCGTCTTATGACGTACCGCGTTAGCGCACCCGGAAGTGCTCCGGGGCGCGGACCAAGGCGCGAAGCGCAGCGACCCGGAAGCTATCCGGGGCGCGTTCCGCAGCGCGTAACATAAGCGTGAGAGGTCATGTGACTTGTTAATAACACTTTTCATTGGTTCATTTCACTTTTGGTTTCATAATGTTGTTAGGCTTGGTCATGTGACCTAAAAATAACACTTTTCATTGGTTTAGAACTATTTTATTTTCTCAAATGATGAAAACCCCTCCTTCTTTTTACCTCATTCTTACTTTCTATTTCCAGAGAGCAAGACCTATTTTTCACAATGGCTTCTGTAATAGCTGCAGCTGGTGCTTCTCAGCAACCACCACCACCACCACCACCAAAAGGACCACCACCAACACTGGACTTTGGTAGAGAGGAAGATAATGAGGACGAAGAGGAGGAGGAGGAGGAGGAAGAGCAAGTAAGGCAGTTCCTGCCAGAAACACCAAGGCAGAGCCATATTAAAGAGCACTACATATGGCAATTCTTTAAAATTCCACCTGGACAAAAGAAGGTCAATGCACCCCAGGTGTCTTGTTTGATTTGCAAAAATATACTTTCTCGTGGCAACCCCAACAAGAAATACAGCTTTGGCAATCATACAATGATTCGCCACATGGAGCGATGGCATCCTAATAATCTTTCCCAAGCACAAGTAAGGGATCTTGCTGCCAACCCCCTAGATGTCATCCCCAGCACCAACAGGGGTCAAAGCTCATTCGCCGGACCAGAAGGCCGAGAAATAATCCCCAATATTCAAGCTCCTTTTGCACACTACAAAATAGTTTGTATATATTGTGGAGGAACTATTGCTTATGGAGAGAAGAGTATTACTTTGATTAACCGAGCTGGAGAAAATCATAAATGCTACATGATGAGAAAACAATGAATCCTTTTTATTTTTTTTTGCTCCTGTTGAGACATGTTCTAACCCTGCTTTTTTGTTATTTCCCCCTTACAAAACACAAAAAAAACACAAAATAGTTTTCAAAAATCCAAAAAAAAATCAAAAAATTGTTCAGAAAATTCATTAAAAAAAAGAAAAAAAAAAAAAAAGAATAAAAAACCAGTTCTTTTCAGAACTACCTTCCATTTATAACAAAATTGCCAAAATGTTTATACCCTGTCTTTCTTTTCTCCTCATAGTACGCTCCTCCGACCGCTTCCCGGTACGCGTACCGGGCGCTACCCACGCAAAAAAAACAAAATTTTTTTTTTGTTTTTTTGCCCCGCGGGGCCCTTTTAAAGCCTCCACATTAAACCTAGGGGGTCAGGGAGGATCTAGTATGCCCCCTTATGGTTATTTCCCCCTTTGTTTTGGCCTCCTCTTGTCTCTCAATCCTACCGAGAGACAAGATGGCGGCCGCTCCGGACTGTTTAGAATGTTGACAGACACCGGAGAGCCAATCAGCTTCGCTACGCGAAGTTCTGTTACGCGTAAGGTCCGCGAACCGGAGCGCTGCCCGGTCCGCTGTTACAGATATATATTTTTTTTAAACGTTAATTTCTCAAAATCCACTGGAGCACATATATTGAGACCTACAAAAGGCACATCGGGCTACCAGTCCCTACAATTTTGCCAAGTTTCGTGCAAATCCATTCAGCCGTTCGGGCTAAAAGTGAGGCCAACCGCCCTATGGAAAACTCAATGTTAAAAACACGTTTTGGGACCCCCCTTTTTTCTCGACCCCCCCTGGACGAACCCCCCCCAAATTTCCAGGGGCTGCTCAGAAACAAAATGTTCCATTTTCCAGAAAATTTCAGCCAATTCCGTCCACAAACGCCAAAGTTATTAGACATAGAATTTTCAAAAATCCCATAGAGAAAAAATCCTAACTATATATACCTACTGGCGACCGCCAGTAGGTAATATATATATATAAGGCAGACTGCATGTGAATGGCCGAATGGCAGAGTAGTGTCGCGTGCGCTTCCGCAAGCTTCAGGGCAATTGGATTGACATTTTTCAACACGGCAGCCTAGCCGTGGGAAGCTGCACCATCGACCAGCTGAGAGAGAAACCCACAACCAGCTGAACGAGGCTATCGCTCTGAACCTTTCAGAAGAGAAACAGCACACCGCTCAATATGCTGATTGAGTTTGCCTTCTGTGAAACTGCCTACTATAGGTAACAAGGAGAATTAATCACAAACGGAACTTTTCAAACTTACTATAAGGATTAATTATTGCAGCATTGGGGACTTCATGTCCCATCAGGCATTTGAACAATCACCGTAAAAAGGTACGCCCACTGGGGGCAGTCACACAAATGAATAAATTACCTGAAAAAATTCAATGCGCGTCTTGAATGCCGTTTGTTCAGCCCAAGAAGAAGAGGTCGTTGAATCTCGAAACACGTCGGCAACAGAGAGTTAAGTGGAGCAGAAAAGGCAGACTGCATGTGAATGGCCGAATGGCAGAGTAGTGTCGCGTGCGCTTCCGCAAGCTTCAGGGCAATTGGATTGACATTTTTCAACACGGCAGCCTAGCCGTGGGAAGCTGCACCATCGACCAGCTGAGAGAGAAACCCACAACCAGCTGAACGAGGCTATCGCTCTGAACCTTTCAGAAGAGAAACAGCACACCGCTCAATATGCTGATTGAGTTTGCCTTCTGTGAAACTGCCTACTATAGGTAACAAGGAGAATTAATCACAAACGGAACTTTTCAAACTTACTATAAGGATTAATTATTGCAGCATTGGGGACTTCATGTCCCATCAGGCATTTGAACAATCACCGTAAAAAGGTACGCCCACTGGGGGCAGTCACACAAATGAATAAATTACCTGAAAAAATTCAATGCGCGTCTTGAATGCCGTTTGTTCAGCCCAAGAAGAAGAGGTCGTTGAATCTCGAAACGCGTCGGCAACAGAGAGTTAAGTGGAGCAGAAAAGGCAGACTGCATGTGAATGGCCGAATGGCAGAGTAGTGTCGCGTGCGCTTCCGCAAGCTTCAGGGCAATTGGATTGACATATATATATATATATAAAAATATATAGACTCAGGAGATTTTTTTACAGAAAATCAATGATGTCCCATGGAACCCCTCCTGGCTACTTATGACTTTAGACGTTAATAGTCTGTACACATGCATCCCTCACCAACAAGGGATCGAGGCGTGCAGACATTTCCTTAGAGCACGTTCCATCTCGTATTTACTTCACACAGAAATGCTTCTTGATATGGCCTTTCTGTGTCTTACGAACAACTATTTTCTCTTTAATGGCAACATCTATCACCAATTGCTGGGGACCGCGATGGGGACTTGTTTTGCCCCCAGCTTCGCGGGTCTCTATTTGGGTCTGTGGGAGAAACAGGTGGTTTACCCATCCCCGACATATCAGAGCAAAGTCATTAAATGGCTCCGCTATATTGACGATATTTTTGTCATTTGGAGCGGGAGCCAAGAAGAGGCATCTGAATTTGTTGAAGGTCTTAATTGTAATGTGTTCAATCTTTCCTTTACCAGCCACGTTAGTCCTGTGTCAATCGAGTTTTTGGATTTGAAAATCAAAAATGAAGACAGTTTTCTGAGCACTACTTTGCTCAGAAAAGATACAGCAGGCAACAGCCTGCTGCATGCCCGCAGTTGCCATCCGCACAATCTTATTAATTCTATCCCTATCGGCGAGTTCCTGAGGGCTAAACGTAATTGCTCAAGAGAAGATATTTTCTTTCCCTACTCTCCTGGACGCACTCTACGCTCCAGCAACACTATGCTGCTATATGTACCTAAAGTCACCAGAGTGAGACAGGGTGGTCGAGCCCCCTCCCTCAAAGGTCCCTTGCTGTGGAATTCCCTCCCTCCCCAGCTAAGACAAACGCCCAACCTTTTTAACTTTAGGAAGAAATTAAAAACTTACTTGTTCACACAAGATTAATTTAGCCTTCCCTCTATCACTCTTCAGCTATAGTTTGTTCTAACTCATACAGAAGCCACGCGCGGAGATACCCCTTCGGGGCTGATTCAGGCGCGATACAAGACTATAAATAAATAAATAAGCTGACTTCAGTCAGGAGGCATCCACTATGTCAGAACGTTTTAGACAGAGAGGTTACTCCAATAAATGTATATCTAAAGCTTTGAACACAGTGAACAACAGGGATAGATCGACCTTGCTTAAAATTAAGGAGAAGGATTGTGAGTTAGAATCCAGCATGGTCAGTAGATTCATCACGGATTTCCACTCCCAATCCAAGGAAATAAGAAAGGCGCTAGGAAAATTTTGGAACGTGCTGAAACTAGACAAGGATCTAGCCCCAGGAATCTCGGAATATCCCCAAATCACATTTAGGAGACCCAAGTCCCTGAAAGACCATCTCTGTACAACACTGATATCAGAGCAATCCAACCGCAGAAATCAGGTGCAAGGATTCTACGTGTGTGGTAGGTGTAAAGCCTGCCGCAACAGTAAGAATCAAAAAGAAGTTCTATTGTCGAACGATCTGGACAAATTTAAGGTCCTTAAACATGTCACGTGTTTAACTGACCATGCTATATACGCGCTTAAATGTCCGTGTCAACTTTACTACATTGGGAGTACTAAACACCCAGCCAAAAAGAGAGTCCTTGAACACATGCGGGCTATAACCCATGGAGACAAACAGTACCCAATAGCGAGGCATTTTGCGTTACATCATAAAAGCAACGCCAATTTATTGTCATTCTGTGTTTTAGACACTGTTCCAAACAGAGAAAGAGGAGGGGACAGAATCAAGGAAATGAGGAGATTGGAATCAAGACTCTATAAAATATCGAACCACACAGCCAGGGGGTCATAATTTACATGAGGAATTGACCGCACATCTAGGATAGTCCTTGTATGAGGGTTATACACTTTGTCGCCGCCATGATGCTGTTGTTTTTAATTCTGTTTAATGAAACTGTTTTAATCTTTCATTACTGTTATATAATTCATAATCAGTGTAACTTAGTCACCCTTTAATTAATTTTTTCTTTTATGTTTACAGAACTGTGTGATGACATAATTTGGGAATCTGTTCAACACTGAGAGGGACTGCACTGGTGTAGAAACCGTATGACTGTGGAACCTATGCTGAATCATAAGCTTGATCTATTATGTTTTGGCAATATGCCGTCTACCGCCCAGAGGGGCGTTCCACTTTACGAGGTATTTAATCTTTGCCCACCATGGCTGGATTCATTGAATTGACAATCTCATACATTGTGATTTAGTTGCCCACATGGGCCTTAGAACATCAGTGAGACACAGCTCACATAAGCAGGACTTATTGTGTTCACCTTAACAGATGGCAGTGTATTTGTGTTTTGTGTTGTACGATTTACAACAGCACGCTATGCAGTAAATGGAGGCTGACTGTTAATTGTTGCAGATACCGAGCAAACGGCCCCATGTTTATACTAACGCAAGGTGATGATTTAAACTATCTTAATTCATTTTCTGTGCATGTTCCACTTTGGAAGAGCGTTTTATTTATTGATTTAATGCTTTTGTGTTTCCACTTGTAACAAAACCAGCACCTCATAACGAACTCAGCCCAGTATATCATCGGCGAGCCTGTTGCCTATTATCATTGGTATGACGTCAATACCAGGTGACTTTGTATATATGGAATGTAATGCAGTTCACTCGGTCTCGTGAAAAAGCAGGTTTCACCTGCGAAACGCGTCGAGAGAAAGCCCTCTGAATTAAATACGCTTTTCAACTCTAAAGTGGCCCGGACTTCTTTCTTTTATGGAGGAGAGTGTTTGATTGAAATACAGGGACTCGCTACCCCGTCCGAGGCCCGCCACTGAAAGCGGCAGGGATTCAGAGCGACTGTGTTTGGTTTGATATATATATATATATATATATATATATATATATATATATATATACACATATTCACTGAATAAACCATAGGTTTCACATCAGTTATAGTTAGGAATTAACATTAAAAAAAAACTATTAAATTCACTGAAAAAACCATAGGTTTCACACCAGTTATAGTTAGCTGGAAATTTTACTCGCATAAAACCATTGAAATTCCCACGTTATAGTTAGTTGGACTCACTATAACTTGCGCGTGCAATGCACTGCTGATGACGTCACATATTACATCACTCATGACATGGTCAGTGACATCACTCATGACATCACTGATGACACCATCCTTGTGACAAAGTGACAGACCTCCTTTCACTGTAATGTAAACTTTGAAACACATATTCAAAAATAGAAACTAAATTTTTTTTTAAAATGGAGATACCCATAATAGTTACAACGACCAATTCAGTAATTCCACCATCTATATACACATCCACTCATTCACCAACAGTTCTATGTAGTCGCTCATACATATACTCACTCATCATATATAGTGATACACCTATATATCCTGTTACACAACAACAGTCATCCAAAAGATACTCTCACACATATTCACACATGCAAATAAACTATTAAACATCCATTTATTTACATATACAGCTATACACACACTACCACTTTACTTCTAAGGAAACTTACACATACTTACTCTCTTAAACAATCACTTATAGAAACACATACTTATGTAAACAGGAACTCTTACAATCCCTCACTCTCACATATACTCACTTATATACATCAATATTCACATATACTAAATTAAAACATATGTAGTTACTGATAAAGACACTAGTGAGACAGTCATTCACTCACTAACATACACATATACACACTCATCCACCCATACAGTCCTGCACATATGCTGTATTCAAAACACATACAGAGAGTCAGTCATTTATGCATCTATGTGCTAAGTAACACCCCCACCAAACATATAGACACTCATATTGATATTAAAAAAAAACATCTAATAACCCATATACCTACACATGTAGCTACTCACCAACCCATGCAGTCACTTATACACAAAGTGAAACACTAATACATATATTTAAATATTTAAACATTACTCACTAATATTTATTTTTCAGAAAGACACGCATTCACTGGATGGTGTCATCAGTGATGTCATGAGTGATGTCACTGACCATGTCATGAGTGATGTAATATGTGACGTCATCAGCAGTGCATTGCACGCGCAAGTTATAGTGAGTCCAACTAACTATAACGTGGGAATTTCAATGGTTTTATGCGAGTAAAATTTTCAGCTAACTATAACTGGTGTGAAACCTATGGTTTTTTTCAGTGAATTTAATAGGTTTTTTTAATGTTAATTCCTAACTATAACGGATGTGAAACCTATGGTTTTTTCAGTGAATTTCAATGGTTTTGTAATAGCAAATCTCTATAGGTATGAAAAGTAATATTTTTTATAACGAATTTTATATTGTATAAATATGTAATTTTTTATTTTTATTTTTTTTAATATTTTTTGTCCGGAGCGCTCCCGGGGCGCGTACCGGTGAAAGCACGGGTAAGCGCAATGTTACGGCGCGCCCCGGGGCGTGTACCGGGAAGCGTCCAGTTAGCGCTATTCCCGCGAACGAAAACAACATCGTGACGTTTCGCGTAGTCGCGTGATGCGTCATATGACGTACTGTGTAAGCGCACCCGGAAGCAAGCGATCGCATACGATCGCGCAATGTCTCGACGTGCTTACGCCGCGCGCCCCGGGGCGCGTAGCGTAAGCGTGTCGGGTCATGTGATCTGAAAATAACACTTTTCATTGGTGCAAATCAGTTTTGGTTTCCAAATGATTAAAGCCTGGATCATGTGACTTGAAAATAACACTTTTCATTGGTTCAGAACAGTTTTGTTTTCCAAATAATGAAAGCCCCACCTTTTTTCTTTATTCTGACTGTCTTTTGACTGAGGAAGACCTGTTTGGAGTTCTATCTGTACTCTTTACTTGAATAACATGGCTACAGGAGCAGCAACAGCTGGAGCATCTGCCCCACCACCACCATCACCATCTAAAAGACCACGAGAAGATTACCTTGGTGGTCAAGAGGAAGAGGAGGAGGATGATGAATAGGAGGCACAAAGAAGGCAGTACTTGCCTGAAGATAAACAGCCCTACAAACCGAAAGAACTCTTTGTATGGGAGTTCTATAAAATCCCATGGGGTTTTAAGAAAGTCAACGCGGCAAACGTAACTTGCTTGATTTGTGGTGCTGAATTGTCTAGGGGGAACCCTAACAAAAAGTATTCCTTAGGGAATCACACCATGATTCGCCACATGATGCGTTGGCATCCAAATAATTATGCTAATGCAGAGTTAAGGGACCTCTGCAGTAAACTACCCCATCAACGTCTAGACCCTCAACATCAAAACAACCCACTCCATCGGGTTCGGGGGCAAGAGACACATTGGATACTATCCAACCTAAGTTTGGCAATTACAAAATTTTATGCAAATTTTGTAACAAGACACTTTGCTACGGTGGGCAAAGCATCGAACTTATTATGGTTGCTGGTGTTAACCACAAGTGTACAAAAAAAACCTAATTTTTCCTGGTTTTTTTTATGCTCCAGTTGAGCTATTTACAATTCCCTGTTTTTTGTTTCTCATCATAAAAAATAAAATAAAAATATAAAAGTGTTCAGAAAAGCCAAAAAAAGTACAAAATGTTCAAAAAAACATAAAAAAAATATAAAAACGAAAAGAAAAAAACAGTTCTTTTTAGAACTACCTTTACTTTATAAAAATAAACCTATATTTTTAAAGAATCTCTGTCAATTTTTTTTCCTCAGGGTACGCGCACCGGGGCGCGTACCCAAAAAAAAAAGAAAAAAAAATGTATGAAGGAGTTAGCATGAGGGAAGAACACAAAGAGAGTAATGTTAAGAGAAAGAGAGCTAGAGGGAGAAACACAGAGGGATTGTTTATCACATAGTAAAAAACAGAAACGGTGTAATAGGGTGAAAGTGAGAAAAGGAAAATGAATAAGGAAGCGAAAGAAGGGAAGAGAGAGGAAGAAGACTAAAGTAGACATAGTGAGAGAATGTGAATGGGTGTTGAAAGACAAATAAAGAACATTAAAAAATGGGGAATGAAGAGTAGTGACGGATCCAGGATAAATGAACAACGGTGAGAGAGGGTAAGGAAAGAGCAGTGAGTATAAGTAAAGAGGGGTGAAAGAGGGTGAAAAATTGAATTAGGATAACACATGGGGAGTGATAAAAAGAAAGGACAGAGACAGTAAAGGAAAGACTGTCAGAATGGGTCTGAGTGACACAGCAAAGAAAGGTAAGTAATGCAGTATGTGTGACTTATAGGGAGTCAGTGGGTGTAGGTCGGGGTCTGGGTGTGTAAGGTGTGTATATGGGTGTGGGTGTATGGGGTATTTCAGTGTGAGTGGAGGTGAGGGTGTGTGAGATATGTGTGAGAGGTGTATGGGTGTGGGGGGTATGTGTGTAGGATGTGTGTGTATGTGTGGGATGTGCGAGTGTGTCTGTGAGGTGTGTGTGTGTGTGTGGGGGGAGGTATGGGGGGGATGAGTGGGGTGTGTCTGTGAGGGATCTGTGTGTGTGTGTGTGTGTGTTGGGGGGGTGAGGTGTGTGTGTGAGTGTGGGTGTGTGGGATGTGTGGGTGTGGGTGTGGATGTGTAAGGTGTCGGGTGTTTGGGTGTGGGTGGAGGTGTGCGTGTGTGAAGTGTGTGTGGGGAATGTGTGGGGGTGTGGGGTTGTGTGCGTGTGGGTGGGATGTACTTGTAGGTACCTAAAATAGCCACAGAACCCAAAAGCTCTTTTCAGAGCTACCCTACCTGTAATCAATCAAAATGATTATTTTACACTATTATTTTCACTATTTTTCCCCGATGGTACGCTCCCCGGTACGCTCACCGGTGCGCGTACCGGTCGCTCCCCCCGCGAAAATCGAAAAAAAAGTAAATTTTTTTTTCACCCGCGGGACCCTTTTATGGCCCCCACATCAAACCTAGGGGGTCAGGGGGGGGTCTACCCTGCCCCCTTTTGGTTATTTCCCCCTTTATTTTTACCACCTCTTTTGTCTCGATCCTACCGAGACACAAGATGGCGGCCGCTCAGGACTGTTTCGAATGTTTACAGACACCCGAGAGCCAATCAGCTTTCCGTGCGCAAGTCGCGTAGTGCGCCCGGTGCGCTCCCAGGTGCGCGTACCGGGGCGCGCCCATAGATATATATATTTTTTTGAACCTAAATTACTCAAAATCCACTGGAGGACATATCTTGAGACATAGCAAAGGCACATCGGGCTACCAGTCCCTACAATTTTGCCAAGTTTGGTGAAAATCCATTCAGCCCTTCTAGCTAAAAGTGCGACCGACCGCCCTATGGAAATTAACATGGGGAAAACACGTTTTGGGACCCCCCTTTTATCTCGGCCCTTGCTTGACGAATACCCCCCAAACTTTCAGGAAAGGAGCGGAGCGCCGCGAGGCAAAGTTGCTGAAAAATTCAGGCAGATTCCTCAACCGGCGCCAAAGTTATTCCCAATAGAATGTTGCGATTTCCCGATGGAAATCAATCCTAACTATAACTACCTACTGGCGACCGCCAGTAGGTAATATATAAAAATATATATATATATATATTATCACAATTTTAATAGGACGAGAGGAGCTTTTCGTAATTAAGGCAACCCATTGCCCATACTATATTCTGTTTTATGCACCTGCAGTGCCCCACAAATCAATCTAAGGATACCAACTACATTATTCGTCTACAAATTCCTTCCCATTTACCGAACATTTTAAAAAAAAGTCAGTTTTACGTTTTGCTTTTTATTTGCATAAACTTTATTAATCTGTGAAGCATTCGTGGACCCACAGGGGTCCCCGGAGTACAGATTAAGAACAACTGCTATGCTAAAAAAGACCTCACCACACATTTCTTCATGTACAGAGCACCTCTATTTCGAACTCTACATCTCAAACATAAGGGAGTTTTTGTGCGTTTGAATTACCGTGTATAATAATATTCGTTGCTATGCACCTAAGTTCACACATGTATACTAACACAGAACTACTGCAATTGAAACAAAATCATTATATTGTGTTAAAGTAGGTTTTTCAGGCTTAGATTTAACTAGGCCTCACCTAGGCCTCGAAGCCATTTTATATAAAATAGATGCTGAATCAGGATGTTCCTTCTGTAGTTATATTTCTTGTTTCATTGCATGCAGCAGGACATATTTTGTTTATTACTGCATGAAAAACTGTTCTCGAATAACTCACTAAGAAAACCTTTTTTCTACATCTCAATGTTATTCCTGCATTCATTCACAATGCTTCTTTGTTACTTTTGTAACCTAGTTCGTTCTAACACCACTGCACAATAGAAGGTCAGAAGGAGACAAATCAATATTCATGTAGGGGGTCGGTGCTATGTGATGTTTTAAAAATATGAATTGTGATTTGTTTACATAATATTGCCACCATCCTGACTTTGCAGTTTTAAAAAACGTCTCTGCAAGAAAACTGTACAAAAAAACCTTGAATTTGAGGGCGAGCCAAAGATCTTTCCTGAGCATCTAGGGATGTTGTCCAATTTGTTACTGATTTTCCATCCACTAAGACATTATTATTCCTTCTAGCAGAATTTAATCTTTGTTATGTTGTTTCATCTGTAATGTAATTTACCGGCAGCGTCACTCCCACCACTGCCCTACCAGCGCTCTGAGACCACAAACTGCGGTATCAGCGCTCTTTAAAAACTCGAAATAAATCAAATATTCAGTTAATTTAGTATCGTATATAATAGCATGTCATAATGCACTTCTCCATTTCAAGAGCTGTAAATAACAGGTGTTACAATGACTATTTAATGGTACTGAAATTACCAACAGTGAAAGGTGGAAAGTTGGACACGCCATGCCGGGATCCTAACTAGTGCCTTGAGGATCACCAGTGACCGTTTAACTAAATTTGTGTGGGTATTCTTATATAGTACAGACAGGAAGTTAGCCGACACCGTTTACTCTAAACACTAACACATTCTCGATTAAAAATAACACCAAATTTCCCAAGATGATTTTAACAACAAACATGAAATTAACCCACTGGCACAAGGTTTTCTCCAGGAAAAACATGATTAAATCCAAATGTTATGTTTTACAATTCGAAATTCAGTAAAACTGGTTTTGGACTTTGTAACCACTAAACAAAATGTGGTTAAAAAGAGACAAAAACGTGTGCTATACGGCATAATTGTCCTAACTACGTATCACAAAACAAGCATACATATTTGGACACAGAGCAGATCATTGGAAACAAAACTTCAAAGGGGACGTAGACTGGCTACGCCATTCTAGAGAGCATCCCCAACGTATTAGAGCCTATGCACAAGATAGCAAGCTGTATGAATCATGCATCTTACATTGCCTCCAGTTGAAGGCCAACTTTGGAGAACCAAGCACATTCCACATGGCACGGCTACAACTTAGGCTTGAATTAATTTATTCTGGGAGGATGGAAAGAGTAAATCCACAGTGCAGTCAACTGAACAAAAGGACAGGCAGCTCATGGGGTATATGAATGTACAGTATTGGCACATAGGACGAAACAAGAGTTAAATTCTTATCTTTCTAGGTTTCAAGTTCTCGGGGCTCTAACAAAGCTAATTCACAGTCATTCATATGTATATGGATTTGTAATACATGTCAATAGAGAATGTGTATACCTTGACAAGTTGTAATACGGGTTGGAGGAGAAAAGAAGAATCGAAATTATGAAATGCTTTACAACTGAAGTGTTTAGTAAGGTTGGGAAGCTTAGGTCGTTATTTAATGTTAAGCATTCAAACGTATACCCTAAATTTGCCTCCTCAGAGGCACCACAGATGGCTATCTTGAACCAACAGAACTGGAAGCGTTACTGGAGCGTTACTGGACCATATGTTGAGGTTGATATTCTAGAGACATCAGAATGAATCTGGGCCCTTGTGTTTACAGTCGCTAGAACATCTCTTCCTCAGCTGACCTGCAAGAGATCTATAGATGGTCCAGAACGTTCACTGTTGTGGGACATTGCAATTTGGTTCTGGGGCAAAAGGGAAACATTTCTGTAACTAACATCAGCAGGAGAAGCAGGAAGATAATTCTGAACTATCTTGTCTTGTTAAAGAAATGTTCTATATATCCAGAAATGCAAACGTTTGATGGGATAAGACGGAAAAGCTAAGTCTCCTAATACCGTTGGCCACTTTCACAGTGTATCAGTGGGATTCAGCAGCCGCCTTTTTAGCAGTATTTCAGATTTACTGGTGTTAAGCTGGAAAAAGGAAACAGAGGAGATTAAAGAATAGACAAAGAAAGATGGAGGGTAGATAGCGAACCAATGAGCAAAACTAGAGAGAAAAAGGAGGAACGAAAAGGACCATAGCGAGAAAGCGAAGCATGTAAATAAAGAGAAAAATAGCTGAAAAGTGACCGGCAGAAAGAGATACAGATAAAAGAGACAGAGATAGTTTAGCAAATAAGTCGTATTCTTCTGGGAGGAGAAAGACTGGCAGGTTACAAGAGAGGAAAATCACAAAGATAATAGGTACATTAAAATGTGAGGTTTTTAAAGTTCTACCAGGAAGGTCATTATCCATTCTGTACATCCAAATAAAAAATTCCCAATGAAATTTTTGGCCGATATTAGTTTATGCAAAGGCACACCAGTTGTGTGACCCGAGAACCTTGCCGTCACACTTCATGAAATTCATTTTTGCACAGCGCCATACTAAACACCTAGACATCCGGGAAAGCTTCGAAAATTGTTGTCTTGGCATTAATGAGCAAATCAAAAGACAAGGCAAGGCTATCTTGTGGTACCAGTGCATTTCTATGCTGCAAAATCATAATGCAACTCTGCTTTACTGGGATTACTCCAGGTAAACAAAACTATGAAGTACAGATTTTCAAACGCCTAAATAGACTATGCACAGCCTTTATGCCATTATTACAGTGGACTGGTACTTGATGTATAATGTCCCAAAAATTTAACTAATGTAATTGTCCTACACTCATAAATGCAGATGTCATGAGAAAGCTTTATGAAATAATACAGCAGTGAGTTAGCTTAATACATTAATGTTTCCACACGAAAGGACATGCAAGCTTAGTTCTATAAGCCAATGCAGAATTTGAAAGCACTGCAAACAAAACTCTACATGGAATGTTAACAATCTCCTCCCTTACACATACAAACACAGTGAAAACACACAGTCACCATGGTTATACCAGCATTGAACACACACAAGGAGAAAGACTTCTGGAATTTCTCAATAATAGGCCAACAGTAAAGACTACATTACTGCAAATGAAACAATTGGTAGAGGAGCACACTGCTCGCAACCAGTATATTTTAGGTATTTGTAAGACACCATTGGCACTCAAGGGCCGTTCTTAGTAAAGCAGATACAAGTAGATTGGAAAAGGGGGAAGGGGTTAGTTTAATAAACTACTCGTGCCTATTTAAAGGTGGAGCACATTTATTAAGGAACAATAATCAGTGTAAATATCTCAGTGCAAAGCGCCATGGGTTCCCCCTCATAGCAGGGAGCATCGAATGCAAATGAAGACTTGTAATACACGTTTACATACAGGCCAGGGGCATAACCACCGGTGGTGCAGCCGGTGGAATGCATTCGGACCCAGAGGTGAAAAGGGGGGTCCAATTACAACAGAAAGACCTTTAAGCCCTGAGAGGGCACCTAAATAACCAAGCCAGAGTTCCAAAGCTGAACGAGCATTAAAGAGACTTTATTTTTATCTTGTCACATTTGCTGTGCCTTTAAAGAACAGAGGTCAAATGTCAGTCATCTTCTGACAAATAGCTTCCAATTCATTTAACATGTGGCATTTACTTTTCTTTTGCTTACTGTAAACTTTTTTATTTTGGTAAGTGAACTATGTGAAATCCTTGCTGGTGTGAAAGGAAAGGCTGTAGGATGCCAATCTCACAGACAGTAATCATTAAAAACATATAAATAAACTGTACAAATATTCCAAAATAAATAACTAGGAAAGCACTTATGAAGAGCTTTGTTTTGGAATTCTAAAGTGTGATGGAAATAAAGATTTTGGCAGGCCTGAGATATGCTTCAAGGGCTACTTAAATGGGTGGTGCAATTTGTGCTGCATTCCTACTTGTGGTACAAAAGGGGGTGGTGATGGACGGAGCATTTGAACCAATCAAACACTCACACCCAGTCAACAGATCTGGGTTTAATCCATCACCGTTCTTTAGCCCACTCTGCCACCCCAGTTCAGACATGGCCATATGCAAATCAGTCTGACCCTGTGCCTCATGGGAACAGTCCAGCCCGAACTGCCAAGCCATGTCTTCCCTGGACCGGAAACAAGCTTCAGAGGACTGGTTTCTGGCATTTCAGCCGTCTTCAGCCCGGCTTGCTTGAATCCAGTGGAAAAGTGAGCAAGGGACTCACGTCTGAGCATACCCTGCCAACTTATGGCGTACAAAGTGGTACAAAAGGGGGTGGTGATGGACGGCAGTTCCCTTGAGGCACAGGGTCAAGACTGATTTGCATATGCCATGTCTGAACTGGGGTGGCTTGGTGAGCAAAATAACGATGGATTAAACCCAGATCTGTGACTGGGGGTGAATGTTTTGCCATTGTGCAACATTCCGTCCATCATCTTGTGTGTTTTGCTGTTCACCCTATGTGGGAAGGGTATGCCCAGACGTGGGCCCCGTGCTCACTAGGCCACTGGAGTCAAGCTATCCAGGCTGAAGATGGCCGATAGCCAGAAACCGGTCCTAGGATGCTTGATTCCGGTCCAGTTCAGGCTGGACTGTTCCCATGAGGCACAGGGTCAAGACTGATTTGCATTTGGCCATGTCTGAACTGGGGTGGCTTGGTGAGCAAAATAACGATGGATTAAACCCAGATCTGTGACTGGGGGTGAATGTTTTGCCATTGTGCAACATTCTGTCCATCATCTTGTGTGTTTTGCTGCATACCTACTTGTAGCATTTGATTTACAGGCCCTGGGCACATATAGTGCACTCTACTAGGGACTTCTAATTAAATTAGATATGCCAATTGTGGACAAACCGAAGTCACCATGTTTAGGGGAGTGAGCACATGTATGTTAGCACTGGTTAGCAGGGGTAATGTGCCCAGAGTCCTCAAACCAACAAAAACAGTTCAGCAAAAAGTGAGGCAAACAGGCAAAACATCTGGGGGAATACCACCCTAGGCAGACACAACTAATATGGTCAAAACAAATTAAGACACTTTACTTGGTGGTGCAAAAATCACACATTCACTGACACATTCTCGTTTGTTAGTAAAATTGTATGTCAGTGCAAATGTAGAAGCCATCTTAATGGAAAGTGTGCTGTTTGTAAATGATAATGGCTACCATACCAGTAATAGTATTGTATTTGTGACAGTGAGCTCCTAAACGTAAAATGAGATACATACACCCTTACCACTCTACTGCTGAATGGGAATGGATCATTTACGGCAATTGTTGTTTATGTGATGCAGAATCGCTAGGAGTTTTGTGATGTAACCTTGATGGCAGCACCGCTAACTAGTTTAAAAATTGTTCCTGCACCAATGCCTACTAGGGCACAGGAGTTTTTACATGATTGGGAGCCCCGTCCAAATCTCTCAGCTGCAGGAGTCAAAATCTAAGCAGCAGAATCTACTGAAGCAGTCCACATGCCCACTTTTGCAAATGCTAAGTGAGACAATTGACTCTGGCTGCCTGACACCATCAGAGGTCAAAGAAGGTGGTGTGCCCATGCTACCAGGTGGGTTCTGAAGACAAGACTAAGTAATCACTGTGTTCACCCTGATGGGTGAAGGGCAGACGATATCAGTTAATACATTAACATAGACTTACTTAGGACAGAGTGCTGGAACTAGGAAAATGAATGGTTTCATGTTATGCTAAAAACAAATACATGTATGGGTTCTTGGAGTAACTAATGCATAATTCCTCCTTATTTAGACCAAAAGTAGGAATAGTTATCCTTCTCAGATCTGTGGAAAGTACCCTGAATCACAGAAAGCAAGATGTAGTTCCCCAGTGCGAAATACAGAGAGAGGTGGGCAAGCCAACAAATTAACAGGGATAGCCCAGTTAAGGATTTGTCTTGGCCTTAAAAACCCGTCTTCGCTCTAAGAGCCCAGGCACGAGCTGAGTTATGGGAACATTTGCCATGTAAATTGTGTAACACATATGTAAACATATGTTTAGTTGACAATTGTTTAACCTCAATACATCAGAATAAATCACTGTATTTAGAGGAGTTCATTAAATGTGATAGTTTATAAACATTTATACCCCCACTACTACCTCCGAGGACAATATCAATAGTGAACTCAGAGGCAAGTCATTTGTCATGTGCTCCCAATATGTGAACTACAGCAGGGCTTTAAGTGGACCGGTTCTCACAGGTGCTGAGCACCGGCAGTTTTTTTAAAGGGGGCCACGAAACGGGTCTCTGTAGGGCTCTGGTATGTGCCCTGGCACAGGCGGTCCATTTTTTCCAGGACTGCAGTGACAGCAGGCACTTTAATGTGCACGTGCTCACATTGATCATTTCTCACTAGTAGAGAAGTTATGGCATGACGTCATGACAGGTGAGCGTTGTAGTGGAAGGGAAATCCTTTAAAGAGAGTCATTTTTTCTCCCTGGTTTACTCTTCTCTTTTTGAAACTCCGGAGCAGCAACATTGTCATGGTGTCAGCAGGCCTTTAAGTGGAAGCGTTTTCAATATTATATACAAGCCATAGTTGCTGCTCATGTATCTTACGCAATCAAACCATTGACAAAGCCAATAGTCCTGACTTGTTGTAGGTACGATGTTACTTGTTCTATCATATATCTGGATGCAATGACAAACAGCAAAATACAAGTCGGGCAGCACACTACGCTAAGCACAGATTATTAGCTTAGGTGTTTTAAGCCATGCCCTTAATTACATTGGCCACACCCATTTGAGAGACCCCCAATGTTTTCATCCCACTTAAAGCCCTGAACTACCTCATTCTTGTTTTACACAGAGCAACATTATAGTCCATAAAGTCAAACACAAGAAAGAGTTTTGTACAGCATACATTCTCACAATATTCTTATATTTTCAAAGTAATATTACTGGACAGGACAGGATTCTGATATATGAAAAATAACTCAGTGTTTCTTTATTTTGAACTCCCTCTGTATGAGGTTGAGTCCGCACTGGTAGTCCATCTTACCAAGGTAGGTTGATGTCGTCCATGATAAACCATGCCACAATTTGTGGGTGAAGCTTCCTCATGCAGTCGAATGGGCACTCTAGAATTTGGGAGTTTCCTTGTGATTCAAAGTATTCAAAGTCCAATCATATGGTTGACTATCATAAACCATCGCACCTTTGAAATGTTTACATTGATTGTGTAAGGTATGCGGCGGTGTACCTCCATCTCTCCCTTTGTGTTATATTGTAGATTGTAATTGTCAGCCAAGCATATGCTATTCAGTTTTAACTTTTAAAGGACATCAGCTCATCAGACTAAGAGTGTTGTAAGCAGTTTCCTCAAGTTATTTTTAGCTCACATTCACACAGAACCCGAATAAGATTCAGAACAAAGAAAAAAAAAAGTTCTTTTACAATAACCTCAATAACATGGCAGTCAAATTACACGACCTGAATTTTAGCTTTTGACTTTCTAAGCACAGCTCTGAATATTGTTATCGAATCACAGTGCACTACAATGAATGTGATGACCACAAGCGGGGAGTGGGAACAAAGGCCCGGTTTGGAAGTCGCTGTAAAGGGGGTAAAGTAATTACCACACCCAGTAATTACTACAACTGCAGGAAAATGTATTTACCAGGTGGAGTAAACACTTCCCATACAGTGTCTTCACTCGCAAAGTGAGTTATAACGTGGAATTCTGCGTTCTTTTCGCCAAATTCCATATCTATCAGTATTCAAAATTAACGTAGCAAAGTTTACTTGGGGGGGGGGGGGGGGGGGGAATGCAAGAGTGCAGTAACGAGCGCAGATTTTCGATATATACAATAACACAAGCTTCCACAGTTGGTCTAAGTTTACATCCCATTGGTGAGCAGGGCCTAAATTAGTAACACAGTCAAGAAGCAGATTAAACCAAGCAGAACGCTTCTAAACATTTTCCAGAATGTCCATGTTAAATAAATATGTATAATGCCCCATCTATTTTGTCCAGTTTGCGCCTCATTCCACAAACAAGTATCTGGAAACGTATGCCTGGCCTGGACAAGTTAAAGGGCATGAGGCCACTTTCACCACCCTGGGCGTTTTCGGAAAGGAAGAAGTTACGAGGAATGAAGATTCATTTCTAGGCTTGTGGTGCAGGATGTGAGCAGAGGTTAAATGTCCTACATTTCATTCTACAAACAAAGGCTCAGACAATATAACACATCAAGTAATATTTTTAGGATTTCAATAGAATACGTTTATAAAATTCTTGGTTTTGGGTCACCTACATGTGCACAACAGTCAGGTATACTAAATTAGTTGAGCATGCAGACAAACAAAAACTAACTAGTGCGTACGGATGTATTAATAACTATTTACAAAACATGTTTGTCGTAGCAATGAGAAGAAGAACATCTAAACTGTGACAAACTGAATAAATATCAT
Organism: Lissotriton helveticus; assembly: GCF_964261635.1. NCBI lineage: Eukaryota > Metazoa > Chordata > Amphibia > Caudata > Salamandridae > Lissotriton > Lissotriton helveticus. The sequence goes on from NC_136063.1 coordinate 1,824,255,854, forward strand.
TATAATAAGCTGGACATGTGCATGCTTCTTTCTCAGAAAGGACAAGAGTCTCCATGCTAAACTACCATCTCAGAGAATTCTCCTCACTAACAAAAAACATTCTTCACTGGAAAGCAAAACTTCTCGCCAAACTTAGTCACAGAATTTTCAGTAGTGAGGTGTGGGTTGGGTTATATAAACAAAAGATAAATAAACACAAGAGAAACTCACAGAGGAACAAAGTGTTATTTGCATATGACCTAAAGCTCCAAGGGAAGATACCTGCTTATGGAATATTATGGAGGATATATCTAAATGCCTGTTAGAAAAGGGGGTCCGTCGTTGGAAATGGATAGCACCTTTGTCCAAGTAGGGATCCTTCCTTCTAGATAGGATAAGGGAGTTAGTTACACTCTTAAAATAACCCCTGCTCACCACCTCGGTAGCTTGGCACGAACAGTCAGGCTTATCTCAGAGGCAGTGTGTAAAGCATTTGCCCATAACCAACAGTAATACAGTGAAAGAACTACAAAAGGACATCACACCAGTTTAGAAAAATATCCAATATTTTTATATATCCAAAACAAGACAAAAACGATAAGAATCCAACATACAGTACTTAAAAATATATACTTTGCAAGATATCCTTTGCAGAAATATCTAAAAAGCACAGTTCTCTCGAGTCAGTCGCTCTGTCCGGTGCTACAGCGATACTGAAAACAGAATCCTACGGTTCCCTATGACCGTGTCGGTCGGGGGTGTCGCCAGACTCAAACAGTACCTTTTGCTTTGAAGCCAACACAGTGCAAGCCGGTCGTGGCAACAGTCGCGCTTGCGGTGTGAAGTGAAGCAGTGCAGCATGCAGTGCCCTCAAGGCACGGTGCAGGCAGCGGCTCGGTGACTGTCGTCCAGAGTGAGGCAGTGCTCATTGTGGTACTGGCAGTTCACGGTGCAAGCAACAGAGCCATTTTGCGGGAGCTGGCGTCGGTCGGCCCAGACTGCAGTGTGGGACGAGGCAGTGCCTTGTAAAACCTACAAGCGTTGCCCCCAGCCAAAATGCGTTCACGGGTGTCAAAGTCAGCAGGCCGTGACGGCGGTGAAGTGAAGCAAGGCGATACGGAGTGTGGTGCCCACAGGTCATGGTGCAAGCAGCGGCTCAGCTGCGTAGATCTTCGTTGTCGGTGAGACCAGGGTTGCGGTGTGAAGTGCCGCGGTGCCCTCTGTGGTGCCTTCAGGACACCGAGCCAGCGACGGAGTCGGTGACTGAGTCGGTTGCTTTTCCCTTGATGTGGCGACTGAAACAGCAGTTACAGAAGCGGTACCCAAAGGTTTGTGAAGTCTTTGCAGTCCCTCAGACTTCAGAACAGGAGGCAGGTTCTACTTTAAGCCCTTGGAGATACTCAGCATAAGTAAAGAAACTTCAGTTCAGTCCTTTCACTGCCCAAGGCAGAAGCAGCAACTGCAGGCCAGCCCAACAAAGCAACAACACTGCAAAGGGGCGGTACTCCTCCTCGTAGCTCTTCCAGCTCTTCTTCTTGGATGGTTCCTTGGTTCCAGTGAGTTCTACAATTCTGGGGTCTGGACCCAATATTTATACTCCAAATTCATTTGTTCTCTCAGGCAGAGTGTGTCTGTGCTTAGTCCAAACCAGTTAGTTCCTCTCTGGCCCCGCTTCCCGGCAGGAGGTGGAGACAGCATTGTCTAAAGCAGACCAGGCTCATTCAGGTGCAAGGAAATCTCCTCCCACTACTACAAATGAGGCGCAGGTATATTCAGCCCAGCCCTGACTCATCCAGGAAAGGCAAGACACACCTCGACCCCCACCCCCCTTCCCAGTGGCTGTCAGAAAGAAAATGTACATCCGCAGCCCCCATCACTCACACAGAAGATAAAAATCATCTTTACTAAAAGATGCATTTTTACATTCTGAGTCCAGGCATAAAAAACTAAATTTCCCTATCCTGTCCCAATGGGAAGTTATGCTTATAAGATGTTATAAGTAAAACTTCCATTCTAGCCTATGTGACAGATTGCCTTTCCATAGTGAAAAACGAAATGCCTGGTAATTCCCTACCAGGACATGTCACTCACACAAGTAAATGTCCTACCTTTAACATACACAGCACGATGCCCACCGGGGTACCTTGGGCCTACCCTAGGGGTGACTTCTATGTAAGAAAAGGGAAGATTAGGGCCTGGCAAGTGTGTGCACTTGCCAAGTCGACATGGCAGTTACAAACTGCGCACAGACTCTGCAGTGGCAGGTTTGAGTTACATATGCAGGGCTACTTCTGTGAGTGGCTCAATCAGTGTTGCGGGCCCACTGGTTGCATTTGATTTACAGGCCCTGGTACAGAGCACTGTATTAGGGACTTGGCAATAAATCAAATATGCTAATCCTGGAAACACCAATCCAAAACACAATTTACAACAGCAGCCCTTGCACTTTAATACTGAATAGCAGTGAAAAAAAGCACAGAGACATTAAACCAGCAAAAAGAGGGTAAAAACTGGGAGGTTAGAAAGCAGAGGAAACACCCCAAAAGATGCCAAGTCTAACAATGCCCATCAGAAAATATGCTATTCAGGGGATACCTGTATCTTAAAGTGCTGTTTGTAAGTGCAGACCTAGAGCATGTGACATTGCGAGGAAAGAATTTCAGGGCAGTTTTCTACCATCAAAATGTTGACAGTCTATTTTGAAAAGCTAATGCAAAGTGTTTGGTTGAATGGTAAGTGCTCTTCTCACTGCACAAACAGAAGGGCACTCAATTGTGGAGGTTCCTATGAATGACCTAAAGCCAGTGAACACTGTTTGTTCTATTAGGTCAAATGAGTTGATCAGCCTGAAATGACCAAATTATAAACTAATTGCTTCACTTCCCCCCTACTCGTGGATGTTGGGCTGAATGGATAACCCAAAATGTGTTGAACTAGAACTAAATAAATTACTCTTTATTCAGTAAGCAAATTCCAAGTTGGTCACCTTGCAAAATCAAAATATGGGACTCATCTAATGTGGCCTTATCAAATCAACAGATGAAGGTTGTGTTCAGTACAACGCCAGGCAATACGAATAGCTGTCCTATGAATGATGGTGAACAGCCCTCTACCAGAGGTGTAATCCTCAAGCAACAGTTTGCAGGCAAAAGTGCAGTAGGCTTGAATGCCTTAGCAAAATGCCTGCCCTATGATTGAGTCCAAGTGAAGCAGCCTTATTGTTCCTACCCCAATATAGACTAGAAACATGAAGCAATTTAGGTCGCTGAAAAAGAAGACTTAAGTAGGGCTGCACTTTAGAACCTTGCTTCATGCATTTCATAGCTGCCAACAGTCTGAGGTTCACAGACTATTGCTAAACATACCTTTGGCAAACAGGCAGGGGATCACATTAATGAATATACAGGTTGTTACATCAGAGGTTTGAAGATCAATAATGCCCTGTCTTCTGTATAACTTATCAGCAAGGATCCACAGATATAGCAGACCTATATGAAAAGAGTCCTAGGTTGATGGCACCAATGGATACCTGAAATTGGAACGGATTCTTTTAACTTTATCTCAATTATATATACAGATCGTGCAGTATATTGATCCTCGAGTAAAAGAAATTTGCAGCGCTCTTGACATATGCTCGCTCTGGGTTACAAAAGTCATAGTAGAATCAATGGCCTCTATTAAGTTAGTAAACACATCTTACTAAAGACGCAACCTACGTATCTTACTACTCCTCAAACAGGACTAATTGGGGTAGGTGAAAGCAGTCGGTTTCACTCCAATCTGTAAATGGGTTACTGCAAAGCAACATGCTTAGGTAAGCAGCTCTTCACTCCTTGTACTAGGACAGAGATGAAATCAGCTGTCAATCTCTTCTATGATCACTGCACTGGTTTCTTGCTAAAAAATAAACGATGTAAATAGAAATGCTTTCTACTGGAAATGTCATGATTTATTTGTGATCCATGCATTGACCACCCTTCTTCGGATCCCTGTTGCCGACAATATAACTTAGATATAACAATAAAGACAAATGTTTAGAATACATTGATCTAAGCTAAAACAGCCTATAAATTAACTCAAGAAAAACCCTCATCAGACAATGTTAATATCACTGCTTCCTAGCTTCACAGGTTTCAGTTGTATAATTCAGAACGCAGCGCCTGAAGGCTGAATATACCTCAATGTTTTTTTAATAATATTTATTGGGTGTGCAACAGAAAGCAGATTGTCTCCAGGTGCCAAGGATCTCAAACAAATAAATCGTATTGTTACAAGATGCCCTGCCCATTCCTGAGTAATGTCTTTAGGTGTGGACCTACAAGAAGGAAAAGGAAAGTTTTTATAGCCTTGTATAATAAATCAATGCTAATTTTTTCTGCACGTTTGACTGGTGGAGTCATTTCGAGGCATCATAATACTACACTGGTCACTTTAAAGGCCATTGGCTATTGGTAGCGAGTGGAGGAAGGAACGGTTGTGCCTAATCCTATTACAGACCACAAAAACACAACCTCATTCTTACTTACAAATTACAATCAGTGCTCATCGCATTGGTTTGACATGGTATTTGACTTCATATGCTTTCCTCACTAGAAACTGCATTGTGTTATACTACTAAACTGAGAGTTATGTGACCTGAAGCATGGTGTGCTAGTGGAACACGGGTAGGCAGTTACAAATTAAATCAAAACTAACACAGATACGCTGTAACTGAGGCTTCCACTTTTTATAAAGGCACTTTTAAACTGCAACTAAAAGCAATGAATATTAATAGGACACAGATCTTTCACTTCGGACACAAGAGGGGTGGCAATAGGTACTTATTGTTTACTTATCAAGACTCGAAAAAACTGTAGAATGGGATGACCAATGCAAATTTGCAATGCAAATTTGTTGCACTTCAGGAAGTCTTTAAAAACGCTCCTGTTTAGGGAAGCCTTAAGCACCGTATAGTGCCTCGGCCACACGTTTCTTTTTTTCATCTACTCAGTTGTTGTTACCTCCATCTGTCATGAGCGCCTAGAGACCTGACGGTGATTTGGCGCTATACAAGCTTCAGTTAACAATAACAATAACAATTAACAAATGTCAATAGGGAAAATCATTTCAATAAAAATATTTTTAAATTAGGTTAAAAGATGAAGAAAAGGAATTGCAATTCCTTTCCAGCCCAATGGTGACTGCCAGTTGCAACTGCGTGCCTTCCCAGTCCCCTGTTGCACATAAATGAAGGAACGTGAAGATAAATGTTTTATCGGTAAATATTTGCAACAAATATAGCTTTGCAATTTTCTTTTAACCTTCCTGAAGGAATGCCAAAAAGTTAGGAATGGGAAATGGGCTGCACAACACACAATAAAAAATCCAACACCATTATATAAAAATAGGAAATATTCTTACCTTTAAAATGACACCAGAATAAAAAACAATCCAATGTAGGGAACCGGAGATATGAATTTTGAAATATTTTAGCACTATATAGCACATAAAAACCTATAGCACCTATTGGTACATCTGGTCGTGCTAGACTGGGATAAAATCAAAGTGTTAGAAGGTTGTTATGACCATATGAGCCACCCAGATTTTTCGCTTTTTGAACCATAATTGTTGAGCTTTTACTGTGGGAGAGCCTCATAAGTTGGGACTCACCCACAGTGAATTCATGATGAAAGAGACTGCATGTGGATTTTACCAGTGTCACCCCGGGTGAGACTAGGACGTTACGCTGCAACCAGAGTAAAGGGCACCGGGAGGGTTACATGCAGACACGTGTGTACATGCATGTGCACAAGTGTAAGGGCTGTGCAGAGGAGATTCCTGGCATGCGCAACCCAGGAGCAGCTACAAAGTGAATTGTCTGGCAGCCCTTCTGCAGAGCTTGGTGGTGACATGGAATAGGCTTTATACAATCAGAAGAACCATGTAAGGGAAAGTCAGTGTGCTTTACTGGGGGTGGGGGTGTTCAGAGACTATGTGGAATGAGACCCCTGGACGACGCCATTTTGAACAAACCTAGAGGCCTGGGCAGGAAGGAGGGAGCAGGGGCAGAGAAGTGATGTGTTGCTGTTTGACAGGGCAAAAGGAGACTTCCTGTCAGCATCCTCCAAATTCTTTAAAAAGAGTTTGCAGAGCAAGAGGAGCTCTCTTTGGGGAGTGGTCTGGTGAGGAAGACTGGTGCTAGAGCCTGGCACCATGGGCAGCTGAAAGGAAGAACCTCCAGACTGGCCCAGGACCCGGACTTGTGCCACAAGGGGAGACCAGGATCAGTGAGCAGAAGCCTGGGCCTCAGCGCAAGGGGAAGAGAGGCCCAAGAGGAGAGCCAGGTGAAAGGCTGGCGCAGGCAGCCAGTGAAGACCGCTCCCTGCTGCATTCACCGGAGACCAAGAGGGCAAAAGAAAGTGCTCCCAGTGGATGGGGAAAGAGGCCAAAATTGGGAAGATCGGTCCCCTGGGGGGTGAGATACGCCCTCCAGAAGGTAGGCGACTTTGACCTCTGAAAAGATCGATGACGAAGCGCATGGGGCTCCGCTGCCGATCTCCAAAATGCCCCTGGGGTGGGTCTGGTCCCGGGGGCTGCGCACAAAAGAAGTTAAGTTAGGGAGCACCATCGCTCTCCCTGTGAAATTGCCTGACTGGGTTGCCAGGAGCCCACCCTGGCCCCTAATGAGATGGATAAGGGGGGGGCGCCATTGCGCCACCCTCGCGGAAGAAAAAGAAGCCGGGGTGCGCCGCCGCGCCCCCCGTGTAGTATCCCCAGGGGCCCAGGATCCCAACTCCGGGCACCCTAGCTCTGAACATAAGTCAGGGAGCACTGTTGCGCTCCCCAGGAAGACTGCCCATGGGGCCCGGGATCCCAATTCCAGGCCCCGTAGACAGGAAGCCAGAGGGGCCAGCGATCCCAAATCCGGGCCCCTGTGTGCCCCACGCAGGTGGAGGAGTGCCGGCACACTCCCCCATGGTTGGAGGAAGGCGAGGTCCGGCAAGAGTCTCCAGGCAGACCAGAAGAGAAGTGCCAGCAGCACGCAAGGGTACTGGCCAGGCGGGGAGCTGGCGGGGGTGGGCTCCCCGAGCCCCACAGCACTTACCTGGAAGGCACGGGGTCTGGGTGGGACTGGGCCCCCCATGATGAGCAGATGTGGAGTGAGGCAGCCGGCATGGCCAGCGCGCTTATCCCCGGAGCAGCGGGAGAGCTGCTGTTCTGATATGCACGGGCTGTGCATGAAGCACCCCATAATGCCTTGCAAGGCATGAGGACAGCTCTTTGTTTTGGCGCCTGGTGGCCCCCGGAAGAGGGGGTCACCACCATTTGCTGTAGGGGACGTAGGGGGAGATGCAAAAGCACGCAGCCCCCCCCCCCCCCTTCTGGAAGATTAGAAGTCCCTACTCTAAGTCTCAAGGGGACTGGAAAGAAAAAACTCCTCAAGGGCTCAGCTCACAGTCTAAGCATCCCGGGGCTGGAACTTTGGTTCTACAGCTGGGGGTGTATTAGGGATCTCTCAACAAGTAGGGGGATGTATGGGCATTTTAAAGAGGTCCAGGACCCTTGCCCGTCTGGGTCAAAAGTGGGTACAAGATGTGATATCTACACTGAGTGGTGCTACTAATAGTGTGCTACCTCTCAGGGGTGACTACAGATCAAGCGTTGTGTAGTCGCTGTAAAAGTAAAATGACCTAGGGAGACAAAAAAACAGACTGAGATATGGGAGTTACCCACTGCACTGAGTGTGGCTCCTGAATACATCAATCTGTACAGGTTAGTGACTCTAGGTGAAGTGGCCTCCTTACATCTCCTTTTACTAAAACACTTCAAGTGCAGCTGGTGGTACACTCATTTTAAAACTGTTAAAACATCAAGTAACAATATCTCTTACGAATACTCTCTCATGTGAGCCCATGACATACGTGCACTCTTTCCTGATCGTGCACGCTTAGTATCAAGATCGGTATCTCCTGCCCATGTGGTATTTGTCGTGGCAATCTGCCTGACTCACCTCTGTGGCAGGGGTCGGGGGCCCCAGCAGGGACGGGCACGTCGTCAGGCCGCCTCAACGGTAGGAGGCCTGTGTATTATAGAAGTTTAGACAAGGCTAGGGTTTATTAAACAGTTACGGGAACGAGGATTCCCTTACAAAAGGTGCGTTGCCATGGCGAAGGATATACTACCGGCTCAGGAGACAGCGGGGGACCCGGTGGGGGGAGCGGGGAAGGACTACCGTGCACCAGCAGGTGCCGACAGTCTCCTCCAGCTGCCCCGGGCTCCCGCCACTCCCCGCTCGGTAGCTACGCCGGCTTGCACATGGTCCCCAAAGGAATGGTGGCTCAAGCACTTACTTGCATGTGGGTGGAACCGCGCTGGGTAACCTACCCTCGTCACCGTCAGGGTTTGCCTAGTATTCGAAGGGCTCCGGGAGCTCGGAGCCGGGGGCGGTCACCCCGCGTCACTTCCGGTTTGAAGTGCCTAGTCCATTTGATACTAGGCAAAGGGTGTCTACGGCGGCCATCTTAAAGGGGGTAAATGTATCGTCTGTACTGCATGTGGTGTGTGTGGAATTTGTTACCACACAGTGCCAATCACGGGATTGCATCAATGTATGGAGAGCTGTGTTGGGGATGTCTGGAGAAGGGCATCCCCTGGAGGTGAAGCGGTGCAATTGCACGAGAAGTGCATTTACCAATGTTATTTCTTTTTAGAGGGACTGAAAGTCACATGTGTAATGTGAAGTACCTGTGAAAGGTGAAGTCATAAGCAAAGTGGGGTTATGTTGCTGGACATTCCTGCTAGGGTGTCTGGCTGTATCTGCTTAATCCTGTGATTTTAACTGTGACGCCTGTTTGGGGCTTTAATTACAACGCACTACAACTGTTATCAGCATGAGAAGTATCTTATTTATAGTGATGTCTAAACATGTATTCTTGCTGCTGCGTTAGGTGAAGAACAACCCAGACTGTTAGCCCCTAAGATGTAGAGGTGTATACTGTATGGTCAGTATGAGATGCCCAGTCAGGGTTATGTGCCCCCAGGGCAGGTGTACCCATTTTTAATGTTTGTTGAGATGATGGGGTTGGTCGCCACTGGGATGGTGCCAGGTGGCAAGGCCCTCGCTCCAGGTTGTGTCAACCCACTGCATTAGGGGAAAAGATGATGTGCATACATGGGAGAGGTGGTACTAGACCCCACCCCCCCCCATCCCGCGGGAGGGGTGGAGATGTTAGGCAATGGCACAAAGTAATTCCAAAAGCTTATTTATATTTGTAAAATGTTGCATAGTATCGAGTAGTGCGTGCGTTCAATAAATGTACTCTTACTTTTATAAAGCAAAATACAGACTGAACAATCAATTATTGAGTGTTATTTCTGCGTACTTGTAATGGCGATTATTAGCCTACACCACCTCCCTTGAGAAAGCCTTAGACTGCTCTGGAACGCTACCCTCTGAGAGTCAAGCGCTACAAAAGGGTGTTTGGTTCCCAATGAAGGTCAAATGTGACATGTTATTTGTGCAGGCCTCACAGATACTGCCTTGTTTTCCAACACAAAGTTTCAGGCCGCACGCGATGGAGCCCTGCGTGGTTACCCCTTGTGGTGGGTATCGGTCAAAGTTTTTACCTTCTGACTTGGAAACTTTTCTGGAGCTTTTCTTCCCTGGGTCCCTCGAAGCTCTAAGCCACTCTGGGTTCGGTGAGGGTTTGCCGGCTTGGCTTGCGACGAGCTCCCGGTCAGGCTTGTGGAAGTCAGACCTCCAGAGCTTTCCAGCAGGATGAACCAGAGATCCAGGCCCGCGCATGGTTGAAGGTGGGCAGCTTGACTTTCGCGGTTGGTTACGGTCACCGGTCCTACATTCGGACTTAAAAACTTTTACAGAGCTTTTCCTTTAGGGGTCCCTCAATGCCAGGCCAGCTTTGGTGAGGGTTCACTGTCTTGGGTTTCAGCTTACTCCCAGTCAAACTCTGGAAGTCGGACCTCCAGAGCTTTTTATTGGTACAAACCTGGATGTTAGGCCGGCTCGTGGTTTTCGGGTAGCTGGCTTAGCTGGCCAGTTTGAGTCGGTCCACTTATGAAGTTGCTCCAAAGTTCTCCAAACTTCTGGAACTTCTTCCTGAAGTTCCCCAAAGGGTCCAAATCGTACTCTAAGGGTCTGGAAGCTCCAAGATAGTCCTTGAAAGTTTAGGACTTCAGTTCCCACAGTCCACTTGGACAAAACCCTTACAAATCCACTAGTAGTACTCCAGGCTGAGGATTCTTGGTGGTGATGTTCCAGGTGAGCTCTGTTAACCTGTAGCTTGCAGGAAGTCTACCATTTAGTACTTTTAAAGCAAGATAGGTCCACAGGGCTTTAGTTTAGGTTGTGAAGCAGGTGCAGTCTTCAGAGTACAGAGCCTGGTAGGTGCAAATCAAACCTCTAAGTGTGGACCCTTCTTTCTTTGGTTTCAAGCAGAAGATCTGAGAGGCTTTGCCCTTCTCAGATACGTATTCCAAGGTCTTTCTGTCAAACAGGAGGGCACTTCTGTCCAATGAGGTGTAGGAAAACACCCCAAGGTATGACTACATCCTCCAAAGTGTGGCATTATTTCCTCCCAGAGAGCACCCTTTCTCCAAAATTCATCATGGCCGATTTTCCAACAGAGAGACCAGAGCTGGCTCAGCCTTCCTTCAGGATGGTCCATCTCCATACTGTCTCTCCCCCTTACATCTGCCCATTTCTTACTTAATCCTGCCATCGGGTAGAGGTGTAAATGAAACTAGTTTCTCCAGCCTGTTCCCTAATGCCTTTGAAGAACATTATTTACTACCCTTTCCCCAGGTTCTGGCATTCCTATGCCCGGCACTCTTTCTCCTCCCAGAAGGGGTCCCTAGCCGCAGGGGCCATTTATCACCTCTTCGAAGCAGCCTGGCAATCCATTTAACTCTGGCCAATCAGGTCAGAGCCCTCGAAGGCTGAATTGGAACACCTAGGGAGGCTTTAGGGGTTCTGAATATGCAAAAATATTGCAGATGCTCACTTCACAGTACTCCTTGCAGAAACGTAGATTTTGGGAAGCACTTCACTACAATGTGGGGAGTGAAATGTGCAATTGCACTAAACCCAGGGCATATAAAAACAATTTAGAAGGATCTTCCTCATAAATACCTTGCCTGCCACCCCTGGGACACCTGGGGGAAGACCCTGGGGGTACCTAATATGCCAAAACATTGTAGTTTATCAATTCTTAAGTGCCCCAAATGCCTTAGTCGAGTTTGGGCACCATTTGCACTTTAAAAGCAGTCCTACAACACAGGGTTGCTTTTAAACTGACCTCATGCTTCAGCAGTGCACGCATGCAAGTGCAGAAAAGCTGCTGGTCTTTAAACTGCCATGCCCTATTATATGCTAGGATCTTAAAGGTAGTTTTAATCCCCATGCCCTATTATGTACTAGGGCCTTATAGGGGAGGCCCTGCCAATCACAGGGGTGCCGTAACTCATAATGTACCCTAGTGTTTGCAGGTGTTTTCACTGTATTTCAAGTGTGTTTTCAGCATAGCACTGGCCCTGGTTAGGCAGAGCCCAGGGTTAGTCACAGTCAGTTACCTCCAGTACCAGTCAGCAAAACGTTGGGGGTGCCCAGGGCACAGGATGACTTTGCAACAGGCTTGAAAAGAGTGTGTTGGATGAGGCCCTTCTTAGGGGGAATTCCCTAAAATGTTTTACTTTGCCCTCCTGGTTTTTGTCAACTCTCTTTGCCTGACATCAGGCCTCTGAACACTCTCCCACTGTACTGCAGCAGGAAAGTGCACAAACCCTTCCTACACCAGGATAGAAGGCTTACTTGTTGGGTTTAGGTGTCTAGGTGAGTGTCCTGTAAGAGGGTACACCACATATCCGGGGTGGGTGAGACACCAGCTAATAGGGGGATGCTGCACTGATTGTGCCACTCACCCGACTAGCCATCCAAAATGTCTCGTACTCAGGAAGGCCTGTCTCACTATGTAGACAAACTTGAGGGGGCCATTCACTAGCACCATACCAGGGTAGGGGAGTAGCCAGGGAGGTACATCTGCATGGGCACTGCTCTGGTAGGGATAAACTCCCATGTGGGTTTTCACTACCTAGTTGGTCGGCTCTCCCTGTGGGACACTTCCTGGCTGTGGCCAATTCTCTTGTTAGGGCCTTAGGACCAGGGACACTTTCCCACAGTAAGTGCAATGTGAAATTATGCATGCCTCTCCTACACGTTAGGAAGTGGTGCTCACCTGAGGTTTCTAAAGGGTCACCGATGGTGCTCCGGCCATTGCAGCACCATTGGTGCTCTTATAAGTGTCCAGCCTGCCACTGTAGGCTGATGCGTGCAATTGCATGTTTACTCAGACTGGCCTGTTTGAGTCACTAGCCATCCTGAGAGGACCTTTCACTGCCTCTCGTGTACTCCAAAGGTACATCTTATTGGGAGAAGCGAGTGGTAGGTGAAAGGCAGGGCAGCTACACCTCTGTGTCCTCCACCCAGGTAGTGAGGAACACCCATGGGTGTCTTCACTACTTATGAGGTCTGCTCTTCCGATTGGCTAACATGGTGGAATGGTTGAAATCCCTTCAAGCTGCAATATTGGATTGCAGTGGAGCAGCCTCATGACGGTTCCTATAATTGGATTCGCAGTGACACCACTTTGCTGGTGGGAAAGGTGGCTTTGTCAAAATTTATGTAGTAGTGCCACTTCTAGTAAGTGGGCAATTCTGTGCTACTAAACTCTGTGTGACTTGGTGCTTTGGCTCCAGTCCACACTGAAGGTCGGGGGAGAAAATATGGGTATTTCCCAGCGACAGCTATAAAACACTAGGCATGCAACTGGAACAACAGACCTCTGCCATTTGTGGGCTGGCTGGGGAGATTGAAAGAATAAGATTTGACACTTGGCCTCTGAGGCCAAATTACGGCCCAGCCCCACTAAAGATAAAGATCTGAATTTCACGACCCCATAGCAGACAGGATTGACATTTAGGAGAGACATCTGTTATTTAAAGGGAGACCCTTTGAACCACCTCCAACTTTAAAGGCAAACACAAGTATAACTAATGGTGCCATACTTCAGCACGGGGTTAAATACATTTGTGTGGACGTGGGACCAGAAAACCTGAACTACGTGGTGCACATTGCCAGAGTAATCTGCTGTGCACAAGGAGGATTGCTGCAATTGAAAGGGGCCTCGTGCCCTTCCTGAATAGTGGCTGGCCTGGGCTGACTACCTGCTGCTGTGTGGTACACTGAAGTGTGTTCTACACCTTGTTGAGGTTGTCCCCTGTTTTTTTGGCGATCTCTCAGGGACATCAAAGATGTCCTAAGAGGGACCCACACAGTCTACCTATGACACATGCAGTGCGGTACCCTCTCAAGTACCCATATCAGCAAGTGGATTCCAACTGGTAGCGTGGCATGGAGCTAAGAATTATGGCTGGAGACCGAATTGCCTTGTGTGAAGCCCTGAATTCTGACCTGCATCTAAGGCGTGTGCCCCCGCATCATGCGGACGCTGGTACACATAAGCACCTTGTTGGTGGCGAGCAGATTCACCGGTTGCGGACCCAGTGTGGACCGCTTCATCAATCGTGCGGCATCTCTCTTCTGCGACATGGTGACTGCATGCTCATTGCGTGCGGTGTCTGATTCACAGGTTTTGACCCTTGGAGGTGGGGGGAGTAGGTATAGAAGTGCTCCATTCTACCTCATAAGGCATTGCTGAACTTCTGCCAGTGTGTGACTGTAGCGGTCTGGTGCGACCAATATCGGCATGCACCAAATATTGTGCCTCATTTCCAGAGAGGTACGGAATTTGCAACTCTTCGTTGTGTGTGCCCGAAATGGTCTGGGTTGATCTGTATCATCTGCACCCAACACTGTGCCCGGATTGGGTGGGTGTGACTCTGATCAACATGTACCTGACGGGGTGCCTCCACCTTCCGAAAGACCCCCTCGCCCCCCCACCCCAGCTTCATTCTCCATTCATTAACTGTTCCGTTACTTGGTCCTCACCACGGCGGACCAACTGCCCTCTCCTCAACAGGTCTTTCCCGACGCCGCCGTGTTGCCAGGTAGGGCTGCCTGGCTCAGGCCTGAGTGGTGAGAGAGGCTGACTAGGCTGGAAGAACATTTCCGAGAACGTTCGGAAGCAGGTCAAGTGACTGCTTGAGCCCTCCCACCCCCTCACAAGCCTGTGCTTCACAGAAGTGGGTCGATGCCAAAAGGCCCTTGGGGATCTCTTTAATGTAACAGTCTATGGCCCTCGACCAGTGTCTGCTCCGCATCCAGATGGTGAACTTCGAGTAGCTCCCAAACCCTTTGGCGGACTGCCTTCTAATTGACCTTGCTGCCTAACCCCACCTGCGTCCCTGGAACCCTGAGGAAGATTGACTTTCAGTTGCTTGCAGCTGAGTGCCCAGGGGGAGGACGGGGTGACTCCAATACGTCGGTGTAAGATAGTCGGGGTGAGTAGGAGGGCAAGGGGAGACTTGGGAGCTATAGGGTCTGCGGTGTGTAACCAGTTAAACTGCTGGGTATCAGTTACACAGCTTTAAGTGCGTATGTGTGCAAGCACTTCCATACAGACTTGTCTGATATCCGTTGAACTGCATAGTGGTGTTGTGTATTTGTGTGTGAGTCGGCAACCGGTCGTGATTCACTACCCTGGACGGCAGTTTGTCTGATATGTTGATTTTTTTCCAAATAGCATTGTTTGACATTAGTTTTTCCCTGCAATGCTGCTAAAAAGAGGTATAATTCTGTGTATGTACATATTTCTGATATTGTTGTGACCCGTGTGTACCCTCTAAATGTGTGGGATTAAACTGTTAGAATCACTAGGGTGGGCCTGCGGTGGATAATGTGCTGCACTGCATAAGGGTGCGGAAGGGTGTAGAATAGGATCTTTCCCAAGTGTGCATATTGCTGACGTCATTTGAACACAGATGGCCCTAGTAATGCTAGTAATTCCAAATGTGGTTTATGCCCAGAAATACCTGATGTTCATGTTGTAGGGATTATTATGTGTCCTGAATACAAACTTTATGTACATACATCACAATTAAAGTCTGTTTTGTTAAACTCCATGAATTTATAGCAGTGTGGTGCCAATGCTTTACACATTGCCTCTGTGGTAACCCTAACCCTTTGAGGCCCACACCAAAAAAGGTGGCAGGGAAGTGCTTCGGCGTTTTGCGCATATTACAGAAAACTCTGAATGTGCTCCCCATCTCAGCCAGGAAAACCCTAGCCCATGCACTGGTTACATCTAACCTGGACAATGGTAATGCTCTATACCTGGGAGCAACAAAAAAATGTGTGCGTAGGCTTCAATGCATTCAGAATGCAGCTGCCCGCCTTGTGCTGATGCTGCCTAGGAGAGCCTCGACCAAGAAAGCTCTCGCTACTCTACACTGGCTGCCACGTAAGGAGAGAATACTCTTCAAATATTTGTGTATCAGCCATCGCATCTTGCAAGGAAAGGGGCCGAGCTACCTACACAATCTACTCACTCCCTATACCCTTACTCGTCATCTTAGATCGACCGGTGCTCACCTGGTTAGAATTCCTAAAATAAAAAAAAAGTGATTCGGAGCCCCTCCTTCAGTTATCTTGCCTCTAAGCACTGGAATGAACTCCCTCTCTTCCTACGGGCAGAACCATCGGAGTCACTTTTTTCGGAAGAAATTGAAAACCTGGCTCTTCTGCACTTAAGGTCTCTTGCCCTTCACATCTTGATGAGTCTGTGCCTCAGCGCAGGGACACACCAGTAGGTGTAACCAGGCACATTACAAGCTTGTTTATTATTATTAACTGCTCAGTGGCAAGCAACCTAAGGTTGAGCGCAGTTTATGCAGCGTGTGTAATCATCCGCCCCTGATGGGAGTGGTAGGGTCTGCCTGGCCTGGGTACTGCCTCAGCCAACCAGAACGTGACAGTTGAAACACAGTGTAATGCAATGGCTTGACGCAGCTGATACTGGGTGAAATGTACATGTCAATAAACCACATTGTTTCATAGGGAGTCGTGTGAACTGCGGGCTTTCTTTCAAATTTAAACTCGGACTGTTCAAACAAAACAGGAGCAGTTGAAGCATACTTTTGAACTCTGATGGGTTCCAGCGAGCTGGGGCAGTTCTGTAGGCCAGCGATAGATAGCAGATGGCCTGACGAGTCCACCAAGTGTAGTACAGAAGAACAGACAGCTATAGGCAGTTTACTGCCAGCCATGGTATGCGATATAAGAGTTACTACAGAAGTTGTAGATGAGCACCCTCAGGGCTGCCTTGGAATGTTGTTCATGGAAGAATGGCCCGCAGGCATCAATGGTGGACCTAGTAGCCCAAAAATTGCCATTTACACCAGTGGCCCTACTCGGACAAAATATGAGCAGTTTCGACAAGCATTTAAAGGTTTCATGTGAAAATATTGCAGTAAAATATATAGTTGGTTATTTGACTTCTACAGGATATCCAATGAGGAGAACATTTTGCATCTATGATTTACATGTAAACAGCATGTGTGTGTGCCTGTGTGCGCGCATGCTGGTGTATCTGTGCGTGAGAGCGAGTGTATGTGTGTGTTACTGGGTGTGTTTGATCTGAAGGAAGTCAAGAATTGATACCCAGGGGAGGACTTATTTCTGGGAGATTGCTACAAAATGGGTATATGAGTTTTTAGGATGTCTATTGTCTCAGTGCCTGTTACCTGTGCATGTCACAGGTCCAGATAGAGGCGTGCTGCGTGAGGGCTTTTGGCATTGCATGGATGGATGCTGTGCATGTTACCAGAAAGACTACTGGAGCATTATAAGAGCTCTAAGGTCTTTTCAATGCTGGGAAAACAGCAGATTCTGCAATTCAAAATCGAGCAACATCATGAATTTAATTTGCAAAGTGATAAAAGTATATTTATACTACGAATATATTACACTACAAATTGCAATATTCTTCCATTTTAAAGTACACAATAACATTGAGATCTTTAACCCGAGCCACGTTATATATGTGTGCATGTGGTTCTATAGAGTAATGCTACCAATAATGCAGTTTACTTGCAGCATCTTCTTTTTTAGTCTGGTACACTGTTTTGTTTACTGAGTAATCTCATATTAACACTGCATCCATACCTTTTCTTAAAATGCCTCAGTATGGCTAATGAACCCTGGAACAGTTAGAACCCATAGTTAGCATAGGAGGCAAGATGGTCCAGCCGTCAAGGGCCAAAGTACAAGATTCAGAAACTGGCACGGTAGAAACAATGATCTCATCAAAGCACGTTCAAAGTGTATTAAGTCTGAAAAAGAGTCAAACAAAACAACCTGAAGTGATCTTGCTAAAGTTAGGACACTGTTGGTCAAACTTCTCCTTTGAAAGCTTTCTAACAATGTTTAAGGTTTGGCTCTCTTTTACTTACTTCAGCATATTAGCACCTACAATCAAACAATGCTGGTGTACCTATATACTGCAATGTCTGCAATTCTCCCATGGGATGCCATTTTGGGAGAGTCCATATACTGACTGTTGATATGTCCTCAAGAGTGGGTTCAACTCGTACTGTTGTGGAATGGGAACTGAAAAATTCTCAACCTTTTGGCATAAATAAATACTTTGCCCCAATATTTTGGGGTGTTTGAGGCACAGAATACAGATTCAGATAGGTAATCATAATCCAATGTACTTGGTAGGGAGGGAGCCAAATGGTTCTTGTTCCTTTCACAAGATCAAGGAACTCTGGGAATATCTTCAAGGATGTTGAGTGGGTTTAGAAGCTAGATTTAAAGAAAAGGCCAGATATCCATATCTGCATTCCATGATCCTGAATTGGGGACAGTCTAAAAATTGTCATAGGACATCTAATCTTGTTGATGTAGCATGGTCCGAGTGCAGTTACATGGCATCGGGATTTTAGTAGACAATTAATGTGTGGTATTTCTATGACTGCTCTATATGTGGCATGCAGTCTAATGCCCAACTGTACGGTATTTATGCTGGAACTATATTGCTCTTTGTAGGAAAAGGGCTCTCGTTGCATGATCACCCTATTTTGGGGCTGATACTGCAGGTTTTGAACTGGGACTCTGCTTACCAGTTCCAGTGGATGTGCATTGACTCGTAATACATGTTGAAATTTGCTATAGTCCTTAACTTACCTCTAAGTCTTTAATATAGGGTACAAAGTGTACCCAGCGTCTACAAGTTAAATGTCACTAATTGACTACAGCGCATGTTGTGCCACCACTAGAGTGACAGGCTACAGTAATAGGTATGGAGTCATGGTTTGCACGATATGTGAAGTTTTTACTGCAAACTCGACCAGTCAAAATAACCCTTTTTGACAGGCCTATACCCTCCTTTTAAATTTTTGTGAGCCACCCCTAAGTATGCCTTGATGCCCAACAAGGGAGGGTGCATGGTATTTAAAAGTAGGACATGTAAATGTTTAATGTAAAACATGTCCTCAAAGTGACACGGCCCCAAAAGCCTTCTTCACTGTAGCAGGGTCTGCTGTTCCATAAGAAAGCATTGGGATACATAAAAAGTTATCACCACTTAGGAAACAGTTACAAAAGTTAATTTTTATAACTTTTTTAAAGTATTTATTGTAAGCCTAGTTCACTTGTAAAGTCGAATTTGTACTAAATATTTTATTTAAAAAAAAATACTTTTAAAAAGTATCTTTTACATGCCTAAAGCCTTGAGAAAACCATTTGCATGAGTTTCCAACTAACTGCTACCCAGGTCCTGAACATCCCCGCACAGAGCTAAGACAAAGGTCTTAGGTGTTCTGTTCCTCTGACAGGTTGACCATCTGGACTGTGCCCAATAACTTAATTAACTTCAAAGAGGCCTTACCTATCAGAGGCAGGTGTGGCTAATACCTGGGCCAGCCCCTTCATTGTCCCCCTAGTGGGCCAGTCCCCAATTCAAGATGGAAAGAAGCTGTCACCAGAACCGATTCGTTTAACCACAGAGGAGGGGTTGCTTATGTCCTTGACCACAACTCTAGGGTGGGCACACAACCTCTGCACAGGGGTAGAAAGATTCTGTCATTTTGGATTAAGGTAGAGAAGGGCACTGTGGGATTGTTAGCAGTAGGGCAAACAGGAACTGCTGCAAAAGTGAATAGAGTTACAGTAAGAAATTAAGTTGTTGGTTAACTGGGATGTGAGCGCTGGTCAAGCAGCAACCACAATCCTTGTCAGAGCAAGGCACAAGCCAATCCAACATTAACCTGTGCTCAACACTCCGGTAGGCTGGTGCAGAGCAGTTAGGCATAACTTGAAGTCAAAGTGTAAGGTATTTGTGCAACGCTTCAAACAGTAATAAAGTGAAAACACCACATAAAAAGGACCCCACACCAAGTTACACAAATAGGACCTTCTTTAATAAATAAAACAAGGCATAAAAAGGCAAAAATCCAATCAGCAGAACTGGAGCTATGCAATTTTAAAATAATTTTGGGAAAATAGTGCCAAAAAGCACAAAGTACCACTGTGGATATCTGGTCATGCTGGACCGGGAAAAAGTTACAAGTACAAGCTGACCGCGATAAAGTGAGGGCCGGCCACAGGGACCAAGTTAGGCCCGCTGATCAACATACCTTAAACCTTGGTTTGTGGAATGTTGTGAGGATCCATGAGGAGGCGTCGTGCAGCCAAGTGATGAGTCTATTATGAGGTGTAACGAGGCTGTATTGTGAGGTTGTGCATAGTCGTAGAGGATACCGACAAGGGATTGCGATGCGAATTCCTGCGTAGAGGATGAGTTGTGCAGTCAAGGCGATGCATCAGTTCTGAGAAGCTGTGAGGCTGTGATGTAGAGTCTGGTGTCGTCAAGGCTGCTGTTGACAACAGATGCGAGGACCAGCGCCGAGGATGAGTCATGCAGCAGCGGTTCCGCTATGGCAGCGTGTTGCGATGTGATGTGAGTCTTTGCAACATGTTCAATCCCGACAGCAGCGGTGATGCATTGGTTCTGTTCGGGGTTGCGCCTCACAGCAGAGAAGATGCGTCAGTTCAGATAAATCTACAGAGGCTTGTAGAGGACCTTAAGACCACTACCAAGAATCCTGGACTGGGGTTGCGCCACTTGCCAGAGTAGAATCACAAATGGCAGAGTCCAGGTGAAAGGTTGTTGGAAGACTGTTGTTTCCCAGAGGCTTTGAATCAGGGGGCCAGTCAGCTAGCCTTTGGAATCACTCTGGGGTTCTGGTTTGAAGAGATGCAGGCCCAGTCCTTCTCACCCAGGTAAGGGGTCAGCAGGATAGGGCAGTAATCCTTCAGAGCAGCAGTCCAGCAGAGTGGCAGTCCTTGCAGCAGCACAGCAGTCCTTCCTGGCAGAGTTTCCACAGGTCCAGAAGTGTACTGAAGAGTTGGCGCCTGCAGTCCGATATTTATACTCAGAAGCTTATAGAGGCATGCCTTTGAAGTGCACAGGTGCCCTGCCTCTCTGGTCCGGGCTCCAGACTAACTACAGGGGGTATGCAGTTCTTTGGGTGGAGGTGGGACACAGCCTATTCATTTGTAAGTGAGGCTGGGTCCAGCTCCTCCCTCTCATCCTGCCAGTGATGGCTCATCCAGGCACACCTAAGCTCCTTATTGTGTGTGGCTGTCGAAGAGGACTACACAAAGCCCAAATGTCAACTACACCCGGTCATGTGATCCAGGGACAAGCTGTAGTAACTAAATGTCTAAGGCAGAAAAATAGCAACTTTCTAGAAGCCCCATTTTCAAAATTGCAATTTGTAATTCTATTTTAAAATCCAACTTCACTGTAAGTTAGGATTTTTAATCACAATTTCAAAGACACCAAACATGACTTGGTTCCTGCTTCCATTTGGAAATCATAGTTTATTCAATGTAATAAGGTAACTCCAATATTATCCTACAGGAGAGGTAGGTGAAAAACAAATGTAAGAGTTTTTCGCTACCAAAACATTTAACTACTAAATAGTACATGTCCCACTTTTCAAATGCATTACTCTCTGCACTTCGAGTTGTCCAGGGCCTATACAAAAGTTGTTTTTTTTGCCAGGTTGAAAGGGCAGTTTAAAACTTAACACACGGGCTGCAGTGGCAGGCCTGAGAAATGTTTTAAAGGGCTACTTTAGTGGTTGGCACAATCGGTGCTGCAAGTAGATTAGTAGTGTTTAATTTTCATGCTTTGGGCACAGTTAGTTTATGAAAAACAAGGAACCCACACTCAAAATCTTTTCACACCGTTTTAACTCAAGATGAAGAAAGATAAACAAACCTGAATATGTTTATCTCGGCAATTACTTACGCCGTTTTATTCAATAATTTTTTGAAGTGAAAAAACGAATTTTATCAAGAGAAGTATCAATGTCTTGAACTTACTTGCCAAACACGTAAACTTATACAAAATCAAAAAAATACGTGAATGCACAAACATGTGAAAGGGTACATATGAATTAGAGACTCAAATCCAACATAACATAATTGCGCAATAATTTGACAAAAACAAACATTTAAATTATGCAGAGCATAAAACAAATATGCATTACAAAAATAAGTGCAAAGGGAATACTCATTACATCATCATGCGGTATTCAAAAATATTTGACCAAAATGAAGCCTTTTGGTGTGCTTCCATATAACAAAACAACCTCTCGGTAGCAATGTTAACAGGCGTAATGTTCCTAACAGTCTTAATTATTTCTAAACTGGCTAGGATTTAATCCTGCACGCCTACGCGTTTCGAGTTTGGGAGGGGTCTTCTCAAACTCTCTTCAGGGCCAAATGTATTCCATTCCCCTTTTGATGACCTATTGATAAAAACACAAAAATTGAAGGTACTTATTACTGAACGCTCCCCTCAACCTGCCTCTTTTGTACAACAGTAAAAATAGACGTACCTCTAGGGATTTGAGGTATTTCAAATCGTCCAGAAAAATCTTGCAATTCAATACGGTCTGTGCGGTACTCTAAAAAGATTTACACAAAATTTTATGAAACCTTGGAAGTTGAATAGACCTTTTAGAGATGAATTAAATATAAAAACGGCGTGTGGTTCCTACCTGCTTAACAGGTACAAGAGAAACCAATTTGGGCTGTAGTTCTCATATATGTAGATATCCGTTTAAAGCCTGGCGCGCTGTAAACAAATTGGGCGCATTACAAATATTAAAAGTGGTTCATATTAAAGCTGTCCAGAGAATCATATGTGTTAGAATCTTGACTTACTGGTGGCGCTTTCGCTGTTTCGAAGTTCAAGCGTCTCTTGGTTCACGGTGAACTCAGTAATTAATCAGGGTCCCTTCTTGATAGTTTTCTCTATTTCCGCGGTTCTGTGTAAACAAACGCGGGTAATTGTTTAGAGGGCACATTGTGTGTTGTGAAAGGTTGGACGCGTGCTGGCTATTATGTTAAAACAAAGCCGCGGTGAGGTTTAAGATGATTATGCTCGGCTGGCATTGCCGAAAATAAGATATTTAATAAGAAAAAACGCGCAGGACAGCGTGGCAGCTAGCTCTGCTGTTTCCAGTTTATCATACCTGTCAGCGCCGCAACCAGCGTCACTGCCGCATTCCTTCACACAGTGAATGCGCGTCGGTTCTCTCAGAACCATGAAGGGACCCTCCTCATCAGGCTAAGCCAATCAGAGTGGGATTAGTTTTGTGGCGCCGCAATGGGGCATTATGGGACATGTAGTGAAACAAGCTCATTGTCAAATTCATGTCACCTGAATCTATCACCATTCCCGGGCTATGGGTCAAAGACCGCTGTGGTGCGGGGATTAAAGCCTAGACAGCTCACTCATTGAATTGAGGCCGGTGTTGATTGTATCAAACCGCATTATTAGATATGCCTCCTTACGCAACAAGGCTTGCTCTACGTTAGGCGATTTATGTTGTGGATCCATTCCAGCCAGAACGGTCCATTTGAAATCAGTTTCTTTGTGGTTTGCGTTAGCAAAATGTTCAATGTCCGGATAACCCAACATCGCTCACGGCTTAAGAAAAAGGTTCCAAATGCACCAATGGTTGAACATTTCTAATATCTAATAATGCGGTTTGATACAATCAACACCGGCCTCAATTCAATGAGTGAGCTGTCTAGGCTTTAATCCCCGCACCACAGCGGTCTTTGACCCATAGCCCGGGAATGGTGATAGATTCAGGTGACATGAATTTGACAATGAGCTTGTTTCACTACATGTCCCATAATGCCCCATTGCGGCGCCACAAAACTAATCCCACTCTGATTGGCTTAGCCTGATGAGGAGGGTCCCTTCATGGTTCTGAGAGAACCGACGCGCATTCACTGTGTGAAGGAATGCGGCAGTGACGCTGGTTGCGGCGCTGACAGGTATGATAAACTGGAAACAGCAGAGCTAGCTGCCACGCTGTCCTGCGCGTTTTTTCTTATTAAATATCTTATTTTCGGCAATGCCAGCCGAGCATAATCATCTTAAACCTCACCGCGGCTTTGTTTTAACATAATAGCCAGCACGCGTCCAACCTTTCACAACACACAATGTGCCCTCTAAACAATTACCCGCGTTTGTTTACACAGAACCGCGGAAATAGAGAAAACTATCAAGAAGGGACCCTGATTAATTACTGAGTTCACCATGAACCAAGAGACGCTTGAACTTCGAAACAGCGAAAGCGCCACCAGTAAGTCAAGATTCTAACACATATGATTCTCTGGACAGCTTTAATATGAACCACTTTTAATATTTGTAATGCGCCCAATTTGTTTACAGCGCGCCAGGCTTTAAACGGATATCTACATATATGAGAACTACAGCCCAAATTGGTTTCTCTTGTACCTGTTAAGCAGGTAGGAACCACACGCCGTTTTTATATTTAATTCATCTCTAAAAGGTCTATTCAACTTCCAAGGTTTCATAAAATTTTGTGTAAATCTTTTTAGAGTACCGCACAGACCGTATTGAATTGCAAGATTTTTCTGGACGATTTGAAATACCTCAAATCCCTAGAGGTACGTCTATTTTTACTGTTGTACAAAAGAGGCAGGTTGAGCAGGTTGAGGGGAGCGTTCAGTAATAAGTACCTTCAATTTTTGTGTTTTTATCAATAGGTCATCAAAAGGGGAATGGAATACATTTGGCCCTGAAGAGAGTTTGAGAAGACCCCTCCCAAACTCGAAACGCGTAGGCGTGCAGGATTAAATCCTAGCCAGTTTAGAAATAATTAAGACTGTTAGGAACATTACGCCTGTTAACATTGCTACCGAGAGGTTGTTTTGTTATATGGAAGCACACCAAAAGGCTTCATTTTGGTCAAATATTTTTGAATACCGCATGATGATGTAATGAGTATTCCCTTTGCACTTATTTTTGTAATGCATATTTGTTTTATGCTCTGCATAATTTAAATGTTTGTTTTTGTCAAATTATTGCGCAATTATGTTATGTTGGATTTGAGTCTCTAATTCATATGTACCCTTTCACATGTTTGTGCATTCACGTATTTTTTTGATTTTGTATAAGTTTACGTGTTTGGCAAGTAAGTTCAAGACATTGATACTTCTCTTGATAAAATTCGTTTTTTCACTTCAAAAAATTCTTGAATAAAACGGCGTAAGTAATTGCCGAGATAAACATATTCAGGTTTGTTTATCTTTCTTCATCTTGAGTTAAAACGGTGTGAAAAGATTTTGAGTGTGGGTTCCTTGTTTTTCATAAATTATATGGGCCCTTACCCCGCTCATGTCCGAATGGGCCACACTCCCCCTTTTTTGTAAAAGTTTTGGGCACAGTTAGTGCCACTTTACTATGGACTTACAAGTAAATTAAATATGCCAATTGGGTATAAGCCACCACTACCATGTTTTAAGGTGAGGGCACTAGCACTTTAGCACTGGTTGTGCCATGCAAGGTGCCTAGAGTCTTAAGGCCAGCAAAAACAAAGTCAGCAAACCAGGAGAACTGAATGCAAAAACGGGGGAAACTACACCAAAGATGCCAGGTCTAACACGTGCCCTCCCAGCTGAAAGTGGGGACAACTAGCCATCTCCTTGGAAGTTCTATTTACGAAGGCTAAAAGAAACCTGGGGAGACCATCAGAATTGGTGTGGTCTGTTCTAGGACAGTGTTCCACCGTAAAGTCCATTCCCTGTAGGGAGATTGACCATCTCAACAGTTTGGGTTTCTCACTCCTTATCTCCATTAGCCCTCTAAGGAGTCTGTAGTCTGTCTGAACCCAGAAGAACCAAACAGGTGTTCTTGGGATATAGCTATCAGTAAGATGTATACAATATGAAAAACACAGGGGTCTCTGTGTACCAAGAGCATATGGCATGTACGTAGCTATTTCTGAGACCCCCCTAACTCAGGCTGGATGCCTCAAACTCAGAACCATTTGCCCATCTCTTCAGGACCTATATTTCCAAAGGGAAGCCACTCAAATGTCTTTGTAAATAAAACTGATGGGCCTCAGAGGTCTAATGCCATGAAAAAAGACGAGATAACAAGTAACACAATCCCAAGCAAGAATTAACTAGAACTGAGGCCACATCTGCCTAGCATAACTGGAAACAAATACTTGAGAAATGAGAAGAAGCGCTATTGTTGCAGGGGGATGTCACGGCTGGTTCCACTGTTCTAGATATTGCATTTTGAATCCACCATTGTACCCTTTCCGTAATCCCTCCCCCCAAAGATCCAATTGAGAATCAGAGGGCCAGTATTTACTGGAAGTCGTGTGCATCTGCCAAATTTACATTTTTGTCCATGAGCAGCCCTTACGAGACACAAAAATCCCTAAGGTGTGAATATTCCCCCTCCACACCTCACGACCTGGAGGCCTACTGTGGCTGATAGACTGTTCTGACCACCGGAACACCACACCGTTTGAAGTCTGGTGTTGGAGGACAGGAGGAAATGATACTGACTCTCCTTGAACTGTGTCTGGTGTCCCATGGCTCAGTCAAAGGAATCATGGACTTTCAATTTTGACCAGCTATTTGGCAATAAAATACATTACTTTTACATAGGTGGCAATGCCAGCTTGCAACGGATATTGGGTTTTTGGGTATTTAATTTATTTTTGTCCCTGTGCCGTTTTAGTAGATGTGCAATTGGGTCCAAACCCATCGAGTTGTCCCTTGCTTCTATGACCCCTAACAAATTAGGCCACATGGCAGACATAATGGAGAATTCTTATTACATTTATAAGATCTGTCAGCACCTTCCTTCCACAGATTTGGGGGGCTGTAAACAAAGCAGTAGTATTAGAATTGAGACCCTGTGCGTCCTAGGGCAGAAGACACGTACAGTTCTCTGCTGCACAAAACAGATACCAATACTCTTTCAATTGCAGTGTTTCACCGCACAAGCACTATAGAAACAACCCAAGATAAATGACCTTAAGGCCTGAGAAACCATTTGGACCTGCTGAGCAGGTTCCATTCGTCATCGGTTTGAAGAATTACAACAGAGGAGGCGGCCTCATGCAGGGATGACGCACAGTAATAAACAGTAAAAGCGTGAGCGGAAGGTGTTAAATACTTGAAGAGAAAAAGTATCCCTGTGTCAACATTCCTTAGTCACTTCAGAGATGGACAGGGAGAGGAACAGAAAAGCCACAATGAAAATACGAAATCCCAGACACCAGACTGGCCGATCCTACTTGTTTGTGTGTTTAGATCTCACCAAGGCAGCTGCATCTAGAATATGGGCTTCAAGAATCGTTAATCTTTTGCATTGGTTTCTCTTACTGTCCTTTGTAAATGCCGGCGTTTAATTGGTGAATACACTTAGTAGTCCCTCCTTTTGGACTTTTGTAACCTATCATGGTGACTTTCCCTGTTACTTGTGCTCCTACTCATCATTTTATTTACCGGGCTCTTTTTTTAGTTGACTTTTCCAGCTAACAAGCAGGGCATTTGCATTGCTTTGTTTCCTGCTCATCAGACGCATTACGAGGGTGCCTGTTCCCTCCACAACCACTCCCGTGTTAGCTTTCGAGCTAACAGACACACAGGGCATTTGCATTTCTGCTCCCGCACCCATTTGTTCACCTGAGGCCTGTCACTGTTTAACCATTGTTTAGTTATACGTGTTGTGAATTCAAATGCATTTGTTACCATCCATCAGTGAATTCAAATGTATTTGTTACCATCCATCAGTATGTTTTTGTAGAGCTGACGCCGAGACTCAAACCCAGTTCCCCAGGCCCAAAGTCGACAACTCTGCTTGTTAAGCCACATCACTAACTAGCTGTTAGGCACAGGAATATAAAGTTATTCGCCACAATCACATATGAAAATTTTAATAAATAGTGGTCCTGTAAATATTGTCCTCAGCATAGGAGTCATACGTATGATTCGATAATTTTCTGCAACATACTGTTTTGTTTATGGTATGGATAGTGCACTTTGTTATTACACCACTATCTCACCCTTCCAATATGGCCCCCATGTTTTGCATGGTATACCTTTCTGATGTGCCACTGGCGCGTTTTCTGAAAACAACAACAACTTTAATTAAAGCGTACTCTGAGCTCGGTTGGGTCATCAGTCCCGTTCCTAATCTGGCAGTACAGCTAAAAACTGCAGTAAATGTTTATTAGAAACCTCGAACAGCTTGGGTATTGTTTTTGTCACGCACCTTAATTACACTTCTCTTCCTGACTCTTGAAATGCGGCTGCCCGAGGCCGCCACAGGAGGCCACTCAAGAGGGCAGCCCCCTAGTCGCATTGGGCACCCCACACCCCCCCCTCCTCCTGAGGGGGCAGGGACTCTGGTGGAGTCCCCTTCCTGGGCGCGGGCGGTGCCACGTCATGTCCGGTGCGCGAGGCGGGGTGAGGGATATATAGGTCCCCCTCACCACGCTGACGACCTCTTTGTCGCACCGGACACGCCACGGCCGCTGCCTCACTGGACACACTGTCTTTAGGAGTGCCCCCCTGTAGGAGCTGCCGAGTTGCATGGTGAGTGCATC
Organism: Lissotriton helveticus; assembly: GCF_964261635.1. Taxonomy (NCBI): domain Eukaryota; kingdom Metazoa; phylum Chordata; class Amphibia; order Caudata; family Salamandridae; genus Lissotriton; species Lissotriton helveticus. Next base: position 1,824,283,754 of record NC_136063.1, read on the forward strand.
CAGGTACAGGGCCGGACTGGGACCCGAAATCGGCCCTGGCAAAGTGCTCAGCCGGCCCCCCCCCCCCCCCTCCTCTACCCTGGGGGTGCGACCGCACTCTTTGCCAGGGCCGGTTTTCGGCCGATTTTGTTACAGGGCCGTTTTTGCAGCTATGCTGGAAAAAACGGCCCTGTAACAAAAACGGCCCCCTGGGGCCCAAAACCGGCCCCCACCCATGCGGCCGACCGGGGGATTGCCCGGTGCCTGCAACGGCCAGTCCGGGCCTGTCCAGGTTACACCCCCCCTCCCGCCCAGTGGCACCAGAAGGGTGTCCACTGGTCAGGGTGGCCGAGCCATGCTCGAGAGGTGCCTTTGGAAGGAGGGGGGGGGAGTTGGGTTAACCACCCATGGTCGGGCAAGGCCCGAGGGGTCGCGTTCAGCCAGCATGTACGGCCTAGGCCATGCAGCTGGCTCGCTTTAGAGTGGCTTGGGGGCAGGGTCGATTTGAGTGGGCTTGGCTGGTGGAGCGCAACGCCTGCAGTACTGCTCCCTCACCCACGGTAGCTGTTGAGCAAGGGCTCTTGCTGCTGCAGTCTCACTGGGTTGTACGACCACAGCCGTGTGGACGTGCCCGCGGGTGCCGCTCAACAACGATTGCAAGGTGAGTGCACTCCATTACCTCCCCCAGCCCGATCTTCCCATGCGTGGTTGGCTTCGTGGCTGGGGGACCGGCCACGGTTTTGGGCCGCCTGAGTAGGGGGGGGGGGTAGAGTGGTTGGGGCGGCTCCATTGTGGGCACGGGCGTCTTCGCCCGGCTTGTGGTATTTTGTTAGGCAGCGGGTTGCTGCTGCCCTTGTGGCATTAGGCTTCCCCGGGGTTGGCATGCGACGTCAGTGGCACTAACCACTGCCTCCCCCCCTTGGCTCAAAGCACGACGGTGATGGCCCGCATGCGACCAACTGTAGCTGGTTCGATCCAGGGTGTGCCCGTTAGCAGGAGTTGGGGAGAGGTGCGGGGTAGAGCGGTTTTCACGCTGCCTTGTCCCAGACCATGAGTTGGCGCTCCTCGTGCCTTCAAGCAAAGTTCGGCTCCTCCCGGCACCGTCTAGGCCTCATTGGCCATCCAGCACAGGGCAGCAGGTGGGCGGTGGGCTGTGAGGCTGCTTAGTCCTGTACCTCTGAACCTCCTCCCTGCCTCCATCCCGAGGGTGATTTGTCGGGTCGGGTTCATCCTGCCAGCGCTCCCACGCATCGGCGGTGTTAAGGGGAACATCCGCTTGCCCCCACCCACCTTCTCTCAACTTGGCACCCGCTAGGCCTCATTGGCCATCCAGCACCGGGCAGCAGGCGGGCGCTGGGCCATATTGTGAGTATGGCACAGTCCCGTACCTTTTCCGGAGCCCGACGGTGAGTGTCGGACCGGGAACCTCCCGCCAGCGCTTCCACGCATCGGCGGTGACAAGGTATACATCCGCTTGCCCCCCCGCAGGGCACGCGGGCGTGTCCGGGGCCCTGTGTACTTAAGTGGGACACCTATCTCCCACTTGGTGGAGTCTGGCGATTTCTGGGGCATCCCGTGGGTGTGGCGGCAGGTGCCATCCTGGGTGGGGGCTGAAGCGCCTCCCTCCCCACTTTATCCCAGTGGGGTACCCGGTGGCCACTCCGGCGTGGACAGCGTGTGTCCGGGTTTGACGCAAGAGTCACCCCCGTGAAAGAGCTCTCCAACCCCAACGCCGGAAACAACGACATCACCCCTTGGCAAGACCTCTGCAACTCCCTCGCCTCCTACTTCCACAACAAGATCGCGGACATACACAACAGCTTCAGCATCCAACCGACGCACGCCACGACCGCAGCAACACCACCCACCACCACCACCCTCCGCGCCTGGAATCCGATCAGCACCGAAGACACCGTCCGCACAATGAACTCCGTCCACTCCGGATCTCCGACCGACCCCTGCCCTCACCACGTCTTCAACAAGGCCGACGCTGTCATCGCACCCCACCTGCGGGACATTATCAACACCTCCTTCGACACCGCCACCTTCCCTGAGAGCTGGAAGCACGCCGAACTCAGCGCTCTACTTAAGAAACCTACAGCGGACCCCACCGAACTCAAGAATTACCGCCCCATCTCGCTCTTCCCGTTCCCGGCCAAAGTCATCGAGAAGACAGTCAACAAACAGCTGGCCGCCTTCCTCGAGACGAATGGATCCCTCGACCCCTCACAGTCTGGCTTCGGAGCCAACCACAGCACCGAGACCGCCCTCATCGCTGCCACCGACGACATCCGAGCCCTGATGGACAACGGAGAAACAGCGGCCCTCATCCTCCTCGACCTCTCCGCGGCATTCGACACTGTCTGCCACCGCACCCTAGTGCAGCGCCTCAGCAACGTCGGAATCCAGGAGAAGGCACTGGAATGGATCACCTCCTTCCTCGACGGAAGAACACAGAGAGTCCGCCTACCACCGTACAAGTCAGAGGCCACCGAAGTCATCTGCGGCGTCCCTCAAGGATCCTCGCTGAGTCCCACCCTCTTCAACGTCTACATGAGCCCCCTCGCGGCCATCGCACGTCAACACAGCCTCAACATAATCTCCTACGCCGACGACACCCAGCTGATCCTTTCCCTGACCAACGACCCTGCCGCCGCCAGAGCCAACCTGCACGAAGGGATGAAAGATGTAGCCGAGTGGATGACGACCAGCCGCCTGAAACTGAACTCAGACAAGACGGAGGTCCTCATCCTGGGCTCCTCGCCCTCCGCCTGGGACGACTCCTGGTGGCCCCCCGCCCTGGGCACCGCACCCAAACCGATGGACCACGCACGCAACCTGGGCTTCATCCTGGACTCCTCCCTCTCCATGACCAGACAAGTCAACGCCGTCTCCTCGTCATGCTTCAACATCCTGCGCATGCTACGGAAGATCTTCTGGTGGATCCCCACCGAGACCAGGAAGACTGTCACCCAGGCCCTCGTCACCAGCCGACTGGACTACGGCAACGCCCTCTACGCCGGAACCCCCGCCAAGCTCCAGAAGAGACTCCAGCGGATCCAAAACGCCTCAGCCAGACTCATCCTCGACATCCCACGAAACAGCCACATCTCCGGACATCTGAGAGACCTGCATTGGCTCCCCGTCAACAAAAGAATCACCTTCCGTCTCCACACCCACGCACACAAAGCCCTACACAATCAAGGCCCGAGCTACCTCAACAACCGTATCAACTTCTACGCTCCCAAACGCCACCTCCGATCAGCCAGCCACGCCCTCGCCGCCGTCCCCCGCATCCGAAGAGCGACAACAGGAGGAAGGTCCTTCTCCTACCTGGCCGCCAAGACCTGGAACTCCCTCCCGACCGACCTGCGCCTGACCCAAGACCACCTCTCCTTCAGGAAGAAGCTCAAGACCTGGCTGTTCGAGCAGTAACGGCACCCCCCCCCCCCCCCAAGTGCCTTGAGACCCTAAGGGTAAGTAGTGCGCTCTATAAATGTCCTTGATTGATTGATTGACTCCCCACGAATGTTCCGCGAGTGATGGGCCATCAGCCAGCACAAGGCGCCTCGACCCCCAGAGGAGGCACTGTTTTTTTTTTTAGCATGCAGCTATTCGATTGTTGGTCTAGGAGAGTGCTGCCGCTTTTGCTTTGACGCTGCTCATGTGTGCCTACGATGTCATGTTGGTTATTTATAGAACTGAAAATCGAGTCACTCACTTAAAGGACCAAGAAGCAGTGACAGGTGTTACGATTGCAGATTTGAGTCACATAATAGACTGTCGGGGCGGTGTCGGGGGTATCCTGGGGGGCTAGGCTCGGGTGCCCTCTGTGCAGTAACTTCTGGTGCTTTTGCAGGCACCCCCACCCTCACCGTCGGCTCCTCTCATTTGTGCGGGTGGCCCTGTCCCCTACACAGAGGCCTGGCCTATGTTACATACAGTAGGCCTTAACATCCCTTCGACTGGGCTTGGGTCCCGTGCTGCGCACTTGGGTTTGGTGACGAGGTTCAATGCAACACAGGTTTGTCCCCAGTCACATCCCGATCGACAACGGATTGTCCTTCCCTGTTTCCATTTTGCTTATCAAAGGGCCACCTTTGCCAAGTTCGTCCAGCGCTCTGGAGAATGCAATGTCTTGTCCCCTTCCGCAGCATTTTGCTGATTCACTCTGTTGGTACAGACTGAGCAGACGCAATTTACTACTTACTGTAAATTACTATACATTTAATAGTAAGAGCGGGTGACCTTCACCAGGCTTTTGGTAATCACATGTGTACATTAGTAACTACCAGGGGTCACATACTGACCCCCCACCTATAGGGACACGTCAGGTGTCAGGAGGACAGAAGGAGTGTCTGGTGCCTTACTGTACAGGGAGGGTGTACACTAGCTTTATGACACTGGCATCGTTTAAAACGATTAACGTATCGTTTATACAGTTCTGGCTTGACGAAAATGTTAAAAGCAAATGTGATGTTTGTAATGCAGCCAAACTTTGATTTAGTGTCACTACATGGTACCAGCTGTGTAGTCATTGGACTTCTAACCTGTGAAATATCCAGGGGTATTCAGAAAGCTCCGTTGCAGCTCTTAGGACAACGCTCAGAGCAGCAGACTGGGCTCACCCCTAAGCCAGGTTTAAGCATGACGTCTATCTCCAGATTTGCTTTACCTCCTAAAGGGCCAGGCCCTCACCCTTCATTTAGGAGCTTCCTTTCAGAGCAGCAACCTTACAAAATGTGGCCTCATGTCTTTTGACGAAATCAAAATCTAGGAATCAAAAGACATTTTCGGAGGCAAATGATCTACAGTGGCAGATATGATATGAAAATCTAGCCTCAAATGATTTAGAATGATTAACATACAGTAATCATTTTGGGAGCTCAGTGCTCATATTCTTCTAAAATATGTGGTTTTATTGCTGAAGAGGTTGAGACCATACTTGTTTGGGACACACTTCCATGTTCAGAGAGACCACACACCCACAACTCTGAAGGCTAATGCAGTTGAAGGGGAGAGTCCTAAACTGTTACAGTGAAACATCATACTGGAACAGACCACACCAATGCTGATGGTCTTTCTAGGGTTTTCCACCTTAGTGATGAGAACTCCCATGAGGGTAATTAATTCTCCCTACTTTCAGTTAGGGTAAGAGGAGATGGGGGCGAGATCCATGTTATACCTGACATCCTTGGCGTAGCGTTCTCCAAAACTTTTGCCTTCACTCCTCCCGTTAGTGGAATTTGTTTTTATTGGCTTTAGGACTCTGGGCAAACACTCCTAACCAGTGCTAAAAAAGAGAGTCCTAAACTGTTACAGTGAGACATCATACTGGACCAGACCACACCAATACTGATGGTCTTTCTAGGGTCTTCCACCTTAGCGATGAGAACTTCCATGAGGGTAATTAATTCTCCCTACTTTCAGTTGGGGTAAGAGAGGATATGGGGGAGAGATCCATGTTATACCTGACATCCTTGGCGTGGCGTTCTCCAAAACTTTTGCCTTCACTCCGCCCGTTAGTGGAATTTGTTGTTATTGGCTTTAGGACTCTGGGCAACCACTCCTAACCAGTGCTAAAGGGCCTGTGCCTTCTTCCTAAATTATGGCATCTACCTTATTGGTGCTGTTGGACCCATCATCCTTGGTGTGGTCTTCTCCCAAACTCTTTGCCTTCACCGCTCTGGTTTTCAGAATTTCGTATTTTTTGGCGCTAGGACTCTGCACTTTACTACTTCTAACCAGTGCTAAAGTGCTTGTGCTCTCTTCTCATAAAGGTCATGTTAGCTTAGACCTGCTTGGCACATTTAATTTATTTTTAAGTCTCTAGTATATGGTACTTCATGTACCCAGGGCCTGTAAATTTAGTGGTACCAATAAGCCTGCAGCGCTCATTGTTCCACCCACTTAAGTAGCACTTTAAAACATGCCTCAGGCCTGCCATTGCAACTGGTAGTGCAGTTATATTAACTGCCAATTCGGCCTGAAATGATAAACCTTTTACAGGCTTAAACCTTTCTTTTTAAGTCACACAAGTCACCCCTATGGTAGGCTCTAAACTTCTCATAGGGCAGGCTGCATTGTATCTACAAAGTAGGTCATGTATTTTTACGTTTTACATGTTCTGGTAGTAAAAAACTGCTAGATTTGTTTTCCCCACTATATGGCCTCTCTCTCTCATTGGATAACATTTGGATTACCTAACATTTAACAAGCGCCAGTATTTGATTGGGAACAAATTCAATTCCTCTTTAATACTAAAGGCAGATTTTAAGTCACAATTCTGAAAATGCACTTTTAGAAAGCTGCCATTTTCGTGTCCTAACCATTTGGTGCCTGATGCCTGTGTCCTAGGCCGCATGACTATGAATACTTGGCATTCAGCCTTTGTGAATTCCTCACTTATAGTGAGACAAAGGGGGACTAGTTGTTGGCCGGATGGCTAGCCTACCAAGATGGGTAGGAAGGGGCGGTTACCAACCCCACTTATATTTCAAAGGGTTGCCTCCATCACACATGAAGGAACCCGACACCAGTCTTTAATCACCCCAGACTTCTTGGGAGCCTTGACAGGGGTAGGGAACAACTTTCTGAAACCAGATGTGGGATTAGCCAGAATGTCACCTCCACTTCAAAGGCTGGCACCAGGTATAAATACTGGACCTCCTGAACCACCTCTACAATACATTCCTGCACCTGTGGAAGACTTCAGAAGGACTGCCTTGTACACCAGAAGATTGTTCTGCTGCTTGAGGCCTGCCTTGCTGCTGAAGGAGAGAGGACTACTTCCTTAAACCCAGGCCTACTAGAGTAGCTCTAAGTACTAGTTGGTTAGCATCCTGCGTGATCTACAAGGACAAACTCTAGAGACCTTGAACCCAGCACCCGGCCTCTGCAGAAATGAGTCCAAATTACAGCCTCTCTCCACCCCCCCAAATAGTGCCCCTAAGGTCCTGGACCCTTGGAAGTGCTGATCCTGTAAACATTTTCCCCAAAGAGTGTCAGAAGAACCGAGAGAAGACTAGGACTTACCTACCAGCCGATCCGTCTATCACCAGTCGGCCTGATTTTGTGATTGTTCCCACTATGTTGTCCTCCACAGCAGCGAATGGTCATCCGTAGGAGCTCCAAGCAAGAGTATCAGGTCTTGTGGAGTCTTCTTTGGCTACAGCTTGCAGCGTCGTCCCGCTGGAGGTTTTCGACTTCCAAAAAGTTGGTTAGGTCCAGATGTAAAAATCTTTACCAGGGTCAATGACTCCTCACATGGAAATCTGCTTCCAAAGAACAGTTAAAATGACTACTTTTCCACTATATTCGTTTATCAGAGTCAGCAATCCTCTGCAGCCTGGAGACTGGACTCAAGGATGGTCCATATTCTGTGGCTTTCCTGACCACACATTCCAGCTCTTCAGTTTCAATCTTTGTCACAAAAATGTTCCCAACATGCTCGATTGTGGTGTGTGCTGAGGAGGAGTTAAAAAAATATGCAAATTACTGGGATGAACTTGACGCATGGGCGCGCACACACACACACACACACACTTGAGCCATGCAGGGGAAATTTCTCCATCCCAACAGAAAAGGTCCCTACTTTTGGTTGTATGCACTTTCCAGGAAAACCAAGCCTGGATAAAGCAGTTCTGTTAGAAATTAAAATCTTTTGTGCGGTCTTTACCCAGACTTTGCCTTCAGCAGCTGCACCAGTTTTTGTTGACATTAGTACTCTGTGCGCTTTACCGCTGTTAACACGATGTAAAGTGCTTGTGCTTTTCCTTCCAAACATGACACAATAGTCATTCACTCATTGGCACATTTTATTTACTTACAAGTTCCTAGCATATGTACCATATGAACCTAAGGCCTGTAAATTAAAGGCTACAAGTGGGCTGCATTACTAATTGTGCCACTCACTACGGCACCCCTGTAAAATATGTCCCCCAGACCTGCCCTTGCAGCCTGTGTGTGCTGTTTTTAACTGCCAATTCAACCTGGCAATATTCTTCTTCTACCAGGCCTAAACCTTCCTTTGAATACATATAATTCACACCTAAGATAGGCGTTGCGCGATCATAGGGCAGGGTATTTAAAAAGTAGACTATCTATATTTAAGATTTTACATGTCCTGGCAGCGAAAGAAAACTACAAAGTCGTTTCTGGTGCAGCAAGTCTTGCTCTGCAATAGAAAACCAGAGGGTTGCATTATAACTCCTTATAAATCATAATTTCAGTTTGGGACTAGCTGGAAAAGTGGTTCAAGAACTCATTTTAACAGGAAGTTCAAATCCAACTTAATGGTCAAATCAAATCTTAAATTACTATTTTGAAAATGCCACTTTTAGAAAGTTTGTGTTTAAGTAACAAGGGAACCCAATTGTAATGGTCAGGGACCTCGGGTAGTAGTATGTTACAATTACAAAGTAGTCCCTGACAAGGGAGATTCACACAGAAAACAATGAATATGGACCTGAAATCAGTGCTATATTAAAGCTGTCCAGCCGGACCGGAAATGTAATAATGAATCAAATCATGGAAAACACAAGAATATAGTGGGGCACAATCCTGCGTCCAACACAACACATACAACAAGGACACAATGAACAGAAATTCACAAAAAGGCTCAGGCCGGAAAAGAAATGCTTGTGAACTGTATAAAGAAATGCAACAAGCAAACAATATGTAGAGACACGGTTACACATCAGTAATTATTTCAATTGCATTTACGGTGAATACAAGGTCGACAACGTTTCGATCCCGTAGAGACAATATTGGGATCATCATCATGACGTAAAAATGACATGCCTGAGGGAATTTTAGCCTGAAAGACAATGGTAAAAGGTAGAGGGGACAAAAGCAAAAAGTAGATAAAAAAAATAGTAGAAAAATAGTCTGTAACATAGTGCTAGTGAGGGAAAAGGTGGTAACCCTCTTCCATCCAGACGTCGTGTGCTAGGTGTTGATACAATACACATGCTGGGTGAGAAATGGTAAAAAACACAACGATCTCAAGGTGCAACAATGGATCAAGACCTTGAAGTGTTACGTCGTGGACGCTACGGGTGAAATGGCAGCCTTACATTCAAGTGCTATAGCGGCGTGAGCTGTTGTGGGCTAATTGGTTCTAGCATACCTTACCAAGCGTAATAGCCAAGCAGTGAGGCAAACGTGATAATGCCAGGAAGGGAATAATGCGGTCGTACGGAGGCATGTTAAATTACACGAGCTTCTTGGCGCTGGTGAAAAGAGAACGAAATTCAGGAATTGCTAACAAATGCATGGTCTAATACCTGTATGGGCATGCGTATCCACTGCACTATGGTAGGAGGTAACGCATGCCTTGAATGTATTAGACCATATGTTTGTTGGCAATTCCTGAATTTCGTTCTCTCTTTTCACCATCGACAAGAAGCTTGTATAACGTAACGTGCCTCCGTACGACCGTATTATTCCCTTCCTGGCATTATCGCGTTTGCCTCACTGCTTGGCTATTACGCTTGGTAAGCTATGCTAGAACCAATTAGACCACAACAACTCACACCGCTATAGCACTTGAAAGCAAGGCTGCCATTTCACCCGTAGCATCCACGCTGTAACACTTTAAGGTCTTGATCCATTTTTGCACCTTTAGATAGTTGTGTTTTTTTTACCATTTCTCACCCAGCATGTATATTTTATCAACACCCAGCACACGACTACTGGATGGAAGAGTTTTACCACCTTTTCCCTCACTAGCACTATGTTACAGACTATTCTTTCTACCATTCTTTTGATCTACTTACTTCTTCCTTTTGTCCCCTCTACCTTTTACTATTGTCTTTCAGGCTAAAATTCCCCCAGGCATGTAATTTCTACGTCCTGATGATGATCCCAATATTGTCTCTATGGGATGGAAACGTCGTCGACCTTATATGCACCGTAAACGCAATTGAAATAATTACTGATGTGTAACTGTGTCTCTAGATATTGTTTGCTTGTTGCTTTTCTTTATACAGTTCAAGCATTTCTTGTCCTGCCGGAGCATTTTTGTGTATTTATGTTAATTTGCGTCCTTGTTATATGTGTTGCGTTGGGCGCAGGATTGTGTCTCACTTTATTCTTGTGTTTTCTATAATTTGATACATTATTACATTTTCTGTCGGGCTGGACAACTTTAATATAGCACTGATTTCAGGCGTATATTAATTGTTTTCTGTGTGAATCTCCCTTGTCAGGGACTACTTTGTAATTGTAACGTACTTTTAGAAAGCTGGCCTTTTTTGTCTAAACAGAATCTGCCTTTCAGCTATTGTCCAGGTGTTATCTGACACCCTGATGGCTCTCTGGAGTGAGATGTGCATTCCTCCCAGACAGTGGACAAAGGGTCTTGGGAGGTGAGGTTCTTCCTGACAGGATGGCTGTAGAGAAGCTTTGTTCCTGCCCTGATTACTTTCAAAGGGGCCTGTCCTGGCCTACAGAGCAGAACCTGACACCACCCCTACTCCTACCCCTGCCTTGGTTTCACTAGCCAGGCTGGAGCCAAACCCAGAGGAAAGAGAGGAATGGACCAGAACCAGTTTTAGAGTTGGACAAAGGAGTGTCCCCCACCCACAGGGGACACTGGGCATAAAAGTGGCTTCCCCATGAAATGAAATGAAAACACTCCGGGGTCTGTGAAGAATCGGAAGAAGGACTGTCCTACTGTCTTAATCATGAAGGAAGACTAGGCCTGCTTACGTGGATCCCAGGATCTAAGAAATGACTCCAAGGATCAGCTGGCTGCCTTCCTGTGTTACCTACAGGGATACAGCAAATTCAAGAGGCCTTTCCTGTCTCCCAGCTGACCAGCCCCAATTGGAACTGACCTGGTCTCCTCTGCTGGACTCCCTCTGTGGGGGAGAGTTCTGACCCAGCAAGTGCTGTCCTCCAGGTACTGGACCCTTGGCTGGAGTCAGAGTGCACTTCTTCGCCTAACTGAAAGTTTGACTGGATTCAAAGCAGAGTGAAGCATAGAATCTACAGTTCCTAACTAAAGGCTTCACCGAATCCGATGCAGAGTGCCGCAGAGCTATGCAGCTCCTGACTAAAAGCTTAATCTGATCTGATGTCCAGCCCCACAGATCAGTGCAGATACTAACCAAAGGCTTCACTGGATCCGACACAGAGTTCCACAAAGCAGTGCCAAGTAAAACTTGCAATTATGTTAGAATGTAAAACTTCCAACAGGACAAACTTGGTCCTGTATCCAGCCAGCACTTCACCTCAGTCGGCCTGAACTTGTGACCTTGTCCGAGTTTCATGCAACTAGATACCTGCAGTTGGAGCTTTGTGCCTCTTAGTGCAATTCGTACTTAAACATTTAAAAACTCATATCTCCAATTCCACCCATTGGATTCTTGTCATTGTGGTGTCATTTTATTAATTAAAATGCACGCTATTTTTTTTTAATTGGTTTGGGATTGTCCTTGTGTTTTGTTCTCTCTTCTCACAGCATTACTCTGAGTGCTGCATAAATACTTTACACATTTCCTCCAAGTTAAACCGGATTGCTTTTGAGCTCAGCTACCAGAGTATTAATCACAGGTGTATTTAGTGACTTCAGTGATTCACCCTGACAAGGATTATGCTTATCATTTTTTTTGTTAACTTTATTTTATTGAGTTTCAGACAAGGAGAAGCACAGTACAGACATTTTATAATCTGTAGAGTAATGGGAACCCACCCCCGCCTGCTCACTGAACGAATTAGCGTTGCTAACGTCTGCCTGTGTCGCAAATGTCCAGGAATGTCCGACAGGGCAAAGGCCCCAGCTAGGTACTCCAAGCATGAACTAATTTTTACTCAACAAACGAAGTCCCAACTTCCCCCTCCCCCTTCCCCCTCCTCCGGAACCGGTGTGTCTAAGGTACTCCAGGTGTGGGAAGGGTAAGAGCACGCTGTGCAATGGAAACATCTATTCCCCAGTTGTATCAACTAAAAATGAAGAGTCCGTAAGTCACAGGAGTCGTAGGTATTTTGGGCACGGGACTTCGTTGAATTCTGACGCCAGTATTGCGAGCAATGGCTCCTAAGTGGTGGCAAAGGAGGACAGGGATTGGGTGAGGGAAGCCTGAATGCGCTCCATGCCTGCTATAACCCACAGCCTGTGAAGCCATCCTGTGTGTGTCGGACGGGTCCATGTACCCCAGAGCGACAAAATATGTTGCAACGCCGCCCCTATCGCTAGTCCCATCTGCTTGCCCCGCATTGATTTCAGAGTGAAAGTGAGTTTATTGGGTAGGCCCAGGAGTGTGAATGCTGAAAATCAAGGGATCTCAGTGTCAAAGTGTTTGTCGATTTCATTGAGAACCTCCGTTCAGTACCCTGCCACCTCCCTACAATCCCATAGCAGATGGGTCAGTGTCCCCTCCTCATCACAACCCCTCCAACAGGTAGGGCTACGGTCAGGATTACCCTTGTGCAGGCGGACCGGTGTTAGGTACCAATAGATTGCTACTTTGACCGCTGCTTCCCTGCTCGCTGTTTTCCTAGCGGTGTGGTGTGCCCTTTAGTAAATGGCCTGCCACTCTTGGTCCGAGAGAACTCTGCCCACTTCTCCCTTCCAGCGTTTCTGAACGGCTGAGTGTATTTTAGGGGTCGGTGGGAATATCACCCGGTAACGCTCCGAAATCAGCTTCCGATCCGTTTCTTTAGTGACCAGCCATTTTTCGTAAGACGTCATTTTCCTGCCTACAAGAAGGCGTATCTCCAGGTGCGTCAGCCAATGTCTGAGTTGGAAGTATGGGTATCTGCTCGGGTTAGGAAGATCACAGAACGGAGTACGGTCCGAGAGTGGAAGAAAACCGTCTAGGTTGAATAAATGACCTGCCGATTTACACTCCGTGTCGCGCCATTGTGAAAAAGCTAATCTATCAAATTACGGGTTATCCAGCAAGGGTGTTAGCGGGGAGGGGAAAGAGGAGAGTCCCCTCTTGCACGCGACTGCATTCCAAACACTCATAGTCGTGCGGGTTATGGGGGATCTTTTGGCCTGTCCGTTCGCCGCAAAAAGTGTATCCTCCAGAGAGCAGTCTGCGCCATCGCACGGTCCTGAAAGAGCCGTCTTTTTTCTGATTCAGGCCGGTTCCATTCCAACAGGTACCGGAGTTGGGCTGCCTGATAGTATTGTAGGAGATTAGGGATCCCCAGCCCCCCCCCCTCGTCCGGAGGCCTGTAAGACAGGTCCCTGCGCATCCGTGGCCTCTTCCCCGTCCATATGAATTGTTGGATGGAGTCTTGCAGCCTGCGGAGTGTTCCCAGGGGTGGACTAACCGGGATGGTTTGGAAGATAAAGAGGATTTTAGGTAAGATGGACATCTTTATCGCTGCAATGCGGCCCAAGAGGGACAGCGGGTGCTGTTGCAACATCGCAGATCCCCTTGGATTTGAGAAGTGAGATTCGCATAATTCAAGGAGACCGTCTGCTCTGTAGACTGTGTTAAGGTGATGCCCATGTATGGGATCGATGCTTACCGACAATAACATAGCGTCCATCTGGTTGTAAGGTGCGTTGTCGATTAGATGCATAAGGCGTTTCGTGTTGTCGCTGCATTGGGGATTTGGGATAAAGGCGGATTGATCAGCTCTATTATTCCCGGCAGCCATGGTCCCACTCTGGAAGCAAGAACCCCCGTAAAAAGTTTGAGGTCCAGGTTGAGTAGGGATATAGGTCTGTAGGTGGAGCATTGGGTAGCATCTTTCCCCGGTTTAGGCAGCACAATTATGTCAGCTTCCAACATATCCGATGGTATTGAGCCCGGCCCCTGGAATGAATTGAAGAGCCTGGTCGAAATTGGCACTAGGAGAGGACAGAATGCCTTGTAGAATCCCGCAGAGGAGCCGTCCGGCCGATGGGGATTTCAAGGGTTTGAGTCGGGAGATCGCACCGATGACCTCCTCGATTCTGATGGGCACGTCCAAAGCTGCTGCCCCAGAGGCATCAAGGGCTGTGGTCGCCGCTCGACTGAGGTAAGCCTCACCGGCCATATCAATGGTCGGGTCTCTGCTATAGAGGGAGGCGTAGAAGTTTTTAAACGCTTCAGCTATCTGGTCGTCGGACATTACTGTCTCGCCCCGAATATTTCTGATAGGAGTGACCTTGGCCTGCTGAGTGCGGGCTCTGATTTTGCTCGTGAGGAGGCGCCCCGTTTTGTTTCCTCCTACATAATAGGTATGCTTGAGCCGAAGGGCCGCATATTCATCTCGGTCCAGATCTAGGCCCGCGAGTTGTGCCCTGGCCGCCTTTAATTGACGCCATATCCTGGGTGCCCCGTGCGACTATGTACTCTTTCGAGTTCTGTGACTTGTGCCGGGAGTAGGTCCCTCTTTTCCTTCTGCTCCCTGGCTTCCGCTGCCGAGAGCGCTATCAATTCCCCCCTCACGACCGCTTTAAGAACCCCCCACAGCGCAGGGAGAGGAGTATCGGACTGATCATTGTTCGAGAGATAATCGGCAATACATTTGCTGAGCTGCTGGGAAACCCCTTTGCGGTGCAGGAGGGATTCTCGCAGCCTCCATTTGCCTTTAGCCTTAGAGTCGCAGAGGACTGTGATCGAGATCGTCTCAGCATCGTGATCGGAGAGTGCGGCAGGGACTATATCCACTTCGTCTACAAATGTGTAGAGCTCTGAAGAGCTAATAAAATGGTCCAACCTGGCGTAGGTATGGTGTGCGTGAGTAAAATGAGTACTGTGCAATCTGGGGATGGGCCTCCCGCCAAACATCCAGAAGCCCTCTCTGATTCAACCAGGCCTTCCCCTTGGGTGAGTTCGCCGCTGTTGAGCCGTAGCGACGGCCCGATCTGTCCAGATCTGGGTCCATAACGAGATCGAGGTCCCGGCCAATAACAATATATTTATCCTGTGTTTGCAATACCTCGGACAACACATTCCTAAAAAAGGTTTCTTGACCTGTGTTAGGAACATAGAGAGAACCTACGACCAGAGACATGCCTCCCACGTGACAGTGTGCGCAATTAGTCTGCCCTTAATCTCTGCCACTTTGTCCCCTACTGTACCCTGGAAGTGTTTAGCCACCAGTATAGCAACCACCGCCCTCTTGTCCGTAGTGGAGGAATAATATTGATGAGGAAAGGTGCAGGAGCGCATCCAGTGCCAATCTTTGGCCAGCAAATGTGTTTCCTGTATGAGACATATAGAGGCACCGGAGTTCTCTAGGTAGAACAGGATGGCTCTACGCTTAATGGGATTGTTAAGCCCCTTGACGTTGAGGGTAACAACTTTCAACTCAGGTCGTGCCATGGTGGAGTGGGGCAGCCTTGCCCTGAGTTTCCTCCGCCGTGGGGTGGTGCCCTTTCGGGGGCTTCTTCTTGCCGACACACCGGTTCCATCCCTCCCCCCTTCCAACCCACACTCCCCTCCCAACCCTCACCCCCCCAACACTGCCTCCCCTAGCCCTCAACCTCTCTCCCCCTCCTTCCAACACCCTTCCCTAATCCCAACGGAACATCTCCAACAAACCATCATTGTCCAGCGCCTGCTTCCAACAGTACCAGCACTTGGGAAGAAGAGAGAGTGTAGGGTCCACGTGAAGACAGGTCAACCTCGGCTCCCCGCCCCCCCCCCCCCTGGTGTCAGCCATATCGTCGTGCTATGAAATCCCTGTGCAGAACTGTACGATTACTCAGGAGTTGTAGTATCTCGCTTCACAGCCTCCAGGGCCGATGCCCTCTCTCGGGATAATGCTGCTGGGTCCGGCTTCGTGTCATGATTGGGAGAGCGCCTGCGTCCTACTGTCTGCCACCCATTTCCTGATGGCCGGTGTGATGGGGAGGGGGGAAGACTCCTGGCTACGATCTCCGAGACCCAAAAAATCACAAGTTTCTTGGACTATCTCAGCTGTTGCAGTTTGCCATTCCATTTAAAAATTAGGCGGAAGGGATGGCCCCAAGAATACGGCACCCCTTTATCTTTTAAATAGGATGTCACTTCCTTAAAGGCCTTCCTCTTTTGCAAGGTTATGGAGGCAAGATCTTGATACAAGGCTATAGGGTGGTCTTGGTATCTGATGGCTTGTTTCTTCCGGGCCCTCCTGCAGGATTCGTTCTTTCAGCACAAAGTCCGGTAGGAAGGCTAGAATGTCCGGTGGTGGAGCCGGAGCCCGCCTCCCCTGCCCCACTCGATGCGCTTGGTCTATGCGGATCTCGAAATCTGAGGCCTCGCCGAGGATGTCCCTGAAGAGGCCCTGGAGGTAGCCCACCACGTCCGACCCCTCTTCTCGTGAGGGAATCCCCCTGATGCAGATGTTGTTGCGTAGACACCTACTTTCCAGATCCTCAGCGTACGCTTGAAGATCCACTTGTTGGTCCTTTAGGTAAATGATTTCCTGTTGCAGGGATTCGATTTCTTCACTTCTGGAGTGCTCGCCTTCCTCAATTGCTGCGACCCTCTCCCCCAGCTCGTCAACGTCCCGGCGTATTTCTAGAACTTCGCTGGCCACCTCCTGTTTTAGTGACTGCAAGTCATCTCAGAGTGTATTGAACAGTATTTCCATAAATTCCCTGGTGATAGCCGTGTCCTTAGGTGAACGGTCCGGTGGGGGCTGAGGAGCCGGCTGGGACGGGCCCCCTTGTCCATTGATGTTGGGGACTTGGTGAGCATATCCTTAAGAGTTCTCTCTCCTTGCATCCTTGTGCGCGCCATGTTGGTGCTCCGCCGAGGCCCTGATGGATGGCTGACACACCGGTGATCTCTATGGCGCGGGACTCACACCTGGGTAACTCACGTCAGGGTGCCATCCGGCCGTTCCGGTCGTTCGTGTATGCAGTGGAGTTTGCGTTGACCCTTCGTCCCAGCCCTGACTTGTACCTTGGGAGTGCTGGCCTCCAGTAAGCCTGCTCCCCCCTCTATGCACTGTTTGGCCACTCTCTCTTTCCCACGTAGCGATTGGGAGTCATCCACTCTCCGCCGTGAAGGAGGCGGGCGGAGCAGTTGGCGGTGAGACCAACCCTGCTCGGCAAGGGGGGCACATTTTGCACAACTGTTTTTATTTACCGACTCTGCCGCTTGCATTACAACTCGCACCGGTGCTCCGGTCCACCACGGGGTCACCCGAATGATGTGGAGAACACGGGCGTCATATTTGTAGTCACTTCCGGGGTGGAGCCAGTGGTTAACGCTCTAGACCCCAGGGACTACAAATACGCATGCCCTCCCAGACGCGCAGCGGACGCGCGCTGCGGGCGTGCCAAAGGCAAGCCCGTCTGCGCCCGTCCGTGGCCGACCAGGGCCAGGGGCCAGTCCCCATGCTTCTCTCTTTACATACTCAGCCAAAAAATTGAAATCTTTTCGGGGGAACTTAGTTCTAAACAAGGCCTCTATGGATATCTTAGAGCAAGAGGGCTTACTTGCTAACAACAACAGCAGCCAAGGCTGTATAGCACACCCTCTGCCCCAAAGTGCAGACTCTGCTCCTTTTATTTTACCTGAGGTGATAGACAACACTTCACCTCAAAACAAGTCTAGCAGCCTAAACATCTGTTACCTGAATACTCGCTCCCTGGCAAAGCCACCAGCTGGAGATTTTCACCCTCATTGACTCAAATAGACCTGATATCCTATTCCTATCAGAGAGACATGGCTGTCACCCGAATCCACTCCTGACATCTTAGCGGCCATACGGGAGCCTTACTATATCCTACAAGCAGATAGAGAAACTGGCAAAATGGGAGGGGGGGGTAGCAATTATTAACCAGAAGCACCAGTTTACATCACTGAAAACATTACAAGTGTCGTCAGTTGATCTTCTGACGATCAAACTAGAATCCGCCCAATATTCCCTAGCATGTGTCGTTGTATATCAACCACCTCAACACATGCCCACATTTTCCCAGCAATTCAGCGTTACGATTGCCCAACTAGTGATCAACCACACTAGGATTCTAATAGTATGCGACTTTAATTATTGGCCGGGCGATGTAAAAGAAAGCTCAACCTCACGAGAGATAACCGACCTCCTGGTTAGCCTAAACTGCACGCAGCAGGCATTGGCAGCTACCCATATCAAAGGGCATATACTAGATCAAGTGTGGTCACAAAATCTTGACATCACGCAATTCTTAATTTTCCCCTGCACTTGGTCAGATCACCATTTAATAACTTTTGTGATCTCAGCCATCCACACTCCCACCACCTCACGACCATGCAGTATGAAAGCCAGAAATTGGAAAAAGGCCAGCATTGAGTCATTCCACACAATCCTTATAACCACGGCACCCTCGGGTCAAGATAGCCCTCTATCTACTCAAGCAGAAAACTTGACTTCTTGGCTTGAGTCGGCCAGAGACATAATTGCCCCTTTGAAAACTATCAAATTTAAAAGAGCCCATGATGCCCAACAATGGTTTTCACCAACTCTAAAAGAAAAAAAGCTTAGACTTGGACAAGCTGAGTGAAAATGGAGAAGGAACTATTTGCCGGAATATAAAACCACTTATATGTCTCGCCTTAAAGATTACACGATTTCCATTCTCTCCTGCAAAGCAGGGTATTTCTCATAAAAAATCTTGAAATCCGCAAATAAAACCAGACACTTTCTCAATTGTTGATGAATTGGTCAACCCAGAAAGAGTCTCTGTAAAACCAGTCCACTCGCAGCTACTATGCGACTCTCTCAACAATTACTTCTTTGATAAGATCATCACTATCAAAGCTAGTATCCCAGGCATTAGCACGACCAACATACCTATTTTATCTTGTCAAAACTCAGCCTCCTTAGATCAAATTCCACCTATCACTAAAGATTCCTTCTTAACACTAATCGCAAAAGTCAAGTCAGGCTCCCCCCTTGACTGCTGCCCACCCCACATTCTACGCGAAGCCTTCCGCGCTTGCCCCGATCCCCCCATAGCTCTTCTTAACACATCTCTCAGAACTGGTACTGTTCCCGACTCCTTCAAAAATGCAGAAATTCTGGCCATCCTGAAGAAACCCGGCGCCGACCATCAAGTATTGAGTAATTATCTGCCATACCTGAGCAAGATCTTGGAGGCACATGTAGCTTGCTGTATCAGCTCCTTTATAGGGGAGTCGTTGTTTCTTGACCCTCACCAGGCTGGTTTTAGACCAGCTCATTCAACAGAATCTGTCATTTTGACAGTTATGGACGAACTAAGAAATGGGGCTGACCATGACTCCCCCCAGGCTCTGATCCTCCTGGACCTGTCTGCTTTTTCCGACACGGTCGATCACAATATTTTGATCGACCGTGTCCGCTGTGCAGGCATTCAAGGCCCAGCGTTAGGTTGGATACAGTCCTTTCTCAAGGACAGATATCAAATCGGTCCGCCTAGGTAATTTCACCTCAACAAAAGGGAAACTCCAATGTGGAGTTCCACAGGGATCCTCTTTGTCCCCCCTTCTATTCAATTTGTACATGCAGCCTCTAATCTGCGCTCTGAAAGAAATGGAAGTCTTGACGTTCATTTATGCAGACGATATACAACTAATATTTAACATTCAACCTACTAGATCGTCCGAGCTAAACTTACAATCCATAATGACATTCATTAGCAATTGGATGAACTCCAACCAACTAAAGCTAAATCCCGACAAAACGGAGCTAGTCCTGACAGGAGGCCTTTCAAACCCCTGGAACACAAACTTCTGGCCCACATCCCTGGGCTCTCCTCCACTCCGGCGTCTGCTGTAAAAAGCTTGGGGATCATGACAAGTAGTGATTTATCAATGAAAACTCAGATCAACTCTGTGGTCTCGGCTTGCTTTTTCTTTCTACGTAACATTAAGAAAATTAGAAGATTCTTATCAACAGAAGCTCTCACCTTGGTTGTCTTGGCGCTCATCATATCATGTTTAGACTATGCCAACTCCCTCTATGATGGCATCCCCGCGTATCAAGCGCAGCGTTTGCAATTAATCCAGAACCACGCTGCCAGGTTAATCATCCAACTCCCTCCTAGTCAGCACGTGAAGCCTCTGTTGAAACAACTTTATTGGCTCCCGGTGGCTCAGCGCAGCGCCTTTAAACTTGGATGCATAACACACAAGGCGCTGTTAAAAAAAGGCCCAAAGTTCATTGCCGAAAAAATCCAGAAGTACATTCCCCCGCGTACCTTTCGATCATCCAGCCATAACCTTCTGGTCATTCCCAGGTTTAAACGCATCAAACACGGGGGACTTAGGTTCTCTTCGTTGGCTCCTAAAATCTGGAATTCCACCCCCCCCCATCAATACGCACCACCGACACTCATTTTCAGTTTAGAAAACAACTGAAAACCTGGTTATTCTTAAAAGCTTACAATGAATAGACCACTGACTTAGCTCAGATCTGTTGTGTTCCTGAAGCGCCAAGAAACCAATCCGGTGAATGTTGCGCTATATAAGCACTTTTAACATAACATCTAATAATTCAGGAGAATTTTGGGTGAGAGCCGGCTCACCGGGGTATGGATTTCTATCATATGACATGTTATGTTGTTCAAAACCCCAAGGCAGTAATGTTTAAGTTCAGTTCCGGATTTGCTGCAGATTTATTTATGTTATGCTGAATTGTCTCTGCAAGTGGTGATGGTGCATTTCTTAATTAACTATGTCAGCCTTTTTCTTCTTATTTTATTGCCGTCCACTATGTTTGTCATACCTACTTGTCAACTTTGGTATGCTAAGGTGTAGACCCCTATGTACTGTTATACACATGTGAGTGCTACACCTGAATTTGTGCGAGTGCTGCACCTGAATTTGTGTGTGTTTCTTTTTAGACTTGGGTTATGTTTTTCACCCATACGTAGCGTGCTTTTTCTGGTGCTGGGATATGTCTGTTTGTATGCATCCCAAACAGATCTTTGTTTGTACTGGTGATGGTGTAAGTACCCTATTTCCCAAACCTTATTTTCTAGTTGCACTTGGTGTTGGGTCATGTTTTGAGCTCTAACCATTTTCAAGGTGTATGTTGCTACCCCAAACTTTACTTGCATTTTCTGGTGATGGGCATGTTGTTTAGCTCAAACCATTTTACATGTACATTACATGTGAGGGTGCATATTAATTGTGACTTTTACTGGTAATGGGTATTTGTCTTATGCTCAAAACATTTACATTTGAATTAGATTTGACTCCAAATAGTGCTTACTGTTTACTGTTGATGGGCATCTGCATTAAGCTCAGACCTTTCTAGCATTTACATTTTACTTCTGCATTACATGTGATGGGTTACATTGGATATAACCTCAAGTACTACTTTCGTTTACTCGTCTTGGGCATTTGTGCCCAAACCGTGATACAGTTACTGTTAGATCTGGGGATCTCTAGATGGCAATGGTATTCACCTCTGTCCAAATAGGGACCCTTACTTCTAAGTCAGGATAAGGGGATTACACTCCTAAATAACCCCTGCTCACCCCCTTGGTAGCTTGGCACGAGCACACAGGCTTTTCTCAGAGGCAGTGTGTTAAGCATTTGTGAATATACACAGTAATACAGTGAAAACACTACAGATGGACACAACACAGGTTTTATATAAATAAGTATTCTTTATATAGACTTAACACAAGACTACAAACGACAAAAATCCACAATACTATACTTAAGATTGATTTAAAGATGGTAAACGTTGCTTAGTTCTAGTTGATGATACATGCGACAAACTTCTAAACAAAGTACCTGGATGCGTAACGCAAAATGAACAAAAGGCTCGCAAAAGGGGAGAAGTGTCGGTTCCGTGATCCGGGGGAAATGATGCGTCATGCCTCAATGCTTGCGCAGAGTAGGGGATGTGTTGTGATCCTTACCGGTGCGGGGATGATGCGTAGGTTCTCGGCTTGCGGTCCGGTTGCGATGCCCAAGATGGCGCCTCGATGCGATGCAATGATCCTGGTGCGTTGTGAGAAGAAGGCGCCCTTGATGCGGCGATGCGACGACGATACGTAGACGCCCTGGCAGCCTTGTGACAACTCTGTACTTTGGAGCGGCGACAGGCCCTGCGACACGCTCCTCCGGTGATGCGATGGCGACTCTCTCAATGGCGTCACGCTTCTCCAGTGATGCTACAAGCAGGCAGCTTTGACGAAGACACGCTTCCTGAGCGATGCGGCGGCGGCGCGCTTCTCTGGTGTTGCGACGATCTGAGCTGCGGCAGCGTCAGGCTTCTGCTCTATGCGTCGCGCTTCCAGCTCCCAGCGACAAGCAGGCTTTGGCAAATAGAATTCCCAGCCAGGAAACTCTGAGGGGAGCTGGAGATGAAGTCTTTTGTCCCTGAGACTTCAGCAGGAGGCAAACACAAGTTCAAGCCCTTGTAGAATATTCTGTAGATGATGAAAGTCCTTAGAAAGTTCCTTGTACTTTTCTTTGGCAATGAAGTAACCACTGCAGGCCAACCCAGCAAACAGCACACTGGCAGAGGGGCAGTCCAAACTCCTGCAGCTTCTTTGGTTCTTCTCCTTGGCAAAAGGTTTCTTGTTCCCAGAAGTGATCCAAAGTTCTTGGGACTAGGTCCCAATATTTATACCCCAAACTACTTTGTTCTCTGAAGGCAGAGAGGCCTCTGCCTAGTCCAAACCAGTTTCTGAGCACTTTGTTTACATGACTCCTTCCTTCCTTCCTTTCACAGTGCAGGGCAGGGACATCAGACACCCCACAGGAGGTGGAGCCAGCACAGGGGAGGGAAGGCACAGCCCTGGAGCACTTTGTTGACAAGATTCCTTCTCTCCTTTCACAGTGCAGGGCAGAGACAATAGACACACCACAGGAGGTGGAGCCAGCATTGTGGAGGGAAGGCCCAGCCGTATTCAGGTCCCAGGTGCAACTGCTCCCTCCCATCTAGATGCAGATATCTCTATTCAACACTGGGCGGCCCCAGCCTGTCTCCTGGAATCCCTCAGCCCTGTCACTCAAAACTCCAGACAAAGAATACACAACCTAGCAGAGTCAGGCCTGGACAGTTAGGCAAGAATATACCTACTTTCTAAAAGTGGTATTTTTAAACACAGAATATTAAAACCAGCTTTACTAAAAGATGTATATTATCATTCTGAGTTCAGGCATACTAAATTCGAATTTCTACCATGTTGCCTAAGTCAGTTAGGATTATAGAACGTAATAATCTAACTGCCCATTCTGGCATATGGAGAAAGGTAGCTTTGCAATTGTGAAAAACGAAAATGGCTGTAATTCACTGTTAGGACATGCTACACACATCAGGGCATGTCCTACCTTATACTTACAATGCTCCCTGCCTTTGGGACTACCATAGGGGTGTCTGATATAAAGCAAAGGGAAGGTTTAGGGACTGGCAGGTGGGTGCACTTGTCAAGTCGACATGGCAGTCACAGACTGCACACAGGCCTGGACATGGCAGGCTTGAGACACACTTTACAAGCTGCTTCTGTGGTTGGCACAACCAGTGTTGCAAGCCCCCCAGCAGCATTTGATTTACAAGCCCTGGGCACCCATGGTGCACTGTACTAGGGTCTGACAAGTAAATCAAATAACCCAATAATGGAATCACTAACCAGTACATCAATTTAAAATAGGGAGCACTTGTACTGTGGCACTGAATAGCAGTGGCACAGTGCCCAAAGCATATAACCAGCAAAACATATAAAAAACAGAGGAGGCAATCCCAAATAAATGGAAGGGAGACTCACGCCAATGATGCCAGGTCTAATACGTGTCCCCTCCAGCTGATATGTGGGGAGAACTACCCTCTTCACTGAGGTGGAAAAATATGCGTTGGCGTGTTCTGTACCAGGGCGGTGTTCCACTGTAAAGTCCATACCCTGTAGGGAAATGGACCACCTCAACAACTTTCGGTTCTCACCCCTCATCTGCATTAGCCATCTGAGGGGGACTGTAGTCGGTCTGAACCAGGAAGTGAGTCCCAAACAAGTATGGTCTCAACGTCTTCAGTGCTCAGACCACAGCAAATGCCTCACACTCAATTGCACTCCACCTCTGTTCCCGTGGAAGTAACCTCCTACTGATGAAGGCTACAGGTAGGTCTAGGCCCTCCGCATTAATCTGTGCTATAACAGCCCCCACACCATGCTCTGACGCGTCTGTTTCAACAATGAATTCTTTTAAGAAGTTGGGCACCTGAAGCACAGGTGCTGTGCACATGGCAGTCACCAGGGCAACAAAAGCCTTCTGACATGTGTCAGTCCAGTTCACTTTCTTGGGCTGCTTCAGATCAGTCAAGGGTGAGACAATATTGCCATACCCCTTGACAATTCTCCTGTAGTACCCAGTGAGTCCTGAAAAGGTTCTCACCTGTGTCTGAGTCTTTGGGCGTTCCCATGCCAGGATGGTATCAATCTTTGGTAGTTGGGGCGCCACCTGGCATGGAACCCTGCCCGATCTTGCACTTACTCGCCTTGATCGTGAGGCCTGCCTTGCGCAGTGCCATCAACACTCCCCAGAGGTGGTGCAGATGTTCTTCCCAACTGGCGCTGAACACTGCAATGTCATCCAGATAGGCGGCACTGAAATCCTCCAGTCCAGCCAACACCTGGTTGACCAACATCTGAAAGGTGGTAGGGGCATTTTTCATCCCAAAGGGCATAACCCGGAATTGGAACTGCCAATCTGGTGTGGAGAATGCTGACCTCTCTTTAGCCCCATCAGTCAAGGCAATCTGCCAGTACCCAGACGTCAAATAAAATGTGCTGAGGTACCGAGCAGCCCCTAACCGATCAATGAGCTCATCAGCTCTGGGGATGGGGTGCGCGTCAGTCCTGGTGACTGAATTGAGCCCTCGGTAGTCCACAGAGAACCGGAGTTCAGGTGTGGCACCAGGCGCGGCAGCCTTTGGGACCAAAACCACTGGGCTGGCCCAAGGACTGCTAGAGGACTCAATCACCCCTAAAGCAAACATCTTGGAGACTTCCTCCTTAATGTAAGCTCTGCCCTGGTCAGTCACTCTGTAAGCCTTGTGCTTCACAGGAAGACTGTCTCCAGTGTCCACATCATGGAAGCACCATTCTGTGACACCAGGTACCAAGGAAAATAGATCAGAGAATTGCCTCAACAGTTGGCGACAATCTTGCTGCTGATCAAGGGTCAGTGTGGCAGAGAGGCCGACACCATCCACTGACCCATCTTGCTCTGTTACAGACAGGAGGTCAGGAAGAGGTTCGGTCTCCTCCTCCATTCCATCATCTGTCGCTGGGAGCATGCCCACTTCAGACCTTTCTAAGGCGGGCTTCAAGAGTTTAACATGTAGGAGCCTCAAAGGGTTCCTTGGAGACTTCAAGTTCACCGTATAGGTGACATCACTCTTGCCCTCCACCACCTCAAATGGACGGGTCCACCTGTCCTGGAGTGCACAAGGCTCCACAAGGGCCATGACCCAAACTTTCTGTCCAGGTTGAAGCTTAATCAGAGTGGCATTCTGATCGTACCACCGCTTCATCTCTTCCTGGCTGGCTTCCAGATTCGCCTGAGCGAGATCTCAGAATCCCCGCGTCTGGTTCCTGAAGGCCAGCATGTAACTGTATACATCCTGGGGAGGTTTCCTGGGAGATTGCTCCCAGCCTTCCTTGACCAGACTCGAAGGTCCTCTTACCGGGTGTCCATACAACAGTTCAAAGGGGCTAAACCCTAGGGACTTTTGTGGCACCTCACGGTAAGCAAACAGAAGGCATGGCAAGAGGACGTCTCACTTACGCCTCATTGGTTCCTCAAGACCCATGATCTTGTCTTTAAGGGTCCGGTTGAATCTCTCAACCAGCCCATTACCTTGTGGGTGGTAAGGAGTGGTGAACTTATAGGTAACGCCACAATCCTTCCACAGAGACTTCATATAATTGGAAATGAAGTTTGTACCTTGGTCAGACACAATCTCTCTGGGGAACATCAAACGGGAGAAAATCCTCATCAGTGCACGTCCCACCACGGGGGCCGTCACTGTCCCGAGTGGGATGGCTTCCGGGTACCGGGTAGCATGGTCCACCAAGACCAGGATAAACCTGTTGCCCATGGCTGTCTTGGGGTCAAAGGGGGTGCTGACTACGGGGAAAGGTTGGAGAGGAGCCTTGTGCTTCCTCACACTTTTCACACTTGCCTGGCAAGTTTGACAAGTTCTACAATGAGTATCTGAACTCTTCCACATCTGGGGCCAATAAAAGTGGGAGACAAGTGTTTCAAAGGTCTTGTTCTGCCCCAGATGTCCAGCTAAAGGTACGTCATGAGCCAACCCCAGCAGGAAGGCTCTGAAGTGCTGGGGTACCACCAGCACACGGGCTGAACCAGGCTCAGCAACCTTAGGCTTGCTATACATGAGGTCGTTCTCCCAGTAGATCCAATGTGATCCAGACTGATCACATGCTGCCTGGTTTGTGGCCTGTTGCCTCAAACCCTCAAGAGAAGGGCACTTCTTCTGCTCTGCACAAAATTCCTCCCTGCCAATGGGTCAGCTCAGGTAGGTTCCCCAGTTCAGAAACTTGTTCCACTGTAGGTTCCAGGGCATTCCCCTCAAGGCCTGCCTCCTGCTGGACCGTAGGAACAATGGGGGCTGGTTTCCCGTGCCCCCTACCTCTTCTTTTTAAGGCAGGTTTCTGGGCCATACTGTCAGGCTCCAGGATCTCTTGAACACCCTTGGCTGCCATAGACCGAGTGGTCACACACGCACACTCAGGCAGAGCCAACATCTCTAAATGAGCCTTCTTCACCACCTTAGCCCAAGGGGAGCTTTCCAAATCATTGCCTAACAGACAATCAACAGGCATGGCTGACCTCACAGCTACTTGAAAAGTACCAGAGAACCCCCCATCCACCTCAAAGGGAACCTGAGCCAACTCGCAATGGCTCTCTGTGTTGTCAGTGGCAACAACTGGGAAGAATGCATTGGGGACCACCTGCTCTTCAGACACCAAGTGACACTTGACAGCTGTCACACTGGCTCCGGTGTCTCTAAGAGCCTCCACTCTATGGCCATTGATGGTCTCCCACTGCCTGTATTTTTTAGTGCCATCAGGCAGGTGAGTTTTAGGGACCATCTCAAAGTCTCCTAATGAGACATGGGACATTTCTGCGGGACCCCACCCACCTTGGGCACCCATCTCCTCACCACCCAGGGCTACACAGGCCATCTGACGGGGGTGCACGGGGTGGCATATAATGACCCTTTTGGGACACTAGGGATGATACCAACGGTATCCCACCTGCTTACACTGAAAGCAGGTAACCGGTAAACCTTCTCAGGGGGAGGCTGGGAAACCCTTACCTTGGTTCCCTTGGGTCCCTTGGGAATTACTTTGGAGCCCTTTCTGTAACTCCCTCTATTTACCCTAGTCCCCCCCACTCTTCTGCTGGGGACCCTACCCACCTTTGGAGGAGTCTCCTACAAGACCCTTGTGGACCCTGGTACTGACCCAGCGACCAGCCTCCTCACCAAGCTTCCTAGGGTTAGTGAACTCGCTGTCAATAAGGTGCTGACGTAGCTCTGGAAAACTATTAGCAGACAAGTGCTCCCTGGCAACCAAATCATAGAGCGCTTGAAAATTATCCACTTTGCTACCCCTCACCCAACCATCCATAGCTCTGCAATAATAAGATACATATTCTACCCAAGTGGTACCCTCCAGCTTCTTACAATTCCTGAACCTCAGTCTGTCAAACCATATCTTGTCATCAGTGCTTCCTTCATGAGGGCATAAGACATCCTATTCTCACTGGGTAGGTCTAACAAAGTATCCCTCTCCTCAGTCACACAGCGGCCTCACAACGGGGCTCCCCAATCCTTCTCAGGGACCAGGAGGGCCAACATTGCTATCTAATAGGCTGCAAACCACTGCTCAATATCTTCACTTTTATGGAAATCCTGGATGACATCCTTGGGAATATATACCCTGCCTTCTGAAGGCACAGATGGTGCGCTGCCACCAGAGGGATTGATTTCTAAGCCCTTGGCCTTGATCTCTAACTCCCTCAACATCCTCTCATGTTCCATTCTCATTCTCTCTCTCTCGAAGGACAATCTGTTATTCTCTGCTTCCCTTTGATTCTCCATCTTAAGCTTAGCCATCTCCAGCTTGTGAGCCCTATTTCTCTCCCTGTCTTCAAACTCTCTGGGGGACAGGTCTTTGGAAGAGATACTGCTGCCAGTTGGGGACGGTACCCCTCCCCTGGCTGGAAACACTGACCTATCCAGTTGCCCATCCGTATCCCCAATTGGCTTCACCACAAGATCAGGGGCATTTCTTGCTTCTACCCAGGCCCTCAGCGCCTTTTGGTAGTCATCCTTTTTTAGAATTGCCTGGTGTAGAAACTTTCAGTTTCTTGCAGAGATACTTGAGCTAATTCAAAGTGTAGGTTTCCAACCTCTCTTCCTCAAAATCAAGATCCATAGATGCAACAGATGCTGGTCTACTCATGGTAGTAAGAATGGGGAGTTTTCAGGAAAAAATAACAGTCCAAGGAAAAAATTCTACTCAAAAAAGTATGTGGTCGCGTTTGGTCTGCACACCAATTACTGTATATGAGTCACAAATGCAGGTCCAAATCCTCACCGCTGACCACCAATGTTAGATCTAGGGGTCTCTAGTTGGCAATGGTATTCACCTTTGTCCAAATAGGGACCCTTACTTCTAAGTCCGGATAAGGGGATTACACTCCTAAGTAACCCTTGCTCACCCCCTTGGTAGCTTGGCACGAGCAGACAGGCTTATCTCAGAGGCAGTGTTTTAAGCCTTTGTGAATATACACAGTAATACAGTGAAAAAACTACAGATGGACACAACACCGGTTTTATAAAACAAATTATTCTTTATATAGACTTCACACAAGACCACAAACGACAAAAATCCACAATACTATACTTAAAATGGATTTAAAGATGATAAACTTTGCTTAGTTCAAGTTGATGATAAATGCGACAAAGTTCTCAACAAAGTACCTGGATCCGTAACGCAAAATAAAGAAAAGGTTCGCAAAAGGGGAGATGCGTCGGTTCCGTGATCCGGGGGAAATGATGCGTCGTGCCTCAATGCTTGCGCAGAGTAGGGGATGCGTCGTGATCCTTACCGGTGCGTGGATAATGCGTAGGTTCTCGGCTTGCGGTCCGGTTGCGATGCGCAAGATGGCGCCTTGATGAGATGCAATGATCCTGGTGCGATGTGAGAAGATGGCGCCCTTGATGTGGCGATGGGATGACTATGCGTAGACGCCATGGCAGCCTTGAGACGACTTTACTTTGGAGCCGCGACAGGCCCTGCAACACGCTCCTCCGGTGATGGCGACTCTCTCAATGGTTTCACGCTTCTCCGGTGCTGCGACAGCAGGCAGCTTTGACGAAGACACGCTTCCTGGGAGATGCGGCGGTGGCGCGCTTCTCCGGCGATGCAACAATCTTAGCTGAGGCGGCGTCACGCTTCTTCGTGATGCGTCGCGCTTACAGCTCCCAGCGACACGCAGGCTTTGGCAAACGGAATTCCCAGCAAGGAAACTCTGAGGGGAGCTGGAGATGAAGTCTTTTGTCCCCGAGACTTCAGCAGGAGGCAAGCACAAGTTTAAGCCCTTGGAGAATATTCTGTAGATGATTAAAGTCCTTGAAAAGTTCCTTCTCCTTTCCTTGGCAACGAGGAAACCACTGCAGGCCAACCCAGCAAATAGTACACTGGCAGAGGGGCAGTCCAAACTCCTGCAGTTTCCTTGGTTTTTCTCCTTGGCAAAAGGTTTCTTGTTCCCAGAAGTGATCTAAAGCTCTTGGGACTGGGTCCCAATATTTATACCCCAAAATCCTTTGTTCTCTGAAGGCAGAGCGGCCTCTGCCTAGTCCAAACCAGTTCCTGAGCACTTTGTTTACATGACTCCTTCCTTCCTTTCACAGTGCAGGGCAGGGACATCAGACGCCCACCAGGAGGTGGAGCCAGAACAGGGGAGGGAAGGCACTGCCCTGGAGCACTTTGTTGACATGATTCCTTCTCTCCTTTCACAGTGCAGGGAAGAGGCATCACACACACCACAGGAGGTGGAGCCAGCATAGTGGAGGGAAGGCCCAGCCCTATTCAGGTCCCAGGTGCAACTCCTCCCTCCCATCTAGATGCAGATCTCTCTATTCACCACTGGGCTGCCCTAGCCTGTCTCCTGGAATCTCCCAGCCCTGTCACTCAAAACTTCAGACAAGGAATACACAACCTAGCAGATGCAGGCCTGGACAGTTAGGCAAGAAAATACCTACTTTTTAAAAGTGGTATTTTCAAACATAGAATATTAAAACCAACTTTACTAAAAGATGTATTTTATCATTCTTGAGTTCAGGCATACTAAATTCTAATTTTTACCATGTTCCCTGAGTCAGTTAGGATTATAAAATGTAATAATCTAACTTCCCATTCTGGCCTATGGAGAACAGGTAGTCTTGCAATAGTGAAAAAAGAAAATGGCTGTAATTCACTATTAGGACATGCTACACACATCAGGGCATGTCCTTCCTTATACTTACAATGCACCCTGCCCCTTGGGCCTACCATAGTGGTGTCTGATATGAAGAAAAGGGAAGGTTTAGGGACTGGCAAGTGGGTGCACTTGCCAAGTCGACATGGAAGTCACAGACTGAACTCAGGCCTTGCAATGGCAGGCTTGAGACATACTTTACAAGCTGCTTCTGAGGGTGGCACAACCAGTGCTGCATGCCCACCAGCAGCATTTGATTTACAAGCCCTGGGCACCCATGGTGCATTTTACTAGGGTCTGACAAGTACATCAAATAACCCAATAACGGAATCACTAATCAGTACATCAATTTAACATAGGGAGCACTTGCACTGTGGCACTGAATAGCAGTGGCACAGTGCCCAAAGCATATAACCAGCAAAACATATCAAAAAGAGAGGAGGCAATCACTAGAAAATGGAGGGGAGACTCACGCCAATGATGCCAGGTCTAACAGTTACATTTTACATGGTGCATGTCTTGCACCGTGACTCTCCCAGTGATTCCAGGGGATGAGGCATTTACTTTGCACCACCCATTCCTAGGGCATATGTGTTGCACCCGTTGGGGCACATGTATCCTGCCAACTTGCTGAAGTGTAGAGTGTGTTTGTGATTTCTCTCTGTATTTCCTCTTTCTTTATATGACTGTTTTTAGGATGATGTGCTTCCTTCTTATGTTGTTTATTTTTGTCTCCTTTAAGGAGGAGATGTATTTAATTCTTTGTATTCTTTGCTCAGCCAGAGTGTGCGTGATGTCAGAATGTTTGTGTGTGCCTGGTTGATTGAATGTCCGTTAATGTGTGTGGCTTGGCAGCTGGGATGCTGCTCCCGGTGGAGTTCCAACATTATTACTTACATTTCCTGTAACCAACGATCCCTACTTGAAACTGAATAATAAACCTTCATTTTTTTTGATCATCTGCGCTGGCTACCTTATTTCTTACAATTTTGCACCCTTTGCATGGCCGGTGCCGGAGTCAGTGGAAGAAACCCCTCTGGCTGCACCTGTATTGGCACCCACAAAAGGAACTACGGTTTTGGTATGTTTGTAGGGCCCCCATTGCTTTAGCAATGTCTGTGTCCTTTTTTAACTTCTCCAACATTTCATGCAGCTATAGACCAAAGAGATTTTGTCCATCAAATGGTACATTGTGCATTGTGTTGTTGCACATCCGGTTTGAAAACTGAGACCATGAGCCATGTGTTGAGTCTGATAAGGACCCTGGAGTTGACCTCGCAGGCGCTTGATTCGGCAGAATCCAGAGCTCACTGTGTAGTGGCATTAGGGATAGCCCTTCCCTCTTCACCCAGTGGTGTACCACGTTGTTGGTAGTGATCAGGGAGGTGTTGAAGTAGTTCCTGCATTTCATCCCATGTAGCATGATTGTATCGGGAGAGTAGCCCTACAGAATTCGCAAATGCGCATGTTTTTGGCTGCCTGTGCTGCGACACGCTTGCCTGTGGCATCATACTGTTTACTCTCCTTATTGGTAGGAGGCGCATCTCCTGTTCTCTGCAAATTTGCCCTCTTCCTGGCTTGTGTACTACCAATTAATCCAGTGTAACTTGGCCCTTAATAAATTCAGGGACCAATGGGCATGCTTTGTATTTCTTTTCAATACTAGGGGTCACTACCCAAGATTTGATTGGCTGCTTAAATATGTCTTGTGAAGAGGACAACATGCCTTGAAGCATAGCGAGTTACTCAATAAATCAATCAATCATTTGTAAAGCGCACTACATACCCGCGTGGGTCTCAAGGCGCTGGGGGAAGGGGTGCTACTGATCGAACAGCCATGTCTTGAGTACCCTCCTGAAGGTCAGCAGGTCTTGGGTCTGTCGTAGGCTCAGTGGGAGGGTGTTCCATGTCTTGGCGGCGAGGTGGGAGAAGGATCTCTCACCGGTGGTTGTTCTTCGGATGCACGGAACGGTGGCGAGTGAGAGGTCGGCGGAGCGTAGCTGGCGGTTGGGGATGTAGAAGGAGAGCAGACTGTTGAGGTAAGCTGGGGTCTTGTGGAGTGCCTTGTGTGCGTGGGTGAGGAGCTTGAAAGGATATCCTCTTATTGACAGGGAGCCAGTGTAGGTTTATCAGGTGGGGGGTGATGTGGCCGTGGTGTGGTACGTCGAGGATCAGTTGGGCCGAGGCGTTTTGGATGCGTTTTGGATGCGTTGTAGTCGTTTGATGAGCTTGGTCGGAGCCCCCCCGTAGAGGGCGTTTCCGTAGTCGAGTCTGCTGCTGACGAGGACCTGGGTGACTGTCTTTTTTGTATCGGTCGGGATCCATCTGTAGATCTTGCGGAGCATGCGGAGGGTGTTAAAGCAGGAGGAGGAGACAGCGTTGACTTGCTTGGTCATTGAGAGCGTAGAGTCGAGGATGATTCCCATGTTGCATGCGTGGTCCGTGGGTGTCTGGGCTGCCCCCAGTGTCGTCGGCCACCAGGAGTCGTCCCAAGCTGAAGGGTTGGAGCCGAGGATGAGGACCTCCATCTTGCCCGAGTTCAGCTTCAGATGGCTGGTCTTCATCCAGTCGGCGACGGCTTTCATTCCTCCGTGGAGGTTGGCTTTGGCGGTGATGGGGTCCTTGGTGAGGGAGAGGATCAGCTGAGTGTAGTCGGCGTACAAGATTAGGTTGAGGTCGTGCTGTCAGGCTATGTGTGCGAGCGGCGCCATGTAAATGTTGAACAGCGTTTGGGTGAGGGAGGATCCCTGGGGTACGTCGCAGATCATCTCTGAGGCTTTGGAATGGAATGGGGGGAGGCGAAGGCTCAGGGTTCTGCCGGAGAGGAAGGAGGTGGTCCAATCCAGAGCCTTGTCTCGGACCCTTGCGGCGTGGAGGCGTGCGTGTACTGTGCGGTGGCAGTCTGTGTCAAATGCGGCAGAGAGGTCTAGAAGGATGAGTGCTGCAGTCTCGCCGTTGTCCAGCAGGGTCCTGATGTCATCAGTGGTGGCGATGAGGGCAGTCTCAGTGCTGTGGTTGCTGTGGAACCCAGACTGGGAAGGGTACAGGATTCTGTTTTCTTTGAGGTATCGGGTTAGCGGTCTTTTGACGGTTTTCTTGAGGACCTTGGCTGGGAAGGGGAGTAGAGAGATGGGCTGGAAGTTCTTGAGGTCTCTTGGGTCTGCCTTAGGTTTTTTTAGTAGAGTGTTGATCTTGGTGTGTTTCCAGATCTCTGGGAAGGTCACGGTCTCGAGGGAGAGATTGAGGACGTTGCGCAGGTGGGGTGCAATGGAGCTGCTTGCTCTGTTGAAGACGTGGTGCGGGAATGGGTCTGACGGAGAGCCGGCGTGGATTGTACGCCTGGTCTTGATGGTGTCATCGATGCTCACGCTGGCTCAGGCTATCAGGGGGTCGTGGTTGATGGTGTGCAGAGGGTCTGATGTGTTGCTGTCTGTTGGGGCTGTCTGGGTGTTTAAGCTGTCGTGGATGTCTGCTATCTTGAGGTGGAAGAAGGTGGCTAGGGCGACGGCAGGATGTCATTGGTGTTGGAGCTGGGGTTGGAGAGTTCCTTCACTATATTGAAGAGGTCCTTGCTATTGTGTGCGTTGTTGTAGAGACGGTCTTTGAAGGAGGTCCTCTTGGCCGCCCTGATGAGGTGGTGGTGGTGGTTGCGGATGGCATCCTTGTGTGCTGCGTGGCTGTCCGGAGTTTGTACACTGTGCCATTTCTTCTCTAGTTTCTGGCAGGTTTGCTTGGAAGCTAGGAGTTCTGGGGTGAACCAGCTGGCCCTCTTGCTGGTATCTCTGGGGGGGGGGGGGTTTCTTCAGTGGGGCGAGGGTGTTGGCGCAGTCCTCGATCCAGCGTCTGAGGCTGTGGGCAGCGTCGTCGGTGTTGGAGGGTTCGGTGGGTGGGCTGAGAGCGAGGTTTCCGTGTAGTTGGTCTTCGGTGATTTTGCTCCAGCAGCGGTGGGGGATCTGTTGGGTGCGGTGGTGTGTGGTGGACTTCTGGAAGACGAAGTGGCTGTTTTTTGTGACGCATTAAGTGCCTCTACCAGGAAATCATCCCCTGTTCTAGTGTGCAAGGTCACCTTATGATCAGCAGCAGCTCTGCTTATAATGTCTTGATATGATGTTGTGACGGCTTGGATGGATATATGTTAGGATCTGTATCATCCAACAGATCGGCATCGAAGATCCCATGTGCGGAATCAGGATCGCCCTGTGGATCTGTGAAATAGGGAATATTACATTCCCCAGTTTGGTCGTCACCAGTAGGCAACTGATCTAGTGAACAATAGGACTGTACTAAAGGCAGGGGCTCAGGAGAGGGTAGATGCACTGGCCTTGGTGGTGGTGAAAGCAGTGTAGGCAAGGGTGGATGAAGAGGAGAAGGAGGAGAAGGAGGAGGCAGAAAGACTGGGCATATGCCTCTGTCCTTCTTTGTTGGTTTGACTGGTTCAGGCCCAGCAGTGTCCCCTTCAAATGTGTTATTTATTTTGGGAAGCATAAGAGAAATAATAGGTGGTGGAGCTTTGGTGCCCAGTTTCCCAGTGTCGGGCTGTTCAAAAAGTCTTTAGTCCCCTGTCGAGCTTGTCTTGCAAGTGCTCTAGAATCAGCTGCACTTGCCTTAGCCGTGGCTTAGCTCTATCTTTGGTGGCTTTTGGCGCAGAAAAGGGTCCTGTGCGGGTTACTGCTTCGTGCATATGCCTATGGCTTAGGTGCCAGCTTTGGCGCTGATGGCTTTGGTCCCAGAATGCCTATCGGTTTCGAGGCTCTTTTTGTGATGTGTGCTGCTTCAGCTCCGAGTCGTGCCTGAATTCGGGGGCACCAACACAAATGTCATGGCCTTATATTTTCTGACGCTAGTCAAAGGTTTTCCAGGAGGAGTCGATTTGTCTTTGTGCGCCTGCTGGTGGAGAATGCATTGGCCCGAGGGAAGTGGGGCACCGAAAGCCGGGTTGGGAGGTTTTGAAGGTGGGAGCTACGTGCCCTTATCTGGAATCAGGGTCAGAGTCTGAGCTGTCCCCACTACCAGCTAAGAGTATTGTTACATCCAGAGGAGCCGTCTACGCTTCGACTTCCTCCGGTTCGTATTCATAGTCTGGTGGCTGCTCCCTGATGATGTCAGATGCGTCTTCTGTGCGTTACTGCATGGTGGTGTGGGCCCATTGACGCTCCCTTCACTGCCGAAAGGTTTTCTTTGACCGAGCGCCTCCTTGCAGGAAGTTTCCTCGTGGTTCAGTGACTGACATTGCACACTCCATGTTGGTCTTGCCCGGAGCACTTCGCATGGCACTTGGAGCAAATGCGAGGGCCATGTTGATCGGTCATTAAGGCTGTTAAATTCAAGAGAGAAAATGATATGCTGCAACGGCCTCAGTGAGGAATTGAGCTTCGGTCCTGGAGCTACGATATCAATGTCCAAACCCGATGGGGAAAAAAACAATTTAACAAAGGTGTAGTAGTGGACTACTATACCTCGTGACTCAAAGACTTCATCGAAGAAAAAACAACTTGTATTCATCCGAGCCCAACACACGATGGCAGGATAATGCTAAGTATATGTACCTACGGCCAACACATGCTAAGAATATGCTTTATTTGATGTTTGTTCTTCAACACTATGTTGCTCATTCCTGTTTTGCTTTTTCCTTCCTCACCTTCCCCTTCGCATACCTTTTCCTTTGTTTATATTAAACGGTGTGGGGGGCTTCTAACCCTTTTTAGTTACATCTAGCTTTAACCACTATTTTCATTCTTTAACAGTGTTTTGGGGTCTTTAGATGGGAGAGAACAAGAATGATGGGTTAGAATGTGGAATAACTTATGTGCAAGGCAGTTACAGTTGCTTGTTTCCCTGCTGCCCTGCTGGCTGTATCTCTATGCTCAAGAAATAAAGGTGAATACCTACCAGAAAGGAACGTGTTAATTTCTTCACCAGTATCCTTTCATTGGCGACGATCAAGGACCGGACCAAAAGAGCATTTCCTTCTGCCAGCAGGGTGTCCCATTTGAGGTGGGACTTCGGCTATGGCTTTGGCACAACTGCAGCACCAATGCGTAACCGCGTTTCCCGAGGATTGTATTCTCCTACCGATGTGCATTCCGCAAGGTATGTCATTATGGAACACCACAAATTTGATAAAAGACACCAAATGCCTGGCGAAACGGTTGAAGGTTTTGTTAGTGACTTAAGGGTTTTAGCTGCAACTTGTGAGTTTAAAAAGTTTGAAGATTAAATCATTTGTGATCAAGTCGTGGAAAAGTCCAGCAATAAAAAGGTTCAAGAAAAGCGCCTTACAGTAGACAATTTGACATTGAATAAAGCTATTGAATTGGCTAGTGGAATTGAGTCTACTACAAAATGTATGGAACAAATGTATATCAGTACTCAAGTTCAGTCTGTACAAGCACAAGACAAGACTCAAAGTCTGGCTTAAAACTGAAGAAAAGAAAACATTCAAATGTTATCACTGTGGCAGAAAATGTAATTTAGGGAATTTCCCCTTGTGTCCTGCTCACGATAAATGGTGTGGTAAATGTAAAATAAAGGGTCACTTCATGAAAGTATGTAGAGCGAAATTCACTAATGGAGAAAAAGTTTTCAAATCTGTGAATACTGTTGGTGGGAACTTAGAGACTTCCCATTCTGATTCTGATGTAGGGAGTGTTGTATGCATGGTAGATGAAGGTGAAGATTATAGGGACAGTATTTCAAAATAGATTGTACGTAATGAAATCACCTCTGGGACTGAATCAATGGTCAGAAAACCTCACTGTATCATTTTAGTTAATGGTACCGCAATCAACATGATGGCGGATTCAGTTTCTCTCTTTACTCTAATAGGTGTGGAGGAATGGAGGAAATTGGACAGTATAAAGTTAAATAAATCTAAAGTGAAACCAGTTGCCTATGGAGGAAAACCCATTGAAGTAATTGGTGAATTTGATGCACGCATACAATTCAAAGGAAATGTGACTAATAGTACTGTGTATGTAGAGATAGATGGATCGAATTTATTGGGGTGGTTGGCTCAGCGTAATTTGAAAGAGATATGGTATTGTTCTTGTGGATTACTATTTACGTTGGCCTGAGGTGAAATACTGTGGAGGTGATTACATTTTTACATGAGTTGTTTATGCGTGAAGGAGCTCCAATGGAAATTGTCAAGGACAACGGAGTTCAATTTAAATCTGGAGAATTTGGCAAGTTCATGAAGAAGTGGGGTGTGGTACATGTTACTACCTCTCTGTACCATCCTAGGAGTAATGGCCTAGTGGAAAGGTGTGATTGAGTGATTAAATATAACACACAGTTGTCCATGGCCAGTGGTTTAGATTGGCGTAAGTAATCGGAGGATCTTATTTGGGCTTTGAGCACTACTCCATGTATATCTAAGGGTTTGTCTCCTTTTGTTGTGTTGAAAGGAAGGCAAGCAGCCAATAAGTTGGTGCGTCCCTGGATGTGCGGGTTCTATGGAATTGGGTGTTAAGTGGTCTGTTGTGCCTTTAAAAAAAATGGAGTGTGCTCAGAGTAAGGATGTCTCCAAGGACAGTGGTAGAACTTTGCAAGTTAAAGAAGGGGATCATTGCCAAGGGACATTCAAAGTTCTCGGAACCTAAAAATGTTGTTTGTGTGAAAAGATGTGTAGTTTGGTTGGATGATGGCAAATGGTGGAATAAGGAGAAGTTGACAGTACAAAAGAAATTGGATCTTCTAAGTGATGATGTTGAAACAATGGGGTCCTCATCTGTTAGACCTCAGTCTGGTAGAACCTGCAGGGAGAGGGTAAGACCACGATGGTTACAAGTTTATGTGTTTTAGCCTTCCTGCCATGGTCTGTCTTCATCACAAAGCCTTTGGTGTTCATATTTGAAGTATAAACTTTTTCTTTTTCCTCGTTTCTGTTTAAAAAGGGAAAGATGTGTTGGGTCTTTAGATGGGAGAGAACTGGAATACTGAGTTGGAATGTGGAATTACTTTTTGGTGCAAGGCAGTTACAGTTGCTGGTTTCCCTGCTTCTCTGCTGGCTGGACCTATATGCCCATGAAATAAAGGTGAATACCTACCAGAAAGGAGTGTCTTCATTTCTTCACCGGTATCCTTTCAAGTGTATTTTTTTCCTTGTTTCGGTTTAAAAAGGGAAAGATGTGTTGGGTCTTTAGATGGGAGAGAACTGGAATGCTGGGTTGGAATGTGGAATTACTTTTTGGTGCAAGGCAGTTACAGTTGCTTGTTTCCCTGCTTCCCTGCTGGCTGGATCTATATGCCCATGAAATAAAGGTGAATACCTACCAGAAAGGAGAGTCTTCATTTCTTCACCGGTATCCTTTCAAGTGTATTTAGTTTGTATGTTTTAGATCCTATGCTTTTTAGTCAGTAGCGATTTTCTTCCTACTCTACAAAGCAAGAGCACTTGATAAATCGAAGCTGGACTCTCTGGACACACCGTTTGCAGGCCTCCCGGATTACCAATTCACTATGTGTTATACTTGCTGCTCAGCCTTTGTGAATGTTGTGTAGAATGTTGGTGCGTGATGATGGTGTGGAATGTTGGATGAGTGAGGTTGGCAGTTGGTGTATGGGCTGAGCAGCAGGAAGGCTGCTCCTGGTGGGGCTCTTTGTACTTTTACTCTTGATCTTACCATCTTAATAAATACTACCCAAGATACTCTGGAGTTGAATCTTCATTTGATTACAACACTATGCCTAAAAAGATTCAAGAGAGCTGTATTTTTACTCCTCCAAATACGCCATTAGATTTAGGTAAGGGTTTGGACCATCTCCATCAGACAAATCTATGCAGACACCCCACTGAGCCAACAAATACCCACATGCTGCGGCAGACCAAGAACTATACAAAATAGAGACCTATGCCCTCACTACGAGTTGTGCGGTAACCCCCATGGGGCATAGTAACAGGAGTTACAGGCCTGTAATATGATGATCTGTAGCCAAGTAGTATGGATTGATGATGGTTTATTGAAGGATAATTAGGTTGAATCATAAAATCATTAAAGTATCATCTAAGGATCATATAAGTATATTCAAGTATCTTCTAAGCCCCACCAGGAGCAGCTCTTCTGCTACTCATCCCTCTCTTCCAACTGTCATCCATCCACACACTACACATTCCATATTACCTCACACACTCAACATTCTACCATTTACCCAGATAGGGCTGAGCAGCAAGACAGGATAATAAGAAAGGCACGTGGCATCCAAACCAGGATACCACACCACCTTCCTCCTTACAAATGAAGAAATAAAAGGAATAGTGTAGAACATGAGAATGGTCATTCTAAAATTGGATCTTATATTGTAGAATAGAAATTATGAATAAATACATAAAAGTATCTATAACGACCACCTTTCTTATTATCCTGTCTTGCTGCTCAGCCCCATCTGGGTAAATGGTAGAATGTTGAGTGTGTGAGGTAATATGGAATGTGTAGTGTGTGGATGGATGACAGTTGGAAGAGAGGGCTGAGTAGCAGGAGAGCTGCTCCTGGTGGGGCTTAGAAGAGACTTGAATATACTTGTATGATCCTTAGATGATACTTTAATGATTTTAGGATTCAACCTAATTATCCTTCAATAAACCATCATCAATCCATACTACTTGGCTACAGATCATCATATTACAAGGCCCCACTGGCATAACACGTACTGTGGAAACTCATGGGGAATGTTTCACCCAGACACCAGTTGAAAGAAAGCAAAATGTCAGGCTTAAATAATGCAGGAACATTTGGAATAACTGCATGAAATATGCAGCGTATTCCCGAACCAAGAAAATGCCCATTTCTTTGACGAGACTCATGGGCCAATTAATTGACCCCCGAATTTATGATGCCTATGGTATCAATAATTCAGGGGATGAGGAGGGGGAAGAGTATTTTCCAGGCCAGTCATAAGGGCCCTTAGTATGCCCTGTAACCTGCACCGAGCCCATCTTCTCAGCAAGCGAGGTCCTTCCCCTAATGTTTCCACTGCAACCTGAATACCCCGGTGTAGGAAGTGGAAAGCACCTTAAGAAAATTCACTTTGTGAAAAGAGAAGCACAAAGCAAAGTCACAGAAAAGGTGTAATACTTTGTAATGAACAAAAGCAGTAACAGCCCAATATGTTTTTTCAATAACCGCTGTGAGCCAATATTAAAACCCCAGTTGTTACGGAAAGCTTTGCACGTTATCTGGTGACCTTGGTACTAGAGAAGGCCAGAGAGACACTTAGAGCAAACAAATGCTTTTCTGATTAATCTGAAATATACTGAAGCTATCAGTGGCCTTTCTTAAAATCACACCCATACAACAAATGCATTTATTTTGAAATACTGCAAACTTACTTTTTATTCTACAAATCTTCTTATTTCTATTAATATTTGTTATTATAAAATGTTGCTGTAGGGTTTCTACTTGGAAAATATATTTCTATAAATACAAATTTGCGACCGGTTTGAAAAGCACTTTTGACAATTATACTGGTATTAACGTTCATTTAAACCCTTATTTTCCTTAGTAAAAGAGGCATTTTATGCTGTAAATACACACAAATTATATTAGTTTTGTAAAACCTGCCAACAATCGCCAAAATAGAGAAAAACAGTAGACCACCTTATCTCACTTCTAAACAGGATCTGGTCCCTCCGGCAGCCACGGTCAAATCATAACATCCATGGAAACAACTCATCTCACAGACTCCTCCCTGTCAGTGTTCTAAAGCATCATCACAAGGCATTATGACAGTTTCCAGAATCAGCCCATGTCACACGCAGAATCAGTTTAATGCCAAGCATTAATCGCTCAGACTGTTGCCACAACACATTATAACGCCACACACGTGCATATCGAGGGATAGGAAAGATATTATAGAAAAACACACTGCAACTTTATACAATGACAGCAGGGCTATAATGGTCGCCTTTATGTACCCCTAAATTGTATTCAGTCATGCCATGTCTTAAGACTGAATATATTTTTAATCAGCTTCGGTGAGGTATATTGAGATTATATTTTCGAAATTATCTCTCAATAAAAATAGAGCAATATTTGATGCTTCATATTAACTCTCTGCATACATTTACAAGGAAAACGCCAGGGTTCACATTTGCACTCCTGGAGGAAACATGATTGTACTGAGGTATGAATATAGGGAATGGAACCCTCTGTAGGACAAGCGCACTCTGTCCCCCCATCCCGTAGGATTGGTTTCATCTTGTGGTGTACAGTAAGTGGCTCACTGTCCCAAAAGAGCAATACCTCTGTCTCCTGCAAGCGTCACTCTTACACGGTGCGGCATGGACGCTTATTGCATCTAGCCCGGTATACAGCACCTAGTTCTACAGGTAACTGAGCGCCTAGAACACAATTTATCAGGAAGTTTCCACCTGAATTACTGAACCCAGATTCACTGTAGTGTACAAGCCAATATTTAGTCATAAAAGCATAAAAGTATGTTCACAGAGTTTCTCTCCTGGAACTCAGTTAGTTTTTTTTTGCAATTCACAAAACGTCCTAGTAGCAGGCATTGAAAGATGCGTTATTTGCAGGTTCCCAGACACACAGACGGGAGTCATGCTTTTCGTGTGCTACTATTATCTCACTGTTCCACATTAGGGAAAGGTAGTGCCAGTTCCCTTGCCCCGCACAGGCACTTACTTAGCCTGGGGTTGTGCTCTTCTGGTTTCCAACCTTGAAAGCGATTTTCGCCAGTCCTTGAGGGCTACAAATCTACCACAGGTTTAAGGGAGGAAGAATCGGAGAGGAGTTTGTTCGTACTCAGGCTTTCACAAATTTACAAGGCAAAAATACTTGGGTCAGTCTACTCCCTACCTCTTGCTTGAGAGCTACTCTTGCATAATACGAGGCAACCAATCAGCAATATTATGCAGTAGCAAATGCATCCACACTTCCAAGGGTACCATTAGTACTTTTAAGAATGAAAGTGGCTTTGCGAATCATACCTTATGTATCTTAAACTCCTGCACAGCCCGGCCTTCCATCTTGAGCAGCAAACAAATGATGGACGGAATGCGGACAATGCATACATTCTCCCCCAGTCAAAAGATCTGGGTTAAAACGATGGATTTAGGCCCAGATCTCTGTATTGGGGTGAATGTATGACATTGTTCTGCATTCTGTCCATCAAATGTTCTTTTTGCATTCCATCTTGCGCAAGCATACCACTGCCAGAAACATGTCCTTCGATGGTTTGTTTATGCTGTGCCAACGCCCCACCGATCTATAGTGCAGACTTGAAAGAATGTAGTTGAACAAGACTAGTGAGCTGTGCAGCAACTGTAAGGTCATCAACCCCTGAGAAAGAGTGAGTACACATTAGAAGAGTGCATGCAAAGCCCATCCCTGTCTCCTGCATCACAAGGACTGGAGCAAAATCTCACCGAGAGTTCTAGAGCCATCACTTCCATCTTTAAGGGGTAATGTGAGAAGTACTTCGATGAGATAAGTAAGGCTCTGTAACTACAGACATACGTCATTTGTTTTATGCATGTGCAGAAAACTTCACATCCATGCAGTCTGGACGCATGCATATACCTTCAAAAATTGAGGCTTTGATCCTATGTGAAACTTGCCTAGGTTACAAAGAAATTACAATACCGAGTTTGAAAGAAAGGGGAATACTTTGCCAACAAGAGACAACACTAGCTTTAAAAGGACAGACCTTAAACTATTGAATAAAAACACGAAATATGTATTAAAAGTTAGAGAGAATATTGCATTAGCTAGGACAGGCACAATTTGTTTGATTTAAAAACAGAGAGTGGGAGATACAATGAAGTGGCAAGCAAGATAGCTACTAGTCCGTGAGCTTCATATGACCAACTCCATGCGATTTCCTTAGCACCTCCTGTAGGCTAAAATATTGGAACTTCCCCAGCCCGGTGAGTTGCGCTGCATGGAGGGGCATTATATTTCTTCTCTTCTTTGGCCATTCCAGTGCTTTAATGTACTGCCTTCTTTTCCCAGTGGCTCTGCACACCAGTTGCCATTTTGTCTCTATGGTGTGGTTAATTTTTCTTAACTTTGACGGCTTCAGATCATTTTTTCATCACGCCACAGCCCAAAGGTACTTCAACAAATCCCTTTTCTCTTTTATATCCTTAGCAACCTTATTATATTTACTGAATATCACTTGATCATTATTTGTCATATGCGGCAGCCACCATTTTGTTTGTTTGACATGCTGCGTTTTTCAGTTGTTTCTTTCTTTGGGAACATATTTTTAACATCACTCATGTATTGTCGCTAAGCAACTTCAGTATAATATAAAAAATATAACGTTTTTGAAGCCGCAATCCCATCTCAGTCATTACTTGATATTTGGAAAACCAATAACCCTGACTGCTCTGAGTTTTCTCCTATATTCCAATTTCAATAGTTCACTTTCCAGGATTGACTATACCAAAATCTGTTACAGTGTTTATAATCTACTCCTACGAGTGATATCTTTTCATCTGGTCATACATTTGGTTACCTCTTTGGATACTTCTGTTGCTGGGACAAAAGATAACAGGCAATTCATCAATACATCCTATTGGATAATTACTTTATTAACAGATGTAATAAAAGTATTAAAGTTTTATTTCAACAACCTAGCTGATACCTCCAAGGCTAACAAATGAGACACCTTTAAAGCACCTCCAAGTCAGTGAGATCACATGTTGCTCAGGTAAAAGAAAGCACATATCCAAAACACACTTAAAAAAGCCAAAGTCCTGAATACACTTATTTCACCTCAAAATACCATTTTAAGTTTCTCTACCTCATCAAAGCTAAAATGCAATTAAATACAATTGCTGCTAAAGATACCTGCAATGTTCCACTTTTAATATGTATCAAATCCAAATTCTAGTAAAATGCTTGCTAACTTAAAGTTTATTTAAAGCCTTATTGGATAATACTACCTAAAATAGGTAGCATTGTTAATGAGTATGACAACCCTACCACTATGTCAGATGTTGGCACTTCCCCCTCTTTTGAAATATTTTATACACTGCTTTATACAGGTGATGTTAACTATTGAACTCAAAATTCATTTTTGCCTACCATAGTCCAAAGTTTGCATTTCATGACAGTCACTAAGATCACTCTGAAAACAATATATATTTAGTGGAAATTTTACAAGTGGTTAAACCGTTAAAAAGCACTAAGGTTCCTGGTCCGGATAGCATCTCAACTTAACTCCTTTCCTGTTTTATATATTTTACTACGGTCCTAATTTGTTAGATTAATATAACATGCTCTTTCATAGTGCTTGAGTTCGTTTTTTATATGCGCTGATTACTGTAATACCCCCAACAAAATAAACATCTGAAAGACTGTAAACATTATACCCAATTTTGTCAATGATCTAGGACTGCAAAATATATGCAAACATGGCTGCACCTTTAGAATTTGGGACTCAATATCTAATTTAAACTGGCCAAACTAGATTCATTAAGGCTACTTGCCTTTGATAATACACGTTTTTTTCTTATGCCATATCACAGGCAGCTACATTTAAGATGACTATTGCTGCATTATCTTTCTATATGGAAAAAGTATTTGATCAAAATAATTGGCAATA
The DNA here is from genome assembly GCF_964261635.1 of Lissotriton helveticus. NCBI lineage: Eukaryota > Metazoa > Chordata > Amphibia > Caudata > Salamandridae > Lissotriton > Lissotriton helveticus. The sequence continues at coordinate 1,824,328,678 of NC_136063.1, forward strand.
TTTGTTTTAAACTCTTCTTTGGTTTGGTTGTGGCCCCTGTTTTATTTCTTTCATGAAATAACTATATGTTTATTGGGAATTGAGTGTCTTTGTAAATAACTCTTTCTTTTCCTACTTTAATTAAGCTGTAGAACTAGGCAGGGTTGTCATTGTTTGCCTTTATTGTTTGCTGGAGGTTTAGAACCCTTTCTTGAATGAGCAAGATGTAATCACTCCTGTATTAATTTTAATGGAATAATTTTGAAGCTAAAAACTTCTGCATATGCTGATGTTATTATGTCATTTATGTCCAATCATTTTACGTTCATTAAATCATTTTTGGATAAAGTTCAACCATATTCACAAATGTCTGGCTGTAAACTGAATTTGAACAAAACAGGGCTTTGAGTGCATTATGTCTGTGTTACATGTTTGAAGGTTCAAAATTTATGAGGAGTTCAGTCAAGATCCAATATCTAGACATAAGATTTTCACCCAATAGCTTCCCTGAATATTACCCTGTATGATCTATTATTATCAAACACCTGATTCAAGAAGCCACATTTTGCTGCTACACAACTAGCAATGTCACAACCATACTACTTGTATTCAGATGCCACCACAAGGATACAGAAAAACAGAGGTCATCAGAAGGATACACTTTAAAAGGTGGTACTACATTAACCATTACCACACCAATATATCCGACATTACTCACTACACCCAAACATTCAACTACATTTCACAAATACAATCAAGATGTTACAATGACAATATGCCTTACCAGATTGCTCCATATCAACCACCTCACACCAAACCATCTAATTTCTCTCAACTCAACCCTCGCGCCCAGCTGCTGCCCAGATAGGTGAGAGTGCTGGGGCTGGGTTGGGGAGGTGGGGTGGGGGGGGGGGGGGGTGGGGGTTCTAAAGACTACAATGAGGGAAAATTAAATAAATAATTAAAATTTCCCTTGTCGTCTGTCAAAGGGTCTGCCCACCGGGTCTCGTAACCTGCACAGACTCAGCTGCCCATGCCCCTTTTTCTCAACATTAAGCAAACTTCCTCAACCACTTTCTTTCAATGCTTCCTCTTCTTCCGTTCCTTGCACTCTGTAGTGACAACACATTAGAGATCCCACAGACAAGAGTTAGGTTGGGAGGTTGAAAATCCCCCTTGTAGTTCAAAGTACCACTCTAGGAACAGCCTACAATCAGTGGAAAGCCAAAAAATGATCACCCGCGCTGAGATCCTTAAATCAGAAATCAACAATTCTAGATTTCAGCCTGTAAATAAAGCAACAGACCCAAATATTGGAGAACACTATTCAATGTAAAACTGTGAACTATTGCCGTGCAAATGTACATTTAATTTAAAAGCGGAGGTGTTTCTAAGCACTGCCATTTCAATCCTAAGTGTGACGCAAAGCATGCCAACCAAATTCGGAAGAACAGTCCAACAGGTTGTTCAAAAGACGCAGGTATTTGTTATGGGTAAAATATATAAAGGATTGTTTGTCGGCAATTGGCCGTTCTGACTTGTTTTATGCTCCCAACCTGATTACAAAACCTGATGTCGTTTCGGTAAAAAACGCCATATTATTGGTAAGATGTACTGACAGAGAAGAGGTTGAGATACAGAAGGATAGTGTTAGGAAACACCCATTACTTAAAACCTGTCCACAAACGGAGCCTTATTTGACATGGCCTATGACTAGTTATGAACGGTTTTTGCTAATAAGGTTCCGCTTCGATCTATATCATCTTCTACTGGCGGTACCAAGTGGGGCTCAACGGGGTGAAGTGTTGCCAGCCTGTGGCTGCGACGGTAAGTCTCCTCAAGACCTGGCACACTTTCTTTTTATTTGCCCTTATTATTCTATCCCACGGAAATTATACCTTAAACCGGGTCTTAAAAAACTGAACTTTTTTCAAATCAAGCCCGCACTTTACTACCTACAACTACTGAATTGTGACTGTACCTTATTTGTCTGTAACTTTTTTAAAAAAGCCATTTGTTTTAGGAAAAGTATGGACGGATAATTATGCTGTGAATGTTTTAGGTGCTTTTTAAACAATATAGTAATTTATGTTTTTTAACCTTATATTGCTCATGCTTATAGTGCCCGCTGTACCTTATAGTGACCGCTGTACCTTCTTTTTCTTGTACTGTATACTGTGTCCTTTACTTGCCACATGAAATGTATTGTCTGGAATGTTTTTAAAATGTGTACTTATGAATTGTACTTTTATGATTGTAAGTTTTACAATCGAATAAAGATTTTTGATTTGATTTGATTTGTTATGGGGTTTTGAGACAAATGTAGGCTTTAATTCACAAAACAAATTCACTAGCACGTCGTATTGCTTCTTGGTAAATAGTCTTCATTTCTAAAAACATTTTCTGCAAAAAATAGCAAAAAATATTAAAGGGGTGACAGATTTGAGTGGTATTCCCGTCAGACAAGGACAAACAGCACCCACAGGCTGTACACAGTCATCACATTACTTTATAGTTGGTACAAGATTTCTGTGCTCTCGGAAAACAGTTAAATTCTAAAGGGCAAATAATGCAGTTTAAGTTTGTGACACACAGCAGCAGTTTATCTGGGTCTTAAGGTGTTGAAAATATCAGAGAAATCCCGAAGGAATGTGATAACAGTGTGGTGTGAATAAGTAATCTCCGCATTTCATCCTGTGACTGTCTAATTAGTTTGCCGTTATGTTTAATTGATGCATGCTCTTTTAGGATTAATATTGCTAGTAAAAAAAACTCTGAGACATGACTTTACATTTAATAATCTGTTATACTGATGGCATGAGATAGTCCATACCGTAAGCTGTGGTTTTTGATATTCGACACTTTTGAGTAATTAGCTTATTTGTAATATAATAAATATTGTGAACAATCCATTTGTAACACTTTACATATTTAACAAAATAAAACTGAATTCGCTAAATATTTGAGAAATAAAATCACAGTAAAAACTCTTACTCCCTAAAGGAGCAGTGGGGGAAAAGTTATAAATAAGAAAAGAGTAAAAAGGAGGGACAAAGAAGTATATTCTTAATAATGAATGATAATCTGATGGATGATGTTTGGGGACAAAAATGGAGTCAGCAATGGCCCCTTCACTCGCAGGCATAGCATTTATTTTCCTTGCCAGTCTACTAGCCAACACAGTGAGTCTACCAGAATTGCAACATAGTGGCCAGGAATGAATACATAAAAAGACAAGAGCCACCTACCCCCCCCACCCTACTGTATAATTTGAGATATGAAAAATACGAACCACCCACACACTTTACAATACAATACCTACAAGATACTTTTGGATAATTTTTGTTTATGAATTTTGGCAACCTGGACTATTAATATGCGACCTGTAAAATACTTCACATTTACATGAGAGAATTATTTAAAGATTGATTAAAACAAACATTGTGTCAGAAAACTAATTAGCACATCATATAAATGAGCCAAAAGAGAAAATATCACCTTCACTTTGAAGCCGGTCAAATACAGGGACAGGAATATAGACAAATGAAGAGCATTTGTTAGCAAAGCTACTGAGGCACAACTAAAGAAGACACGTTATGATGGAAAGCTCTGCGCTGACGTGTGACAGGAGGGTTCACTTAATTACATTCAACACCTCATTACGAATGTTAAATATTAAACATTAACCCCAGCATCAACCGCGTAGGTGTGCCAGATTGTGGACGGGGGGGTTGAGGCATGAGAAGCTGCATCAAACCGAGACTGTGCCTACACGCAATAGCAAGATGCACCCCTGTAACTTGAGAAGGGTCGCCCACTCCGCCTGGAGCTGTCAAATACTTATAGATGTTTGGGGGGGGGGGGGTTATTTTCATTAAAAGTGTAAATCATCTAGTAGGAATTTGCTTTTGGGGCACAACTGCATAACGGATTATGGCATGCGGGAGGAGATCGAGGAACTACCTCTCAAGAAGCAGTCTCAGCACGTATGGCCTAGGCCACAATGTGAATGTACATATAATCCTTTAATGACGCTTCCCACATGCGTATCGTGAGCTCTGAACGGAGTTTAGTAATTGGGTACGGATGGACTATAACGCATTGCTTTGCTGCTTGGGATGATGGAGCACTTATTATACTAATAAACAGATTTACAAAATATTAAACTTTAGAGACAGCCTTACAGTGCTCCAAAGCGAATGGCCTTGTATCTTAAGAGACCACATACAATTAGCTTCAGTAAATGGTCAGGATGTAGAGAAGTGCCTGCGTGACTGGTCTTATCACACCTCACCCAAACTGGTAACTGGGGAGTCCCCTTTTGTTTCACTTAAAGGTAGATAACCCTGCACTAAACGAATCCCAACTGGTTTGGAGGGGGTGAACGGGGTGTTTGTAGGTCAAAACAAAACTCAAAAGAAAATATACCAACATCACCTGAAGGACAAAGGTTTGTATGATAATAGCCATGGAGCACAAGATCACAATTTGAAGATTTGTGATTGGGTGCAAGAAAGAAGAACCACCAAAGACCATTCCAATCAGAACAAAGTTTATCCACCGCAACAAATAACAAATGTCTATTGCAATGTAGTGAGATTGAGTAATGGTCAAGTTTAGAGCACAGATAAACTAGCTAAAATACAAGCCTAATTAAGAAGTTATGTATAACTTATGAGTTGTATCCGACATGTATTATCAAGTGGTATATCTTGTACTATGGCTTTTCATGTAACCTTAGTCCGCAACTACCTATCTTTTCAATTGCTCTGTATTTTCACTCTTTTGTGAATAGGGAGGTTGATGTGTAATAATGTTAAGTCTATAATATTAGTAGGTATAAATAGCTATATATTATCCATGCATCCTTCCCCTCCCATTTGGAATGTTCATTCTCCCCCATGTTCCTGTATGATAGAATCCCCCTTTGGAAAAAGGGTTTGAACGTTTATCATTCTCCCCCATGTTCCTGTATGATAGAATCCCCCTTTGGAAAAAGGCTTAGAACGTTTATGTTCTGTGAGATTACGGTTTGAGGCAAGCTGGTGACTGTTAATAAAGAGGACTCTGTTACATTCTCGTGTTTCTTCCATTTCTTTGAATTGCAATACCCACGTCAATACTTCACTTTTGCTCTTAGAAACCAGCAACCTTTCCAATTTCATGGTAAATGTCTTTGCCGTGGACCTTGCACAGCACTTTCCAGCCCATCAGCTCAGTTTGTGCTCTATAAATAGCACATACATACACCAGACCACATTCATTTACAGCTTTCTGTTTGTAGTTAAGTCTTACTCCAGACAAGGCGGATTATTAATTAAATTCCAGGAGCAATGCATGCATACCCACGGAAAATAGTTGGTGAAGACGCTTTGTAAACCAGCAGATTTTATTCCTGGAATTTCACGGGCAAATTACACCAATGTTCGGCATAAGATGCAACTAATTAAAGAAAATGTTTTATGAATCAGGCCTATTGGCGTTATTTTTTTAAGATTATCCCTTATCCGCGATTACTAAGCATAATGTAGTTGGCACCAGAATTGTGGTAAACAAAGCCAATTAAGCAGCATCTGTGTCTTGTATACCATCATGAAAGTAAGCAGTGCTAAACAGTAACTAATTGCGATTCAAGGTTTCCTTTGCGTCAACTAGGAAAACTGCTGAGGTTTACTCATTCTAGTTCATTCAAATAAAGATCAACTAGCATTTGTGGTTAATACCTCAAACTTGGAAAAATATAAATTTAAATTGCATTTTACAGAAAGAGGTGAAGTGCTCCTGGAATCCAATAAGACCAGGGAATGGAATGGAGGCAGCGCTAGAGACTGAAAAGCCCCAACGAATCTTCGTTCTCCTACTAGCCTAGGAAAATTACTCTTATTTTGAGTAAATGTACACTCTTGTGATGGAGTACAACCCATAAACTGGGAATATGGAAGAAGGAATGGGCAAATATCAAATAGAGCAGGACTATTAATACCAATAATAATAAGGATTTATATGGCAACTCAGAGTGTGTCCCGGTGCACGACGACCAGAAAAAACTGGGCATTGAACTTTTGGTACAGAAAGGACAATAATTTAACAATCACTTCAAGTTATCCGGCAAGGTCCAAAAACTAAATATTTAGTTTGTTGCCAGGAAAAGAAGGAACGACGAAGACAGAGCTGAAAGTTAAGTGGTTATGTTTGGTTGCTTTATTTTTCGACTCCCCTCCCCTGCACCGCCACCCATGTTCCCTGACAGCCGCCACTGCATTTATGTCTGATTTCGGACTCTCAATGAATAAAAACTAAATATCATGCTATGGTTTGCAGACAACCACGCAGCAGGCTAACTCCTTTCCATATCGGTGGTACTGCACTTAAATGTGTCCCAACATTCTCATATATTGGATTCTAATGTGACAGCAGGAACACTTGGATGCACTTGTAAGGTGTTGGGGGTCACACAGTTTGAGCAACCATTAGCGTCTCTATTCAAATTTGCCTCTAAGCTGGGGTCCATACCCTCAGACACAGAGATTAATATATTCAAAGCCAGACACGTAGCAATTGCCACCCATGGTGCTGGGGTACGGGGGAGCACACTGATTGTTTAACATTGCAGATCAGTGAAAACAAAATTTGCGCAGGCTTCAGTCCCTCCCCTGTAGCATTCCCTCTATTATAATGCATTAGGAATTAGGACTGCAATATTAGGGAGATGTGGTAAGGATAGCACCTATCCTGATCTGGCGGTCAGTCTGGTCTAGGCCAGAAGCAGCATTGACACAAACAGTGATTTACAGACTGCTTAAATCTGTCAGGAGCACATAAGATTAAATGGCTAATGTATGTAAAAAATGAACTGCGAGCAATAGATAGAGTACAACTATTCACACATCTGACGTGTGTTGACCGCCGGATCAGACCACTGGTAAAAAAATGAACTTTTACAACAGAAAGCTGAAAAGAGATGTGAATGCAAACAGAGGAAGGAGGTGGTGATAGCATATTTCCTTTTTGTACTACACCCCCTATTGAGCCATATCTGCTAAAGGTGCCACGCTACCAGGGATTCTTTCTACTAAGGCTCAGACTTGGTCTGGCCCATTTCTTTGTGACCTACCCTTCTAAAGTGATCACTGCGAAAGATCTGGTATCGTGCCCATACAATCCAGTGACGCCTCCATCTCAACTGCACATGTTCTTCACTAATCAGCTGTATAAAGAACAAAGAATTCTGATACTAAAGCCCCTCATGAAGATTTCAAACATCAGGAAGTGCAAAGAGGCTCTTTAGTATCGACAATTGCTTCAGAATGATCAAGTATGTGTATCTGTATACAGATTTATTTCTGCTGCTGTCAAACAAAGGAGAATAGTCGGGAAATAATGATGTTTTAATTGATGCATTTCTTTTAAACTGGATTGGGAGCAAATGCATTAACAGTTGTATTGTATGTTTTAAACATTGTTATGTACAAAAGCACTTTATCTGGAATTCATTCAGAACTATATCGCGAATCAATATATGCATTGTATGATTGCCATTGCCTATTTATAGATACACTTTTACAAGTCTTTAATATATATATATATATATATATATATATATATATATATATATATATATATATATATATATATATATATTTATATATATTAAACCCCCGAAACGCGTCATGCCCATGGTCTGAACAGAAAATAAAGGTGGATGTTCCACGAGCCTCGTGTGCTGCCTAAGTTTCTTTCTGCTGGAGGAGACGTCTTGGGTAAAATTCAGCGTGTTGCCAGTGTTCAGCATTCGTGCTCAACCGCACGCAAGGCGTGCACCCCCCGCAAGTGTTCTATGGGGGTCGCAAAAAGGAAGACCCTCGAACTACCCCGTACCAAGCCTGTTTTGGACAATGCTGTAAATACAGTCCATACCTGTATGGAGCTACGCCCCTACTTTATTGGCGTTTCCTTTTCCAGGACAGTCTGAAGTGCGAGGAAGGGGGAGAGGCATGTGGAAGTCATCACCTGAGCCCAGAACAACTGCCACAGTTCCCGCCAGACGACATGGCACACCGGCTGCTGACCTAGCAAGAAAATTGAGCCGGTAATTGGTATCACCGCCGGCATGCATACACTGCTGCATGCTGGGAAATGCAGTTACTACCAAGGCAGATGTGACTCCATGCCGTGTTTGTCAGGCAACCCACACTACTTCAGAAGGTGGGATGGACAATTGAAATAACTTTGTGGAACTGTAAGCAACAGAGACAACTCGACCAGGGGGGCATTTGATAAAGGAAAAAACCCCGAAACGCGTCATGCCCATGGTCTGAACAGAAAATAAAGGTGGATGTTCCACGAGCCTCGTGTGCTGCCTAAGTTTCTTTCTGCTGGAGGAGACGTCTTGGGAGATATATATATATATATATATATATATATATATATATATATATGCTTTTAAGGTTTGTTTTATACCGAATAAAGTCTTTTAAACTTGACTAATAAATATGCACTTTCAGTTAGATTTGCCGTCGTTTTTTCTTTTACAAATTGGGATTCATGATTTCACTTTCTTCTGGTTAACATTTTTAATATGTTATGGCACACGGTATACATTTCATCTTTTACGAAACCTCCAGCAGTCTACAAAATAGACCCAAAATAATAACAAATAATGAGACAGAACAGAAACCAAAGCGCAATGACACCACGTGATTGAGGACCATCAATACACGAGACATCAGTGTGCAGCAATTCGCTAGTCCAGTCCTCCCATTTTCAATTTATGATGTGGCCAGTCCAAGAAACAGAAAGCATAGAACATAGAAAAACTAGGCACCATATCTATTTAGAGACAGAAATTAATAAGAGAAGTGCTTCTCAAACATACCAAACCAAGTACTCACCTCAGAAACGGAGTCCTTTTTCTGGCAAGACCATCGTGCTGTGATAGAGAAAATCAAAAGAACAAAATAAGAGTGGGTAATACAAGGTCTTACACAGCACAGCTCAGTTTCAATAAATATTAAGATTGCAACTAAATTTCAGTCTATTATACAGCTGCTAATAAAACAAATGTTATAATGCTTGTGAATGACATCCAAAGTTGCATATTGATTTTGGCCATAGTAGAGTCTTGAGATGAGATTCTATAGGAATGAGCACTGGTTATAACGGACATAGCATTGTTACATGGACGGGTTGTAATAAAGTATCAATCCCTGGTAGCATTATCCTGTAAAGCAGTGCAGCAAAGTGTGTAAATAAAAACAGGGGAAAGCACGCAGGTTGTATAGTCAGTATCACGTTGTAAGATATCTTCAAACAATAAAAGGCAGAGGTTTTTGAATTATGAAAAAAATGAGAATGTTATTCAGTTTGTAAAAAATAATGCATACCATGTAGACATTTTTAAATACATCCACGGCCTAACCCTAATGTATTTACAAGAATATAATAATGAAGCAGGCATGATTCATTAACCCTGCCCACAAATATATAGCAGATGTAGGTTTATCTGTGGATTAGAAGAAAAACGGCAACTAAAAATTAATACCAATTTATTTATATATTTTAGGTACGTTAGACCAGTTAGATTTTTATTATATAAAAAATCCTTAATTGTCTTTAAAACACTCAACATACTCATTGCATCAACACCTTTACTCACACGATTCTAGGACTTTATAAAAGAAGATCTTTTATGGAATTATAAAACTGTACGGATATGCACGTCACAGACCGTAACTGGCAATGTTTACTTATTCAAAAATAAGGGAGAACCCGGTAAACCATTGGCATCTGGGTAAATAAGGTCACATGTAAAAAACAAATGATGCCATGGACACCAATAACGCACTTTTAGTACTAGGTGGGATAGCTCAATTATCCCATCCTATGACAAATATATTATCTAGAACAACATAAATTCTTGTATTTGTTTTTTGTAAGGCTTCCCACCTCCGCACAGAACGCACAGTGTATTATTTTACTTATTTACTTATTCAGTTTAATTGAAAAAGAATTGAATTTAGGCTAATATATTTTTTTATGCCCTTTTTCTACGTGTAAACGAACAAACACATATATATATACACATCACTTTTTACATACATATATACAAACTGTTATACATACATTGATCTATTGACATTTCTTTTTCAACCGTTGTAGCCCAATTTCTTTCTAAAGGATGCTTACTACATGTTAAAACTCAGCATTCCTTCTCGAGTAAGATCAACCAGACTTAAAGACAAGGGGTATAACAAGTATATATCTTTTTTAGACCTGTCTTAAGTCCTTTGCCCCTTGCCAACAAAACTTTATTTTCTTTACAACTTAAAATACTTTGGCTGGTGTCTTCTTTGAACACAATGTCGACGCGTTTCAGCCCTCACAATATGGGCCTCATCAGGACTCGGGCTAACAAGATATTTCGTCGTTATCTTGGCCTTCAATTATATATGTGTCCTTGTAGACGCTCTTATTCCGACAGGGGAAACTATTCTTTGCATATCAGTCACTATGCATTACTCCGATGCTGCTTCTCTTATTTTTAGTGGGGGGGCCCTCGTGTAATATGGTTCCCTTACATCAGTACCACAGCTTTTATTCACGACGTATCTTAGTCACGTCCGAAGCCTCTAGTTATTCAATGGGCATACCGTCTAACGAACAGACGCCGGCGTATCCATCCTTAAAGCCGTGTCCTGGCTTTTCCCCTCTGCGTACTTTTTAATATTCAGAGAGTTCCGTAGTGTGTACATCTCTCCACAAACTTGAACCAACTCCTACTGCCGATCACGTAACTGGCAATGTGGCATCTTTTCAATCACAAAAAGAAGTTATTTATTACTTCTGTATAGTGATTCTCCTTGTGGTAATTTTGGCATGCTACCATAGGTGACTGAAAAGGTTACATCCGATTCAAAAGCTTACATGATATGAGGAAATATCCCCTAACCCTTAATATTCAATTGCTGCCTATGGATCGGAGTCAAAAAGCCAAACTGATCAGTTTAGTTTATTAGAAGTTTGCTAGTCCACATTCCATTTGGGTCTGCCCTAAATTATGGTTTTAATTCATTCCAGTGTCTAATGATCTATATTTCGAATGTACATTCACCTTTTTGAATTTGAAATATTGTTGTACAATCAAAAATTTGCAAGTTTGATTCCAGGACTCTGGGTGTGATGAAGTGAGCTGCAAATTGCTAGCGATAACTCAGGTCCTTGCACCAGTATGCTTTGTGTATGGTGAATAGAATCTATATCTTTAACCAACAGGAGCCCATTGAGAACTATCATGGCAGCTTCGAATTGCCAGAGACTGAAGTATAGTTTGCTGTTTGATATCTAATTGTAAGAAATTATATTATTCGAGGGGTGTGAGAGCCTCACTGATAATATGCTACGAAAACAAATATGGCTGGGTCCAAACTGGATTGGCATGATGAGCAAAAAAACAATGGATTTAGGTCCAGATCTCTGTACTGGGGTGAATGTATGACATTGTTCTGCATTCTGTCCATCAATTGTTCTTTTTGCATTTGTCACCACGAGTGGGACGGGTATGCCCAGATGTCCGTCCTGTGCTCTCCATGCCACTGGAGTCAAGCTATCCTGGCTGATAAGGGCTGAAAGCCCGAAACCGGTCCTAGGATGCTTGTTTCCAGTCCGGGGTGGACCTGGCCTGGCAGTTCGGGCTGGACTGTTCCCTTTGGGTGCAGGGTCAAGAATGATTTGCATATGGCTGGTTCCAAACTGGAATGGCATGTTGAGCAAAAAACGATGGATTTAGGACAGATCTCTGTACTGGGCTGAATGTATGACATTGTTCTGCATTCTGTTCATCAATTGTTCTTTTTACATTTGTCACTCAGATAATAGACAATTCTTCTCGGGGTGAACCACTAAAGTCCCTAAATACATCTGTGTTTAACCCTCTAGCATCTTAGCACAAAAGCAGTCAGACTTAAGTAAAAACACAATTTAAGAAACGTCTCAAATCAATTTCGAAAAAAGGATTCAATTGTAATAAATAAATTGGCACTACAATGACAAAAATCGGGGGCGTGGCCAAGAGCATGGCCGGCTAGTAGCATCTGCCGGAGCTCCGTTAGGCCATTAGAAATCCTGAGGAAGATCCTGACCCTCGCAGTGCCTATACTGCTCCAAATAGGTACAGAGGCTCCCGACACGAAGTGGCGAAACCGGTTGGACTGAGAGGAGGCAACCCGACTAGCATACAGGGCAATGAGCAAAAAGGCCGCGGTCACGGGCCGCTCTCAAACAAAATGGCGAAACGATGAGAATGCACCGTTGCGGCGGAAAGCTGCAACTGCTGCCGGGCAAGTGTAGATCCAATAAGGGAAGCCGTACCAGCCACTGAAGCAGCCGCTCTCCTCCCTCTTGGTGAAGAAGAGAGGAGAACCCTGCACGGTAATGTGGGAGGAGGGAGACAACGACAAATGGCCGAAGAGGAGCTCAGACTACGCACTCTGGCTGAGTGCAACCGGAGGATGCCAGAGGCACAAATCACTGGAGGAGCGCGAGTTACTGCGCCCAACAACATACTATCCCTCCCCTTCCTCCACCGCATGTGACCAGAAAGGGGTAGATACGGCCAGTGGCATCCTGGAAGGACCCAGAGGTGCCAACCAGTGTAAGGCAGAGATCACGCAAGAGACTCCTGAGCCCCAGAGGGTGAGTGTAGACGCCAAATTGGGGAATCTACGAGCGCGGACACAGACCCACATTTCTTCCACTATGGAGGGGGGAGTGAAAACACAGTTCAATCCCATAAAGCAGCGGGACTGCTAAGACATACCTCATGCCTCCCCCTCTCCCTCTGGATAGGCCCCCAAGCCCGCTGGAAGATAATCACCCCCGACTAAATAATCAAGCGAGTGACACTGAATGGCACAGGGTGAATGAGACGCCCAAATTTGGCCGCCATTTAACGAGGGCAACTGCAATGAGCCCGGGAAACCAAAAAAGGCATCCATGAAGCTTATATTCCCCCACTGGTCGGATAAATAAAGCAGTAAACTGAAGACAGATACCCAAGCGGAACCATACCACAGTGATCGCTCCTTTGGTGGAATACGTGCTCGAGTGATCGCGCTCCGGTGCCTTACGCCGGTGTCTCTAAAGACAATCCCTTGCTATAAAAGAAATGGGGAATGATGGATAGATATTAGCCAGAGGAGGTTGGAGGCATTAACAAGAGCATGGTCACGTGTAGACTGAAGTCTCATCAACTACAACTACTGCTTTATAGTAAAGCAAAGAGTGGCCGTAGAAAGTAGTCTTAACAATCCACCAAACAGACAGGTTGCACAATGGCAAAAGATACATACTCCAAAACCTCTAAACAAGGTAAAATGGATAAATATATGAAAATACAGCCTTCAACATCTGAGCTAGAGGGTGAACACCAAGAACCACAAAATAACGCCACGCTCCTGCAGCCGATTCAGGCTTCCAGAGAAGCCATCGAAGGAAAAATGGCAGAAATACGCTCGGAAGTGACCCTATTACATAAGGATATGCGCAATGTTTCTGACAGTGTGATCCAGGCTGAGACATGTATTTCAGGAATAGAAGACTCGTCGTACGGACTAAAGTCAGATGTAGCCAACCTGAAAGCGGCCATGAAAGAGAGGACATGGAAGGTGTACGATGCGGAAAACAGGGCAAGGAAAAGTAACCTACATTTTATAGGATTTTCAGAGGGATCGGAGGGTCGAGACCCAGAGAATTTCCTGCTGACCTGGCTTAGAGACTCTCTTCCTGCTGCAAGATTCTCGCCCTGTTTCGTAATTGAGAGGGCCCACAGAATGCCGGCTGTGAGACCGCCACCCATGGCCGCCCTACCCAGAGATAGAGCGATTTTCTAAAATTTCCCTGACAGACACCTGATCCTGAGAGAGTCTTGACAGATGGGAGAAGTCAAATATGAAAACACAAAATTAATGATTTTCCCTGATAACTCACGAGATCTGCAGAAAATGCGACGCACATTTGCCTCTCTGATGGCGAAACTACGCGCTATGCAATTTCAATATAGGTTACTTTTTCCTAAGTGAAAGGTTCCTTTTCAAGGCAAGTCTTACTTATTCAAGACACCAGGAATGAGATGAACAGCATGAGACCAATGCGCACAGAGACTCCAAATAGGTTAGACCCTTCAATTCAAAGAGGGAAAAGGAGAAAATGACTGGTTGGACCGTGCAAAATTCGTGAAGCGGCACCTCGTAAGGGGACCCCACGAACACAGGAAAGGTGCAAATTTGTGACTCAGACAGAGATTCGACCCAATCTAAAACAAGCAGATGAAGCCCTGGACATCAAGATAACCCTCGCATGAAGCGTTGGATAAAGACTACCTGGTGGATACAGACCGTGACCACCCACTCCTATGGGAAATCACCTGTTTGGAGAGACTAGATGTAGCAACTGAAAACATAGCGGCTCTCAAACAGCGGTCAGAGAAAGCTGGCGGCAAAGGCTGAAATAGGGGCATAACCACGAGAAGAGATCCAATAAGTGGCAGGGACCCCCCCCCCCTACACAGACATTAATACACCAAGTTCCTTGGGGGGAGTAGACTACATGCAGTTAATATCCTTTTTTTATACTTTCTTGTGATACTTCAGTAGTTGGGGGTGAGGGTGGGGAAACAGACCTCTCAAACTATACCGGTGACAAGTTGTCATGTTGACAGTTCAGAAGAGGGGTACGGGAAGGAGGGGAGAGTGGGGTGAGGGGGGCTTAGGTTTTGGGGACTAGTAAGTTGGAACAGTTTGCCTATTAAGGGCTGTGTTTTTCTTTTTTATTCTTTTTCCAGTCCGCAGCGGGAGCTCAGAGATATGCTCAGAGAAATTGGGCATGAGACAGGGAAAGATGCACCCCCTCCAGCAAGGGACGTAGGAAGACTCATGCAAGATAGGCGTGGGGTGATCACAGCATTGACCTAGAATGTCAATGGACTGGGGAATAAGATTATGAGAGGGTTAGTAGCGAAATATCTCAAGAGTCTTAAACCTGATATAGTCTTCCTGCAGGAAATGCACCTAATGGGCACACACTGCACTTTCCTGGGTAGAGGAACATGCGCTACAACTAGCGCATTCAGGCTTCTCTTCGGGTGCCATAGGGGTGGGAATACTGATCAAAAAAACACTTCCATTCCACACCTCGCGGACCTGGACTGACATTAGATGCTATGGCTAAAATACTTTTGGAATCCGGCCCCTCCAAGCACATAATAGGAGGGGACTTTAATGACATGAGTGACCCTAGACTAGACAGCACAAGTGTGATAACAGGGACTCGTGAACCCACTCATTTGGCAGAGTTAGCAAACCTATTGGGGCTGACAGACCTTTGGCGTCGCCAATATCCGCTCACCCGTGGCTACTCTTATTTCTCTGGGGTGCACGGGATCTTTTCAAGGCTTGATTATTTATTCGCGCCGGCGGGGGAGATAAAAAATATAAGAAAGGTGGAATATCTCGTAAGGAGAATCTCTGAGGTGGAGGGTAGGTGACATGGACAATGCTCAGAATGGCGCCTCAATAACTGGGAACTGAAAGATAAAACGCTTAAAGAAGCAATAATGGAGGAAGCTGAGCTCTACTTTAAAGAGAACAAGGGCACAGTTCCCTCTGCAACAACCTTATGCGAGGCCTATAAGGCAGTAGTCTGAGGCAAAATCCAGGATGCCATCGCGAGGAACAGGCATGAGGAACTGCAACAAATAGAAACGCTAGAGAGGAAACTGACGCACCTAGAGAAAGAGATAGACTCGGAGATGATGAAATCCGGTTACGTTAAATAACGCTTACCAGGGGGGAACTCAGAGTGTTGAAGAAAAGAGAGGTCCAGACTCAAATACAAGCCATACACCATCGGCTCTATGAGTTGCGAGACAGGGCATGGAAGTTACTGGCCTGGCTGGGTAAGATGGAAAAGGTGACTTGGTGGGTGAACATGCTACAAGAGAACGGAGATTAACATACCACACCACATAACCTAGTGGAAGCATTTGGCCATTATTATGCAAGTGTATACGATGCCAGACCCATAACTACTGAGTCGCAAATAGCTGCCTACCTAGGCCAAATAGATATTCCACCCATAACCCAAGAAGATAGAGAAGCTTTAGATGAAGATATTACTCTAGAAGAAGTCCAAGATGCTATTTCTAGAGAAAAAGCAGGTAAAACCCCTGGTTCCAATGGCCTAAGGGCGGAATTCTCTAAACAAAACTCTAACAGGTTAGGCCCACACCTCTTAAATCTGTTTAATGCAGTCAGTAGTGATGGAGAACTCCCCGTTGACCTCCGCAGTGCCAATATAGTGGTAGTACATAAGCAAGGGAAACCACCTAGAAGTGTGGGCCATACCGACCAATTTTGTTGTTAAATGTCAAAACCAAGATACTGGCCTCCATTTTAGCAAAACGCTTACTTACAGTAATAACGTCTCATTCACCACGACCAATCGGGTTTTATGCCTAAGCGAGCCATGCGCTTTAATCTCCATCGTCTGGCCACTTGGCTAGAAAGGGTGAAAACTAGAACCACCCCCCATTGGCTTCTTTCCCTAGATGCAGAAAAGGCCTTCGACACAGTCCATTGGCCCTCTACGAGACAAGTGTTACAGAGGCTTGGTTTCGGACAAAATTTAATAAAGTGGGTTGACCTGCTTTACTGTGGTCTGATAACCAAAGTCAGAGTCAATGAAACATTATCTGCTGCTTTCCAAATAAAATGAGGGACCAGGCAGGGTTGCCCCTGTCCCCGCTACTTTTTGCCTTGGTGCTAGAACTGCTGGCATGTGTAATGAGAGCTCATCCAGAGATAAGTGGTTTTTGTGATAAAGATGTGTGTCCGAGAGATGAACGAATATCTCTGTATGCAGAGGACATCCTGCTCTACATAACTAATCCGAATGAGACCCTTCCATCAATGCTACGCCTGTTCAAAGAATATGGTGATTATTCAGGGTATAGAATTAATTGAGACAAATTAAGCCTATACCCGGCGGGAGGAAACCTTGATACATGCATGTTACCAGAATATTTGGGCATCCCCAAAGAGGGATTTAAATACTTAGGACTCTTCATATTCACCAATGACACAGAGTGCTTGCAGAATAATAGTAGGCGGATAGTAATGGAATTCCGAGAGGATGTGGTGCAATGGCGACGTCTGCCTCTAACACTACTTGGCAGAGCAGCCATGTATAAAATGATTACCCTCCCCAGACTCCTCTACATCCTACAGAACACATATCATAAAATCCCGAGAGCAATTTTTGCTATGATCAATGAGGAATTTTGCACACTTCTGTGGGACGGAGGTCATCCGAGAGTGGCACTCCAGATGCTGTAACGCAGTCAGTACAATGGAGGAATCACATTACCAGATATGCAGGCCTACTATAAAGCAGCGCAACTCGCTGTAATTGATGAGTGGTGCCACATAGGGTGCCACCCCCCAATGTATGCCCTAGAAAGATTACAGTCCCAGAAACGCACATATTTGCACTACATCTATGGAGGTCCAGGCTGCAAGGGGCTGGTACCCGCTACACAAAGGATGATAGAGGCATGGAAGGGGGCCGGGAAGCAGATTGGATGGCACAACAAGGTAACGAGGGCGACGCCGCTCTGGGAAGGTAAGAGACTACCTGAAGTGGCCAAGCTTCGCGGATTACAGAAATTGGATATGGTGGGACTTACTAATGTGGGGGATTTCTTGCTGAAAGGCGACTGTTAGAAACGGGACCCTGGCCGGCCAAGACTCGCGTCGAGGTCAGTCAGGGATCACCATTTCTAAGGTCAGGGCTAGGGAGTCACACACCAAGATAACCCCCGCTCACCCTCTAGGTAACGTGGCGCGAGCAGCAAGGCTAATCTCGGAGGCGATGTGTAAAGCGTTTGCGCGCGCACCCCAGCGACAACAACCAAAGGCCCACCACAAAGGAAACTCCACACAAGGTTATATCAAAAATAGCCTTTGTATTATAATAATAAAAACACATTAGATAACACACACACTTTACAATGTGCCAACAGGCACGGGCAAGATTTACAAGGGATTATGTACAGGACAGGGCCACCTGGACCACTGTCAGGGGTATGCACTTGTTAGAAATAATACTTGTAGGTATAACACTTTAGCACATAAACATACAATGACTGTAACACAGAAATAGTAAATGTAGCATACAACCAGTAACTACTGGTAAAGAGAAAATACCTCCTACGCCACCCTAGTCTCTGTAGGGAAATCACGCAGGGAGCTAGGACCTATGGAAGGAAAACCTATCACCTACTACGCCACCCTAGTCTCTGTAGGGAAATCACGCAGGGAGCTAGGACCTTATCATCAGGACCTATGGAAGGAAAACCTATCACCTCCTACGCCACCCTAGTCTCTGTAGGGAAATCACGCAGGGGGAAGGAAACCTAAAATAATCACCTAGGCAAGTAACATTTAGCAAAGGCAATCAAACATCAACATTCCTCTAAGCAGGTTACTTTTAGCAAAGGGGAATAAAAGAACAAGGCATTACCTAAGCAGGTCACTTTTAGCAAAGGTAATGACACAACCAATCCTCTAAGCAGGTCACTTTTAGCAAAGGTAATAATAAACAAGAATTGCACATGTAACATTAAAACACATTCAGAGGTGCAGGTTAGAACTTTTGCGCAAGAATCATATAGCAAAGAAATCACAATGCGCAGGGTGCATGTAGCACAACACTCAAAATGTCCCTCAGGCCAACTGGCCTCGAAAGGGGCGGAATGCCCTGAGTCTCAGTGTCAGGGAGGTCTGCGCAGGCAGCACAGACACAAAAGCCTAAACGTAGCAACTGTCCACTAAGTGCTGGACAGTTGTAAATAGGCACTGGGCAAACGTTGGAGCCAGGAGGGCTCAAGAACAAGTGGGCAAGGAGCCTCTCAGGGGCTCGCAAAGCAAATGCGCAATCTAGAGCTTCCGCGCTCTCAAAATGATGAATTGCCCCAGAGCCTCTCTCAGGGCTCTAAATCAATGAAAATGCCCCCAGAGCCTCTCTGGGCTCGTAGAACAACTATGGCTGTGATTAAGAGCTTCAGCGCTCTCAACAATGCAAATGGCCCCACAGCCTCTCTGGGCCCTAAATCAAATAGGGCAGGAGCCTCGGGGGCTCAAAGAATAATGGCGCCTTGATGAGCCTCTGTGGCTTAAAACAACCCACTGTCCCTCAAGAGCCCCTCTCAGGGCTCGACGAACAACTGCGGGCGTGGGGAGCCTCGGGGCTCGAAAACGGGAATGCCCGGAGCCTCTCTGGCTCGTAAATCAACAGGCCGCCTGAGCCTTGCAAGGCTCGCAACAGAAATGCCCCAGGATCGTTGGAGCGGCCCTCTGCCAACTGGGGCCGCTCGGGAACCAAAAAAGAGGAATGGCCAATGCCCCACGAGCCTCTCTGGGCTCGAAACTACTAGGCGCCCTGTGAGCCTCTCGGGGCTCTAAGAAGCAAGGGGGCCGCCCGGGAGGACCAACAGGGCCCGCCTCACTCACCGGCTAACTTGCTCCGGACTTCGTTGGAGGCGGGCGGGACTCCGCTGCAGTCTCCCGGCTCCTCCGAGACGCCAGGGCTCTCCTCCAATCACAGCGCAGCACCGCCAGGCGCGCCCCTCCTGACACGGCAGCTCCTGACCAATAGGAGCGCGGCTCACCGGGACGAGCCTCCCGCAGTCAAGCAATGACGGCGCGGCTCTCCTGGGCAGCGTCTCCCGGTAGTTCTTTGTCCTGGGCTGCGGCGGTGATTTCGAGACGCACAATTCCTCGGGGGCAATGCCGGGTAGGCACCGGCCTTAAATAAATATAAAGCGAGGTAGGCACTCGCTATGCCGCAAAACGGCAAAACAGAACGGGCAGATGCCGGGTGGGCACCGGCTGCAGGAAAGCGCTCTCAAGCGCCAAGAGAAGTGCGCCCAGCGCTACAAGGAAAATAAAGCGCGCCTAGCGCTATAAATCAGAATAAGAGTGCCCCCAGGCACAGCAAAGCTCCAGAAAGGTCTGGAGGCAGGCAGAGGGGCAAGGCAGGGCCAGCGCCAGCACACTGGGTCTCCAGGCAGGGAGACAATCCAAGTGGCGGTCCTCCTGGCCCCAGCAGCAGCAGCAGCCCCCTCTGGCAAGGATCCAAAAGTAGAACAACTTCTGTGGGGACACAGCCCCATATTTATACAGAGAAATCCTTTGTTAGGAGGTGCAGGGTGGGGGGAAACCAGTTGCAGCTGGCTTGGGAGTACCCTTGATGGCCCAACCACCCCTTTCATTCACTGGGGAGGCTTGGGTCGTTAGACAAACCACAGGGGGGCGGAGCCAGCATTGTGTGGGGAAAAACCCAGCCCATCCAGGACACAGATCTACTCCTCCCACACATCACTCATGCTGATCTCACACTCACCACCGGGCAGACCCATCCAGACTTCCTGGAGCCTGGCATGCCAGCCAGCTCCAGCCAATCACGCCCCAGTATCCTCACTGCACACATACATCAATGTCCAGAAGTAGCACTTCCCTTCTAGACACATACAAGCCGCACATACCATTGCGCAGCATTCATTCTCACGAGTTCATACATACTAAACTCGAGCCTGCACTCCCCACACATCAGGAACTACCAGGGCACACACACTCCCCATGCATTCCTATGGGAGAGCAGGCCAGCCATACTACACGCACGCACTTTCACTCTGGGACACAGGGAAAAAGTGCGCCAAGACCCAAAAATCACTACACAGGGTCACAAATAAAGGCAAAAAGATTAGGGGTGAACCTGCCCTAAGGCCCAAGTCTAACACGACCCCCTTCCAGCCAAAACGCAGGGCAGACCGATCACCACCGTGATGGGCTTCCCTGCTTGGGGCGATAAAACAAGGACGCGGGCCCACAACTGCAGGGACACCCTCCTGTTTTACGCCACGGTGAACCCCTAGGGTTCCTTCTAAAACTACTGTAGGGACTAACTGGGGTACCCCACTGATACTCTCCAGCTGCCCTCGGCCAGGACCAGGCCCTAGGCCATCCAGGTACCACTGGATCCTGCCTACTCATAAAGTGGGGGGTAATAACCCCTGGCACATAATAGCCATGCTCCACTCTTCCTGTCTGTAAGACAGGGCTAGACTGCCACTGGTTCTCCAGCCTAGGGTCTACAACCTTAGGTGGACCAGGAGTCTCAGGGAAGGCTCTCCTCCCCTTACCTCTTCTCCTAGGGTTCCTCCTCCTCCTGCGAGGGGTCCCCTCTAAACAACATTCTCCCAACCTAGGGTTTAACCCCTCAGGTGGTACCGGGGTCAGAGGTGGGCTCTCCCACCCTCTGCACCCCCTTCCAGAGTCCTGCTCCCTCCCAACCGGGGCGGTACCTCTGGAGAAAGAACTGGTTAGGACACTGATTACAGTAGTCCCACCCTTCAGGTCAGGCTGATCCTGAACCTGGCCATCCAACCTCTGGTCCAAAACCTTCGGTGGAACCAATGCCTGGCACTCCAGGACTTCTGGGGACTCACACACCATCCCCCTGAGGCTAGCAAATGACACATATGTTGGGTGACTGTCTGCCTGGCGCAGATCTCCCGCCTCCTGTCCACCTGACAGTGCGCAAAGATCCCCCAGCACAGAAGTGGTGTTACCATGGTCACTACACGGGATCCTAGCCCCACTGGGTAGTCCCTGACCCACTGGTTCTTCCACTGGGGAACTCCCCCAATCACTCCTCACGCTGGACTCCGGTACTCTCCCTACTGGAGCAGTACTGCCAGACTCTATAACCATGGAAGCTCCGCTTACAGATGCTCCAGGTTCTCTACCCACTAGGAGATCTCCCTCAAGTGAACTAACAGGTAAGTCTAGGTTCCCTTCCTGGTGTTCCCTAAAGGAACCATCCAGACTCTGTGACAAGGCTTCGGGCGTTTGGGGACTCTCGGTCACACACTCACTCCCGCTCCACTGAGACAGGCAGTCAGCCCCTACACCCTCCTCACTAACCAAGGACCTAGCTGGGCTACTCTCACCCTCCTCCACCACACTGGGCTGGAAGACACCTGACCCACTATTGTTGGAATCACTCACTAGTGACTCAGAAGAACCTCTCGCACTGTCCCATCGCTCTGCTTCCGCTGCCAGCTCACATGCGCCAGACAATCCACACCCCAACAGGTGTGTGCGCAACCCTGGTGAACAACAACTGAGCAGGTGCTCTTTGACAATCAAATCAAAAAAGATGTCAAAATCATCTTCCGTGTGAACCTTTACCCAATCAAACAGTGTCCCACAACATTCGTCCTCAAAATCTTCCCAAGACTGGTGAGGCAGTTTTCTAAGATTCCTGAATCTCAACCTTAACTCCTCTTCTGGGAAAACAGGCACCATACTCGGGGAACTGAGAGTGGGACTGTCTACACTTATATTTAAAAAGCTGCCACCACTGGACTCCACCCTCTCTGGGGAATCCAGACAATTACAACTGTGCGCAGGGGAGAGTCTATCCTCTAGGGCTGCTCTCTCACGGATGATGGCCCTTCTCTCCAACTCTATCCTCTCCTGCGCTAAGAGTCTTTCGATCTCTAGCTGCGCCATAGCCTGGGCATGCTCTAACATGAGCTGTTCCATCGCTAACTGGTGCTCCCTTTCTTTCTCCCTATCTTCCCACTCTTCTGGGGACAGGACAAGGGATGGGGCGCTGGTACTGACACTGGGCCTAGCAAGGGACTCCCTATCTATGGGGTCCTCACTATCTGCTGGGGCCCAACCACTGTCATCATCCAACTCACATTCTTCATCAGAATCTTCAGGGCTCCCCACAGACTCACCACCCTCATGGCATGTGGCCTGGGCCCTTTCCTCGCTGCGCTCAAGATCCCTTTGATCCTTATACCATTGGATCAGGTGGTTCCTAAGTTGGTTCTCAGTATCTGACTCATCCACCCCTATGTCTCTCTCTCTACAGAACCTTTCCAACTCCTGCATACTGTACCAAACTAGATCACTGAGATCAAAAACAGGCTCCATTTTGGCAGACGTTCTAGAGACGAGATCACACAGGGAACCTGGGGGTCTGAGCTAAACAGGAGTACACAATTAACACAATTCAGCAAGATTCCTATCTCAGAACTTGCACTCCACTGTCCAGTGTAACACACCACTCATTCACACACACCCTCCCCTCGGACCGGTAAGGCAGTTTCTACCACCCCTGATTATCTCAACCTGACCACTAGCGACACAGGTACCAAACTCTGGGAGCAGGGCGGGGAACAAGGTACTGGACAAAATACAAATGACACCTTTCAGGAGAAGCAAAACTGAACTTCCCTAAAAAACAATAATCCCAAAAATGTGGTTATCTAAAATTGCAGAGTTTTGAAGTGTGGCCTGTCGCCACTGTGGTACAACGCAAACGCAAGTCCAATCCGCACCGCTAGCCACCAATGTTAGAAACGGGACCCTGGCCGGCCAAGACTCGCGTCGAGGTCAGTCAGGGATCACCATTTCTAAGGTCAGGGCTAGGGAGTCACACACCAAGATAACCCCCGCTCACCCTCTAGGTAACGTGGCGCGAGCAGCAAGGCTAATCTCGGAGGCGATGTGTAAAGCGTTTGCGCGCGCACCCCAGCGACAACAACCAAAGGCCCACCACAAAGGAAACTCCACACAAGGTTATATCAAAAATAGCCTTTGTATTATAATAATAAAAACACATTAGATAACACACACACTTTACAATGTGCCAACAGGCACGGGCAAGATTTACAAGGGATTATGTACAGGACAGGGCCACCTGGACCACTGTCAGGGGTATGCACTTGTTAGAAATAATACTTGTAGGTATAACACTTTAGCACATAAACATACAATGACTGTAACACAGAAATAGTAAATGTAGCATACAACCAGTAACTACTGGTAAAGAGAAAATACCTCCTACGCCACCCTAGTCTCTGTAGGGAAATCACGCAGGGAGCTAGGACCTATGGAAGGAAAACCTATCACCTACTACGCCACCCTAGTCTCTGTAGGGAAATCACGCAGGGAGCTAGGACCTTATCATCAGGACCTATGGAAGGAAAACCTATCACCTCCTACGCCACCCTAGTCTCTGTAGGGAAATCACGCAGGGGGAAGGAAACCTAAAATAATCACCTAGGCAAGTAACATTTAGCAAAGGCAATCAAACATCAACATTCCTCTAAGCAGGTTACTTTTAGCAAAGGGGAATAAAAGAACAAGGCATTACCTAAGCAGGTCACTTTTAGCAAAGGTAATGACACAACCAATCCTCTAAGCAGGTCACTTTTAGCAAAGGTAATAATAAACAAGAATTGCACATGTAACATTAAAACACATTCAGAGGTGCAGGTTAGAACTTTTGCGCAAGAATCATATAGCAAAGAAATCACAATGCGCAGGGTGCATGTAGCACAACACTCAAAATGTCCCTCAGGCCAACTGGCCTCGAAAGGGGCGGAATGCCCTGAGTCTCAGTGTCAGGGAGGTCTGCGCAGGCAGCACAGACACAAAAGCCTAAACGTAGCAACTGTCCACTAAGTGCTGGACAGTTGTAAATAGGCACTGGGCAAACGTTGGAGCCAGGAGGGCTCAAGAACAAGTGGGCAAGGAGCCTCTCAGGGGCTCGCAAAGCAAATGCGCAATCTAGAGCTTCCGCGCTCTCAAAATGATGAATTGCCCCAGAGCCTCTCTCAGGGCTCTAAATCAATGAAAATGCCCCCAGAGCCTCTCTGGGCTCGTAGAACAACTATGGCTGTGATTAAGAGCTTCAGCGCTCTCAACAATGCAAATGGCCCCACAGCCTCTCTGGGCCCTAAATCAAATAGGGCAGGAGCCTCGGGGGCTCAAAGAATAATGGCGCCTTGATGAGCCTCTGTGGCTTAAAACAACCCACTGTCCCTCAAGAGCCCCTCTCAGGGCTCGACGAACAACTGCGGGCGTGGGGAGCCTCGGGGCTCGAAAACGGGAATGCCCGGAGCCTCTCTGGCTCGTAAATCAACAGGCCGCCTGAGCCTTGCAAGGCTCGCAACAGAAATGCCCCAGGATCGTTGGAGCGGCCCTCTGCCAACTGGGGCCGCTCGGGAACCAAAAAAGAGGAATGGCCAATGCCCCACGAGCCTCTCTGGGCTCGAAACTACTAGGCGCCCTGTGAGCCTCTCGGGGCTCTAAGAAGCAAGGGGGCCGCCCGGGAGGACCAACAGGGCCCGCCTCACTCACCGGCTAACTTGCTCCGGACTTCGTTGGAGGCGGGCGGGACTCCGCTGCAGTCTCCCGGCTCCTCCGAGACGCCAGGGCTCTCCTCCAATCACAGCGCAGCACCGCCAGGCGCGCCCCTCCTGACACGGCAGCTCCTGACCAATAGGAGCGCGGCTCACCGGGACGAGCCTCCCGCAGTCAAGCAATGACGGCGCGGCTCTCCTGGGCAGCGTCTCCCGGTAGTTCTTTGTCCTGGGCTGCGGCGGTGATTTCGAGACGCACAATTCCTCGGGGGCAATGCCGGGTAGGCACCGGCCTTAAATAAATATAAAGCGAGGTAGGCACTCGCTATGCCGCAAAACGGCAAAACAGAACGGGCAGATGCCGGGTGGGCACCGGCTGCAGGAAAGCGCTCTCAAGCGCCAAGAGAAGTGCGCCCAGCGCTACAAGGAAAATAAAGCGCGCCTAGCGCTATAAATCAGAATAAGAGTGCCCCCAGGCACAGCAAAGCTCCAGAAAGGTCTGGAGGCAGGCAGAGGGGCAAGGCAGGGCCAGCGCCAGCACACTGGGTCTCCAGGCAGGGAGACAATCCAAGTGGCGGTCCTCCTGGCCCCAGCAGCAGCAGCAGCCCCCTCTGGCAAGGATCCAAAAGTAGAACAACTTCTGTGGGGACACAGCCCCATATTTATACAGAGAAATCCTTTGTTAGGAGGTGCAGGGTGGGGGGAAACCAGTTGCAGCTGGCTTGGGAGTACCCTTGATGGCCCAACCACCCCTTTCATTCACTGGGGAGGCTTGGGTCGTTAGACAAACCACAGGGGGGCGGAGCCAGCATTGTGTGGGGAAAAACCCAGCCCATCCAGGACACAGATCTACTCCTCCCACACATCACTCATGCTGATCTCACACTCACCACCGGGCAGACCCATCCAGACTTCCTGGAGCCTGGCATGCCAGCCAGCTCCAGCCAATCACGCCCCAGTATCCTCACTGCACACATACATCAATGTCCAGAAGTAGCACTTCCCTTCTAGACACATACAAGCCGCACATACCATTGCGCAGCATTCATTCTCACGAGTTCATACATACTAAACTCGAGCCTGCACTCCCCACACATCAGGAACTACCAGGGCACACACACTCCCCATGCATTCCTATGGGAGAGCAGGCCAGCCATACTACACGCACGCACTTTCACTCTGGGACACAGGGAAAAAGTGCGCCAAGACCCAAAAATCACTACACAGGGTCACAAATAAAGGCAAAAAGATTAGGGGTGAACCTGCCCTAAGGCCCAAGTCTAACAGCGACTTAATCCCTTTCTCGCCACTACAGTCTGAATAAAAGTTAGCGCACACGCAGCAGTACAAATACCTCCAAAGCAGCACGCCTGGAGAGCAGGGAAAACACCAATGACAGACGTCCCTGAATATGCACCGCTCGAGGGTAGATGATTGCAAGAAGAAATCGCCTTTAAGGCAGTCTCATGGACCTATAGAACATTAATTAATGACATCCCGGATAACTTGAAGCCTCTGCGCTCCAAATGGGAAGACACCACAGGCCCATTGGAAGACATTGATTGGGAGGTGAGTCACCTAACTGTCTCTGTTGTGATACAGAGCGAGGTACATTCATACACACGTTATGGGACTGTCAGAATATTCAAAGATACTTGGCTTAGAGAGTAAAAGATCTAAATGATATACTCTGAGTAGTCACTACGGAACCTAAGTATTTGTTGCTTAGAATCCCCATGTACGTTGATCTCCCTAGGTATAAGCTGTTACTATATAATCTGGGATTGATCGTGGCAAAACGAGATATTGCCAAACACTGGGGGAAAGCGAGAGCCAGTATGAACCTTAATATGGGGGCAGAAAAAACAACATACACAGCCAAAGGTTGCCCTACAAAGTTCACTAAGATATGGGCGCCATGGCTGAGGTACTATGGCTTAGAGATGGAATTCAATAATAGCAGGTGATTCAGAAAAGGGGGTGGTAATGAACAGAGTGTCTGAATTAAGCAGACCACTCTTACCCAGTCCAAAGATCAGGGCTTGATCCATCACCGTTATTTAGCTCACTGCCCCATCCCAGCTCAGAACCTTGCTATATGCAAATTAGTCTGTCCCTGGCCCAGTGCATCATGGGAACAGGGCAGACCAAACTACCAAGCCAATTCTTCACCAGAAAGGAGACAAGCTACCGGGGACCGGTTTCTGGCATTTCAGCCTCGTCGGCCCGGCTTGCTTGAATCCTGATGGAGCAGTGAGCAAGGGACTCATGTCTGAGTATACCCTGCCACACCTATAGTGGCCAAAAACGATTCAGAAAAGGGGGTGGTGATGAACA